>NC_080572.1:73520648-74206648 GCF_030247185.1 Malaya genurostris
GTCCGAAGGACCAGCACTTGAAGCATTGCAATGGGGCTGGGTAATATGGACTTGTTTTGCATCGGATCCATCCGAAATTAATGTGTGAGGGGAGCACTGTACCGGCTATCGTGAGTATTATGGTTGGTGTGTTTTCCTTTTTATCGGCGACGCGTTTAGTTATACGGCGAATGTCGCGAATACCTTGTCCGGATAACCATTGCTTCAACTCTTCATCGGGCATATCTACGACGTCTCTGCATCTCACTACGCATCGGGTCATATTAAGAGTAGGGTGTTCTGTGATTTTGATTTCAGTTTTATCGATGAGTGAGGTTAGGTCTAATAGTTTTTTTATTTGAGCTTTACTCCGTATCTTGAGGGCATACGTTGTACCTTTATTTTCTGGAAAAGCACCGTCGATTTTCGATCCAACGCAATTTTCTACTGATTTCCTTATCAAGAATGGGTTTTTAGGTAAAACACCCGATATTGCTTCCATGCGAAGCACGTGAATCGGACCGGAAAGGCCGGTTTTGTCCATGTAGTCCGGTAGAAGGGGGCCGGCAAAGCCATTATCGAAGAAATTCGAGCAACTTTCCGTTTGTTCCCCAATGGGGGGAAAAGGATCAAGTGCCTTCGCCATGAGCGGCGAGGCAGAACAGGAGCCTTGATGTATATCGTAGATTTCCGCGGTAAATGAAAGGTTAGAACACAACCTCAATATCGAGCGGGGCACGTGCTAATCGGCACTCCGAGGAGGCCTATCTTTGTGCGTGGTTCGGCAAGTAACGGCAACAACGGGATAATCACCAATTATTCCAAAAAACTAATTATTGAAAAATTTTCCTCCGAATGTCGAGTTGTCGTTTACGCACTATAGAATACGATGAGACAGAAAAACGAAATGTGATGAGCAGCAACGATATATGAACCGATCGCTTTGAGTGTTCAACACGAACCGTAGTACTCAGGATGTTCTCATTGGAAAATAAATTGGATTAGGAATATATGTAAATCCACCCACGAAAAATCTACTATAATATTGTTCGTTGTATCCTCCAGTTAGGTCTGCAATAGTACCCACCCTCCTTTTTTCATCTGACTTTAATTCAAACATTCCACATCCATTAAAATAAAAAATTCTAATCTTTAGGTTTAGATTTAGTTTTCAAGTATTGGCATTACATTCCTTTTGTGGAATTGTATCATTGCATGGCTAGTACTACGATCCTACTGACACTAAAAATCCAGCGCCCTATTCTACTTATAATGTTCTCAGGACGATAAAATAAACATTGGACAAACAAAGAGAACATTAGGAGCACATCACAGAAATAACGAAAGCATCTAAGGAATTTGAAAAGGGATTACCGCACCATTTCATATCAAAACTAGTCAAACTTGTCTTTTCCAAAGACCAAATTCTTAGAAATTAGATACTTTCTGACTAGAAAAATTCAAAAACGATTCCACTTCTTTACTACCTTTACCGAGACCAAGGAAATAAGTCTTCCTGGCTTTTCATGTTACTACCCACACACAGAGAACACTTAACCTCTTCCAGTATTCTAACTGTTGACACAAAGTTACCTACTCTCGTTTTATATGAAAGGAACAGCACTGCAGCATTCCTTCGATAAACTTGTACAATCTATACACTGAAGAATTATGTAAATAAAATTCCGAAATACGCGTATCTGTATCATAACGGTCATAGTTAATTAAAGAGTTTAATGTCGTTTTCGCTTGATGCCAAACCTAACCCAGTTTCCACTCTAACTGCTGTCAATTTGACAATGTCAAACCGTTTGTTTGAAGCCAGTTTTGAACCTAGGTTCAACGTTGTTGAACTGAAAATCGAGTCAGTTTCGAACCCGGTTTTTATATCAGGTTTGCTTGAACCCTCGTTGCTAAGTGCGAAATCAACACGGTTTCATGAAAAGTGTTTGTTTGATGAAACTACCCTGGGTCAGTTACAGTTTTCTCAAGCGAAAACGACATAAGTTATTTTTGTATATTGCTAAGTTATTACCTACTATTAACTTAGCAAATTCAGTTACCTGTAATAGAAATACATTATTTACTTGAGCAAAAGTTAAAAAAAAACACAGCATCGCTATTTCTTTCGAACAGACTTAGAACTTATATACTGATGAAGGTTGCAAATAACAAACCGAAATACTAGTATCTGTATCTGTGACATTAATGGCGAAATAGTAATGATTGTATAGTGCAATTGAACTTGAACTTGAGCGACCACGCCTGGTTGCTACTCCGTTACTAATCGGGATTAGCTGAGATTGTACAGGGAGTTTTCAGATGATCCGACCTGGGACTGGTAAATCATCCTTCAATGTACATCTTCTGGTAATCCCAGAATTCATAAATCAGCACCGGCGCCGGCCAGGCCCGAACGTAGATCGTCTAAGGAATGGGAAGGGAGGTTAGTCCAACACTTGTTGTTACTAGAGGCCGTATATACTACTGCATAAAAATTTCAGTATTGGTAGTATTCGCGCGCGACTCAGTCGCCCTTATTCTGAATAACGACGTATTGGTTTTTCGATCGAATATGGTTCGGTCGAATCCTAGCTACCTTTGATTTTGCTAGCGTATTAGGAATACGAATGAAATACGACCAAAAAAAACGATACGACGTTATTCAGAATAAAGGCGAGTATGTTCCGGTTTCAAGATGCTCGGATGCACCACTAAACTCACTGACATTCCGAGTGAACGTTTCAACAATATCCTATATTGAAGTCCCGGGAAGTCTTGATTCACAGCTCTTATTCGAGGAAACTGAAGAAAAATTTGCAATCCTATCGCGTAAAGAATAAAAACTTCCCTATTTTTTATAAATGAAATTACAAAATGAACGAGTGAATAGGATGTAGACAAAACAGTTGATTCATTGCATTGACATTCTAAACAGTTGTTATAAAATCATTTTAAATCACCAAATAAAGGTCAGCAGATTTCACACGCGTCTTGATTCTTTATTATTTCCGATTTATTATTTTAATTGTTTATTAAAATTATTAATTGGTTATATTGGTTGATCTGGGCAGCCGGCTACCGAGAAAAATATTAATTTATTGTTTGAAATATGATTATCAAGTGTATTTTTACTATGTATTCAATATACCGATAGATGTTATCTTTGTTATTAACTTTGTAATATCAACGGATTTGCGCATTAGCTGATTTTTATCATTCAATTTACAATCCTGAAAGACAATCAATAACATGGAAGAAGAAAACATTCCAAATAAAACTTTTCTCCGAAGCTGAAGCTGACACATCACATTGGGTGTTATCTTCTATCGGGTGGTCTTTTGAGCAGTGTCCGCATGTTGGTGAGCTTTGCTGACAACGTGGACGGGTGTGTCCGAAGGACCAGCACTTGAAGCATTGCAATGGGGCTGGGTAATATGGACTTGTTTTGCATCGGATCCATCCGAAATTAATGTGTGAGGGGAGCACTGTACCGGCTATCGTGAGTATTATGGTTGGTGTGTTTTCCTTTTTATCGGCGACGCGTTTAGTTATACGGCGAATGTCGCGAATACCTTGTCCGGATAACCATTGCTTCAACTCTTCATCGGGCATATCTACGACGTCTCTGCATCTCACTACGCATCGGGTCATATTAAGAGTAGGGTGTTCTGTGATTTTGATTTCAGTTTTATCGATGAGTGAGGTTAGGTCTAATAGTTTTTTTTATTTGAGCTTTACTCCGTATCTTGAGGGCATACGTTGTACCTTTATTTTCTGGAAAAGCACCGTCGATTTTCGATCCAACGCAATTTTCTACTGATTTCCTTATCAAGAATGGGTTTTTAGGTAAAACACCCGATATTGCTTCCATGCGAAGCACGTGAATCGGACCGGAAAGGCCGGTTTTGTCCATGTAGTCCGGTAGAAGGGGGCCGGCAAAGCCATTATCGAAGAAATTCGAGCAACTTTCCGTTTGTTCCCCAATGGGGGGAAAAGGATCAAGTGCCTTCGCCATGAGCGGCGAGGCAGAACAGGAGCCTTGATGTATATCGTAGATTTCCGCGGTAAATGAAAGGTTAGAACACAACCTCAATATCGAGCGGGGCACGTGCTAATCGGCACTCCGAGGAGGCCTATCTTTGTGCGTGGTTCGGCAAGTAACGGCAACAACGGGATAATCACCAATTATTCCAAAAAACTAATTATTGAAAAATTTTCCTCCGAATGTCGAGTTGTCGTTTACGCACTATAGAATACGATGAGACAGAAAAACGAAATGTGATGAGCAGCAACGATATATGAACCGATCGCTTTGAGTGTTCAACACGAACCGTAGTACTCAGGATGTTCTCATTGGAAAATAAATTGGATTAGGAATATATGTAAATCCACCCACGAAAAATCTACTATAATATTGTTCGTTGTATCCTCCAGTTAGGTCTGCAATAGTACCCACCCTCCTTTTTTCATCTGACTTTAATTCAAACATTCCACATCCATTAAAATAAAAAATTCTAATCTTTAGGTTTAGATTTAGTTTTCAAGTATTGGCATTACATTCCTTTTGTGGAATTGTATCATTGCATGGCTAGTACTACGATCCTACTGACACTAAAAATCCAGCGCCCTATTCTACTTATAATGTTCTCAGGACGATAAAATAAACATTGGACAAACAAAGAGAACATTAGGAGCACATCACAGAAATAACGAAAGCATCTAAGGAATTTGAAAAGGGATTACCGCACCATTTCATATCAAAACTAGTCAAACTTGTCTTTTCCAAAGACCAAATTCTTAGAAATTAGATACTTTCTGACTAGAAAAATTCAAAAACGATTCCACTTCTTTACTACCTTTACCGAGACCAAGGAAATAAGTCTTCCTGGCTTTTCATGTTACTACCCACACACAGAGAACACTTAACCTCTTCCAGTATTCTAACTGTTGACACAAAGTTACCTACTCTCGTTTTATATGAAAGGAACAGCACTGCAGCATTCCTTCGATAAACTTGTACAATCTATACACTGAAGAATTATGTAAATAAAATTCCGAAATACGCGTATCTGTATCATAACGGTCATAGTTAATTAAAGAGTTTAATGTCGTTTTCGCTTGATGCCAAACCTAACCCAGTTTCCACTCTAACTGCTGTCAATTTGACAATGTCAAACCGTTTGTTTGAAGCCAGTTTTGAACCTAGGTTCAACGTTGTTGAACTGAAAATCGAGTCAGTTTCGAACCCGGTTTTTATATCAGGTTTGCTTGAACCCTCGTTGCTAAGTGCGAAATCAACACGGTTTCATGAAAAGTGTTTGTTTGATGAAACTACCCTGGGTCAGTTACAGTTTTCTCAAGCGAAAACGACATAAGTTATTTTTGTATATTGCTAAGTTATTACCTACTATTAACTTAGCAAATTCAGTTACCTGTAATAGAAATACATTATTTACTTGAGCAAAAGTTAAAAAAAAACACAGCATCGCTATTTCTTTCGAACAGACTTAGAACTTATATACTGATGAAGGTTGCAAATAACAAACCGAAATACTAGTATCTGTATCTGTGACATTAATGGCGAAATAGTAATGATTGTATAGTGCAATTGAACTTGAACTTGAGCGACCACGCCTGGTTGCTACTCCGTTACTAATCGGGATTAGCTGAGATTGTACAGGGAGTTTTCAGATGATCCGACCTGGGACTGGTAAATCATCCTTCAATGTACATCTTCTGGTAATCCCAGAATTCATAAATCAGCACCGGCGCCGGCCAGGCCCGAACGTAGATCGTCTAAGGAATGGGAAGGGAGGTTAGTCCAACACTTGTTGTTACTAGAGGCCGTATATACTACTGCATAAAAATTTTAGTATTGGTAGTATTCGCGCGCGACTCAGTCGCCCTTATTCTGAATAACGACGTATTGGTTTTTCGATCGAATATGGTTCGGTCGAATCCTAGCTACCTTTGATTTTGCTAGCGTATTAGGAATACGAATGAAATACGACCAAAAAAAACGATACGACGTTATTCAGAATAAAGGCGAGTATGTTCCGGTTTCAAGATGCTCGGATGCACCACTAAACTCACTGACATTCCGAGTGAACGTTTCAACAATATCCTATATTGAAGTCCCGGGAAGTCTTGATTCACAGCTCTTATTCGAGGAAACTGAAGAAAAATTTGCAATCCTATCGCGTAAAGAATAAAAACTTCCCTATTTTTTATAAATGAAATTACAAAATGAACGAGTGAATAGGATGTAGACAAAACAGTTGATTCATTGCATTGCCATTCTAAACAGTTGTTATAAAATCATTTTAAATCACCAAATAAAGGTCAGCAGATTTCACACGCGTCTTGATTCTTTATTATTTCCGATTTATTATTTTAATTGTTTATTAAAATTATTAATTGGTTATATTGGTTGATCTGGGCAGCCGGCTACCGAGAAAAATATTAATTTATTGTTTGAAATATGATTATCAAGTGTATTTTTACTATGTATTCAATATACCGATAGATGTTATCTTTGTTATTAACTTTGTAATATCAACGGATTTGCGCATTAGCTGATTTTTATCATTCAATTTACAATCCTGAAAGACAATCAATAACATGGAAGAAGAAAACATTCCAAATAAAACTTTTCTCCGAAGCTAGACGGAAATTGATAGGTTGAATGAAGAGATAATTTAGTAAAATAGAGTAATCAGAAGTAAACATTCAAAATATCTAATAACTGAAAGGAAAAAGAAACTCCTGCAATTGTCGCCTTCTACGACATGGAAGCAGGAACCCAGTGAAACTATTCTTGGTTCATTTTTTCCGCCGGATTCCACACGGCATCTAGGCTGGTACTGTCCGGAGAGAGCTAATGGGTACTATCAACCTCCTAGTGGACCCCAGCCCCTAGTAATGATTGTATAGTGCAATTAAAGTGCATTAATTTTATTTTAAAGCGAATTGATTTAAATTATTCTAAGCCTCTGGCGCTCGATGATTCGGAGTATAAAGTGCTGGATACGGCATTCAGTTGTATGTCGTCACTCTGGGTATAGACAGTCTACTGTAAACTAATTAATCGACAGCTAAGTCTGTTGAAACAGCAGGAATGGTGCTTTTTTATGGTAACTGATAGACATAAAAGCCAAGTGATCACCATTTGATCGTTAAATTGCTAGAAATATTTTTTGTTCATTCTCTCTATTAACTTCTCTGTTCTCCAGGTGGTGTTCGTCGGAAACTTCCTGCGTGTGAATCCGATCTCGATGAAGCTGCTCGCGTATGCAATGGACTACTGGTCCAAGGGCACTCTGAAGGCTCTGTTCCTGGAACACGAGGGTTATTTCGGTGCTATCGGCTGCTTGCTTCAGTTCAACGGGGAACTCAATGCGCACGTTAACAACGAGAGTGAACTGCTGGCCTAGACACTAGAATAAATTAAGTGAGTAAGTAAGTAAGCAACCAGCACTAGCCATTTCGGCATCCTTTCTTTTTCTGCACACGTTCGGCTATACACGGTTTCTAATTGCGTGCAGATAAAAAGTATAAGAGCTTAGAGAATCATAGGAGATCATGAAACATGAGACTTTTACGACTATCTGAACGACAGCGCAAAACAGCAAAATGGCAGCAACTGACACAAACATACATATACTGATAAACAGTAACAAGCTAAGCATACAAACATAAGGAACTAGGATAATTTTTAAGCAATTGATTACGGTACTAGCGAAGCGAATGGTAGATATGTTATGTTTTTTTTCGATTAAGTGTTTGGGCGAGTGAGTCCCAAAGTAACGGACTGTGAAATTGTGTTCGTACATGAGAACAGAAAAATGCTACATTAATAGTAAGTCATTTATTTTAACATTTCTTCGTGTCCTTGGGCAGGTTGTTTGTCTGCGAAATTATGTGAAACAGTTTTCATTTGAATCTTTCCTATATATTCTGTTAGAAAGGTTCGTAACCTTGCAGTTGAAAGACAATTTTAAATAGTTATAAAAAAGATCGGCATGAAATCACTGTCACGGTTCGTTTAGAAAAGTTTTCATGTTTCCATTAGGAATAGGTGTAATAAGTTAACGTTGAGCTGTAAGATTCTGTTTCCATTATTGATCGATAGTACGAACCGTGCACATTATTTATTACATTTTATGTTTTGTCTATTTTACCGGAATCGGAGACACATGTTTAAGGTGTAGGAAACAGATTGTTAAGACTTATCTACGTTATAGTGCAATCAAAGATTAAGGCAAGTAATTCCAGATGTCAGAAATCAGTGGGGGATACATAAGGGAATAAATCTACCTTTATCAAATCTATCAAATTGTAACACTACGCACCGGACTTATTGAATGATGGCATTTGCAGTTTTCGGAAGTATTAAAAAATGTTTCGAACAAAACGGTAGCTAGGAAGTTAAACAAAAAAAAACTTGCTTGCTTTATATTGAGTAAATTTATCATTATTCATTTGTTTTGTTGGGTTCTTTATTTTCGTACTAGTATAGATTTCAAATAAATCCAAATGTTTCAATAAGTTTCTTTTCTTATATAGATGTAAAAGCCACTAAAAGTTTTAATTTAATCATATTGTCTATTTGTTTGTAATTTTTATATGATTTCAAATAACATGACATGGAAACCTTGGAAAAAAAAAATATGTTCAATTCATTGAATGAGGCAAATGTCATTATTATTACGATATGATATCACATCCTTGGTGAAATAAAGCAGCTAGGCATGAATTTGAAAACAGAATGAATCCTTCAATCAACCTTCATTACGTAGGTTTAGAAATAAATAGCAGTCGTATTTTGCAGTTCCTATATGTAACCCAGCCATATACTACTAGTTGTTTGGTTTTTGTTTACACGTCCAAGTATCTAATCTTGAATATAAGCAAAGAACACGAAACGTAGTTATTTAACTTCATATTTTTCGGATGGTATATGAGATGTTTTTTTCGAAAATTATACAGATCTTATGTTTCCAAATTGGATATCAACACATTATATTAAAAGTGTATTGAATATTCAAGAGTTTTAGCAACGTTTGCGCCATCTTTCTTGTACACTTTTGTGCATTCTTTTTTCCAATCATTGTCGTTTTTTAAGGCCATAGTTCAGGCCCGTGCGCAGGGGGGGTTTAGGGGGTTTTAGGTACATTGAACAATAGAGTACTTATTATATAAAAATGCAAAATAACTTGACAATTCATACTTCGTTCTCAGAATTTGTTTTAGGATCAATTTTGTGGATGACACACTATTCTTTCAAATTTTTGCGCCTTCCCCTCCCTGCAACCTCCCAATTGTTTCCTGATCCACCTGCGGCTTGGATTTTTGAAGCACTTCTTGTTTGGAAACCACCTCAAAAAACCGCTTGACAGATTGTACCGATTTGCACATGTGGAAATTACACTCTAAACTAGTTTTTGCCAAAATTTCATAAAAAACCATTTTAAACATCACGTTTATATTACACTGCGGAATACAACACTGCTTCAGTAGAGATTTCACAGAACTCGTTTTGGCTTTAATAAACCGATTACTGCTTCCATTCGAACTTTCACCGCTGTTGAGGATCTTTTCGAGTTTGGTGAATTATCTAGTCATTTCGTGAAAAAACTGAAACGAACTACTGTGATTTGAATTTTAAGATATTATTTTATTAGCGACATTTGTAATACAAGCTTTAGGTTTCGTTGTAATTTATTACTCGCGTTTATGTTTTTGAAAGGATAATGGTTTTTGCATCCGTTTGAGAATGACAAACGAACAGTTCAACTCAAATGGGTTTTTCCTACTCTAATTTGAAGATTTAAATCTTGTATCCGATGGAGACAATAATAGTAAATGAATTAATAAATAACATTTTACCTATCCAAAACAATGTTATAGACAAAAGAAAGTGTTGCATTTTTTCGAGTACAGTCTTTAATTATCGTCGGGTACATAAATGCATAAACTAATGAGCATTTGAAATGCTTTTCCTTGTTTCGTTGATCGGGAAATAATGCCAAACGCAATGTCTCCAGAACTAAGCACCTTGCGTTTCCTTCCAATAGGACCTGGGGTATCTCCACATGAATGTTTACTGTGGATATTCGATATTCCGACTGTCCACACAATAAAAAAGGCGGGTGGGTAATGTTACAAACATAACTGGAGAACACACTCCTTTCACACTTCTGAATATACATAATCGTTCGTAATAGTTGATTGTGTACATTTTGCAACAACTTTGGGTCATCAGTTTACCATTTTAACATGAGCCTCACTTTTGAGAAGGGACTAAGAAAAAATCCCTTGAAAATGTTCAATAATATATCTCGGTTAATTTTTCAAAAGGGCGTATAATCAAGTGACAGTTTCTCTTTGTTTACTTTCTCTTCTATTATTTACCAAGCGGTTTCCACGTTTATCACTCAACTCTTTGCATGAAATGATACCCGAAACTTTCGACTTTCAAACAGAATAGTGATATCAAAGAAAATCTTTTTAATCACATCACAATAATCGAAAGAGAGAGAGAGAGAGTGATTGAAGAGAAACTGTCACTTGCTTTTACACCCTAATGAAAAATTAACCGAGATATATCCCATAAACGGTGGGTCCGATCGATTTATTATCTTCTGTAATGTTTTAGGTAATTACAAGGATTTAATTTAATTTAAAAAAATTAGTACTATTAAAAACATTTTTTTTTTTTAATTTAAAAATAACACTTAAACTCACATATCTAAAAAAGTATTTTTGATTCTTCTAATTTTTTTTGGTATGTTGTCTAAAAGAAAATACTGTCAAATTTTTAGAATAGAGAAATAATATTTGAAAAAGTTACATGTTTTCAAAGTAATGAAAGTTTATGGAAATAATGATTTTTTTTATTGTTCAACAAAGTTTTAGAAAAGAACGCTAAATTTCCAATAAAAAAATGTAAATTAAAATTTGGTTATACGGGAAATGATTATTTCTGTAACGAATTTTGGTTGATCTTTAAATCTTGTTAACATATAAGCAAATTTTCTTGAAACAGTAGATAAATTGAACATTTAGGGTTTTGTTGGTTTGTGCAGAAAGCACATATTTTGTTTCAATTTTTTCCGCGTTTCGCCTTCGGCTCATCAGTGTTTAAAGTAGTTCAAATTGAGCTGCCATCTTCGCCTAGCAGTTCGATTTGAACCGCTAAGCAGACGCAAAGTTTGCCCTATTTATGCAACACTTTAGTGATATTGCACAGATGCAATATTATTTCTTTTTCTCTTTTTATTTCAAGTAGACAAATTGTTTAGCATAAGCTATGATATTAGGAATGTATAAAATATATGAGAAAGGCAATATATATTTTTCGTAAAGAATCAGAAACCATGTTTCCCAATTTTCTTATATAAACATACCCGATATTTTCTTTTGGAAAGCCTGTTTCCTATCTTATAAAAATGTACCTGTTGGTTATTATACCTACCCATGTTTGTATATAAAACAATCTGGTACTGCGAATAAACAAGCTAATGAGAAACAAGTGACATGCATGTGACAATCAAGTTACAATAAGAAATAGCTCAGAATTGAAGAATGAAGTACAAAATGATTAACTTTTTCTACAGGGATTACGTAAACGTGTTTTCTAAAAAGTATTCCAAAAATTGCGGAATCTCACAGAAAGTAATATTGCCAAATTAGTTGAACTAGATATACTTAAAAAATTTGCTTAACCAAAAATTTAAAATTGGCGATTCATGTCGTTCGGAGTTGAACATACGAACTGCTCTATCTAGTAGGGATGACTTATCGAGTAGTGAAGAGGAAGATGCTTGTATGAATGTTCAGAGTCAGGTAACAATACAAGCAACAACTGAAACAGCAAAATTGTCAACAAATTCCAACATGGTTGTTCTTAGTCAGGAAACATTAGAAGCGACGTTTTCAATGAACCAATCACGAATATATCCGTTTTTATGAAGGAAGAATCCACAAGTCGCATGAGATAATTGAGTTTCTCAAAGAAAAGTTCTCCAGTGAATGTATGACAAGGGTTGAACAATTTCAACCCTTATTTGTACTGCTTGAGTCATAGACAGAAAATAAAGAAAGAAGTTAATACGACGATATAAACGGTAACGGAAGCAAAAGGATTACTGAATGAGAGCGGTGTGCATCCTACTATTGGATCGAGAGCAACCAGTAGACTAGATGAAAATATTAAGGACACCGTTATGCAATTTTACGAGGATGATGAAACCAGCCGACCAATGCCTGGCCAATGTGATCGTGTAACAATTAGGAAGAACGGAAAGCGCCAAGATGTTCAAAAAAGGCTAGTGATCCTTTGCGAGAAGCCATGCACCTCATCATCCATAGCTTAAAAAAATCTGGTTTATCTAATCTATTGAAAGTGTATACAAATAGTTTGACATGTGAAAATATAACAGCAGAATGTTTTACACGTCAATGTGAAAATTGCATAGATTCGCCCTTATTGGAAATAAGTTTGTTAGAAGAAATGGATGAAAAATATATTGATGGAATTATTTTTGAACAATGGGTCACAACTGACAGATGCAATATATAAACGTTTGTAAAACAGAGGGAGAAGTTTGATTCCTATTTTATTTAAAAGTTTTAAAAAATAATATTACAGAAACAGAGCAGTCCACTTTTTTGAAAAATACAAAAAATAACTTGCAGGTAGGAGCTTTGTTTAACTTTTTTTTTAGAAAACTACACTTGTACTGCAAGATGAAGTTTAAAGTCACCACTGGAATGCGCAACAAGCCATTTTTCATCCTTTTGAGATTTATTTCAAGCGAAACGGCTAGCCAATCATTTAAGTTTTGTATTTATTTTCAAACATTTGCGTCAAGATTCTATATCTGTTAACATGTTTATCTCAAAAATGATTGATTTTATATTACAAGAAAAACAGTTGCACGTGAACAGAATTCATTACATGTCCGATGGAGGTGCATCACAATCTTCTATCCTCTATCTTCTATCTATATATATAAAAATGCAGAGATCATTCTTTGTAATCGCATCATGTAAGAACAGATGGACGGATTGAGATGCTTTTTTTTTGTTTGATCAGTTTTTACCCCCACCGGGTTCGTACATCAAAAAAATGAGGAAAAGTGGGAAAAACTTATAAAGTTATTTTGTATGGACAATGGAATTTTCCACTGAAAAAGTCGCCTATGATTGCTAGATCTACAATCGAGTTGCATAAGTGTTTGGCCGTCGAAAGAAAGGAATACTAGATCGTTGAAAGAATGTTTTGGCGCGCAACGAGTTGTGTGCGTGTGAAAACTTGATTCATGTGGTTCTTCATTTCGAGCCACGTGCTTAATTGGGTATCTAAATTATTGCTTGCCAAATGACTCAATGACGGAATGCATATGACTTGTTCTAGAAGACCGTTGTTGGCAGGAGAAAATGGTCTGATGTCATTTACCAGTTCATTGGTCATCGCGGGCGCGAGTTTAATAAATCAGAAAATTTTTGAATGAATCAATAAAAAGATTGTGCTGTAGAAGCGCTAAGGTCACACTAAAAAATTATCCTTGCGTTTTTCTTTCTAATAATTTAGATTGGACTAAGCGCACAATTCTGTGAAGAATGTTCAAATTGGTATAATATGAAATTAAAATTTTAGCGTAGTCTCTCTAAGCAACCAAAAATTCCGAAGTACCTGAAAAGTATCCACTTTATTAGAGCTCTAAAGTACGCGTAGCACTTTATGGCAACTTGAACATACAGAACAAGTTCCGAGAAAACTTCCTCGCTGCATAAAATCTGTACAAAGAACTGCTTCAAAGTTTTTTCTGCTGCGTCGGGTGAACATTCAAGTATTCCTTAAAAACGGACTATTCAGAATGCTTTGTATGCTGCTTAAGGGGAGGTAGGATTTAAATGATGCAAAAAATAATTATATTTGAGAATTTTTTTTTCAGAATTATCGTGCATCAAAATAAATTCAAATGTTTTGCTTGATAAAAAATATTATTCGAACAACATTTTGTAATTTTTTCGTGGAAAACTATTGAGAAATAAGCGAAAAGTACGATTTTTAACGAAAAAATCCACTATTTTGCAGCAGTAAAACCTCCCAAAAATAACAAAAAACGAAAAGGAAAACGTTGGGGTCTGGTTTTTCATATATAGAAAATGTGTGCAAAATTTGGAAAAAATTGGTGCAGTAGTTTTTGAATGACCATGGACACGAATTTTCAAAACCTGCTTTCGAGAAAAACGCGTTTAAAGTTTTATGTCTATAAAATCGAAGGAAACAATTTATTACTCTAGGGATCCCGTAGGGTCTAACATTTTCCAAAAATCATGATTTTTCTTTTATAATTTGTTATAATGAAACATATCAAGAATGTTTTGTAAAGTTTTTATGTCAATCGAAGCAGAAATAATGGACCTGTGCGCCGAACTCTCACTTCTTCGCAGTATGAAATAAGCATACATTTTTGGTGATATTTCGTTTTGAGCTAAAGCGAATGTGGATCGAATTCCGTTGATTGTAGGTTAAGTAATCAGAAAAATAATGAAGAGAAACATTAACCGTTTAGTCGTTTGACAATTCTGCTGTCCGAAAACATAAATTCGAACAAATAATTTGTGGGCGAGACGAAGTTCGACGGGTCAGCTAGTCTATATATATATATAAAAATGCAGAGATCATTCTTTGTAATCGCATCACGTAAGAACGGATGGACGAATTGAGATGCTTTTTTTTTGTTTGATCAGTTTTTACCCCCACCGGGTTCGTACATCAAAAAAATTAGGAAAACTTACCGGAAAAGTGGGAAAACCAAAAAAGTTATTTTGTATGGACAATGGGATTTTCCACTGAAAAAGTCGCCAATGATTGCTAGATCTACGATTGATGTTTGGCGCACAACGAGTTCCAACGAGTGTTTGGCCGTCGAAGAAAAGATGCTAGATCATTGAAAAAATCGTTTGGCGCGCTACGAGTTGTTTTGTGTGAAGATTTCACATGCATACTTGATGTGATGTGATTCGTCATTACGTCGAACCACGTGCTTAATTGGGTATCAAAATTGTTGCTTGAGAAAAAGTTCTGATATCATTTACCAGATGATGAATTGTGTTCAATGGAGTCAGATAAATAGTATTGGTCATCATGGGGGCAAGATTACCAAATCAGACATTTTTTCAATGAATAAATGAAAAGATTGTACTGTAGAAGCTCTAAGGTCAAACTAAGAGATTTCCCTAGCCTTTTTTTCTTTCTAATGATTTAGACTAAGCGACTTATACTAAGCGCACACAGTAAGTGACTATTAGATATCAATGTTCAAGATGATTACCATAAAGAATATTGAGACTGTCATTTCATATTGCATATTCTGTGAAGAATGATCGAACTGGTAAGATTATTAAATAAAATTTAAGCGTCGTTTCCAAGCAATCAAAAGTTTCGCAGTACCTGAAAATATTAGATCTCTAAAGTACGCATGGTACGCTTTTTGATAATTTGAACGTACAGAACAGATTCTGAAAAAACTTTCTCGCTGCTTAAAAACTGTACACACCTAATTATTTTTTTTTACGGATGTCGGTACAGTTTTACTGACTTTCAAACAGTTGAAAATAAAACAGTTGAAGAAGGCTTTTTGAATATATTCACTCAATGAAAAGTTACCGCCAGGAATTAGTGCATTTGTGCACAGCAATCAATTTGCACCATTATTTTTTGCTCCACAAATCTAGAAATTTTCACAGATTTTCGTCCGAAAATGATGTTATTTGACAGATCTGTATTTCTGCTGAATATTTTAGTTATGTTTACTGAAATTCTTCATTATTTTTTATTAATTTTCCGAATATTGGTAAAACGTCGTCAACTGAGTTCGTCAAGAGAAATGACTTTTCAGAGTTCACAGACCGTGTCAGTAAATGTATCGTAACTTTTACATAAGATTTTCCGATATTCAGTAGTTCCGTAGATAGATGACCGTAAGTTGAATAAATTTTAAGTATCTTTCAGTAAGTATCGTTGCCGCAAAAACTATTACCGAACACAAAAATAGATTTTTTTGTGTATAAGAAACTGCTTCAAAGTTTGTTGTTCTGTCGGGCGAACATTAACGTATGAGTACCTGTTCCTAAAAAACGGACTGTTCAGAATAGAAATCTGTGAATTTGTTCAATTTTTGCTTAACAGAAGAATTTCACACTAATTTTTTGTGATATTTCCTGTTTTGGGCTAAAGCGAATGTGTGCCGAATTTCGTTGATAGTAGGTTAAGTAGTTAGAAAGATAATGGAGAAAAACGTTAACAACATAGTCATAGGTTGACAATTCTGCTATCCATAACCATAAATTCGAACAATTAATTTTTGGGCGAGACGAAGTTCGACGGGTCAGCTAGTATAAAATAAAAATAGAATGAATTTTTCCAGTCTTTTCCAATATAATAATAACTAGAATATAGATGTTGGCTACAAGGGTAAGTCTTGCTGAGGAACGTGAACATGCCATTCAAATGCAAAGGAATTATTCGATTGGGCTCGAAAGCGAAAGGAGGAACAACTAACACGAATTTTCTTATAATGTTCAAGAAACATCTTTTTGTTTGGACCATGATTATTTTAATTTGTGTAAAATTTACATTTCTACTCTAATCATCTTGTATCTCCTAAACCACAAGTCGAATCTGACTAAAATCATGAAATTTTTATGGGATCTTTCGTTTGCATCTTAGATGAAAAAAATCGAGTCAGCCTTCAACGACAAAAATGAGTAACATAATTTCAATTTCGTCTCTTATATCATCCTGTAGCTCCGGAACCAGAAGTCGAATCCAAATGAAATTCAGAAACCTTATATGGTAGCAAAAGATTTCATATGAATCTACGTTTGTAGAAAACGGTTGTACCATCTCCGAGACAATTGAGTGAAATAGCAACGAAGACCATCCCGTTCATACGCACAGAGGTGTAGATACACAGAGGTGCGAGCGCATAGAAGTGACGAGTTACAGAGGTGCCATCGCATAAAGGTGCGAAGACGAAGGAGTGCAAAGACACAGAGGTGATAAAGCAACCCAGTGCTGATCTTACAGGTACCAGAATTTGTACGCTGCGTATGATCGAAAGAGATGACATATATCGTGTGGTGCTACACTGCAAGAATCACATTTGATCGACACCAAGAGCAATAGCACTGTACCTGGGGTCAGGTACAGGCATCACACCAAGTTCTGTGGTGACCACAACGACGGCAGAGCAACTGAGATAGCAGAAAACGACAGAAGACTGCCAATTGGAAATCGTTGGATGAGCTTCACGTCGTTCTTTACGATAGATAAACAGAGACAACAGTAACAAGGTAGATTCAATTTAATTTAATTTTTTTATTTTTCTCATAACTTAAATTTTTATAACTATACATAAGTTTTCATTTTGATATTATTAATTTACAAAAAAAAAACAGTTAATGTAATGGATGATCTTATGGAAGATCATCCGAATCCGATTCCGGATACTAGTAAAATCTTAAATACTCGAAGGGCTAAACATTATCCAGAGGGTACCACTGGGCCATGGATAGTCTATTTTCAAAAAAAGAGAATGTATTAAATTTGATGCAAATTACAAAGGAATTGACATCACATTTTTCAAAAGTTGTAGAAATCTCTAAAGTTAATAGAGATAAAATTCGAGTCGCTGTTAACGATTTGAAACAGGCAAACGATATTGTAACCTGTAAATTATTTGCTGTTGAATATAGAGTTTACATTCCATCGAAAGAGGTGGAAATTGACGGAGTTGTCACTGAAGCTAGTCTGACAGCCGATGATTTACTTAAAAATGGAGTTGGTCGTTTCAAAAGCTCCATGCTTGAGGAAGTTAAGATACTCGAGTGCAAGTAATTGTACTCAGTATCTATTGTCGATGGACTCAAGTCTTATCGTCCCTCAGATTCGTTTCGCGTATCATTTGCCGGATCTGGTTGCCTAGCCATCGATAAAATTCGTCTTCCTGTTCGGCTTTTCGTACCGCATGTTATGAATTGCACGAACAGTAACAAATTCGGACATACAGCTGCTTATTGTAGTAATAAATCTAAATGTAAAATGTCAAGGGCCTTATAAGGATAATTTTTGCGATAAAAATATTGAAAATGTGTTTATTGTGGGTAGAGTCCTCATGATCTTTCAGTATGCGCTGCATTTAGGATGCGTAAAGATAAAATAAAGCTGTCTTTGAAAGCACCTTTGGAAATCGAAAACGGATATTCAAATCTTGCGGAGCCAGAGGAATCTGGAAATAGTGAAGATACCTCGTTTGTCACTCCTCAAGGGTCTGTTAAGAGGAGATTACCAAACCACAATTTTCCAAAAAAGGCACCTAAAATTACACCTTCAAAAAAGCCAAATTTAAAAGCAAAAACTGTGCCTTCTGGTTTGTCAAATTCACAAACCAATCCAGGAACTAGCACAAGAAGAGACAATAAGCCAGAGGGCTCCGTTTTACAGCCACCATCAGGATTACTGAAGTTTTCGGAAAACATTCAATAGCATTCAGGGCGACGAGGAGACCTTTCATTTGGGACTGGTTTGATCGGTCCAGTCATATCTGAAATCTCGATCTCTATGTTGGCAACACACATACACACACATACACACATACACACACACGGACATTTGCTCAGTTCTTCGAGTTGAATCGATTGGTATATGACACTTGACTGCAACGGGTTGCAACTAAAATTTTGGAATTTTTTCGAGTATGTATGTGTTAGCTCTCTCTCTCTCCTCTTTCTGCTACTATTTTCTGTTTGCTTATGCTTGCTCAGTTTTGCTCAAAATGCCGTCGAAACAAGAAGTATTTCGCGAGCGCGTTGTACAGTTCTATGAACTGCACAAAAATCTCAGGCACAAAATATACGGTACAACATTTTAAAAGCGAAAATGTTGCGGTTCGACTCTTCACCATATCCTAAGATCCCCAACAACTGCTCGCAAGAAAGTAAGTGGAAGACCAGCCAAAATTATGGACGCAAAAGGACTTCGTTCTCTTTCTCGTGCCTTTAACAACAAGGATTCACTGAGGCAACGGGATGCCTCAAAAAAGTTTAACTGTTCGCACCAGTACATCTGCAAAACATTGAAAAGAGTCGGAATAAAGTGCCGAAAGAAGACACGAGCCCCGGAATATACTGACGCGCAGATTTCAACGCTGAAATTCCAATGTCGCTGGTTAATCAAAAATTGTTCCGGAAAAATTTTTGTTTTTTACGACGAAAATTATTTCCCTCTTTCGAAGACGTAGATTCCCGGAAACGATCAATACTATTCAACGGATAGTTCTATTGCACCTCCGAACATAAAATATTAGTTTAAACCTAAATTTGAACAGAAAGTGATGCTGTACATTGCCATTTCCGAGAAAGGTATTTCTAAGCCATGGTTCAAGCCCTCTGGGTTGGCAATCAATTAAGATGTGTACCAGAACGAATGTTTGAAGAAAATCTGTCAAAACTCAAAAATTTATCTGGATTTGTCTGGGTCTACTATATACAACGGCTTCATTTTCAGTGAACAACAAAAAAAAGGTCTCCCCACCTATTGTATAGAGGCCAAAACCGTAAAAATCTAGCGAGATCTGAAAAAATCTAGGAAAATTTGGAAAATCTGACAAAAGATCTGGTTAGTTTGAGTGTCTGGTGAAAGGAGAAAAGACAAATCTGGCAACGCTGCATGGACCTAAGCATTAATTTTTCTGACAGCTCACTTACAACCACAAATGCACATTTGTCATTTTGAAGTTAGTTTGTTTTCATCACGAGACACCTTACACGCTCTTCGAACATAACTCATGGTTTTAGTTGTGATTACTCAAATTCATAAACTGGAACAATATGTCAAAATTTGAGTATGGATTATAGTAAAATAAACTCGTTGCCATGAGTTCTTTCGCATTTATTCATACATTAGAGTAAGCGTTGAGTTTTTAAACATTTGAGTGAAAAAAATACTTCTTGCAGTTCAGTGCGTTTTCATTCTCGGAATATTCTTATCGAAATAAAGAATGCAAGAATACGTCGTTTTCCATTGCCGTTTCTAGATCCTGTTTTGAAAACATGAATCAACGTCAATCATAGATGTTTTGTGGTTTCAATTGTGCTTAGTGAAAAGCGCAACATATCAAAATAATTCAATTTAGACTCCAAACCGTTCAAAAGGAAACGGTTTTGATCACTATTTTGCGCATTCAAAAGAAAGAAGAATTACTTTGTATATGAAAATTAACGAAATTTCGTCCCTTAACGCAAAAATGAGTAGAAAGGTTGTAACTCAAGTTTAGAGTATGTGCACTTTTTCTGAATGTGAGTGATGTGTCACTTAATTTTGAGTTATGTTCAATGAGAGTGTACATCAAACAGTTTTAAGTACGATTCAGACGATCAGTCAATTTCCGTCAGTGTTAACGGGACTTCGCCTTTAGTTTTGATTAGTTTAAAGCTTTCAACAGTGAAACGAATACTCATTTCGGACGTAAAAACGTTCTGTAAGGTTGACATAGTGTTTTAATAAGCGTTACACACAGCTTCTTTCCATTACCATTCCTTGCTTGTGACGGTCGCCTGATATAGCGTGGGAATCGTACTTTAGCCGGATAATATATCGATAGTCCCACCACAAAAGGGCCTAACTGTAAATGAGAGCCTCTCTTTGTTTGCTTTCTCTTTTGATTATTACGGAGTCATTACTGCAATTTCTTGAAAGTTTCCAATATAAATCGAAAGCTTGTGGTTTTAACATGAAAATTTTGCGAAGAGTGAGGTGTCAAACATAAAATCAAGTAAATCGTGAAAGAAAAAGTAAAAAGTAAACAAAGAGAAACTGAAGACAAACACGAGAAAAGGTCGTAAGTGCAAATGACAGTTTCTCTTTGTTTACTTTCTCTTTCGAGTATTACGGTCCAATCAGTAATCTTTCCATCTAACACTTCACATAGGATAATAGTAAAAACCATCAACTTCCGATATGCACTGTAGAATTTGTTGGAAATAACTGGAATTTGCCGTAATTATTGAAAGAGAAAGTAAACCAAAAGAAACTGTCATTTGCACTTGGGACCTTTGCTAATGTTCATCGAGAACTGTCATTTGCAGTTAGGCCCTTTTGTCGTGGGACTATCGATATGATTTTTGTTTTCATCACGAAACGCCATCTCTTTTATTATCAATAATTTGCCACAAGGGTATAGAAAGCTCTACTGCAGAAAATATCAAATTGATCGGACCGACCCACTGTTTCTGAAATATATATCATTGAAAATTTTCAAGGGATTTTTGCTTACTCCCTTCGCAAAAGTAAGGCTAGGGTAAAATGGCAAATTGATGATGCGAATTGTATCTTTTGACCATAAAGAACATGCACTATATCACTATACGGAAGTAAGACGTATTTCTGTTAAATTTCTTCGATATACCCAACCCTATCAGGATAACAAAAATAACAGTGTCGTCGAATCGAAACATATCATATGCTGGAAGGGGAGCACAACTTGAGAATGCCGGCAGAGAGTCCTTGAAATCGAATAGGCGTCGCGCGTGCTAACACTGCCTCTTCATTGACAGCGAGCTGTGAGAGTAGTGTCGAGTATGCGACAGAGAGACTCAATTTTTCTCTTCTAGCTCTGCAATCTCCGTGTTTTGTACTGCAGCGGCTGACGCTCAATGGGTCTCTTCTATGTGTATGGTTTACGGTTGCTCCATCCTCGCTAACTAAACCCGGAATGGGGAGGGGAGCCTGTTTTTCTCTGAGTTTTTCATCTATCGCATCGCATCCAATCCATTCCCGTGACGTGCCGTGAGACGTGACCGCGAAGGCAATATTTAGGTACGCACAGCTCAGTGCCGGCCGCGCCAAGTCATTAACGATTCGGTCGTCGGTTAGCGCTGTTGTGTGTGCTTCGGAATCTTCGTTTGTGCGGTTTTTGGTAATCTCATTCTTCTTTGCAGGTGTGCGGTGATATTTTTTTCAATTTGTTTTTTTTATTATTCTGCACTGCATGGACCAATACCATGGAATATTCCGGAAATTTGTAGACAATCATTTCGGGACCTGAATCTGATCACCGGTGCGTGTGGTGGTCTGTCTGTCGTTCGTGTTGCGACGTGGGGGAGAACTTGGAGAAAATTGCAAAATCGCAATAAGTTGTAATTATTTGAAAAGCTATCGGTGTGCGGTTCCGGCGACGACGGGACAGTATGAAACAAGAAACGGCATACACGAAAACAGCAAACGTACACAGACAGAAAATTGTGCCTGTGGCTGCTGATCGGAAAATCAGCATCGTGAAGAAGATAGTCGTGTGCGTTTTTTTTGGTTGACCTTTGAAGGGTGGGGTGCTATCCAGAGTGCTGGAGCAATGTTGTTATGGAGCGTACAGCCCAGCACGGTCAAGGACAAAGTAGTGCAATGCTAGGCAGTAGACGATTTTGCTATGACGCAAAAGAAGTGACTGGTATCCAGTTTTCGTCACTAGTAGTGAATGACGGCCATAAAATTATGTACCTGAAATATGAATTGAGCGGCTTTTTATTTGAGTACAATCCAACTTATCAGAGAATGATCCAGTTTGATATATTTTTTTAATAACAGTTTGAATCTTTGGAAAATGGCGATTCTACTAAAGTTGGGCCGGGATGTTTTCGGGCTTCTTTCAACCTGTTTGAAAAAGGTTGTCTGCTGTGGTAAGGAAATTTTAAGTGACCAAAAGAACGCGGCTATTTAAACAATCACAGTATGCTTTGCTGGATTCCATAACTCGTATCTTAAGCCAAGGACATTTTTCGTTTAAAACAATTCCAGTTACTGAAGCTAATTTGTTATACTGTGACGAGTTTTTCTGTGTGTGGTTGACAGCCTAGTTAGCTTAATAAATATAATCTCATAAATTAGTTCAACGTGTGATGTGCAATTATTCTATTTGGTCGTACCGAAAATGAGACGTAAGGGTTTGGTACTGCATTCTGAAACGGTAAATTTCGCGGGTAATTCGCAGCGGGTTCCTGGTTCATATTCCCTGATTCTTGTGGTAAACTATAAGCAGTACAAGGTCAGATTGATTAGTTATCGGTTTGACAATCACATGACTCCTTGGAAGAATAGTTATAGTCAGCAAAAGTGAAACATCCGATTTGGAATTTCACACTTGATTTCAGTTCTTAACATAACGAGAAATGTTACATAATTGCTCTGAATTGACTTATTTCTTTCTGTTTTTACTCTGTTTATTCTATTTTTAAAAACATGTTTTAATCCACCTAGTGGTGTAATGATGCCTTTCTTATTAATATTTCATGAGAAATCGAGTTCCGATGAATTTTTTGTCAATCTATTTCTAGAGCCGGAATCCGGAAAGCGTCACAGTCGTAAAAAGTTTTGTGAAACCATTACATAGCCAGGCCTACAAGTTCAAATAGTCATAAAATCTGCTTTGAAAATTACCTATGTCATGAATTTTATGACGATTAGACATTTTCACATTTGATTATCAGCCTGAACGCTATTGTTTTTGTTCTTTGATTTGTTGTTTACTTTTTGAGTTATGCCCAGTTTAATGTCAAAATTTGCAGTTTTTTTACAATATCTATCACAATTGAAGCGAAGGACGATTTCAATATGCACTTGAAAAACTGTGTACAGCACCTAAAAGACAGTGTACAGCATCCTTTTTCATGACATTTTGTGCAGGAGATGAAAATCATAATTCAATTTTCTCAAGAACATCTCGACCAATTTTCACAACTTAGGTTCAAATGAATGATCATACAATTCAAAAGAACCCTGTCGAATTTTATCCGGATATATCTCCGGAATTACAGGCTGATAAGAATAAAAAAAATAATTTCAACAACGTGCTTTATAGATGAGATCAGTTTGGCAGGTCTGGTTAGTTGATGACCAAATCCACTGATTTCTCCAGAAGCATCTGCTCAGATTTTTACAAACATAGATACAAATGAATTATCGTCACATAAGTTGATGTAAAATTTGTCCAGACCCGGCTTCCAGTTCCGCAATTACAACTCATTTCAAATAGTAACACTTATGAACATAGAAAAAATATAAGAAAGGTATAATCCATCTATTAGCGAGCACTTGAAATGATCAAAAGTTTAAATTAATTTTTTTTATTACCCTTTTTTATAAATATAAAATATAGGTATAGAATTCGCTAAAACTTTAGAAAAAGGGCGAAGGGCCGAGTGCGTTTACCAATCGATTCAGCTCGACGAACTGAGCAAATGTCCGTGTGTGTCTATTTGTGTGTTGTCAATAAAGAGGTCGAGATCTCGTCGGCGACCAAATAAACTTATTTTAGTTTTACCTGTATTCGGTTTTCGATCCCGGAAGGTACGTAAAATTTTATGTGGAACGCACTACGATTTCTCTAAGATGGCTGCACTGAGTTTCGAAAATTCGATTCAAACGAAATGGTTAACAATCCATCCAAAAAATCTTCAAAGTTGGACTCAAAACTATTTCAATTTATTCGTCATACTAAGTCATGGACATACGTACTATTTTTGGTTATGCTAGTTTCTGAATACCGTTTCTGGAAGTACCATAAATAAAAAACAAAAACTTTCAAGAGAAACTCTTTTCTGCATCTCATGGAATGCTTAATCGATTGTCACACGTTTACATTAAAAGGAATAATGTTCTATCTTCGATTCGTCTTGCAGTTCCAAAACTACAAGGTAATGAGTAATTGAAATTTTAAACTGTCATTTAAAATTACGGTCATTAAAAATATTTCGTGAAAACTTAAAACATCGTAGAATATTCACGTACAAAATACATCCTGATTGAAAAAAGGTACCATTTCACAGCTAGGTGGTTTAAGCACATTTTTTAATTTTTTATCAATATAATCATTTGTAATTACAGCATATATATAAATAAAGGGTGATTTTTTGTTGGTATCTTTTTTGCAACACCGTTTTTGACAGATCACGCGTGAATCGTGTCTTGTGTCATTATCAAACTGTTTGGTCTATAATTTAATCATGAATCATCTTTTGGTCTATAATTAATTCATGAATGGGTGCTAGCAAAGCTGAGGGAAATTCACTTTACTATCGAAAAATTGTGTTCAGCGACGAAACTCATTTCTGGTTGAATGGAAACGCCAACATTATTGCAGTATTGCAAGCGCTACCAATGCATCTAAAAAAAGTCACTGCTTGGTGTGAATAAGATTTTAATGCATACCTTTTCAACCAAACTTTAATCCATTGAAATTCTTTCATTCTTTCTGCCACAGTGCCGTAAAGTGGCTATGATTTTATTCAACTGCAGCACCGTGATCAACCAAACCAAACACTGGTAACAGACATTTATGCCTGCACCGGCGTTGTGGTTTCTTCAACACGATTGCAAACACGTGCTCATGTGTGTTTGGTGCCGATGAATTCGGTTGTGTTTTGAAAACGGTGTAAGTTTCCGTTCTTACGTACACGGTATACGAAATTGAACAAAGCACGCTGTGTGCTTCGTTCACGAAGACGGTGGTGTTTTTTTCCAACATACCAGCACGTATAGTTTTGCCATTTCGGAACCGGAATTCGGATATGGATGAAATTGCTCAGTATCTTTTAGGCCGATTAGAGCTTTAATTTGGATCAAAATTTATGATAATTGTTTTAAGCATAGCTGAGAAATCGAAGTGAGCTCGGTTTTCGTAACCGGGAACTAGTTGTCCCAAAGTAAGTTCATTGTGTTCTTAGTGTCAGTAGGATCCATAGTACTAACCATGCAATGATTCTGTACACTAAGAATCGGCTGCGAAGTCTGTTGAAACAGAAAGGCCAAATTCCACAGAAGGAATGTAATGCCAAGACTTTGACTTTGACCTGACCTTTTAATTTCGAAACCGAAAGTTGGATAAAGATAAAATTCGATAGCAGACTATGGGAGCATCCCGATCAGATGGTAATAACAGAATTATATCAACTGGAGTAATTTATTTCAGTAATATTTTGTGACAAATTTTGAAATATTTTTGGCTGGTAAGCTGGTAAAATAACAAAAATCATAACAAAAAAGACTCTAGCGGGAACAAAATCGTAACAGATTTGGAAACGTTTGTATCACAGTTATTATTGAATTTTATATAACTACAGAAGTGCAAAAGCAGAAATTTATAACAATAGTTGTAATAAATCAGTTAGCAAATTTAACACAGAAACACTATATCACAGTCAACTTTAAGCATCGTTTCAATCCAAATTGTTGAATGATTTTTTATTAAATGAATAATTTATTTAGTAATCTATGGATCTGGTTTCTTGCTTTAGTTTTTGGAAATTCTGATCATTATATTTCGATATAATGGAACAGAAGAACTCATTTTTCCAACAAATGAACCTTATCATAAGTCTTGCAAACGAAAATAAAACATCATAACTGATTTTCATTCGTATCCGAGCAGTCGTCCGCGATACACTTGTTGTTTTTTCGCTCCGTATCGGGACGGTATCGATTACAAAACCTCGAGTGCGAAGGTGTTTCCCTAGCAAGGGCTGGAGGAAACATTTTTTTGTTCTCTTAGATCCAGTGGTTGATCGAGTGATAAACACCGGCAGCAGACAGTGGTATACACACTTGCTTGCGACCATTTATACCTGTCGCTTCAATAGCATCGGCACCAGCAGTGAGTGACTGGATCATCAAGGTCACGCGAGAGAAATAATCCAAGCAAAGGACCAACTCACCCATCAGCTCAACAAACCATACCGGTGAAGTAGTTTTTTCATTTTATATTTCAACTTTTTTCCTACTTCTCACTATCCTATCTATTTTTTCTATTTTCCTTGATAGTGTGGGAGACTTTGTTTCTCCTGCACAAAAAATATGTCTTCCGATGAGGGGAACCTCGGGGAAGATGATGATAAACCTAGAGATGAGGAACGTTTGGATGAATATCCTGATAGTGATACATCTGAAATGGATATCCCCGCTCCCCCTCTGGGAAAACCACCAATCCGTCAGAAGGTCTATCAGGATGACGGATCGGATGGCCCGTGGGTGGTTTACTTCCGGCTCATAGCTAAATCCCTCAGAGTCCTCAATATTTCTCGAGATCTGACTAAACACTACTCGGCAGTAAAACACATGGACAAAGTATCTCCGAACAAACTGCGCGTTGTCGTGACTGATCTAAAACAAGCAAACGACATTGCTACCAATGAGATTTTCACGAGGGAATATCGCGTCTACGTACCTTCTCGGATGGTGGAGATCGACGGTGTGGTCCACGAAGAAAGTTTAACTGTCGAAGATCTGATGAAGGATGGGATTGGCCGCTTCAAAAATCCCGACCTTCAACCAGTGAAGATATTGGAGTGCAAGCAATTGCACTCTAAATCGACACAAGATGGAAAGTATCATCCATCAAACTCTTTTCGTGTGACCTTCGCCGGTTCTGCACTTCCGAATTACGTTGTAGTGGGAGGGGTTCGTCTACCTGTTCGGTTGTATGTACCGAAAGTAATGCACTGCTCAAACTGCAAACAGATGGGACATACGGCTCAAGTCTGTTGTAACAAACCACGATGTGGTAAATGTGGTGAGGGACACAGAGATGACTCCTGCAGGAAGTCAATCGAAAAGTGTATTTACTGTGGTGAGAATCCGCATGCTCTTTTTGAGTGCTCTAAATATAAACAACGCGAGGAAAAGCTCAAGCGAACCGTGAAGGAGCACTCCAAACGATCTTACGCGGAAATCCTCAAACGAGCTACTCCACATATCTCTGACAACCCATTCGCTTTTTTGTCGACTGACGCTGATGTTTTAAATGACCCCGACGAAGGACCTTCTTCTGTTCAGCTAGGAACAAACAGGAAACGACCAATTATGTTCTCTCCTAAGCTTCCTCGCAAAGGTCTTAAAATACTAGAAACTAAAATATTAAAACGGAACCAAAACAACAATGTCACAGAGCCGAAGCCAATACCTCCTGGATTTCGAAAATCGAATTACAACCAGGAATTTCCAGCACTTCCAGGGACACTGAAAAACCCAAGTGATCCCAAAACACAACCAGAAAACCCGACAAACGTTGGATTACTGAAACTCTCTGATATCGTGGACTGGATATTAACAGCCTTCAATATAACTGATCCTCTTAAAAGTATTCTAACGGCTTTATTACCAACAGTAAGAACATTTTTAAAACAGTTGACTGAACAATGGCCCCTCCTTACAGCGATCGTATCTATCGATGGCTGAAATACCTACAGAAATCGAGAATATGATCACTATACTCCAGTGGAATTGCAGAAGTATCATCCCAAAATTAGATTCTTTCAAATTTTTGATAAATTCGCGTAACTGCGACGTATTTTCATTGTGTGAAACATGGCTCACTTCAAATATAAACTTTGACTTCCACAATTTCAACATTATACGCCTGGATCGAGGAGACTCCTATGGAGGGGTTCTTTTAGGGATCAAAAAGTGCTATTCATTTTATCGAATTAACCTCCCCTTGATCCCGGGCATTGAAGTTGTTGCTTGCCAAATCAGAATTAGAGGCAAAGATCTTTGTATAGCTTCTATCTACATACCTCCCAGAGTCTCGATAGGGCATCGACGACTTGCAGACATCATGGAGCTTCTTCCCACTCCGCGGTTAGTTTTAGGAGACTTTAACTCGCATGGTACGGGGTGGGGCTGCCTATATGATGATAACCGTTCTTCGTTAATTTATGATCTGTGCGACAACTTCAATATGACAATTTTAAATACGGGTGAAATGACACGCAATCCAAGACCGCCAGCCCGCTCTAGTGCGCTGGACTTATCCCTTTGCTCGACATCACTACAGCTAGATTGCAAGTGGAAGGTAATCCCTGATCCCCACGGTAGTGATCACTTGCCGATTTTGGTTTCAATATCCACTGGTGCACAAACACCGACATCAGTCGATATGACATATGATCTCACGAAAAACATCGACTGGAATTCCTACTCGATCGCGGTATCCCAAGCTCTTGAAACGAAACAACCAGATTCGCTTGAAGAAGAATACAAATCCCTAGCTGACTTGATCCTCAACGCCGCGATTCAAGCCCAGACCAAACGAGTACCCAAAACTACAATCACTACGCGACCTTCAACCCCATGGTGGGATAAAGAGTGCTCGGAAATATATAAAACAAAATCATCCGCGTATAAAAAATTTGGGAACAGTGGCAAGCGCGAAGACTACGAAAAATATGCATCATTAGAAAAGACCATGAACAATCTGATTAAAGCAAAAAAAAAAGGTTACTGGCGTCGGTTCGTCAATGGCCTATCTAGGGAAACATCGATGACCACTCTGTGGAATACAGCCCGTCGTATGAGAAATGCAACCACTAATAACGAATCCGTAGAATATTCAAATCGCTGGATATTTGACTTCGCCAAGAAAGTTTGCCCGGATTTTGTTCGGGAATCGAATACCTATCGCGTCGCGTCCTCTCGATACACTGAAAACGATACCCCCTTTACGATGACGGAGTTTTCTCTTGCCCTCTTATCGTGCAACAACAATGCCCCAGGGCGTGATAAAATTAAATTCAATTTGCTTAAAAATCTTCCCAATATCGCGAAAAAACGTCTGTTGAACTTGTTCAACAAGTTCGTCGAACAGAACTTTGTTCCTCAAGACTGGAGACAAGTGAGGGTTATCGCTATTCAGAAACCGGACAAACCAGCCTCCAACCACAACTCGTATCGGCCGATTGCAATGCTTTCCTGTATTCGGAAACTGCTGGAAAAAATGATTCTGTTTCGTCTCGATGAATGGATGGAAACAAGTGGCTTGCTTTCAGATACACAATTTGGCTTCCGTAAAGGCAAAGGAACGAACGATTGCCTTGCGCTGCTTTCTACAGAAATTCAAATGGCATTCGCTCACAAGAAGCAAATGGCATCAGTATTCTTGGACATAAAGGGGGCTTTTGATTCAGTTTCCATAAAAATTCTCTCGGAGAAGCTGCACAAGCATGGTCTTTCCCCACTTTTCAACAATTTTTTGCACAACTTATTATCGGAAAAGCACATGTTTTTTACACATGAAGACTTGACGACCTCACGAATTAGTTACATGGGCCTTCCCCAGGGCTCATGCCTCAGCCCCCTTCTTTATAACTTTTACGTCAATGACATCGATGAATGTCTTGAAAATTCTTGCACGTTAAGGCAACTTGCAGATGATGGCGTGGTGTCTATTATAGGATCCAAGTCTACCGACCTGCAAGGACCATTACAAACTACCTTAGACACTTTGTCTACATGGGCTCTAAAGCTGGGTATCGAATTCTCCACGGAGAAAACTGAGTTGGTAGTATTTTCCAGGAAGCGTGAACCTGCACAACTACAGCTTCAACTAATGGGTCAAACCATAGCTCAGGCCTTCACATTCAAATACCTCGGAGTCTGGTTCGATTCCAAAGGTACCTGGGGATGTCACATTAGGTATCTGAAACGAAAATGCCAAAAAAGAATCAACTTTCTACGTACAGTGACCGGGACTTGGTGGGGAGCTCACCCAACAGATCTTATAAGGCTGTACCAAACAACGATATTGTCAGTGATGGAGTATGGATGTTTCTGTTTCCGTTCAGCCGCGAAAATACACTTTATCAAGCTGGAGAGAGTCCAGTATCGTTGCTTGCGTATAGCCTTGGGTTGTATGCAGTCGACTCATACGGGGAGTCTCGAGGTACTGGCGGGAATTCTCCCGTTGAAAAACCGTTTGTGGGATCTCTCATATCGACAACTCATTCGATGTAGCGTCTTAAACCCGTTGGTTATCGATAACTTTGAACGGCTAGTCGAGCTTAATTCTCAGACCCGATTTATGACATTGTACTTTGATTTCATGTCACGTAACAATAATTCTTCTTCCTACAATCCTCACAGTGTTCGTTTCTATGATACTTCTAATTCTACGGTGTTTTTCGACACATCCATGAAAGAAGATATTTATGGAATCCCGGATCACGTATGCCCTCAAGTGATCCCAAATATTTTTAATGACAAATTTAGAGAAGTCGACTGTAATAAAATGTTTTACACTGACGGATCACATCTCGACGGGTCCACTGGCTTCGGTATTTTTAATGAAAATTTCACCGCCTCCTATAAACTCAGTGATCCGGCTTCAGTTTACGTCGCAGAACTAGCTGCAATTCAGTATACCCTTGAGATCATTGAAACTTTGCCCACAGACCACTACTTCATTGTATCGGACAGTCTCAGCTCTATCGAGGCTCTTCGCTCAGTGAAGCCTGGAAAGTACTCGCCGTATTTCCTGGGGAAAATACGGGAACAACTGAGTGCTTTATCTGAAAAATCATACCGGATTACCTTGGTTTGGGTCCCATCACATTGTTCCGTAAGGGGTAATGAGATGGCGGACTCACTGGCCAAGGTGAGCGCATTACAAGGTGAAACCTATGAAAGACCAATCTGCTTCAATGAATTTTTCAGTCGTTCTCGTCAAGAGGCACTCGTCAGCTGGCAAACCTCCTGGAATGATGGATATCTAGGACGGTGGTTACATTCCATTATACCGCAGGTATCGACGAAAGCTTGGTTCCGAGGGTTGGATGTGAACCGGGACTTTATTCGCACAATGTCAAGACTTATGTCCAACCACTCTTTGCTCAAAGCGCATCTTCATCGTGTTGGCCTTAGTGAGAGTAATCTTTGCGTTTGCGGAGACGGTTATCATGACATCGAGCATGTTGTTTGGGTGTGCTCCGAGTATTGCGACGTCAGACTCCAGCTAATTGATTCCCTTCGGGCCCAAGGTAGACCACCTTATGTTCCAGTCCGTGACGTTTTGGCAACCAGAGATCTCCTTTACATGACCTACCTCTATAACTTCCTCAAAGCTATAAACGTGCAAATCTAGTTCCCTCTCTTTCTCTTTCTTTCTTCTACAGTGGTCCTACCCCAAACGAACTAAACACTGGTCAAGCTGAATTGCTGGAAACCATCCATAAATGACACACCAACATCAAAGTACACCAACAAAGCATCCGAGTTTAGTATAGTCTCTTCCTCGTTACAATCTGGAGAACGTCGAGAACCCGGAAATGCAAAGTGTGTTTAAAAGATGCAAGCTATTAATGAATGATTTGTAATATCAAAATATGTTCAAAATCAATACAGTATAGGTCCCACCCTCCTGACACTCCTTTACTAACTCTAGGGGAGCAGGTCGCCCCATAATACGGCTTCCACTCTTTTCCACCTAACAACAAGACAATCGGCCACGTTAAGCTAACGCAAATGAGCCCAATAAAAATTTTATTATAAAAAAAAAAAAAAAAATCATAACTGATTTTGTTATTATATTGTTATCATAAGTTTTAACTTTCAACTGTTTTCATTTGTTAAAAATCTCAAAATAACACAAATTGTTATACATATCAACTGTTGATATACTTGTGTTATGATTTTGTTATGTGCATCTGATCGGGATAGCGTTTGAATCTGAGTTTGTGAAAATCGGTCACACCATCTCTGATTAAAGTAAGTGACAATTTTTTTTCTATATTTTTGGTGCATCCTTTAATTTCAGAACTGGAAGTCTGATCGGGATAAAATTCAAAGCTCCCTATGGGACCAGAAGACCTTTCATTTTAATATGAGTTTGTTAAAATCGGTTCAGCCATCTCTGAGAAAATTGAGTGACATTATTTGTCACGTACACACACAAACATTTGCTCAGTTCGTCGTGCTGAATCGAATGGTATATGATATTTAGTCCTCCGGGCCTCGGCTGAACAATCGGTTTACACAGCGATTGCATAGCCTATATGAGAAAGGCAAAAATCACAAAGTCTTAATAGAACTAGTTGGTCGCATAACTCCAATCTGACAAAGGAAACGAATCTTTCTTTTCTTCAAATTTCGATTTTATTTATTAATGTATTCTCCTTGAAGAGTAATGTACTACCTTGATAAAAACGTTCCCAGAATTTATTCAGAAGATTATAACTACAAGATTATTCATCGAAATCAATATTGTCCCCTTCAAAGTAATCCTCATCGCACTGCAAGCGCTTGATCCAATCGTCGAAGAATATTTTATGTTCAGTTTTCGGTATAGCCATCAGTGCCATCTGCGATTTTTCCATAATCTCATCTCGGGTGCTGAAACGCGTTCCACGGAGCGGTTTCTTGAGTCGACCGAATAGGAAAAAGTCGCAGGGAGCCAAATCAGGCGAATTCGATGACTTCTGAATGGTATTCGTTTCGTTTTTATTTCTCGACACTAATATTTGGTCCTGGATCAAGTTTAAAGCAGAGGTGGAAATAAGCCCATTTTGTGCACGAAAACGTGAATCACGATCTCCGATTGTGAACCAAAAAACCGAGCACCGTGATTTAAAAAATTGAGTAACAAACCTGAAATTGCGATTATATGGGAAATGAAATTGGAGACCTTTTTAAATTCTAAGTAAAGCCAAAATTTATCTTATCAAAAATAGTTCGTATCAAAAATAGTTCGTGTCAAAAATAGTTCGTATCAAATCCATTATAATAAATATGTGATATGAAAAGATAATACTGACTATTTTCTGAGAATCAAAAAAATTGATTATTTCCACCCCTGGTTTGAAGATCAAACTGTTGTCACTTTTGATTCCAGAGATAGAATGGCACACATGAAAATCGTTCAGTATCCTTTTGGGTACGCCGAGCAATTTATTGCTTTTCTGTTTGCGCTGTACTTATCCACCACACAAGTCCTTTCCATGTCTATTTTATCCTTCCGTTCTCAACAGGAAAATTATGAGAAGCCATGGTAAGGTACAAATCTCCAAATTTTCAGAGGAACGTGTCATTTGAGCCAATTTGTACTTTCTAGCATTCCGAAGAATAGGATTTCACAATATTGCTGTAGTGCGTAAAAACGAACCAAACGATTTAAGTTTGAGTGAGGGTAGAAAAATCAAATAACGGTATGGGGACAAAAGGTTGATGTGTAATGTTTGAGTTCGGCGAATAATTTACAATTTATCTTCGGAACTCCATCTGTCCATGAGTAAATGGAAAATGTTTTTCCTGTGGGGACTGGCTAATTTCGAAGCATTTAGCCAACCGTGCCGACCTTAATCTAGCTTCAACAGTACATTTATCGTCCAATTTTCCATTCCCTTCTGCAACATCAATAAATGCCTCCGCAGAAAATAACTTTCGGAGAACTGAGGTATCATGAGCAGCCACCGAGTTATCGCAGTAACGTTGCCAGCAGCCCTGATAAACACACATATTCGTGTGTGCGTACGTGCCATTTCAGACAGAGCCTCCGCCGGCAGTGGTAGAGGAGGCTCCCGTCGACCGACTCAACTCAAGCCAAGCACCCGGCAGGGTCACCTCGATCGACAGCCAGGAACCCGAGACCAGCAGCGATTGTGCAGGAAGAAGGCAACAGCATAATTGCGCTGTGAATGAGAATAAAGACCCTGAAACCATTGGCATTTCGCTCGCACCGGTCGGCAAGGGTTTTTCATTGTGCCTATCCCATGGTGGTTGTGCCTATACGTACTCGAACGGATCGACTTTCTGCAAGGCGACAACGAGTTTTCGCTTCGCACACCAAAACAATGTAGCCGAAACGGTTCACCGGGTGTTGTGGGTGGGTGGACAAAAACGGTCGATACTAGCGGAAAGCGGTAGCGGTGCTGGTCGTGGTATTGTGATTCAGATGATTCAGATCCGTATCGCAGCGCTAACTACATTGCTTTGAGTGTGTTTGCATACGGTGTCAATTTTGATACGGTCGTTGATGTTAAGAAGAAGAAAAAAAACGTTTACAACTTTCGATCGGCGTGAAAGGGATTTAAGTTTGTACCGTTTTTCGACTGCAGTAAAATTCAAATCAGTCGACTTATATGAGCTGCAAAATTTTTTGTACAATATTGCTTATTTATCGACATTGTTTTGATTTAGCAAGGAATCGCACGACACACTTTGCGTGTCAAAATGTTAATTTTATCGTTGGAAGCACGCTACACACCAAAAAAATCTAAATTTTACAGGTGACTCAATCCCTCATACGATGTAATTCATAAACAGTCGGTGTTGAACAGTCGTTCGCACCGCACGCGTATAGCTCTTGGCTCCTGGAATTTTTTTTTCTGGCTACCTAGAGTTTCATTGATTCAAGGCTTCAGTCTTTTTCAAGGCTACCTGAATCACTAACTAAGTGACTAAGTGATACAAAGAGTGATATTAGAGTGACTAAGTGATATTAGAGTGACTAAGAAATTAATCAGCCTTTTTTAAGGCTAGCTAGGAGTCTAATCGAAGACTAATTTAGCCTAGTTAATTTAATTTAAAATTTCATTAATTTCAAAAATGCCTGCGTCCAACCGGAAAGGCAACAAGCCTAAGGCTAAAAATAATTCAATACGGAATAAATCACAATCCGTTATTCAACATTTTTCTAATAACATTCATGATCTTATAGAATCTGAATGTAAAAATAAAAGACAACGGACGGATTTCCCTTCCGTTGATCCTATGCCGTCTAACAATATTTACGAGATTCTTCCTGAATCCGATTGTAGCGACATAGAAGAAAATTCTTCAAAAATTCCCAAAATGGACGCTTGTCGTTCTGGGAAGAAACATCAATCTATGCCACCAGTGACGGTGATGATTTCCGACTTCAAAGCATTCCGTACTGAGCTTTCTACTTTTCTCCCGGAAGTGAAAGTCTCATTTCAAATCGGACGAAGAGGAGAATGTCGAGTCTTGGTGGATGGATTGGAAGATTACGAAAGTCTTATTCGATATTTGTCCGAAAAACTTCATAAATTTTATTCATATGATATAAAATCAGACAGACCTTTCAAGGCTGTCTTGAAAGGATTATCAAATGATCAAAGTATTGATGAAATTAAAAATGAACTAAAAGAATTGCTTGGTTTTGCCCCTTCCCAAGTAATACTTATGAAAAAAAGAGCGAATGGTACTTCTAAACCACGCTCTGGAATTTCCCATGAACTTTACCTAATACACTTCAATCGAAGTGATGTAAACAATTTGAAAACTTTAGAAAAAGTACGTTTCATTTCCCACATTAAAATTCATTGGGAACATTATAAACGGCATAATCGTATTGCAAACTTAACGCAATGTCGTCGTTGCCAAGGCTTCGGTCATGGAACCAAAAATTGTCATATGGATATACGGTGTTTGAATTGTGGTAAATCGCATTCGAAAGACGCTTGTCCAATGAATGAAACCACTGATAAATTTTCATGTTCAAATTGCAATGGAAATCATAAATCCAATTATTTGAAATGTCCTGTCAGGGAAAAAAATTTTAAACGCTCGTTCGCTTAGACAACAAGTCAAATCAACGACCTTAAATTTACAGAACATACCTGAAAATTCTTCTAAGGCACCTGCCAATTCGTCTTCTAACGAAAACAATTTATTGACAGGTAGATCGACCTCGTCATCATCTTCTTCTAATGTCAGTTATGCTGGTATATTAGGTAGAAATCTATCTCCTATTTCTTCTAATGTAAATAATCAAAACACAGGACCGCCTTGCAGTTCTTCTTCTAACGAAAACAATTTATTAATAGGTAGACCGACCAAATCATCTTCTTCTAATGGCAGTCTACCTACAAATATTCCTTCAATGCCATTCGCTTCTTTAAATGAAGCCGATTTAGGCGATATAACTGAAAATAAAATGATCTACCTACAAGATCAACTTTTTCAAATGATCATCCAAATGAATTCGACTTCATCACTTTTTGAAGCATTTCAAATCGGATGGAAATTTGCAAATAATATTATAATGAATTTAAAATTTAACAGTGATGTTAAATAATTATTTGAATATTTTAAATTGGAATGCTCGATCTTTGAAATCGAGTGAAGATGAATTTTATAATTTTCTCAAAGTTCACAAAATTCATATTGCCATTGTGACAGAAACTTTTCTTAAACCAAATGTAAAATTGAAAAGTAATCCACATTATGTGGTTCATCGATTTGACAGGTTTACTGGAATTGGTGGTGGAGTTGCCATTTTTGTCCAACGGCAAATTAAACATCGAATTTTACCTTCTTTCAATACTAAAGTTATTGAAAGCTTGGGAATCGAAGTTGAAACCATTCATGGAATTTATTTCATCGCTGGAGCATATTTGCCATTCCAATGCACCGGCGAACAATTAAATTTCTTTAAAGGCGATTTGCAAAAACTTACAAGATATCGATCGAAATTTTTCGTAATAGGGGACTTAAATGCTAAGCATGTCCAGTGGAATTGTAGGCAAAATAACAGTAATGGTAAAATACTTCATAATCAACTCTCAGCTGGTTACTTTACAGTTCTTCATCCCAGTAATCCTACTTGTTTCTCTTCCGTGAAAAACCCGTCTACAATTGATCTGGTTCTAACAGAACAAAGTCACATTTGTAGTGAACCGATTACTCATGCTGATTTTGACTCAGATCATCTTCCTGTAACATTCAGACTTTCCAACGAAGCTATAATTAATCCAATTAGTTCTATTTTCAACTATCATAGAGCAAATTGGTTGGATTACAGATCTCACATTGAAAATCATGTGGATCATGAAACTATTTTAGAAAATTCTGCGGATATCGACACAGCAATTGATAATTTGAATCATTATATTATCGAAGCTAGAAATCTTTCAGTTCCCAAAGCTCAAACTAAATTAAATTCTCCTATCATCGATGACAATCTTCAACTGCTCATTCGGTTGAAGAATGTTCGTCGACGACAATATCAACGTTCTCGTGATCCTGCTATGAAAAACATAGTTAAGGATTTACAAAAAGAAATTAAACATAGATTTACTCTTTTGCGAAATGAAAATTTCGCTAAAGAAGTTGAACAAATTAAACCATATTCTAAACCTTTCTGGAAACTTTCTAAGGTTCTTAAGAAACCTCAGAAACCTATTCCTGCTCTCAAGGAAGGAAATCAAATACTTCTTACAAATGGCGAAAAAGCTCAAAAACTTGCTCAGCAGTTCGAGAGTGTCCACAATTTTAATTTGAACGTTGTGAGTCCTATTGAAAATGAAGTCTCACTGAAATATGATCATATTTCAACCCAAGTGTTATCACACGATGACATTATTGAGACGAATTTTGATGAAATTAAATCAATTATTAGAAAACTTAAAAACATGAAGGCTCCTGGTAATGATGGAATTTTTAATATTCTTATTAAAAATCTTCCCGATGTTGCCTTGAGACTCCTGGTTAAAATTTTCAACAAGTGTTTTTCATTAGCTTACTTCCCAAAAAGATGGAAAAACGCTAAAGTAATTCCTATCCTAAAACCTGATAAAAACCCAGCAGAAACATCAAGTTATCGCCCAATTAGCTTACTTTCTTCTATCAGTAAACTTTTTGAAAAAATTATCTTGTTAAGAATGATGACTCATATAAATGAGAATTCAATTTTTTTACCAGAGCAGTTTGGATTTCGTCATGAACATTCAACTACTCATCAACTTGTCAGAGTAACGAACATGATAAAATCAAATAAATCTTCTGGGTTATCCACTGGAGTTGCTCTTCTAGACATAGAAAAAGCATTCGACAGTGTTTGGCACAAAGGTTTAATAGCAAAAATGTCTGATTTCCAGTTTCCTATTTATTTGATCAAAATGATTCAAAATTATTTAACTGATCGTACTCTTCAGGTTAGCTATCAGAATTGTAAATCTGAATTGCTACCCGTACGAGCCGGTGTTCCGCAGGGTTCGAGTGTAGCTCCAATCTTGTATAATATTTTCACTTCTGATCTTCCAAATCTACCCGTTGGTTGTCAGAAATCGCTATTCTGTGACGACACAAGTCTGTTAGCCACAGGTAGAAATCTAAGAGTGATCTGCAGTCGCCTACAAAGAAGTTTAAATATTTTCAGTGATTATCTGTCAAAATGGAAAATTAAACCAAATGCAGCAAAAACGCAATTAATTATCTTTCCTCACAAGCCAAGAGCTTCTTTTCTTAAACCAAACAATAATCACATTCTCAAATTGAATGGCTTGGAATTGACATGGTCTGATCAAGCTAAATACTTAGGTTTAACGTATGACAAAAAACTCACTTTCAAGGATCACATTGAAGGAATCCAGGCAAAGTGTAATAAATATATTAAATGTTTATATCCTCTTATAAACAGAAATTCTAAGCTCTGTCTAAAAAACAAATTGTTAATTTATAAACAAATTTTCAGACCAGCCATGCTTTATGCGGTACCAATTTGGTCAAGCTGTTGTTCCACCAGGAAGAAAACGCTTCAAAGGATTCAGAATAAAATTCTGAAAATGATTCTGAAGCGTCCTCCCTGGTTTAGTACAAATGAGTTACACAGACTCACAAATATAGAACCATTAGATGTAATGTCACATAATATTATAAGCAAATTCCGACAAAAATCGATGCAATCTTCAATTGAATCGATTCGCTCTCTGTATTAGTTAGTAAGTTAGTATATAAGTTCCTTTTCCCCATTACACAATACAAGTAGGTTTAGAATTTTCCCTACACAAAAATCTCAGAATTGCGGAAGCAAATGATGTCTTCATGGTAATAACCAAATCATATATATATATATATATATATATATATATATATATATATATATATATATATATATATATATATATATATATATATATATATATATATATATATATATATATATATATATATATATATATATATATATATATATATATATATATATATATAACAGGGCTGAAAAGTCACCACTTGTGGCTGAACACCCAATTTAAATCTTAATAATTTAATTTTAACTCATATTCCAATAAATAGTTATTTAAAAAAAAAAAAATGTAATTCATAAAGACCTAATTTGTCATATGACGGAAAATTTCATTTTTAATCACTTAATGTTAGATTAGCTTGAATTTTACTGGTTTCAACTGTAACTTGCATTCTGTTAGCAGGTGCGATAGTATGAATTTGAATGCACCTTTTACCAGCCAAGCAGTTGTGTGCTTCTGTGGCTCAGTCGATTAACAGACGTGCTTTGCGATCCAATGGTTGTCGGTTCAAGTCGCGGCGCTCGCTATCAGTATTCATTTTTTATTATTTAAATGAATTTCATGTTATGGAATTTTGGACACAATATTAAATGTTCTTCCACGTAAATTTGCGTGAACTGCCACGCTCCATTTATGTGCATCTAATAAGATGTAAAATCACAGGGTTTTTTTTCGAAGTGTGTAGGTTTCATTTGTTTGGCAAAATCATGCCTAGCTTTTCATTGTGACGATGAAGGCGAGGAAGATTGAAAGAAGTGACATAAAAACTATGTATCTCCTTTCCATACTCTATTTTTGATTATTCACAGGGAGATGCGTTGAGGAGTCCTGAAAAGGATTGCTTTTTGCTGTGAAAATTTTGTTTATATTTTAAAATGAAAACTGAGGGATTATGAAAACACTGTCCACCACCGACCTTAGCTTTTGTGTTCATTAACATATTTCATACAATGATAAAGCAAAATCCTTTTTGCATTCATTAACTGATGACTCAGCGATTCATGAGTTATATCTGGATGTTCCTATTAAGCTAACCGTAATGTTTTTACTGTTAATTTTGGTAATAATTGATATTTAACAAATTTAGCACTACCGAGATTCAGAGCCGTAGTGAGCATTTCTGGTGCCCGAGGTGAACTCAAAAATAGTCGTTCTGCCAATTTTTTAACAAACATTATTTCATTTTTCTGTAAGGTTATCTTGAGTAACATTTTCAATTTTAGTAAATATTTGTAGCTCACGGAGTGTTACATCATAAATCTTGCGTTGAAACTGTAAACTCCACAAAAGCCTTCTAAAAAAACCATTATAAGCTCATATTGCAGCCAAGTGAACAGGATCATAAAGCAAAATGAAGAGCCAACATACCCCTGCGTCAAATCTATTTCGAAATGATTCAAAATTAAAGAAAGTTTCAAAACCGACTTTACGATCAACATTGAAATTATTAGAAGAGTGATTCCGTACGAAATCGAAGGTCGATTTTTTCTTGTATTTTTTATTTGGCTCAAATTTTGCATATGCATTCTTTATGATCAAAAGAGACAATTTGCATCCTAAGCCTTACTTTTCAAAAGGGACTAAGCAAAAATCCCATCAAAATTTTCAATAATATATGTTTCAGAAACGGTGGGTCCGATCGATTTGGTGTCTGCAATGGTTAAGGTAATTATAAGGATTATGTAAAAATATTTAAAATTTTTTGTTTGATTTTTATTTTTGTCTTTCTCTATAGAAGTATTAGAATTGCTGGAAAAACCGACTTTCGAACGGAGCCTCGGAGACCCATAGTGTTATATACCATTCGACTCAGTTCGACGAGATCGGAAAATGTCTCTCTCTCTCTCTCTCTCTCTCTCTCTCTCTCTTTCTCTCTATCTCTCCGTGTGTGTGGGTGAGAGAGAGAGAGTGTGCTCAAATTTTCTCAGAGATGGCTGAACCGATTTTAACAAACTTAGGCTCGTTTGAAAGCTATTATTAGGCCATTGATCAAGTTCGAAGATCAAATGATTGCGACTTTGGATTTCGAAGATATGATGGTATAAGTGACGTAACCGACAAAACGCGTTGTATTTTTACGCGCTCAATTTTCTCAGAGATGGTTGAACCAACTTGAACAAACTTAGGCTCGTTTGAAAGCTACTGTTGGGCCATTGATCAAGTTCAAAGATCAAACGGCTGTGACTTTTAGTTCCGGAGATATGATGGTATAAGTGACGTAACTGACAAAACGCATTATTATTTTACCGCGCAAATTTCTCGGAGATGACTGAACCGATTTCAACAAGCTTAGGCTCGTTTGAAAGCTATTATTAGGCCATTGATGAAGTTCGAAGATCAAATGATTGCGACTTTGGATTTCGAAGATATGATGGTATAAGTGACGTAACCGACAAAACGCGTTGTATTTTTACGCGCTCAATTTTCTCAGAGATGGTTGAACCAACTTGAACAAACTTAGGCTCGTTTGAAAGCTACTGTTGGGCCATTGATCAAGTTCAAAGATCAAACGGCTGTGACTTTTAGTTCCGGAGATATGATGGTATAAGTGACGTAACTGACAAAACGCATTATTATTTTACCGCGCAAATTTCTCGGAGATGACTGAACCGATTTCAACAAGCTTAGGCTCGTTTGAAAGCTATTATTAGGCCATTGATCAAGTTCGAAGATCAAATGATTGCGACTTTGGATTTCGAAGATATGATGGTATAAGTGACGTAACCGACAAAACGCGTTGTATTTTTACGCGCTCAATTTTCTCAGAGATGGTTGAACCAACTTGAACAAACTTAGGCTCGTTTGAAAGCTACTATCGGACCATTGATCAAGTTCGAAGACCAAATGGCTGTGACTTTAGGTTTCGGAGATATAATGGTATAAGTGGCGTAACCGACAAAACACGTTGTTTTTTACCGCTCTAATGTATATAAGGGTCCCAATATTTTGGTATCACCTCTAATTTAATCTAATCTAATTTAAGCGATATTGTTCAAAAGTTTAAGTGCCTCGAAAAAAGTATCCATGCAAAATTTGACCTCAATCGGAGATAGGTAAGGGGTGCTACCCAGCGGTTAAGATTTGAAAATTTTCGATCTTGAGAAATTACCATATGGAGTACATGAGATTTCCGAAATAACAATTTTTTTTTATATCAAACGTCTTGAAATTGCATGAAACGTCGAGATTTAGTGTCATCTCAAAAAAAAATTTTCAGTTTTCAGTCTCAGAAAGCAAAGACATCATAGTAACAAGATATCCAGCTCTCATATTTTTCGATAAATCTTTGGCAATATCCTTTTTTGCGAGTATGGCGCCCTCAGACGAGTCCGCATCGAATCTCGTATATAGAAGTAGGGGAGATAAATGTCAAATTCGTGCGCGCCAAAATAGCAGCACTGCGCATCCATATATTTGACATGATCTGTTGAATGTGATGCCTTGCGATGGCGTTGCTGAACTGAACATTGATTTCGCTCCAAGCTGACAGGGTCGGCAAAAAGTCAATTTTCCGAAAAAAAAATCCGACACTAAATCTCGACGTTTCATGCTATTCTAAGACTTGGCATCAAAAAAGTGGAATTGCCTCAGCCGGTTACTTCACAGTTCTTCATCCCAGTAATACGACTTGCTTCTCTTCCATGAAAAATCCTTCTACAATTGATCTGATTCTAACAGATCAAAGTCACATTTGTAGTGAACCGATTACACATGCTGACTTCGACTCAGATCATCTTCCTGTAACATTCAGACTTTCCAACGAAGCTATAATTAATCCAATTAGTTCTACATATCATTGGTTGAACTACAGATCTCACATTGAAAATCATGTGGGTCATGAAATTATTTTAGAAAATTCTGCGGACGTCGACACAGCAATAGATAATTTGAATCATTACATTATTGAAGCTAGAAATCTTTCAGTTCCCAAAGCTCAAACTAAATTAAATTCTCCTATCATCGATGACGTTCTTCAACTGCTCATTCGGTTGAAGAATGTTCGTCGACGACAATATCAATGTTCTCGTGATCCTGCTCTGAAAAACATAGTTAAAGATTTACAAAAAGAAATTAAACATAGATTTACTCATTTGCGAAATGAAAATTTCGTTAAAGAAGTTAAACCAATTAAACCATATTCTAAACCTTTCCGGAAACTTTCTAAGGTTCTTAAGAAACCTCAGAAATCAATTCCTGCTCTCAAGGAAGGAAATCAAATACTCCTTACAAATGGCGAAAAAGCTCAAAAACTTGCTCAGCAGTTCGAGAGTATCCACAATTTTAATTTGAACGTTTTGAGTCCTATTGAAAATGAAGTCTCACTGAAATATGATCATATTTCAACTAAAGTGTTATTACCAGATGACATTATCGAGACGAATTTTGATGAAATTAAGTCAATCATTAGGTAATTTAAAAACATGATGGCTCCTAGTAATGATGGGATCTTTAATATTCTTATAAAAAATCTTCCCGATGTTGCCTTGAGACTCCTGGTTAAAATTTTCAACAAGTGTTTTTCTTCAGCTTACTTCCTAAAAAGATGGAAAAACGTTAAAGTAATTCCTATCCTCAAACCTGATAAAAAGCCGGCAGAAACATCACGTTATCGACCAATTAGCTTACTTTTTTCTATCAGTAAACTGAAATTGAAAAAAATATCTTGTTTAGAATGATGTCTCATATAAATGTGAATTAAATTTTTTAATCTGGGCAGTTTGGATTTCGTCATGAACGTTCAACTACTCATCAACTTGTCAGAGTAACGAACATGATAAAAGCAAATAAATCTTCTTGGTTATCCACTGGAGTTGCTCTTCTAGACATAGAAAAAGCATTCGACAGTGTTTGGCACAAAGGTTTAATAGCAAAATCGTCTGATTTCCAGTTTCCTATTTATTTGATCAAAATGAGTCAAAATTATTTAACTGATGGTAGTCACCACTTGTGGCTGAACACCGAATTGAAATCTTAATAATTTAATTTTAACTCATGTTCCAATAAATAATTATTAAAAAAATGGGTACCTGTAACAACTAACAGGTACATTTTTGTAAGATCAGGAAAAATTTAACAATAGGCTCACCCTAAGAAAATAAAAGGTCTATTTATTTCAGAAAACTAGGGTTCATTCTTTACGATCACTGGGAAACATATGTTCTGATTCCTTTTTCATATATTTTATACATTCCATAAATAATAACATAGAATGAATACAAGCATTTGCTTAACAATTTGTTCACTGTTTGAAAAAAAAAATGCTTATATGCTAACAACCCGCATGAATAGATACCATAAACAAACTATACCAGATATCGTCAAACGTTAAGGAGTATGGTTTTGATTATACATGGCATAGGTTGTTAGGCAGATCTAATGATACTTTTACATGCGGAAAGATTCAAAGATCATCCAAAATCGTTAAAAAAAAGAAATCCTTATTTTTTATAACTTCTGAAATTTACAGTGAGATAAGAACTTGTGAGCACTCACTGTTATTTCAGCTTTTGCGATCTTCTTACATAGTCGAGCATTTACAAAACGAAAAATTTATGCTAAATTAAATTAATGGTAGATCGTTAGCTTAATTATCTGCCTGATCACGAGTGGAAAATAATTGCTTCATCTAACACTATTCTTTAGCTTGTCTGAGTGAAGCCAAATTGCAGACACTTAAAACAAGATACCAATAATGGTTTTCATTACCACAAATTACCAGGTAGTTATAATGAAACAAATTCGAAATAATGTCATCCCACCCAAACAATGCAACCATATTAAATGCCATGTCAAACTTTCCAAATGCTCGGACTCGGTATCTGTTTAAAGAAACATGAAGATGAATTGCTTTTCCTAAAAAAAGTCTCTTCTCCTCCTGTCACACGCACTCCTGCCGAAAGTGATACCAAAAAAATATTTGCACGTAGAGAGGCAAAAACATGATTCAACAAAATAGTACGAACAAAAAGTAAACGGTTGGAACCTTTTGCGTGTGGGTACTTCTTGCCTTGTATGTGCGACTTTTCATGCATGAAACTTGTGTCGAGGCAGGCAAACCACGATCGAACCCGACAGGCGAAGAGAAAACCATACGCGGACCAGAGGTTTAAAGTCTGTGGGGTGGCGCGCGCGACATCGTCATCATTTTCCCGGCTTTGGGATCCAAATCAAGTCCGCGAATTTACGGCGACCCCAACCGCGAACAGCAAGTGCGTTTGTGTGAGAGCTGGATGCATTTTTCCCCACACACTCCGCTTTTGAATCGATGCCAGATTATGCACCCAAGTATGTACATATAGTACTTAGCCGCACGGTGTGAGTGTTTAGTGCAATGGTGGCCGGTCTTCTTGGATGGCTGTGGTCATCATCCCGTACGAATCTGGAATTGTGTTTTACATTTTTTTTTCTTCGGAGGTAACAGTGACAGTGTATCCAGCTAATCGACACGGTTTCCGGGCTCTGTTTTTTGGACTGCGGTCGGAAGTGCAGTCAGTTCAGGATCGAATCGAGTACGACGGGGATGTCGTGAGTGATGCGATCGTTGGTTCTTGCGCCATACGCATTGAGAAGAGCAGTGTGATTGTACTGTGTAATATCATTAATCGATGTTGTGATGTTTTATTTTTGTACAGGTGTTTGTAAGTAGCTGAATATTTCGAAGCAATAATTCAAAAGTGATCAAAAGTAAGGGAAATAATTACAAAAGGGGGAATTCCCATTTCGGGTTTGTGTGTGGAAGTGTGTCAAGAAAAGTACGCGTACGTAATAACGACGTAATAAAAGTAAAAATAATTCAACTCAAGAAGAAGCCAAATATCAAGCATTTTTTGATAAGTAAAACGCAGAACCAGAATTCAACCGGAGAGAGAGAGAGTGTGTGTTGTTGCCGGTTTCGTTGCCATCAGCAGTAGAGCATTGCTTGAACTACCGAGCTTGCGTGAGTGAACGAACGGATAAAGAAGGAGAGACTTTGTAAAGTCGAGCAAGTGAGTAACGAAAATATAAATGTACCTTAGGCTAAGAAAATGAGCTTCAACGTGAAACATAATTTACAATACAAAATTTGTTCAATATGAGCAGTTATCGTAGTTATGTTCCAAAATCGACCTTTACCTTTTACGTTTTATGCGTGTTGTCATCCAACATTTAGTATTTGCTATCCACTGGAACTAAGCTATGTATTATAATATTTCACATTTTTAATATAAACCTTTTTACCTTTTTTTATAAATATAAAAAATAGGTATAGAATTCGCTTAAACTTTAGAAAAATTTTCCGACGCCCGGAGGGCCGAATGATATATACCAATCGATTCAGCTCGACGAACTGAGCAAATGTCCGTGTGTATGTCTGTATGTGTGTTGTCAACTAAGAGGTCGAGATCTCAGAGATGGCTGGACCGATTTTGATCAAACTAGTCGCAAATGAAAGGTCTCCCCGTCACCCTGAACGATATTGAATGGTTTTGAGATCGGATGTTTACTTTTTGAGTTATACGAAGTTTTATGTCAGAATTTTCAGTTTTTTATAGTATCTGTCACAATTGACCCTGAAAACAGAATATATTTTCAGTCTTAGATTCCGCACGGTAATACCTATCCAACAAACCCTAGATTGTTAAAATCCGTCCATTTTTAACGGAGATATCGCAATTTTTGTGTAAGCGACTTTTTCCCCTATTCCAGCAGTAGAAGTTTTGAGCGCTGTCTGGCAAAGAAATGCTTGGGAGCAACATAAAACACGATTTTTTATACTGTCACATACATTTGTTTTCTAAGTACCCAAAAGACTGCTATGATATTTTGCCTCGGACCGATTTTAGCACGGCTCGTTTTTGGCAACATAATTGTTCGAATATGACATAAATAAACTAGATGATGGCAGCATTTTCGAGTTGATAACAATTCCATAATTATATTGATTTGAACTACTTATAGCAATAAATGCTGGAAGAACATAACACCCATATACCATTCGAATCAGTTCGTCGAGATCAGCAAATGCGTGTGTGACAAATAATTTCACTCAATTTTCTCGGAGATGACTCAACCGTTTTCTACAAACTCAGATTTATATGAAAAGTCGTATGCTCCCAAACAAGGTTCCTGAATTACGTTTGGTTCCGACCTCTGGTTCCGGAGCTACAGGAGGACATGTGAAACGAAATTAAAATTGTGTAACTCATTTTTCTCGTAAATGGCTGAACCGTTCTAAGATTCAAATGAAGTCTAAGAATTTTCTAAGATTCAAATGAAAAGTCTTTAGATTCTATAAGACATCTTGCTTTTCAGTCAGATCCAAATTCCGGTTTCGGAGATACATGGTGATTAATATAAAAATGTCTATTTCACATAAATTAATCAGGTTTATCGGGTTTGCAGATTTGGATAGTCGATAACCAAATAAACTTATTTCATTTTTGGTTGTATTCAGTTTTCGTTTCGGAAGGCACCAAAAAATTTAATTCGCACTACGATTCCTCAAAGATGTCTACATTGGTTTTCAAACATTTTGAAACAAATGTAAACTATACAGCTACTCGTGAATTTATCTGACTTCGGCCATACCGACTTTCGAATTCCGATTCCAGTATCGAATCGTTTCTCAAAGCTAAATATCAAGCATTTTTTGATAAGTAAAACGCAGAACCTGAATTAAACCGGAGAGAGAGTGTGTGTTGTTGTCGGTTTCGTTGCCATCAGCAGTGGAGCATTGCTTGAACTACCGAGCTTCGTTTTCTCAAAAAAAGCCAAATCGAATTTCAATAACAAAAATTCAAATTGATATAAATAAAATTTTATCCAATTCTGACTTCCGATTCTGGAATTGTAGGAGGATGAATTTTTAAAATTCTAAGATGACGATATAGAAGATCCCGAAAAGTTTAAGCGATATAGAAGATCCCAAAAAGTTTTAAGTTGGTCTCAAAAATATTGCAATTTATTCGTCATATGCAAGGACGGAAAAAATCAATCATCACCCTGAATACACACGATCATCTTTCACTATGCATCATCGTTCCATTGCGTACTCAATAATACATAACAGAGTCACTCAAACTCGTTCGGTATCATACTGCGTGCGATGGCGGAGAATAAGAGAATTGAAAATCGCAAAATTTTGAAACACGAACCCAATTGCCAATGCATGAGTTAAAGAGTGCCAGCGAACATCATCGGAAGCGATTATGTTCGTTCGTAAAAATGAACCAACTGTTCGTGTGCAATCGAAAATCCGAACGATTGACAAGTGTGACTGGATATATTCAGCAGGAGTTAGATCGAAACGATCTGTTGTAGGGAAGGGTGGAAAAAAACTGGCTATGGCAAGATTGCATGATGAGTTCGGTCGGCTGAATATAAGTTTTTGCTTGAAGGGCAATGTGCATTATGATGATCGTTACATTGCCAGTTATGTTAACATGTTACAAGTTTGATGTGCTATTCTAGTCAGAGTTAATTAGGTCTTTTAAGACAAATAAGATGAGATTGTTAGTTGACGAATGAGGAAATCAATTAGTTCCAACTCTAACAAATTTGTCCGCCGATCATCGGTGCATTTCATATAAGTTTGTTTTGGAAATCTGGACATAATCATAACTGTATCTTCATGTAAAACCTCTCAATAGGCATAATATTCCAAAGCAGTTGTTCCCTTTGTTGCTTGCTCAATCTTCTCAAGCAACAGTTTATGCATTTCTGTTAATCATATCAATCAATGCATATTCTGACTCATTTCAGGAAGATCAAACAAGTAACACTGGGAAAACCTTCCTTCGAAAAATCTTCATACCACCAGTGTTTGCATTATAATGTTAACGAAATGTTTTTGATTTCCTGAGATTGATATTGGGTGCTGATCAGTGCTGCACAATTATCACCTAGTCCACCTCCGCTAAGTATGGGGAAAATTTCTTTCCTTTCAATATCACTACAGTAATATTATTTAAATACACACATGATTATGAATGATCATTCTCACTATTATCAGCCATGCAGCGATTTGCACTAGCAGATGATGATATTCAGATGTCGGAAGTCCAGTACGCAATAGCAATATGCGCAATAGGATACAGCGAAAAAAACAATACAATCTGAATATTGATTATAGAGACAAAGGACTTTGTTTTAATTCTAGGGTTGATTAAATCTCATGGTCTAAGTAACTTTATTGCCCTTATTAAACGCTATTTAGCACGAATTTTGTGTATAGAAGTAACAAGAGTGCAAATATTTGTGCGCAGCACTTGAACCAGCCCTCTACTGGGAAGCCTGTTGGCTACGATAACACTTGCTACAGCACTCTTCCACCGAGCTGGTTTGAGCGCTTGTTTGTGTTCGCTCTAGCCAAGTTCTCCGCTCCTGTTACTTCGGTGTATGAAAAGCAAGCAATAGTGACATATTTTTTTAAACCTGCATAAAAAATGTACCTGCAATTTACTCTGCATGAAACATGCTTCGTGATTGAAGTTATAATTGTCATTATAATTGTTTTTAATCACAGAGTGGCATATTAAGATCAGATTTAAATTGATTTTCAATACATCACCCACCATATTGAATTTCAGCATTTTCAGTGAGAATCTCTGCATGACTGATAATAGTGAGAATGTTTTTGAATGATTATGATTTTATTATCACGTTCGAGTTTATGGATCATCACTTCTTGTCAAGTACTGATACTTTTTTGAGTTTCATTGAATTCTTGAATGATTACGACATTCTATTCAGTTTTGTTTTCGAAGTTTTCGATAAAAAGACACTGAAATAAATTAGTTTGAATAGGAAAAAGTTTGGTTGGAAAACTTTATTTCCTTAGCCATATTATAAAAAAATTATTGCCCCATTACCCAATCACCAGACTGGTGATACACGATCACCTTCTGTGATTGCTAAATTTCTGGTGATCACCGCTTGATCACCGTACGTGATCCCTCCTCCGATACCCCAGAGGACAAATTTAGTTTCACTTAAACAACACCATAATTGACATATTAGACGAAAATTGGGAACTACTCTATGTTCATCGAATTTTAATTTATTGGGTGCTGATGGGACTAACATACACCAAGCGGTTATATTAATAATTTTAGACTATTAAAAAATCACGATTCAGGGTTTTAGATACAAGGAATAATATTGTTAACAGAATGTTTCCGCTGATTTGTAAACAACAACAGTTGAAATGTTTATTATTTTGGATAGCGCATGCGTTATTATAAAGAATTATTCCTATTTTTTTCGATATGTGTTATATTTATATAACCCCCCACTCAATATCTGTTAGTAGCTTTCAAACGGGATGCTTGCGGAAATCGGTTCAACCATATCTGAAAAATGGGACTCGGAGGATCCGTTTGAAAGTCGGATTTTGCAGCAATTCTTTTACCTCTCTATAGGGAAAAGCAATATATTCAGTTTGGTCCAGTAATTTTATTGTTATCGTGTGTTCCCTAACGGTTTCGAGAAAACGCGCAAAGGGAATATCTCCGAAAGAATTGTAAGACTGATTTTCCAATTTTGCATTCATGATTTCTTATAATTATTTATCGATTGAAGCAAACATTGTTCATTCATTTCTTTTGCTCTCTTGTAATATGCTGTTACAAAAGTTGAAAATATAATGTGCATAGAAAATAGGTTTTCAGTTGAAAATGTTAGTTCCTTTCGGCAACTGTCAAGCCTCTACTGAAATATAGCAAATCGAGATACTACAATCACCTGAAAATACGGTATCATAAATTTTCTAGGTGAGCGGGCCACTAGAAACAACATCGTGAAAACTGCAAATAATGTCGCTTTAATTTAGAAAATAACAACTTTTTTCACATATTTGCAGCATGAATCAAAAATGCACTTAAACTTCCCGTCGGCTCGTGAAATCACCCCACGGATACGATTATTTTGCGCCTGCCTTCATTATACTCCAGAGCGTTAAAAGAATGGATCGTCTTGAATCACGATTCAAAATACTTGCAAATATTCGGATTGCCGAGCGAGTTAACTCATCATTGGTTCGGATTGGTTCCGAACATGTACTAAGCAGAATTCAAATGGCAGCGCTCCATAACGAATGAAAGAGAGAATAAATGCGAGAGAATTAACTATTGCGCTTTGCCGATCGGGTGTTACTTGAGGCAATCGGGTGTTCGGCAGAAGCACACTTATGAACGAATAAAATCGAGTGACTCGCATCAGGTAGAAACGTGTCTATGAGTGCTAGCCGAGTGAAAATAGATACGATTATTCCCTTCCTTGGTCATATGGCCATACGAATCGGTTTGGACTATGCTGGTTCCTGAATACCGGCTCTGGAAGTACCTTAAATTACCGTAAACTCTAAAGTGGAAATTACTTCGACATATCATGGAATGTTTAATCGATTGTTACACTTTTAGATTCAAATTCGATCCGATGTGCAGTTTCGACATTACAGAGTAATGAGTGATTAAAATCTCAAATTGCCACTTAAAACGACGGACATTAGAATAATGTCATGAAAACTGAAACACCGAAGAATATTCATGCAAAAAACACATGCGGATTGATAAAAAAAAGGTATCATCTCACTGCTAGGTGGATTAAGCACGTTTTAGTAAGCATTTACTACGACCAGCAATGCCATACCATCACAAAGCCAATTTCGCATATTACCGTAGAGCGAAAAATGTATCAAAACAGTGTACAACATTATGAACCAAAAAAGGTTAGGTTATATTACCCATGTTGAATATTGGAAGCGACTTCGTCATTGCTTTGATTTTAGTAGACAACTTTCGTAACATGAAACTGTTTAAAAAGCATCATTGTTGACCAGGTTTTAAGTAAATGAATCTGAAATCTACACAGATAAAAATAATGAAATTTACACGACATGTAAATCAATAGTACCTGTTGAATCGAAAATCTGATTTAATACCATGACTGATGCAAAATTAAATATGAATTCAATGATTTTTCAATAAACAAGACTGTATGTTTAAAAAAAAACACTAAGTTTGGATTTGTTTATTTTATTTATTTATTTACTATTATTGTGTCCATCGGATACAATATCTAAATGGACAATTAGAGTGGGAAAAACCCATTTGAGTTGAACTGTTCGTTTGTCATTCTCAAACGGGCGCAAAAATCACTATCTTTTCAAGAACATAAACGAAAGTAATAAAACACAATGTAACTTAAAGCTATAGTATCACAAATGTCACTAATAAAATATCTTAAAAATTCAAATCACAGTGGATCGTTTCCGTTTTTTCGCAAAATGACTAAATGATTCACCAAACTCGAAAAGATCCTCAACAGCGGTAAAAGTTCGAATAGAAGCAGTAATCGGTTCATTGAAGCCAAAACGAGTCCTGTGAAATCTTTGCTGAAGCAGTGTTGTATTCCACAGTGTCCTATTCGGTATCCGAAAAGTTACATCAGAGCGTAATTCAGGAGCATAAATTTCCCCATTGATCAGTTTTGCAAATTATAATGCTTGTTGGATTTTCCGGCGCCGATGAAGCGTATCGATTCCTAATAGTTGACATCTATCCTGATATGAGGGCAGGTTTGCAGGATTTTGCCAAGGTAAGTTTCGTAATGCCAGACGAACAAATCGTTTTTGAACTCTTTCAATGCGTATGCTCCACGAAAGTTGATAAGGAATCCAAACTACTGAAACATTCTCTAGAATACTCCGGACAAGTGAACAATACAAAGCTTTCAAGCAGTGAGGATCTCTAAAATCCTTGGCGATTTTACTGATAAAGCTCAATTGACGTGATGCTTTTGCGATGATCTGTGATCGTTGTAAATCAAGTGATAATTTTTCATCTAGCAGTATTCCCAAATCGCGAACCTGGGAAACTCTAGTCCAGACTGAGTCATCGATGCGATAGTCAAATTTAACAGGTCTCAGAGTACGGTGAAACGTGATCACCTGACATTTTGCGACGTTGATTATAAGTTTGTCTCGACTACACCTTTCTACGAACGATTCAAGTGCATTTTGCAACCGCCAACAATCCTCCACAGTGCGAATAACGAGGTATAATTTTAGGTCGTCTGCATATGTCAGTTTGCAATCAGTTCCCAAAGCAAATGAGACATCATTGAAATATAACACGAAAAGCAAAGGTCCTAAATTACTACCTTGGGGAACTCCTGAGTTGTTAGGAAAAGATAAGGATGAACTGTTGCTCAATTTTACTCGTAGAACTCTCCCGGAGAGATATGAGCTCGACCAGGACACAAGATGGGCGGAAAATCCCAGACGAGATAATTTGCTGAGAAGTATTGTGTGGTCAATTTTGTCGAAAGCAGCTTTTAGATCCGTGTAAATGACATCCATCTGAGCTTTAGCTTCCATGCTGGCAATACACTTTGAAGTAAGTGTTAGTAGATTTGTTGCAACTGATCTTCCTGGCATGAATCCATGTTGATCGAATGGTATATAATTCCTTGCTCGATCTAATATAGCACTACTCACAATAATTTCGAAAAGTTTCGATGAAGCGGAAAGATTAGTTATGCAACGATAGTTTACAACATTACTACGATCGCCATCTTTGAATAATGGGCAAATGTAGGATTGTTTCCATATCCGCAGGAATTTAGCTTGTTCAAATGATCGAGTGAAAATAACACTTAGTGGTCCAGCTAAAGCGTCAATACAGCGATGTAAAATAACAGCAGGTAATAGTACATATGATTTGTATAAACTTGCATTGAGAGCACGGCAGGCATTGGCCGAGTGATGAAAGTTACGAACGTTAACAGCATTTCGTCGACGATGCATTTTTCGCTGATATGAGTTTCGCTTACGTTTTAATTGTCGTAGTTCCCAAGTGCTCCGAGCTGGGGTGACAGGTGGTCTGAGGCGAGGTACATTTTGATCAAGCCAATTATTTATTTCAAAGCAGAAGATTTCTGCCATGACATCAACTTCCCTGGTAGCAAACAATAAATCCCAATCTACATTGCTTAAATAAACGGACAAAGCAGAAAAATCCACCACCCTGTAATTCAATGGGCGCATGGCACCGCTATCATCATTCCTTGTCATATCAGTGTTATCGGCAATTGTATTGAAATTAATATCAAGCGGTGGGTGATGGGTGTTCGCGGGAAGTAGCAGGGTAGGACTACGATCGACTACACAATCGTTCGAACAAAACACAAGATCAAGTGTACGGCCAAGTGAATTATACACAAGATTCTTCTGACCAAGACCTAGAAATTCCATCCCATCGAGTAATCTGTCAGTCATATATGATCTCAACCATTTTATTATACGTTCAGAAATCAGTAGTTTAGATAATTTTGCAAGTAAAATCCCATGGTCAATTGTATCGAAAACAGCTTCAAGATCAGTGTAAATTACATCCACCTGCGCTCCGTGTTCTAAGTGTTCAGAACAAGTTGTAACAAATTGGAGAACATTTGTGGTAACTGATCGCCTGGGTATAAATCCAAGTAGGTTGTTCGAAATATAGCGATTAACTTTTTCAAGGAGAGCATTACTCACAATAATTTCAAAAATTTTGGATGTGACTATAAACAATTGTTTCCAGAACGCCGGAAATCGGGATTCGATAAGTGACTGATTATAAATTCTACACAATAGCTCGGCATTAGTCAATATTACGGCAAAACACGACAGAAGGTATACCATCTGGACCGGGCGTGAATGTACTTTTAAGTTTCCGAGTACCTTTCCTAACCATATCAGGTGTTACAAAAAAAAACATCAGAATCGACCTGGTTATTAGGAACATCCAATACTGCCAAGTCAATTGCACTGAAAATAACGTGAAATAACGTAAACGAAGAGAAATCCCGGTTGTTTAAAACAACAAAACCATAAGTTGCCCATCAAGCCAAAAAAATAATTTTTAGTCGATTTTTACGAACAACGCTCTTGTTTAGTGCTTTTCTCACAGTGAAACTATGCTCTATAACTTCAAGAAAAATTTTAAGCTTGTTCTGAGGTAGGAACCTCATATCCGGCTATCACAGTAATCGCCCAGACAGTTCAACTATTTCAACTAAAACTTTTAAAGACAATCAAGCCGTCTGGACCAAGAAAAAAATCGGACTTGGCCATTCGAAGGATCCGAACCCTACTCAGACTACAAAATTAATGCATTAATGCAGTTTGTTTAGTAAGAAAGTATGTGTGCTCGATCAATAAAAGAACGCTCATTATGCTGTTGGAGCATTTTTATTGCTGACGAATAGCCAATTGTGAAATAGAGGCTAGGAACGCGGACAAATTTGGATCATCACCATCCATAACCCACCCCTGTATACAACAATTTGACATATATTTATTAATCGTTATCACAAACTTAATGAAAAATTAAAACTAACCCTATATTTCAACTTAGTAATTAAAAATTGGAGTTGAAATATGAAAAAAATCAAGCTTTGGGAGAAAATTTCTTTGAAAACGTCTCGGCGACCGGATAACAAAAGAAATCAAGATCGAACAATTTACAACGCTTCTGATGCCTAGGTAATTCGTAGCCCACCCTTTAAGAAAATCACCAAAGGGCGAAATGAAGGATTTGATGCTACGATACGTTGAATGTCAAATGAAAATGGATTCGAAAGTACTAGGTGGTGGTTCAACGGATGGTCTTACAAGCCAGTTGTCGTGATCATTATTTAGAAATACTAAAATAATAAATCCTCCCTCTATCTTTTGGCGATATAAATTCAAAATTTCAAAAAAAAATTTAAACTTCTTTCAAAAGCCTCAAAGCTCGGAATGGACGAAAAAACAATGAAACAGATACTCTTGTCTCTACTACTTACAAATTACACCTTTCAAACGGGAGCGGATCATTTCGCCGAAAGTCGTTTCGCCGAATAGGTCATTTCGTCGAAAGTCGTTTCGCCGAAAGGGTCATTTCGCCGAAAGGGTCATGTCTCCTGTATGTTATGCCTCATGTATGTGGCGTAGCCGCATTCGATATTTATTCATTTTCACATAATAAACGGAAAACACCACATACATTTGCTTGGTAGGTACACCTATGCAATTGCTTTGATGCTTAGTAGCTAATGATCAACAAGTTTTCTTGGGAACTCCGTTCTGAGGTTCATGAATCAATCTTTATTCAAGTGTGCATTCGGCGAAATGACCCTGATCCCTTTCAAACAAGTAACCATATGGATCTTGGACCCACAAGAAATGAAATTGAACTATAACTTGATGTGAGGAAATTGGTGAAAATTCAATTAAAGACAGCTAGTAATTTGATGTTAGTACAATTTCACCAGGAACACGCTGCAGAATGTTTTGATATTAAAAACAAAAATGCACATAGTGTCGAACATAGAACTAGCAGTACAAAATTGTTAGTTTAAATCTTTCTTCAAATCAATGTGCGTATGTTGCTCATGTTGCTGTTTCTTTTTATGCTAAGTTGTATCAAGATTGTCTTATAATTTGTAATTGATTGCATGTCAACTTTACTATATACTTTACTATAAGTGGTACAAACATGTTTCAGGAAATACATCTACAGTAAACTCGCCAACCGCAACAAATAATCAACATTCCATGTCGGTTCTGGAATTGTAATTATGTATTATATAATCGTTCTCCTAATGATTGAGAGTTTCCATTGCCATCGTTTTCGATGATTTTACGGAAAGCTTTTCTTGAAGTTACTTGATGAAAGCCGCGAAGCTACCATTAATTTTGGGCACTCACTTCGAGAATCCGTATGGATCAGCTTTGAACATTTTTACACAGTGTTTCATAGTTATATGGGAAATTATCATCCTAGTTTTCGTTCGTGTCCAATGTATTTTTTTGTTTGGTAGTTCGTATTCGTAAAAATCAAACTTTCCATCGATCTTCGTTTGCGTTTTGCGTGAGTATTTTCCTGAAGAACAAAGATGATTATATAATATAATATAATATAATATAATATAATATAATAAAATATAATATAATATAATATAATATACTACAATATAATATAATATAATATAATATAATATTATGAACTGAAAAGTAGTACTGGTTATGATCTATTCTCTTGACCTAATAACATTAAAGTTTGTATGTTTCATCGTCTATGTCGAAAAATCTTTTCCCATACACGACACCTTAACCTAAGGACTGTTTGCGAGAGCTTCGATACCATCGTCCATCAAGCGTTGGCTGGAACGAAAGAGAGAGAAAGAGCGGCAATGGTGTTCTCAACGATCCCATACATACCCAAAACCTAGGCAAGAGACTGATAAAGAACGAGGGGAACTTGCAAATAGAATTAGAAATTTTCAATGTCAACTTTGTTTGTGTCGCGCTGGCTAGTCTGGCGCTGTAAAATGCCGGCAAATGAATAATCACGATGCAATTCAATAGTTTAGATCGATCTAAGTGAGCCTTTTGTCATCCCTCACTAGTTCCAATATGGTTTTCGCTCGAACCGGGAAATTTCGGGTGATGAAAATTAAATGACGTCTTCACTTTCGGTTTCTCATGTTTTTTTTTGAGTTAATGCAGATATACCTACTAACACACATGTATGCAGTGGGAAAGGTGTGTATGTAAACAGTAAACGATTGATGATTGGCACAATAAACGTGGCAGTAAAGTAGTCGTGGGTGGATAATACATTGTTATCGGTGTGGGAATTTATATTTCCAACTGGGGAAAAGTGAATTTCATAACTTTGAAGCCACGATTATTTGCGTCAACATACAGCTATTAGGAAAAGAAGTCGGGTGATTATTTGTTTTGTTGTGTCATGGAAACCACTGACACTAGAAATAAAAACCTGTTTACTTGGGGGCTGGGTTCTATCCTTAGGAGTTTGTTTGAACTTCTCTGTGAGTAAGTAAGATGTCTCGACTTCAAGTCTATACTATTGACATTTTCGCAGACTGCGGGTTCGAATTTCAATCTGACTCAGCTGTATCTATCATAAAGTAACAAAGAGAAGACGAGTGGAAACACAATTTCGTAGACGGTCGAGCCAAACCAGCATCAAAAGAGAACAGAAACTACCAAACGGGTTTTCGGGGTCTCATTAAACCAGACAGTAACAGTGCGCTCATGTAACTGTGATTGGTTTGGCAGACGGCTCAACCTGGTTTCGCGAATGCCAATCAGTAGGGGTAGTGCACCTAAAATGGATTTTCAATGATACTTTTCATATCGTGTTTGCAGATGTTGCCATAACTTTCGTGGATTGCTTTGTACCGGATTTAGATTCATTTTAGCTACTTTAATACAGCAGTTTTCCACTATTGTAGATGTCTGATATTTCCGTAGATCTATTTTACTTTTACACACAGAGAAATGAAGTATGTTACCGAAACTGTTAGTAGATTTTTAAATTTGATTTTTAATGATTTCTAACTAAAATATGATTGTTTTGAACAAATTTTTCCCTTCATCATCAACAATGTTCTGGAAAAAATTAGTTCAATTTATCTATGATCTTATTTGTGTTATGATACAACTAAGATTGATATTTAAATGGACCATATTAAGTTTATATCTTAAAAACCAGAGCAATTTTTTCCGTGTAAATAAACAACGTTTTTTCTCCCTCGGATGAAGTTTGTGCGCGTTTTGGAATTGAAATTTAATATTCTTTCATTCCATAGGGGGTTTTAAACAACTGATTGATTTATTTATTATCATTTGTTTATTATTTGATTGCAGAGATCTTGACCGGACTGATAGAGCACCAAAACAATGTATACTAATTAAAATACCTGGGTTCCATTGCAGTTTGTCAATAATTTAAAGAAATAATAAAGTAGTATAAAAATTTACCTTGCAAATTAATTTAAAAGAAATCATTTCATTTTTAAAAATAAACAAAAATATGTGACTATAACAAACAAAAGCGTTAGTTGAAATAGCTGAATCATTTATTTCAACTAAAAAGTTTGTAGATTTAAAGCGCTCAAAATAATTAACTCAAATTAAAGTTCGTTCATTTAAAACTAATTTTTCAAATTGAGTTTACTGTGAAATTGTTTGGCAAGAAATTGACAGGAACGCACAAGTAAAATATGTGTTATTTTTATCAAAGTATTAATAAGAACAAACTAATCCTCTGAGCAAAATAATCATCATGTTTTGCAGTTTCAAGTAGCAATATTAGCAATATCAATCCAGATTCTCTTTTATCACTATTTCAATAAAAAAAAATCGCCGTGTAAAACCCAAATTTGGTTATTTTTACAATATTTTTCTCTGCGTGTACGTAAAAAAAACTTTTACCTTGTCATTTTGAGCCGCTGAATTGAGCGGATTGTAGTTGTTGAAGGCTTTATATGAATACTGTGGCAAAAAAAAATAGTAAGACTCCATTTCAAAATTCTTTATTTATTCTTCCAAATTTATTTCGTCCCCCTCAAAATAATCGCCCCCGGCTCCAAGTTACTTGTGCCAAAGTTTTTTTTTCCAATCCTCAAAACAGTCGTTAAAGTCAATTTCCGGAATAGCCATCAATGCGCGTAGCGATTCACGTTTGATGTCTTCAATTGACTCAAAAGAGTTTCCCCGGTGAATAACCAGAAGTCACACGGAGCTAAATCTGGCGAAAACGGTGGTTGCAGAACGATATTGGTTGAATTTTTGGCGAAAAAAACACGAAGAATCAAAGAGTGATTTTGGAACCAATCGTGCTTCCACTTTTCTTAGACCAAAATGATCTTTCAAAAAATGGTTTTACTGGTCCTTCCGATATTCCAACGATTCCAGTAAGATCTCTGTTAATCGTTAACTGTTAATCGTCGATTCTCGAGCACCAGTTCTTTGATTTTATGGACGTATTTATCATCAGTTGATGTTGATGGCCTTCATGGCCTTCCAACGTGTTCTCGACCCTCTTTGAATAACTTGTACCAATCGAAAACACTTGCTCGCGACATACAATTATCACCGAAGGCCTTTTGCAACATTCGAACGTTTCGGCACCAGAAATTTGATTCCGCACACAAAATTTTATGGAATTTCTTTGTTGAATAATTTTACTCATTGTAAAAATCTCCGATTGTACTTTTAATACTTCAGAAAGACAGACGTATACTAAACACTAATGAATATTTTGACGTGACACTTGGCATACTGTCACTGACAGTCTTACCAGTCAGTCATTTCGACGAATAAGGTTTTTCACGCCAAATATAATTCAAAAGTCTCACTACTTTTTCCCCTCGGTAGTATAGCTTGGATTTCCTTTGTACTTCAAGTAACTTATTTAATAATAATGTTACGCCTCTACGAAACTGCGAACTGTAGACCGACGGAACGAAAATTGGCGAAGCGGTTTGGAATTCATCATGCCAGTGTTAAAAACATAATTAATAAGTTTGGGGAACATTATTCTTAGGATGAGCTACCAGGAAGAGACAGAAAACCCGGTTCTTCCAACCCGAAACTGGACCAGAAAGTTGTATCTCTAATCATGAAGAACAAATCAATGTCAATACGTGATTTTGCCAAAACAGCAGGAACGAGCGTCGGAATGGTCCAGCGTATCAAGAGGTGAAATCACCTAAAGACCTACAAGAAGCAGAAAATCTCAAAACAAAGTGTAGAACTGAAGAAGCGAACAGCAACAAGGGCCCGGAAATTGTATTCGCGTATTTTGCAGTGTCCGGATGCATGCGTTTTAATGACTTATGTAAAGAAGGACTCAAAAATCCTTCCAGGTTCACAATACTTTACTGTCGTCGTTGGGGAGGATGTGAGGGATGCGGACAGGTCGATTCAACTGGAGAAACTCGGTCGAAAGGTACTGGTATGGCAAGCAATATGTTCCTATGGTTGGAAGTCAACAATTTTTTACACTACCGGAACTATAAATGCAGAAATATATCGATCTGAGTGTTTCCAGAAGAGATTGCTGCCTGTATATAAGAAGCATAGTACACCTCCACTGTTTTGGCTGGATTTGGCATCGGCTTACTATGCCAAAACCACTCTCAATTGGCTTGCGGAAAAGGGTATATATTTCGTTGAGAAAAATATCAATCCACCAAATTGCCGTCAGCTTCGACCCATCGAACGTTACTGGGCAATCGTGAAGAGGGTCTTCAAGAAGACTGGTGAGGCAGCTGGGAACATGCAGGAGTTCAAAAAAATTTGGGCTCAAGCGTCCAAAAAATGCGATGCAACACTTGTCCGGAACTTGAGAACTCCGGAGCGTTCGATCAAAAGATCGAAAACTCGTGAAGGAATATCTTAAATTTCATCCGGTTTTCTTTATGCTCAAGTTTAACCTCGTACAATAAAGGATCAATTTTTAGTTTGAATAAAATATCGTTTTTTATCATAATTTGAAAGAAAAATTTGTGGATAGCTTATTTTCGATACATTCCTTAAGCGCCAAAGTACGGAATGGAGAAAAAAACTCAGTAAAAGCCAAAGAAACGCCAAAATCTCCTTCAAGAATCAAAACTATGCTTATCACTTTGTTAGGTACCAAAGGCATTATCCAAAAAGAGTTCGTTCCAACTGGTCAAACTGTCACTGGCGTATTTTATAACGAAGTTTTAAAGAATTTGATGGACAGAGTCTCGACCCGAATATCGCGATCTATAGAAATGGTTGCACGACAATGCGCCGAGTCACAAATGAATCGGTGTTCGTCAGTTTTTGGCTTGAAATCTGTGTGTTAGACCGCCCACCGTATTCACCTGCTTTGGCACCGTGGGAATTCTCCTTGTTTCCAAAGTTGAAGTTGACGTTGAAAGGATACTTTTTTGAAGATGTTGAGACCATCCAAACGGCTTTGACATGAGCTTTGGAGGCTGTTCCAAAAAATGAGCTGGAGCACGCACGTGAACCACTGTTGAATCGCTGTAAGAGATGTATTAAATCGAATGGAAAATACTTTGAATAATGAATTAAGCAAAACTCAAGAAATCTTGTTTATTTTGCGATTTATGGAATCAGTCTGGAAACTTAATGTAAAATTGCACCAAATGTTGAAAAAACACAATTTATTTTCTTTCCGCATGAGCCTAGAATCACGGTATCAAATCGAATGGTTTGGAATTCACATGGACTGATCAAACTAAATATTCAGATTTACAGTGTGATAAAAATGTTACTTTCAAGGTTCGCATAGACGAAATCCAGAGTAAAAATATAAAAAATATTGGGAGTGCAAAATTATTCAAATATATTATACATAAATATGGATTAAATATTCATCACTTCAACGAATCCAATACAAGTCGAAAAAGACATCACAGTAACACCATCTCATGACGAAAAAGGCTATTAGCTCAGTCATGTTTAGCAGTTTGCGTTTAGCGTGCACCGAGAAGTGAAATGTCAAAAATAATAGACCATGATGCCCACATAGAGATGTGGACTTTTTTCATATTTAAGTCTGTTTTTTTTCTGACGAAAGTAAATACGGTCAATAAACAATGTAGAATTACGCTTTTTTAGACCTATAGCGGTCCTTACACAAGTCATTAAAAATGTCCTTACTAAAAAGAATATCATTTTAATGAGCGTGTATGGTGCAGTACTGAGTTTTTAGTCATCATTAAAAATGACAAAAATAATTCTCGTGTAAGGGCCGCTTATCGGCTTCACTTTTAAGAGTTATAAAGTAGTATTTAACTTTGCTCATGAAAGTTATGAATAGTGTTGAAAAGACGAAACCTATATGCTGTGAGGGTAATCTTTGGCAGATCACTTCTAATATATAGAATATATCAACAAAATGAAATGAAGAGTGTATTACAAGTTACTTTGATTGCGATACTTTTTTCATTGCATTCATGACATTGAATATAAATTAACTGCACATTAACTTTTCTCTCAGGGAAAGTTAGAATGTAAAAGAAAATTGTCATTTTTATAAATTGTATTTAAATTAAAAGTTCATATACTAAGCGATCTGACCCTTGTTTTGAGTTGTTTTGCGAATAGTTTAAACTTTTAGTCGAAATTTGAAATTTTGATATTTATTTTCTAAAAAGTAATTGAATTTCAATCAATACACGAACCATTCAAAAATTCGACAAATAGAAAGTTTGTTTAGCACTGAAAAAATGTCAATAAATAGTATGATAAGTGCAATACAGTATGCATAAGAACAAGTCATACTTATTACTTTTACTTCAACTGACAGCTCTCGTTGAGGTGAATTGCATGTTATGTTTCATGTACATACTAAATTATTTTATTTTCAGACATTTATTTGTTTATTAAACAACCCGATATTGTTTATTTATTTATTTATTTATTTTCGGATGACCCCGCCGAAAACTGTTGGATCCATGTTTCGTTCATTGTTTCATGCCAACGCAAGAAATCTTTTCTATTGCGACTAAACAGTTCCGAACAGCTCTCTGGATCGTTGATGCGTAGTTTCTTTTGTTCTATTGTGAGTGAACATGGCACCCATTTGGAAAAGACCATTTTGATGCCCAGATTTTCCGCGTAAGATTGAAAAAGCATATTTTGTTGATGTGCTAACCATCTCAGCAGCTTTGATTTTGCGTGCATTACGATTATCAAAACATGCCTAATTTTTTTCCGGATGACAGAAATCTTTGTTTTCAATGGATCCGAGTGCGAGTAACACTTCTCAACTCATTGCTGAGTGCTGGACTTTCCCTTTAAGAAGAAATATTTTATCAATACAAGGACCTCGTCATTTCCATGTTTCCGTAAATTAAAAAATAACGTAACTAACGTAAAAGTAACTTATATATCGGTAGGCTTAGTGTTTGTGGAACGATTGAAGTAAAAATTTAACACATGTCATCTGAAGGTTGCTACTTTCGAAAAATAAGGTTTGTTTGACATCACAAATGTCATCTTTGGGTCAGTCCCGGGACTCTTTGAACAATGTGTTATGTGATTTGTTTCGTGCGCCGCTCGATACGCACGAGACACATTTTGATCGAAAATCAGCTGTTTCTTCGTGTTCGAGGAAATTCTCGGTGGTTTCGATCACGGATTGGCGGTTCAATGCATAGGACCGCTGGTCTTACAAGCCAGTTGTCGTATGTTCGAGTCCCGACCTGGAATGTAATACCAAGGCATTACTTTTCGATTATGAAGTACTGAATGAACGAGTTCAGCACCTTCCATCAGTGATTTTGAAACTAGTTATGTAGTCCTACATCAACAGCTCGAACAACCCCACAGTAGTTTTATGTCGTATGCGCAATTTTGTTTCAAAACAAAATACCAAAAACGCTTCAGAAATGAAGCGTAATTGATTCCTTAGTGGCCCTAAACACATCAAGTGTATTTAAAGAATCACATATTAAAAAAGTGTAGATTTTTAGCAGTATACTCTTCTATTATTTGCTAAGCGATCTCCACTCTTACCACTCAGTTCTTTGTATCAAATGATACCCGAGACCGGCTTTTGATCAGCACTGTAAAATCCATAAAAATCTTTAAAAATGCGTCACAATAATCCAAAGATTTTGTAAAAAAAGAGAAATTGTTACTTGCTTATACGGCCATTTGAAAACATCAACTGAGAATTACGGATGCAAAAGACGTCCTAAGTAACCGCTAAATCATGTGACATATACTTAACAATATAAAATTAATTAGTATTACTATAACTTTATTGATTCCGAAATAACAAATCGATTACGGCAGTCAAACGCAAGAACTCGCTCATTTTGTTACAAGCGCTGAAGGCAATAACATTCAATGGATCCGATTTTATTATATTATATCCGATATTAGAAAGGCAATAACATTCAATGGATCCGATTTTATTATATTATATCCGATATTACAAAGGCTCACGGGAAGCAGCGCTGCCAACTATACCGATTTTTTGGTATTCATACCGATTTTTGTACTCGATACAGGAATACAGATATGCTCTCTTTAAATACCGATAATTCAATTTTCATACATATAAATCCGATTTATAGTTTTTGTGTTTGGTCCCATACGCAATTTTGCAGACTTTTTACAGGTTTTTGAAACTTTTATATACAATTTACAGAATTTTAAAAATGCTTTGGGCTTCTTGTTCGTTTTCTCGTCATACTTATAAAATTTAACACTTGCATTGGAGGATTTTTAGTATGCAGCCGTGAAAATTTTACCTGGTATCTCTGCCAGGTGTTGGAAGTTGTTTTAACCCCTTCGCTGTCTGTTGTACTGTAGTTTACAGCATTTTATATCAAGCATTAGAGCGAATAGAGAAATAAATCCTCTGGTGGGTTAAACGCAATTACAGATTTAAAGGTAATATTCTCTTGTGACAAAAATTATTTGTTTGTTCACTAAAAGCATCAACGAGTATATATCTGTCAAAGACTGCTGAATTTTTAGAGTAGACGTTTTTCACAGTTTTTTTATAGTAGTTTATTTTTATAGTTAATATTGGTAATGTAAAGCACGAGTTTTTGAAGACAAAGACGTCAATTATTACGAAGTATCATTGTATAATTATTCTGGTTTCAAAAACATTATTATTTAACTGTTAATTCAAAAACTTGGTTTGTGGTCTCCAAGCGGTTTAATCGATGCGAATGACAGTTTCACTATCTTTGCGGCATTTTGTCGCTATCATGTCTCATCGCAATATTTTTAAACAGCCAGTGAAAATTGCAATAACATACATGTTTCGACAGGAACACGATTGACTCAGCGTCATCCAGCTCACTGACGTCTGTCTGTCATATGAAAGCGCCTTTGCAAATTCAATCCATGGATCGAAATATTTTTTGGTTTATAAGCCATTTAAACTGTCCGGTCTGGTTCCGGTCTCCCATACTTGAATGAGTATTATCTCTTCAATTAATACAAAACATAGCCAATTTTCATGCCAACGAGAAATCGCTTCAATACTAAATCATTTGAAAATTTTCAAATTCCCAGATTTTATTGCACTAAACAAAATCATTTAGTTCTTATGTACAGCAATTCTCATTGCACGTTTCTTCTCAAGTGTTCGACGTTCGCCTAGTTGCGAAAATAATCCAATAACACACGAAAATTAATACTATTGTACAATCCACCAGGTATGTCAATTTCTAATGATGACAGATTTTAACTTTATTCCGAAGTGGTGACGTATTCCGCACACTTATTTCGTGCGACGAGTGGGTGTAGATCGATAGCAGCGCGTTCCACCGAGCACCAAAAACAACGAAAGCAAAGGGTAAATGTTTGGGAGAAAAACAATGTTTCGAGATCAAAGCGCTAGATTGGTGCCGGATAAAACGTTTGCTTCGTCCTACAAACTTACAGAACTTGAACTCACTCGCTGCCATTTTCACTCTCACTTTACCAACACTAACAGCAGAGACATTCTCGGCGCTGTCAGTTTGTAGTATGAGTACTTGTGCGGTGCTGGAGTAGAAATTGCTTTTCTCTGTGATCAAACAAACTGGTTCGTGTCAAATTTTACTTAGGGGTTTACGATTAATAGTTTGATGTTTTTGTCTGTTTGTTTTGCTGATTGCTAATAGATACTCAAGATATCTCAATATTTAAAGGGCTAACATGCACACTCAAAACTGATCGGCACAATAAAATATCGAATCAGATCGACAACTTGAAATTTTGTTGATTCAGCAATCAATGTGCTTTGTTCCGAGACTCATGAAAAAATGTTTCTGTTGATTCGGTACAACGCTTCTTTTTACCGAACTTTGGCTTAGTAATTTGCTGGACGATCAGTAGATATACCTTAATCAACTACAGCGTTTACCAAAATATTGTCAAGATTTTTTTGCTATATTTTGCCGAAAATCAGCCAGACACTTGCCATTTTATGTTACCTTTCAATTTCGTTTCCACCACGATATAAATTACAATTGTTTTCACGATATACCGAAGAAAGTTGGATGCAAAAAATTTCAACGATGTATGTAGTAAGTGCAATTGAAAATAAAATTCAGCGTTTTTACTATTTCAACACACATTGATATCGGAAAGATGCGTTCAAAAATAATTCTATCGAACGGTAGTAATAGTGGAGACAGTATCCAATTGTTAATTTGAATATGATTTCCATGTATTTTATATATTCAAGAATCAAATATAAACATATTTAATAAAAAAACAATACTTCCATTCCTCCCTGCTGATTTCACACGTTAACACAGTTTTAAAACAACTCTTGATAGTAGCACTTTCACAAACAATTTTGGTAATAACTAAAAATTTGTAGAATTTTAAGGATGCCGTAATTCTCAGCACTTTTGTATATCGCCAATACGTTTACCAAACACTGGGCTATGGACATCTCGGTATATTTTTTACTGCGATTCGACAATAAAATTTAAGTGTGTACCCACGATTGTGCAATCGGAAATCATATTGAATGGGTTTAATTGTTTTTACCGACGTTTTAGAATAACTAGTTCTAAACCCTACTATGCTACACGCAGAACAATCCGGGCTGTTCAAAACTCGAAATTCGTTTATTTTCTAGTTATAACGCAAAATATGACTATTGCTGGGGACATATTGGATTCCAATGCAAATGATATTGAAGTATCCAGCCAACTCGACTGCGATCGCTGCGCCATTGAAGTGGCATAAATTGCTGCTTTTGACGTATTTTTGCTCTTGAATCGAATACTAACATACAAAAACAAGTACAAATTGGATACTCGATCATCAATGTTTTAGTGACTTTCCGCAATATGTTTGCTTCATAATTATGGAAAAATTTTAAAATGAAATATCAAATTAGATGCAGTGGAGTTGGTGCTGTTTGCAAATCTATATCTATATTAACCCCTTAACGCTCATGGGGAATAGATTTCCTTTTAATAAAAATCGTTATCGATTCTTCGATTATTATTGAATCGATGTGTTTTTTTTTACTGAATGTTAAATTTAAAATTTAAATTTACTTATTTGCAAGGCGACAAATGTGTTTCTGAACGAATAAAAAACAGAACTGTCAATCTTCATTGCACTAATAAAAAAGTTTTTTTGCAAAACGACGCATATATATATATATATATATATATATATATATATATATATATATATATATATATATATATATATATATATATATATATATATATATATATATATATATATATATATATACATATATATATATATATATATATATATATATATATATATATATATATATATATATATATATATATATATATATATATATATATATATATATATATATATATATCTATATAAAGAGATATTAAATTTGTTATGTTCAACGTGTCCACTTGTGCTAAACAAGTACACGAAATCGTTTCGTAGAATACCATAACTAACTATTTATTTTACTATTCTGATAATTAAAGCAATTAAATCAATAAATTAAATTACGATATAATAAACCCAACTCTTCGTTTATTTATTTCTGAGGACCATAGGGCAAAATATTTCCCTGGACATGATAAGAAACTAATGCACCCTGCTATGTTTTTCTGGTGATATTCTCTTACTTTACACCCACAATAGCTAAAATATTGTGTTGTACTGACATATTTCGTCCTGGACTTTCTTCTTATGTTCGTGAAAGGGTTAACCCCAAAACAATATCTCGGTTGATTTTTCATTAGGGCGTATAAGCAAGTGACAGTTTCTCTTTAATCACTCTCTCTTCCGATTATTGTGATGTGAATTAAAAGATTTTCTTTGATAGCACTATTCTTTTCGAAAGTCGAAAGTTTCGGGTATCATTTCATGCAAAGAGTTGAGTGATAAACGTGGAAACCGCTTGGTAACCTATATTATAGGAATAATCTGGAATTTGTTTTTATTAACTTTTTTTCTGCGTGTAGGATTTCAGTTTCTCATCATCTCATGCGAAAGTGCTCGATACATGAGAAAAGAGCAAGAGCGAAGAGAGCCTGAAAACTCGTTCTCACAACAGAATGGTTTTCACTTCGCTCTCTCTCTCGTTCTTTCTCTGTTTGCATGAAATATGCTCTCGTACGCATCACTCGCGTCAATGTATCGGTTTGTTGTGTTTTCCTCTGTTTTTGGTTCTAGTGGTGGGTGGTGGTAGCGGCTTCGAGCACCACTGCTCATCATCCACCGCAAGGCGTCTGCCGGTATCATCAACGAACTATCCTGATCAGTCGACCGTGAACTGTTTTTCGTACTCTTTCTCCCTCTCTACTTCTCTTGTTTGCTCTCGCTCTGTCTCCGCATTAGATTTGACATTGAACTTGAGACGCCATTGCCAAATATATGCACAATAATATTATTTTGGACTAATTTCGTGTTGATATTCTTGTTGGTTCATCGTAGTGAATTGATTTTTCTTGTTCATCTAAATACCGTTGGAACAATTTTAGAACTGCGGTAAGTAAACAGTGTTGTTCTCTTTCATCTGCAAGAAAAATTGTGCCACCCTGCGATTCTCATAAATCACGTGAATATAAATGCGTGCAGATACGGATTGGTGTCAGTGAGACTAAAGGAGGAACATTCACTGCATATACATGTACGTTTAGTGTAACAGGTGAATAGACACTCTAGGAAGTCACTAAACTATTAGTCGTAGCATAAATAAAATAAACCTAGATTCCCCAGTAAAATTCATGTACAAAGTTGCCTGCGCATTTAACACAACCACAGTTAAAAGGAAAAAAGTACACCCGTTTCTTACTAGAAGTGTCTCCGTACAATGGGAAATCTATGTTTATTTGATTTATGATATAGTTTATTATGTAATGGTGATATTTCCATCTGCTCATAGTTAACTTTCACAGTCTCGTGCACTTAAAGTTTAAATCGGCAGTGGGAATAGTAAAATCATCTATATCTCGGTAACGAATTGATGTACAAATAAGGTTAATACATCAATACAAAAATAGTTCACTGTACTTCAAGGAAAAATATCAATACAAATCATTTCTCTTCGTTTCTAATGAAAATTCGGACTTTCTTCTTGATTCCTGCACACCTCCGGAGTCAACTTCCTTGAAAAATTTGTTCCACATTTTTGTCATCTGAGTCGCGCTTTGTCATCAGCTGGGTGGATTTACGTTTTTTTTCTCCCCGGCTGTAGTGGCAACTCGTTAGATCTAGCCAAAACTTCACGGGCTTTAATGTAAGGTAATACGCAGTTTTTGAAGCATTCTTTCTTGTACAGCTTCGAGTCCATCATCTTATATGTCACGAACAATTTGGTCTTTGCTCCGCAGCTGCATATCCTTTGCCAAATCATCAGTTTTTTTTTGAAAATTTATCTATAGAAACAAACTTAAACTTCGCAGGAACATCATCACATTTGAAAAGAATACCACAGTATTATATATATATATATATATATATATATATATATATATATATATATATATATATATATATATATATATATATATATATATATATATATATATATATATATATATATATATATATATATATATATATATATATATATATATATATATATATATATATATATATATATATATATATATATATATATATATATATATACATATGAGAAAGGCATCATTACACCACTAGGTGAATTAAAACAAGTTTTCACAAGTGGTGGCGAAACAAGGTGCAAACTTGTATAAAAATTACTGGTAAATTCGTCTAGTTGGCAGATCTGGTTAGTTGGTGGGTATATAAACCTACTTTGGGACTATTACTCTCCGGTTTCCGATTCCGAAAGCACCGATAATAGAGAAGAAAAGCTCCAAAAACGGAACTCACCTCGATTCTTTGCAACGGTCAAACCGGTTTTCATACATCTTGATTGGATTAAATTCAAGCTCTCATTGTCTTAAAAGATACTGCGTAATTTTATCCAAATCCGACATCCGCTTCCGAAATTCTGAGGCGATGAGTGTCAGACCTTTGAAACCGTCATGCAAAATGACGATGCAGAACCGGTTCGCATCGGTACGTGCTGGTACGGAAGAAGAAAACACCATCGCTTTTGCTTCACTCGCAACGTGGTTACCACATTTAAATCTATATTTTCGAGAGAGAAGAATCTGTAAATCTGTATCGGGAGACCAAAATTCCGTATTGAAAATCTGTATATGAAAATAATAAGAAATTAAAGCGCAACAAAATGAAAAAGTCACTAAATCGAATCTGAAAATGACAGCTACATTTTGTTTGTGTGTATGTATGTGTGTGAGTATGTGACACATAATGTAACTAATTTTTCTCAGATATGACTTGATAGACTGTCACAAACTTAGGCTCAAATAAAAGGTCTCATAGGTTGCTATTGAATTTCATCAGGATCGGGATCGATTCCGAAATTTTAGGGAAAAGTATGGTGAAATTTGCATTTCGTCATTTAATGCAATATGAAGAAAAATTCCTTTCAACTAGACATAACTGTTTACATATTTAAAAGAGTTATCGAGCAAAAAAAACTTAAACGACGATCACATAGATCGGTCTATAAAAAATCGCATAATTACTTTAAAGCAGTGATTTTTTTATATTTATCAAAAGTTTTCGTTAAAAAATTACCGAACTGCGAAATTAAATCAACTGAACTAGCTCCAGCCTCAAGTGGAATCAGAATAAATTGGCTCTAGTGGCACGTTACTCGATTATTTTAAGGTTTGTTTCATACATTTGACATCAGTTGCACTTAGAACTCGATCCTGTAATTCCGGAAGTGGGATCCGGATGAAATTCAAAAATTTTACGAAGAACCATGAGACCATTCATTTGAACCTAAGTTTATAAAAATCGGTCACGCCATCTCTGAGAAAAGTATATAAGTCGTTTGAAATTGAAATTTTTACACTAATCACCCTGTAAATACGGAACCGAGAGTCGGACTAAAATTCATTTGAAATTAATTTTGTTAAAATCGGTTCTGCCACCTCCGGGAAAAGTTGGTGCACATATTTTAATGATTTTGCACATTTTACCCCATAATTCCGGAACCGGAAGTCGCATCTCAACCAAATTCATGAATTTTGTATAGGACCACAAGATTTTTCATTTGAATTTAAGTTTGTGAAAATTGGCTCAGTCATCTCCGAGGAAAGTTAGTGCACAAAAACGCAAGTTTAAAATGCTTTTTAATCAAAATTTGCTGAATCCATCTAGTCCCGTCCAGTGAGATTATTCCGTTTTTATCGATCCGCATGGTTTCTGCATCAATAATCGTTGGTTTTGCCAGTTTTTAAATGATTCTTAAAAGCATTTAGTTTAATTATTACTTATAAAAAATCTTGCTTCCTTAGCACTTTTGTTAAGTTTTCAGAACCATAAAATTGTAATTATAAAGAATGGTAATAGGACAAGACATTTTTCAGACGAATCTTCGGATTAATCAAATTATCAATAAATATACTATTTTCCTTAACGTATTTGAGCAATGTGAACAGCAATCGATTTAGTTTTTGAAATGTATGGGTTTTCACTTAGATTTAGAAAAAAATGCTGAATTTAAAATTTACCTTGATAATACGTCACAGGCGAAAAAATATGTTGCCAAAAAGGAACCGTGCTACAACAAATCGTGCCTAAACGCCATCCTAAAAAAGTACGGGTGTGTAATGTCAGAGACATAACTGGATGTCGTGAATACGAATATGACACACTTTATTTATGCTTCCGAATTCGAATTGGTAGTTCACCGATTGTTTGAATTGTGCAACTTTCCCATCTTTCATTACTAGAAATTTAAACGATGCGCCTAGACTAAATTACAGATTAGTTACATTAAAAATTCTGAAACGCACTTAAATACTATGAAATAAGCAGTATAGTTCTTTATAATAAAAAAATGGTGACGATTTGAGTTAGTTCAGCACGCAGACTCTGAATTCTAAACCCATATTCCAGAACTTAGCTCTAAAACATGAAGACGATTTTTCGCCATGACTACCAGAATGGGTTTTATAGAGTACAGTAAAGTAAATTTCCGCATAATTCTTTAGGAGTATTATTATGGTTCTAAAAAGAACCGAATAGAAGAAGTCTGGAATAAAGAACTGGATCCTGAGTTCAAGAACTAAATTTAGAACCAATAACAGACTCAGAATCCAGTTTCAATTCTAGAATTGCAATTTCGAAACTCAAATTAGTTCCGGAATACAGTTCCAGAATCCAGTTTCAGTACGCAGGCTCTGAATTCTAAACCTATATTGCGGAACTAAAATCTGAAAATTGAACTTCTCGTTACGGCTACCGAAAACCAAATGATGGCAGGTGCTCTCTCCGTCGCTGATGGTTTAACTCCCGCGATGCAGTCTGCTCGCCTTGAAGGCCAGCAAGCGAATGAGAGTTGCTACCTGAGCGTTTGAGCTTTTAACCACGCAGAAGGCGCTCTCTCCGTCGCTGCTGGTTGATGGTTTAACTCTCGCGATGGCAGTCTGCTCGCCTTGAAGGCCAGCAAGCGAATGAAAGTTGTTACCTGAGCGTTTGAGGTTTTAACCACGCAAAAGGCGCTCTCTCCGTCGCTGCTGGTTGATGGTTTAACTCTCGCGATGGCAGTCTGCTCGCCTTGAAGGCCAGCAAGCGAATGAAAGTTGCTACCTGAGCGTTTAAGGTTTTAACCACGCAAAAGGCGCTCTCTCCGTCGCTGCTGGTTGATGGTTTAACTCTCGCGATGGCAGTCTGCTCGCCTTGAAGGCCAGCAAGCGAATGAAAGCTGCTACCTGAAGCGTTTGAGGTTTTAACCACGCAAAAGGCGCTCTCTCCGTCGCTGCTGGTTGATGGTTCAGTCGCTGCTGGTTCTCGCCTTGGTGGCCAGCAAGCGAATGAGAGATGCGACCTGAGCGTTTGAGGTTTTTATTAACCACGCAGAAGGTGCATTCTCCGTCGCTGCTGGTTAACTCTCGCTGCTGCTGCTGGCTGGTCCTCGCGCCTCGATGGCCAGCAAGCGAATGAGAGATGCGACCTGAGCGTTTGAGGTTTTTATTAACCACGCAGAAGGTGCATTCTCTCTCGCTGCTGGTTAACTCTCGCTGCTGCTGCTGGCTGGTCCTCGCGCCTCGATGGCCAGCAAGCGAATGAGAGATGCGACCTGAGCGTTTGAGGTTTTTATTAACCACGCAGAAGGTGCATTCTCTCTCGCTGCTGGTGGAAAGTTTAACTCTTGCTGCTGCTGCTGGCTGGTCCTCGCGCCTCGATGGCCAGCAAGCGAATGAGAGATGCGACCTGAGCGTTTGAGGTTTTTATTAACCACGCAGAAGGTGCATTCTTTCTCGCTGCTGGTTGATGATTCCACTCCCACGACGTCTGCTTCCATCGAACGCACGAAAAGAAATGATCGATTTTCGACCACGGTTCCCCTTTTATACGCATTCAGTTGAAGATATGTGCCTGACTATCTCAAAATCGTCGTCCTTGCGCGAAAAACCCAAGCGAAAGTAAAAAGTTTTCCGCGTTGTTTTCAAATTTTAAGAAAACTTAATTTTTGAGTTGTTTGTGGTTATCGCACACTGTTCAAAATATTATCCTGAATTCCTGATCATATTTTTGATGAAATGGTGAAAGAATTATGTTGCTACCATTAATACAAGTCGAGATATTCGCGATTAAGTTCTGCCCATTCTTCCATATGGCTAATTTTGAAAAGGCACCCCATAGTAAAGTAAGTCGTATTCACGACAAAAGTTTGAATCCTATTACTCAGAATCGTTTGTATTGAAAATTGTGTCTAATTTTGTTTCCAAAAATCACTTCATTGTGCCTCGTTCAAAACTCATACTGTTGGAATATGGCGTAAAACTTATAATATCGTCGTAAATGGTTGGCCCTTCTGATCCCACCACTCACGTCATCTTCTATTCATTTTTTATAAACTATGGTTTGTTGAATATGTATAATACTACCATGAGGTATCTAAATTTGCAAACATCTTTTGTTTACAAGGTTAATTGTGGCAGATATTTTCAACAAACTGAAAATTTTAAAATAAAACTTTGTCTAACTTAACAAGTAATCATCAAATTTAAAATCAATAACAATTGTGGCTGACAAGGAGACCGTTTATTGGCAACTACTTTGATCTGAATCGAAATCTTCCCAGTCATCTCTGAGATCTACGCCTCTTTGTTCTGTATACACACATCCAGACAATCACACATACATACACAAGCATTTGCTCAATTTGTCGAGCTGAATCAAATGGTATATGGTATAATGGTATATGAAACTCGGAAAATGTATCCAAAGTTTGAGCGCGTTCTGTACATATTTGCTATATGTATAAATAACGCTCGTATATTTTTCTCGATGAAAAACATTTTGCAGAATAATCTGCAGTACTCATTTTATTTAAAAATAGTTAATAAAAATGAATCAAAATAATTACCAGATGATTTATTTTCATCATCTCAATAGTTTTTCTGAATGTTTTTAGTTCAATCAATCGGCATTACCATCACATGAACTTGAAAAAGTTACAAAACATGTTGTGCATAAAAATTCAAATTCTATTGTACTATTTTCGCAGATATTTCTCAGTTGATTTTTCATTAGGGCGTATAAGCAAGTGACAGTTTCGATTTAATCACTCTCTCTTTCGATTATTGTGATGTCGTTAAAAAGATTTTCTTTGATTTCACTAGTCTGTTTGAAAGTCGAAAGTTCCGGGTATCATTTTTTGCAAAGAGTTGAGTGATAAACGTGGAAACCGCTTGGTAATTAATACAAGAGAAAGTAAACAAAGAGAAATTGTCACCTGCTTATACGCCCTAATGAAAAATCAACCGAGATTTGGTATTTCGGCAAATCGGAATTCGATGCATCTAAGACTTAAAGTATTGAAGAATCCAACCAACTCTTTTGCGATCGCTGCGCTGTCCGAGTGGCGAGCTTTGAACTAAGCTATGGTGATAATTTTCAGATTTTGTTTGAAGATTCGAACAAAATGCAGGGTTTTTATTTTTTTTCTTATGAATCGAATACTAACATACAAAAACGTGTGGAAATTTGGTAAAAAAATCGATCATTAATGCCTCAGTAACCTTCCGTGGTATGTTTGATTGATATTTATGGAGAAATCGTAACATGAAATACCAAATTCGAAGAAGTGAGGTTGAGTACTGTTTTCATATCTGGGATATTCTTTGTTTTATGGGTTGGATTTGATTAGATTAATTGATAAATTATGATCAAAAGTTTAATGACTAAATCAAATCTGTATGTGAACTGAAAATTTCATATTTCATCCAAGATTGTCAAGAGTATAGGACAATTTGAAATCATATGTTTGATGACAACACGTGAATAATCGTTTTTCTTACCCATATTTGTAAGGTTTTGCCATCTGCATTCTTTCAAACTTAAGTAAATTGAAAAATTCATCAAAAATTTTTCTAAATACATGGGATATGTCAAAACAATCACCATAACGCTATCTCGTGGTGACCACGCTGATTGGATTGTTCAATAGGACAATTTGAAATCATGTGTTTGATGACAACACGTGAATAATCGTTTTTCTTCCTAATATTTGCAAGGTTTTGCCACAGACTAACAGACATGACAGTATGAGTAAATTCTTATAAAAATATTTTTTCGTGATGCACTAGTTCCACCTATATTGTACTGCGCGAACTATTTACTATCGGTACACCCCTTGTGTTACGTAAAAGTTTTTTTACTAGTTGGTTTCCCCTCGTTTGTCAACACCGATCAGCAGCTTGCAGGGTTGCCTGATTTCATCAAAATATTTGATAATGAATCGTCACAATAAATTATTGGATTACGTAGAGTGACTATAATCAGAGTGACGACAGCTGTTCGTTTGGAATGACAGCTACCAGTTCCAAACGAGCAAACGACCTGTCAATTCAATGTAAAGCTAATGGAATGTTTTGAATTGTTGCCAACATTACGGATGAGAAGTCGTCACTCTGGTTATAGGCACTCTAGGATTACGTTGGTAATATATTTAACGTTTTTAGCGATGTTGGAAGGTAAACATTTATTTTTCTCAACGTTGTTCATCTAGATTATTTTTGATTGTTAAGTGGCGGCAGACCAGAAGCAAATTTTGCTTCTTGACCCGAAATTAAGTGGCGGCAGACCAGAAGCAAATAAATATTGTAAAAAAACGGGTTCGATTTTGTATTGCGTTGGAGGATGAGAAGTAGGCACAATTCTGTATATAGTTTTGGCAATATGTATTAAATCTGTATCCTGCATGAAATTCGCATGGAGGTATACAAATCAATACATTACAGGTAATTCTGTATGAATGGCAACTCGGTTGTTAAATGAAAAAAAATAAACACAGTCTAGATGACAGACAGGATGTATTTGATAGGGTAACGTGGCGCCATCATGACATATGCGAGTACTGTCCCAACTGAAGGAATATTCGAAATGACCGTTTATATGGTTAAAGAATCTAATTCTAGTGTCCTGTCTGTTAGTCTGTGGTTTTGCCATCTGCATTCTTTCAAACTCAAGTAAATTGAAAAATTCGTAAAAAAATTTTCTAAATGCATGGGATATGTCAAAACAATCACCATAACGCTATCTCGTGGTGACCACGCTGATTGAATTGTTCAATTGTATTTCTCGATGAACATTAGAAAAGGTCCCAAGTGCAAGTGACAGTTTCTCTTGGTTTACTTTCTCTTTCAATTATTACGGCAAATTCCAGTAATTTCCAACAAATTCTACAGTGCATATCGAAAGTTGATGGTTTTTGCTATAATCCTATGTGAAGTGTTAGATGGAAAGATTGCTGATTGGACCGTAATACTCAAAAGAGAAAGTAAACAAAGAGAAACTGTCATTTGCACTTAGGACCTTTTCTCGTGTTTGTCTTCATTTATCTTCCGATATGAGAAATGTATACACTCAAAATAATAATCATGTTATAGTTACGTGAAAAGTTATGTGAATATTTTCCACCCTACTTTTCACGTAGATTTTAATGGACTGGCATTTAAAAGCTGTTTAATGCATAATCCAGTAAAAGTTACGTGTTTCATAGGTAAAATGTAATGTATTGTTCATATCCCATTTACCTATCAGTTCATATCAAATTTAGATACCAGAGAATTACTATTTTATATATTGGTTGAAGTCAAAAGGGAGATTTCAGATGTTTATTTAAATCTATGAAATGAAAAATACCATGAAAATACAGTACAAATTGGAATACAGTATTTTTAAGGGAAAATCGTTCAATGGGAGGGGGTTTCGATTGATGGGGAAGGCGCAAAAATTTTAAAGAAAAGTTAAGTAATTTGCGCTTTTATATAACAAGTACTCTATTGTTTTTTTTTTTAATTAAAATCTTTTATTGGGCTCATTTGCGTTAGCTTAACATGGCCGATTGTCTTGTTGTTAGGAGGAAAAGAGTGGAAGCCGTATTATGGGGCGACCTGCTCCCCTAGAGTTAGTAAAGGAGTGTCAGGAGGGTGGGACCTATACTGTATTGATTTTGAACATATTTTGATATTACAAATCATTCATTAATAGCTTTTAAACACACTTTGCATTTCTGGGTTCTCGACGTTCTCCAGATTGTAACGAGGAAGAGACTATACTAGACTCGGATGCTTTGTTGGTGTACTTTGGTGTTGGTGTGTCATAAGTACTCTATTGTTCATGAAGCTTATTTTTGAAAAATCTTCCAAGGGGGGGGGGGGGGTGGTTTGTCTTTCTGTTAATACACCCAACTCCTTGGTAAGAGTACCCATCCTGGCGTAGAAATAGTTTCTTTGAACATTTTATTGCATACATTTGGGGGATAGAAGAATATAAGTCAAAAACGAATTGAGACGAACAGTGTGTGTGTTCCTCGGTTCGCGGGTTCGATGTTTTTTTTTAATTTGCGTAAGTACCAATAGCTTTGCGATGCGAATAAGGATCGATCGACGACAAGAAACGGTTGTTTAAAGCAGTGTCTCAATATCTTATCGCATATATCATGGACCAATCAGGAACTTTTATTTCGTGAATGGAAAAAAATGGGTTCATTCGTTCCCATTCTAAGTCAAAATATATAGCGTTATGTTTTTGTTCTAATGCACAATATCTGCGACAGTGGAACAATTCAAAGGCAAAAACCTATTTGCACTAGTCCTGCATACGGCGACGGCGATGTATCATCACATCATAGTATTCCCATGCATGTTAGGCAGGTTTTTGTGATAAAAACAAGTTAGATCACGTGGCAATTGTTAAAGGGTAACACGCTTTACATGAGTTCTACGAGCCCGCGTAAGTAGAATGCAAATATTTGTTTAGATATTACACACGGACACTATTCAATCACGCTTTACATCCAATGGATACCAACAATCATTTTCGACGTTTGAAATGTAAATGTTAATTTTTTACGCATGCATAAACATACAATTTACATAGGGCGTGAGAAAATTAGATACTTCAAGGTAACTTATATCTCGCAATCGAACACAGGCAGCACTGCGTTATGTTCATTCGGAACAGGCAGCACTGCGTTATGTTTATTGCGTATCTTGGGAGATAGGACAACTCGGTTGAACTTCTGAACAAAAGACGATGCAAAGAAAACGTTTCTTTTTCAATGTTGAAATAAAACTGAAACTTTTTACGTGTGCTTCTTTCATTAATATATTTATTACCTAGAGCTTACATTTCTCTCCTCATTTCACCATTACTGTTTATGACTTTACAAATAGTATTTCAATCAACCGGTTTGAGTGTAATAAATCGTGACAACACAAGCACTACGGCTATCGTTGACAGTACGAAGCACACCACAAACACGTAAAAGCTCTCCTCGGTGAAAACATCGGTAAAGGCAGGAATCTGATGGTACCAGTTCTCAATAATGGCCATGTGACCACCTCCTTTCAATTTTTTCTCCGGCATTTTCAAGTAACAGTAACTATAATCTACTGATTTTTGCTTTCCTTCCCTGTCTGCGTGTTCACCGTCGCTTGCCACCGCCAACCTTTTCGGACTTCGTTTTTATCGAGCTCGTGACGACTTCCTTCGGAGCCAGGCTAGATACGTGCTTATTACAGAGCTGCAATAGTTCCAGCGTAGAAAGATTTGCACCGTTCAATTCGATTTTCTTCAGTTTTGTCTCGGCCTGAACCGATGGAATCAGTTGAAAGACTATCGATGGCTGCCGCCGGTCGCAAACTACTTCGGGTTTCAATAAGCAGGAAGGGTTGGTTTTAATTATTTTGGGTGACGATAGATGTTGAAGTAGTTCCCTAAAAAGAGGACATGTTTAGTCACACTTGATAATTCAAATAAGGCACGAATAATAATGCAAGTATGTTTTCTATTTTCTTTCCAGGGCCGGGTTTTAGCCCCGATAAGTCACGCTGGCGGAAATGTCGACAGAGCGGGAATTAACTCCCGGTGGACCCCCACAGATGCTTCCACTCTCGTATTCGGATTTAGCTAACCACATTCAGATGAACGGGGTCAACATCATCAGTAAAAATTTCAGCGGTATGTTTCTCGTCCAATGCATTAATATATTAGTTTCCCCAAACGGAAGCTTTTATTGTATTTTTAAAGAGAATCTTTTACTGTTTATTTAAAACAAATTATTCGGGTTGGATGGTACTTTACGAACCTTTCCAAACTTTCAAATTATTAACTCTTGCACTGTTGGTAGCACTAATGTAATGTAACGATTTTTTTTCTTCTAAAAATGGTAAATTTTTCGATACTTCTGCACAAACTGGCAGATTATTTTCTTCTGAAGGCAACCATTCTGTGAACGATGATGAAAAATGTACGTATTTGACGTACGCCTGCGCATTCAACCGTTCCGCAGAAAATCCGTCGTACTACTTGACTGGTCATCGATTTTATGTTTCACAGGTATTTCACGCTTACCTGGTGGGAACTGCATTTTCCTGGAAAGGGTCAAATGTCACGGTAATCCTTTTCACTGCTTTCAAGTTAAGCATCTTCAATTGCTTCCCAATCGCGGAAAAAACCCCACCAGAACGGGTAAAGGTGCCGCTAAGTTTAATGGACATACTCGATAGCTATTTATGTTAATTAGTATTTTTCGTTTAGAAGGATCACTGTTACGAACAGTTTCATAACACGCGCGTACGAAGTTTTGTCATCGGGGACTTTTGACCAGCGCTGCCAACTAGACCGATTCATCGGTATTTATTCCGATTTTTGGACACGATAAAGGAATACAGATATGCTTTCTCAAAATAACGATATTTCAACTTTCATGTAGATAAATACCGATTTTCAATTTTTGTGTTTGGTTCCGTAGGCGTAAACCAGGTTGAGCGATCTGTTTTTTTGCTTGCAAAATCAGTTTCGTCACTAAATCGATGTTTGATTTTTCGAGATTTTACAGATTAAAAAAACAGTTGGCAGCTTTGCTTTTGACAGCAATCGATTATTCGTCGTTTTGACATTTGCTTACATTACTCGTCTAAAATGCACAATTGAAGCAACTCGTCTAAAAGCGTAATGGCAAATGGATGTCAACTACGATCACGACGTAAAATACACTGGTGGCGAATAAGACAGTTTTCGTTGTGTTGATAATTTTCTCACGAAATTAAGTATGGCGCGCCGAGGTTCAAGCATGTAAACATAAACAAACGACCAGTTCAGATCGGGATTTCACTTCTAAGTTACTCCAGTTGTCGCGCAGCCTTGCGAATATTTGGCACTTATTGAAAATCTGGACATTTTTTCTTCAAGGGCTTGCAAGGTAACGTCGAAATATAGAAAATTTTACACACATCCGATTCTGTTCATTTCGTTGGAGGAAGGATTTGGCGGATCGCACTGTGGTATCTATTACAGCTATTATGGATAATGGAGTGATTGTGCTGTGGGTGACATTTCAAATGCAGGTGATGAAAACGATTGAAACATCCCGGAACAAAACACCGCATTTCACTGTCAATATTTTCGCAAACAGAATCAACTCTAAATATTTTCATAAAAGCAACTCCCGAAACGTCATTTGTTTATGATTTTCTTCTTCACGTCTCTCTGTTATTCCAAAATAAAATGACAACCGCACTAACACATAGAAAAACGTGATCACCAGGTATTTTACATCGTGGGCAACTACGATGTAGAATTTACAATGGTGACAGAGTTGCCAGGTTATTTTTAAAAAAATCTTTCAAAACTTAAATCTATCTGGATTTGTCTGCACGGAAAATAAAAACTACCTATTATTTGACTTCTTTTTACATAATTTTGAGTACTTCCTTTCATTCGCTCCTTCAATTGTTGTCAAAATACAAAGAGCAATACCACCCAACAGCGAGAGTTTCGTTCAATAAGCTAAAAATAAAGCCAAAAAATCAAGATTCGTTTTCATGTTTCCCGTACAGTCGACAGTTGAAACTACAATATGTTTTAGGAAATGGAAATGTTTTTTCAGTGTTCTCTATTACCGTTCGCAGTAAATAGTTAACGATTCAGTCAGTAAATAATTTTTTGATACATTACGTGATTCCTATATATAAAATTTAGAATTCCTCTTCAAGTTATAGGATTTGTTCATAATCTTTGATTGATAAAACGCATACTCGGAGCCTAAGTGATAACTTTCTGCTTTAAAAATTCTAAATTACTGAAATTTTGCTTGCTATCTTTGATATTGGAAATCTAACGCAAAACTAATTTTACCTGTAGCGCCATCCAAGTTTCATTATTTGAACCTTTCTTAGGATGACAATTAAATTTTACACAAGCTGCTACGGAGAACTCATATAATTTCAACTGTTTTGTGGAATTTTAGGTTCTGTCACAATATTTGTTTCCTCGAAAATGTAAAAAAAATATTTTGTTTTGTTTCGTATAATCATTTTTGGTTTTATTAGATAATATGTTGACCAATATCGAGATCCGGAATTTGTTGCAGTTCGGTTGAGGTTATTTTGAACGCTAGAGGAACGAATTCAAAATTTTACTGTTTCTCATCAAAATTTCGTACATTTGGTTATTTGCGCATCTGTACGGTCCTACAAGTTACATTTCGTACGCGATGGATAAAATCATTTGAAAATACTCCCCTACCTGTGAAACACAACGTTAGATCGCTCATACCGAATTCTTCATTGGAAGTAGAGGGCCTATAATCAGAGTAACAACAGCAATTCGTTTGGAATGATAGCTTTATTTGAAACGAGCAAACGACCTATCTTTACATAGTACTGTAAAGCTATCGAAATTGACTATATTTTAGATAAAACGTTTTGAATTTTTGCCAACATTGCGGATGACACTGGTTATAGACACTCTTGCTGGAAGTATTTAAATATATGTACTCTTTCAACACTCATAGGTGCAATTTACAATTAACATTTCTTTTTTCAATTAGAATTGTTCAGTTTAAACTTTTGACGCTGTAGGAAATTTCCAGGAGCATTTAAAGTATTATCAAAAATGGACTGGTCTATCAAGTAATTTAACCATGGACTGGTAAAAGTGCAGAACACCTTCTTTACGACGATTACCGTCAATCAAACTTTTTTAATAATCGAAGTCGATGAGTACTAGTGCATATTACCAAAGTGATCGCGCGACACGCGTTATATAAATGCATTTGTATTCAATCTATATCTCGAGAAGATACGTGAATTCTGTATAAAATGTTCAAAACGACGAATGTAACAATGAGAGATTCTCTTTGTTTACTTTCTCTTTCGATTATTGCGAAACATTCCTGCTTTTTTCGGTAATTTCTTCAGTGCAAATTCAAAAATGATAGCTTTAGTTATTATTATCGGTAAATAGTTGGAGTGAAGGATTGCTAAGAATACCGTAATAATCGAAAGAGAAAGTAAACAAAGATAATCTCTCATTGTTACATTCGTCGTTTTGAACATTTCATACAGAATTATAATTATGTCAGCTGTTTTTCAAAGGAGGGCGAAACCAACCAAAAAAGCAAATAGAGAAAAACGACGATGGAAGTTTCGAATTTGGTTTCAATTCCTATTTAGAAATCGTTGTATATTCCTCAGATCAGTTTTTGATAAGTCGATGAATTATTGATTTATCTCTAAAAGGTATGCACATTTTGCGCTTTCCTTCTATATCAACTGGATAAATCAACATAAAAAGAGTTTCGCTCTTTTTCGATTTGTTTACGATATGAAACGCATGAATTACGCTTTCGTGTATTTTTCATGAAACTGATTTGTTTTCGGGATCAAGACAAAGCCTAAAATGACGAAAAGGAAACAGTTTCGTCCTTCCTTGAAATATCGTTCTGTTTGTTGACATGGAGCACAAAGGGCGAAACTTTTGTTCGATTCGCCCTTCTTAGAAAAACAGTTTATGTTTTCATGTAAAAGTGACATGATCTATTTTTCGAGTGTAACGCGGTCTCACCCTGCACCAAACAGACTTTGGTTTTTGCTTTGTGTTCGGAACTCGTCTAAAATGTTCCCGTTGTAATGTTGCTGCCCCTGGTGGCAGGTGATTCAACTGATTGCCATACGAAATTCGCGACGAGTTCAGCAGACGTGTGTGTTGTTTAGCGCGACGGAAAGTGCGAATTTCGGTCGTTCTAGATTTACTTTTGTTCTCGCGAGTGCCTCTAATCGTTCGTAAACTTGCCCGGGCAGAATTAGCGATAAACAATGTACCCCGTAGGACAACGTAAGTAGCGTTTTGAGTCGATTGAAAAAGTGCAACTCGCGGAATGGGGATCTGTAAATAATCTTCCCCCATTTTTTTTTCTGGTGCTGCGTTGTATGTGTGTGCACTTGGCTGGTTTACTGTCATTGTGTGGGTGTGTATGATGGAAGCAGATGTGAAAGAACGGGGCTCGCGCTGCGACTGATATACAAAATGCAAATAGAAAATCGGTTAACCAGTAGCTGATCAGTATGCAAACAGTGTTCTTTTCTAATGGAAATGGTGAATGTGTTCTTCTAGTGATTATTGCCCCACCGAATATGAACCAAGCAAAAAATAAAATAAAAAGACTCGATATATTTGCACGTTCTTTGCACCAGGTTTGCTTTTGTGTAGTTGGAATACTAACGTTAATGCGTGTGTGTTTTTACGTTTGTGAAGTGATGCTGCTTGCGTGTGTTCGTTTGGGTCCTCTAATCAAGATCCAGAAAAATAGAATGACTAAAATCTGCACCTTAACCTCAGTGAGCACCGGTTAAGGGTCTGGAAATAGTCGATACCAGTAGAGTAATATCTGAAAAATATGATTTCGTTGAATTCAGTTTCCTGTGAAGAGCCAGCTTTTCCACATTATGGAAAAGATCTCTGCTACCTTTCTGACGTCCGTGGGAAACGAAAAGCCCTTTCCTCGTGTGCGCTCATGTTGCACCAACACAGTCATGGTTAAAAGTATGTTGGATGTCGAGTGTCAATAACGGAAAGCAGTCGCATTCGTAGGGTTTTCCCTTTTTGATATGTGCATTGACTCGACGATGGAAATGACACTCCATACTGTAGATGACCTCGGCATGAACCCATTATTCTGCTTTTGGTTGCCGTGGGCACTAAACACCTGCTACACCTCGTGGTGGCGGGATCATAAAGGAAACCAGTTTATAATATTCAGCATCGGTTCCAGAAAGAACGATACGGATTGACAGATTTACTATGCAAGAAGAATATCAACGTATTGTTGTATACGTTAGATTTAGGTCAAAGTAACTGTGTGGTTTGGTCGTGATTCATCCATTTGCATCGGAACACACAGTAACCTGTGGAACACGAAACGTTTGATGTCAGCTTGCAGTAACGTAATGTCAGTTCTACGATAATTTTCAGAAAAGCAAACAAACAACTAAAGATGCGTTGATGAATGAAAAACTGAACTTGTTTGAGTCTGACTCACTATATTAACGGCGACTAAACCAACAATTTATTATTCTAGTATGCAAATATTGTTCACAGAATCCAGTCTGTACTGACGGTGCATTAGCCCAATGATGTAAAATGAGATTGAGTGATTTTTGAGTACAAAATGCAATCAAGCAACAAGTGCGATAACATGGTCGGTTTCAGTTATTCATATTTTGTTGGACGATCTTACAATAATAGTGCGTTGCCCTCAATCTCAATTCTTCGCTGGATTATTCATCAAATGATATTCCATAATATTGTTTACTTTTTCCGCTCGAAGTTTGCATATTGCAAGACATTGGGAACATAATTTTTACACTCAAAAGACCACATTCCTTCTGCTTCGGCTATTCTGGTTCAACAAACTTTGCATTCAATTTTTAGCATACAAATCCATTGCATGATTAGAGCTACAATTAATTCTATTGTGTTCCGGTTTATGAAATCGAATTGAACTACTACGGATTTCTTGGAACACATACCGGAAAGCAACTTGATCCCTTTCCAAGAACATTTTTAGTTTTCTATCTTAGCTTATTGAGGTATGTTTTCTCTAGATAGTTTAATTGAAAATGGGTGCTACAAGTAACGCAGTCAATTTCTCGTTACTTGATGCTTGAAACATGTAACTAAAGTTTTAAAGTGGCAATTGCATCCACAAAACGGAAGATAAAAATAAAGCATTAACAAATCTTTGAAAATCGGAATCTTTTTTGTTTGAAAAGTATGCTATCTACCTAAAGAATGAGACTGCTTTAGTCTTACTTCAGAACAGTAGACACCAGTACCATCACTGACGAGATCGGTCAACGTTCATCAAGTTGTCGTTTTAAACAGTCAGACAACCATTCCCCGCGATGAGGATATTTCCTTTGATTTGAGATCCTACAGAGTGAAGATGAAATTGAATCAGTCATTACTAATTCATAGCAATACTATTCTAAAACCTTTTTTTAATCCACCTAGTGGTTCAATGATACCTTTCTCATATTACTCAAATTCTCATATATAAAATTACGGTATTCTTAAAAATACGGGTTTGTAATGTCAGAGACATAACTGAATGTCTTTCTTTATACGTCTGAATATCAATTAGTTGATTGATTGTGTGAATTGTGCAATTGTGCTTTACCTTTTTTCACTGCTAGAATTTGAAACGATGCACTTAAACTGAAGTGCAGATTAATTACATTAGACATTCTGACATTCAATTAAATATTACGAAATAACCAGTATAGTTCTTTATGATAAAATAATGGTGGTTCTAAAACGAACCTTTTATGAAGGCGTTTGTGTTGGAGAGTGGCGAGTTGAGTTCGAATCTACTCGGAGTCGGTGCTATGAATTTCATATAGCAAACCAGCAGAAAGCAAAAACTGGTTGAATAATGAATGGCATTGAACACTGTAGCGAATTTTGCACTGCGAATATTGCACAAAGCTAATTAAATTATCCTAGATTTGCACTACAATGATGGTTTTAATTTCCGATTTGCAAAGAAGCAATCTTTATAGTTCCTTTCCAGTGCAAGCGACCAGCAGCAGGATGATGCAATCGATCTTCTTTGAAGGGAAACTGGCTCAGCAACCTGTGCGTTTGATGCAAAAGGTCTGCTCTCATTACTGGCGACTGCTGCTCCCGACGATCGAAGTCCAAATGAAAGAACGATCTGAGCGTTTCGCGTTTTGTAATTGGTTTGTTCTTATTGATGTTGGTGAGAGAACCTCATCTCGACATCCAGTTCCGTCTGAAGCACTACACACTTAAATTTTTTAGCTGAGTCTCGGCAAAAAAATGCCGAGATTCGCACAGCCGAGTAATCAGCAATCATCTCGGCAAATATAAAATTACTGAGTGTCTCGGCACCCTCAAATTTGTCAAACGTCAAATATTGCCGAAATCGTCAGCATAAGATTTACTGTTTGCTCAGTGAAACGTTCACTGAATATTCGGCAATCCAATAAAACGAAAAAATGAAAAAACAAATTACCGAATCATCAGTAATTAAAAATGTAGTCAATTAATTTTGTTTGCAATTTCTCAACATTATAAACACGCCATTCAGGATCAAAAATTAATTTTATTAACTCTTAAAGGAGGCTTACAAATTTGTTGCCAGTTGTGCTTAAAGCCTCTACCTGAAAACATGTAGCATAAAAAAGCGGCGTTTCCAGATGCGACCACCTTGAGTCGAGCTGGAAATATGAAAATAAAAATATATATTGATCTCGGGCTTACAAAAATGTTCAATATTTAATGATGCATATACGGTATTGTTCAAAAAATAAACTTACTTTGATCTATTGAATTATTCCATGCATTGGGTTATTTTTTCGCATATCCTCCAAAGTTTTGTCTCGAGGACGCTTTGAGCCCCGTGTTGGGTGCTTTTCCCTTATAATCGCGAGTGCTCTGATAAAGTCGCTTTTTATAGAGCGAAACATGTCACTATATTTATTCAATATTTTTACTTGTAAGTGGTTCCACGCTTCTTCGAAGATTATCCATTTTTTCACTCGAGAATTTCATCAGAAAATAATCGCACAATGCGAAGCGAAAATGTAACGCGGCAATAAATGACAGCTGTCGTGCTGAATCTCGGCAACAGCTAGCGCATATTCCGAAATCTCGGCAAACGTCTCTGCTGATGTCGGCATATCTGTTGTTTACTGATAAATTCAACAAGCAATTATGCAAAATTTCGGCAAAGTGAAGCATTTTACCGAAATATCAGTGAATGCATTTAACGAAGCTCAGAAACATGCGTATTGATTACTGAGCAATCAGCAAATTTACGTGTTGCTGATCAGTTTCGGCATTTTATTATGCCGAGCTCAAGAAATTGTTTTAAGTGTGTAGGAGAAATGAACGATACGTTCGAAAGTATATCAAATTCGTATTCCCGTTTACGTTCGAATCGATCACACTTTAAAACATCGTACATGCATAAAAACAACGTCCATCCAATTTTAAAGTATCTGTTCTGGTACAGATTTGGGTTGTAATGAAAAATGTTTGATATCATTTTTTTATTTGACTTGTTTTCTTCGCTGATTTTGTATCATCATGATGCTTGCTTACGTCCGTATCGACTATTCGACGAACACATACTTTCGACCGAATGCGAACAAGCCATTCTTGTTTTCACTCCAATGTGTACGAACGCGATTCCTGTGCAAAAGAAGGATCGGCAGCGCAGATAGTTTTTTTAGGAAGATTACAAGCATCAAGGAAGTGACGAATGCTACATAATAAATAAATATCGTACTCAGGACAATTTAATAATTTAAGTCGGTAAATGTAATTTTCAAATTAAACTGCGCGCAAAGTAAAAAAAAGCATTCGGAATAGCAGTCACATCAGTAGTATCTGCGAAAAATATGTTGCATTTTTCTTGCAATTTTGTCATGTTTTCGATAGTCTACATATTTATTACATTGGTTAAATCATGCATTTAATATAAAATAAAGCATATTTACCCATGGCGTATTTGCCATAAAGTACCTAGTAGATGTTAAATTTAATGCGTAAAAACTTGGAACCCCGCATATTTTCGAAGGTTCGCCAGAAAAAAATAGCATTTTACTATGACTACTTTGCTTGCTAGTTTATGCAAAACACAAATTTATGATTTGATTTCAAATCACCTTTTGAATTGACGAATTGAAACCACGGCATTCCGCGTATTCGTCCGTAAACGAGAATGGGACTTTTCGTTCGTACGAATGATGTTCGAATACACGTATCGTTTGAAGCTAAACTGGCATACATTCTAGCGTTTCGCATATGGTTAATCAAAAGAGTTGGACTGATTTAATCAAGACTATTGGAAGAAGTTTACTGATATTCGAATATTTTGTTGCAAACGAGTCGCGTTCGAATTCATTCGAGTGAAAACGAGAATGGCCTATTCGTATTCGTTCGAAAGTACCCGTTCGTCGTATGGTCGATACGGACGTAAACCTCAAAACCGTCGTCCGAGTGCGAAAAAGGCAAGCAAGCGTGCCGAATTTTCCTTTATATTTCCAAAAGTTTTAGAAAACTTTGTTTTTTAGTTATTTATGGTTATCTCACACTGTTGTGAATTTAATCACAAATTCCTGATCATATTTCCGATGGCTTGTAGAAAAAATGATGTTGTTGAGTTAAGTACATCAAGAGATATTCGCGATAAAGTTCTGCTGATTCTTCTACAGGGTAAATTTTGGAAATACGTTTCTTTGATTCTTGAGAGAAACACACCTACAAATCGAAAGGGTTTGAGATTTGAAACACAATTCCGGATCCTGAAATTTCATATCCGAATGTCGGATGCGGAAAAAAAATTCAATAACATCCTATGAATCTCTGAGCAAAATGTTCGAGTTCGATTTTGGAGATTTTGATTACTATTTCGGTACTTTTGGAATCAGAATACGAGGTTTGTACTGCTAGCATCTAGAATAACATACAAGTTAAAATGGCTGGAAGCCCAATTTCTGATAATTTTTGTGTTTTGCCTTTCTCATATAAAAGGGCTACCTGAGCAGAGTGTGAGAAAACTCATTTTGATGTGAAGTTCGCATTTATCGATTACTCAATTCGCTGTTGTTTTGGTCGTTTTAAGTGTGAATCGAAAAATATTCCGATGATGTCAAACCGAAAACTGCTAATAGCGAATGCAAACTGAAATCTAAATAAGGTATAGAATTTCTCGGATATCAATTAAACTTGTTATCAATTTGAAGTTATTATCAAACAACGAAAACAAAACTGGAATGCAAATTCAGTTATTGATTTGCTTCAAGAAGACATTACTGAAAACAAACAAGTCGCGAGAATAAGCTAGAAATAGACTGAGCTAAAAGGGTCCGGAATAGTATACGTCTAGCCGCTTTGGTGTAGTAACCAAAGACGGACTGAGTTTCGAACCTCTGAACTCTCTCTGCGAATGCTATGCAGGTTCTTTCAGCCGATGTACAATCGTTTCATCGCATCCGTCCCGCATTTACCGTGAGTGGGGCTATTTGAAAAGTTTGGAAATGTGTTTATTACTTTTCGCGTATCCAAAAGCTGTAGCATGTGAACATCAAGATAAATGTTAGGCCAACTATCCAGAAACAATTGAAGACTTCAAGCACAGAATTGAAGTTATTATTGATGACATAAGGTCAAAAACAATTGAAGATGTATTCAAAAATTGGGTTGATCGGATTGGCTACTGCTAAGCCAGTTGTGGGGGTCATTTTAACGACATTATTTTTCATGCAAATTTCATGATTCAACCTTTCAAGAAATATAATCATTGAAATCTATCAAACCAAATAAATGTATAATCATTAAAATCTATTAATCTATAATTGCATTGTTAAATTCGAAATTTTTCGTGGGATCTAGCTAAAAACCTGAAATCTTCTAAGGTTTTGTCGTGAATAAGAGTTATTTTACTATGGGGCGCCTTTTAAAAATTTACTCTGTACGAGAATGGGTAAAACTCAATCGTGAAAATTTCATGTTGTACTTAACCCAACAACATCATTTTTTCTACAAGCTATCGCAAATATGATCAGGAATTTGTGTTTAAATTTTCAACAGTGTGAGATAACCATAAATAACTCTAAAATAAAGCCGGATGTCATGGTGTGGTTTTTCCACCAACATCAGTAACAAGAAATCTGGTATAATGCGTCAAACGCTCAGTTTGTAGTTTATTTACGTGTTGCTTGTTTACGTCCGTATCGACTATTCGACGAACGAATACCTGCACAGTGCATTTTTGGCACAGAATTTTTTTTACTAAAATGCCTTTTTTATCTACAGAAGATCATATCAGAGACAACGACACATTAGTCATTTATCAGTAGATCCTTTTGGTTACGACAACATCGAACCAACATTCACGGAAACATATATTGGTCGTGATTTTTTGTTAAAAAATATCCAGTTTATTAAAGGTTGACTGATGATATTTTCAACTATTTCAAATATAAGCTGGTAAGCTCAATCTTGCATTGTAATTGTTGAACCGGAATAGCCGAAGTCGGTTCGTTTAGTAAGTAACTAATATAGACTATAAATTAAATTAGTTTCAAGCCAAATCTAGAAGAATTCTACCCTTTTTTGCATCGTCGCTATAAATGACAGTCTGCAATTTTAAACCCCCTCTTACCCTATGAAAGCATGATGAAATTTAATAGCAACCGATGGTACTATGATATTTTTTATTTTATGGGTGCTTTATTTGACACATTCTCACACACATACATACACACAGACATTGCTCAGTTCGATGAAATGTCGAATGAATATAGAACACTTAGCCAATTTTCACTGGTCAATTTGTCAAGTGATTGCTGAAACTTTCTATATGAGAAAGGCAATAAGTGTACTTTGATAGAAAAGCATCGTTATCATGATTTTGTGAAAATGTTACCAAGTAGGTAAAAATTGAATAAAAGATTTACAGATTTACATATTTTGCACCTGAAAAATATAAATTTAAATGTAGAAATATGTGCAAATTTATGAAAAAACGTGCACACAATTTTCTCGGAAATTTCTTAACCGAGTATTGAAATTCTTTGGACGTCCCCGAAAAGTTGATCCTGATACGACTTCTGGTTCCGATATTACAGTGCGATTAGTGAAAATTTTCAATTTCATGAGTATTTTTTCACAAGCGATGCCGAAACGAGGTGCACATTTTTATAAAACTCACTGCTAAATTCATCTAGTTGGAAGATCTTGTTAGTTAGTGAGTATATAAAATTACTTTGGCACTACTAGTCCTTGATTTACTCTTCCGAAAGCACCGATAATAGTGAAGAAAAACTTCGAAATCGGAACTCACTTCGATTTCTCAGCAACGGTTAAAACGAAATTCACGAATCATGATTCAAATTAAAGCAAGATACGATGCAATTTCATCCAGATCCGGCTTCCGGTTCCGAAACTATAGGACGATGAATGTCGAAACATTCAAACCATTCAAAATGACGATGCAAAACTGGTACGCGGCGGTACGTGCGGAACGGAAGAAAAAAACACCACCGGCTTTCCCAGTTCGTGCTCGCATCGCAAACGACACAGTCGAAAATTTCTTACGGTCGCGACGACAGAAACAAAGACAATACAGTGCAGTGAGCAAAAGAGTGTACGAAATGGGCAAATACGATTTAACAAAGCCTGAAACTTGGCCTACAAGGCCAAATTCAATTTGTATTGATTTCAAGCGCTGCAAAGTTAGACCTGCAGCAACCGAAATTGAAATCTTGCTTAAGGAACGAATGCATCTAAACGTTAATGATGTAAGTGAGATTCAATTCAACAAGGCGTCGAACTGTGTGTACATTATGTTTAAACGTGAAAAAGATGCAATTGCATTTGTTTCGGTTAATAACGGGGTGCACAGTATTGATCATGACAATGTTAAATATAAAATCCCTGTGTACATGGTGGACAATGCCATAGAAGTACGCGTACATGACCTTCCCCCGCAGACCAGCGAGGGGTATGTTCGGGAATGTATGTCGCAGTACGGTGAAGTTCTTTCCATCGAAAAGGAAGTATGGCGGAATTTTTTCCCGGGTATCCGGAATGGCGTGCGAGTGGTACGTATGCAACTACGTAAAGCAATTCCATCTTACATCATTTGTGGTCAAGACGGGATACATCCGTGTAAAACGTTGATTACGTATGAAAATCAATTGGTTACATGTCAGTTTTGTGAACAACCTGCACACTACGGCAAACCTTGCACTGAAACTGCGAAAACAAACAAAACAAACAAAAACAAGGACAACCACCCAACAACGGAGACTAGTGAATGCAGTGCTCCTGTTTCAAAAGCACCTTCACCATCTAACCAACTATCAACTGCAATCAATGTACAAAGCGCATCTACAGCAACTGCAAATGAACCCAAGACTGCGATCAACAATGAAAACAAGGAAACGGAAACCACTCACAATTCCAACGATGTAGCAATGGATGATATGAGCAACGGACAAAATGACCTCCAATCTTCGCTAGAAGGAAATGGAAGCTCCCCCTAGAAGAAGGGTGACAACGAGATCCAACTATAAAAAAATTATAAACATGGGTAAATCGGCCACGTAAAGCTATACGCAAATTGGCCTGAATAAAAATTGTTATAAATAAAAAAAGCCACCGGCTTTGATTCGTTCGGAGCGTGCTTTGTTCAATTTCGTAGAGTGTGCACCATATTTCCTTGTAACGGAACCGGAAGTCGGATCCAAATGAAATTAAGAAACTTTGTATGAGGCCAACAAGACCTTTCATTTGAATCTAAGTTTGTGGAAATCGGTTGGGAAGTGGGTTTTCACAGCGAATGCATAGCCTTTCTATATGAGAAAGGCAAAAATATACATACAGATATACATACATACATAACGGGATTTTTCAAGATCGAAAATTTTCAAACTTTAACCACTGGGCAGCACCCCTACCCATGTCCGATTTAGCTCAAATTTTGCATGAGGACTTTTTTTGGGGTGCTTAAACTTTTGAACAATAGCGAAATTAGAGGTGATCCCAAAATATTGGCATCCTTATATACATTATAGCGGTAAAAACAACGTGTTTTGTCGGTTACGTCACTTATACCATTATATCTCCGGACCCAAAAGTTACAACCATTTGGTCTTCGAATTTGATCAATGGCCTAACAAAAGCTTTTAAACGGGCCTAAGCTTGTTAAAATCGGTTTAGTCATCTCCGAGAAAACTGAGCGGTAAAAATACAACGCGTTTTGTCGGTTACACAGGGTGATTTCACCGGGAAAGACCGGGAAAAAGTCGAGAATTTTAGTGCAAATCCGGGATCAAAATCTACTAGCCTTAATCTTAGTAACGATTTTCAGGATCATGATTTTCCTGATACAACAAATGTAATGTTGGAAGCATAACTCAATTATGTGTTTGAACGAGAAGTTCAGTACATGTTTTGAAACATGGGACAACCACACGGGTCAATAATGCACAATCCATTGGAAATGGGGTCAACATATCTCTTTAAACGGGTATTGTATGGGTTTGACAAAAATTTTAAATAAATAAGAGCTTCCTTAATTGTCATCAATAACAGCAGAATGCTTATATTGAAAAATAAGGATAATTTGGATGCTTCTGTTAGATTTCTATTAATTTTCAAAATAATAATTTCATCAAAATTTGCCTCAGTAATGTCAAATTGTGACAATATTTGTGTTGTAGTTTTGGTATTGATTTCAATAGGATTCACAAAATCGACAAAGCTGTCGACTTTTACCTTATCCACCGTTTGCAAGGAGTACTTGCTTTCCTTCTTTGACAGCTGAAATTGGTTTTTCAGAGTTTGTAAGATCCTTAGAAAGGCTTAGAAGATGGTTTAATTTGTTCAGTGAATCTATGTTTAATTTTTTAAGATTATCAGCTATGACGAGGATATTGTTATCGACGAAGAAGCAGTCAAAGATTGTCTATGATAGGAGAATCAAATTTAGATCATCTCAGTCACTAAAGGCACAGATTGCTGTTGTTTTTCAAAAGTGACAAGCGTACATTTCTTCCAACTTTTACTTTTAAAGAATATCTTCGTGTTGTTAGAAGGAATCGGTTTTACGGGAGGAGAGTTGTTCCTTAGTTCATTCATTTTTAACTGTATACTTTTTTCTAGACAACTAGCCTAAATAGTATTGGAATACACTAAAAATTGTCAGTCCTCGAACGGTCCAAAAGAACTAGTTCTCCTCGAAGAGTGAGTGAACTGGAGTTCTTTATTGAAGAATGATACTTCTCTATTCTTCTCAATAGGAATGAAAGTAATCGAATTTTTTGAATATGTATACAAATAAGTTGCGTCTTTCGAAACGTTTGATGGTTTGAGTAATCTGGTAGTTCGCGAACTTTGAAAATGTATACAAAAGAGAATGATTGTTGGTAGAACACATGCAAAAAGAACTCACTATTATTGAATATGTTTATTATAAAATATACTGTTCTTTACGTTACTAATTTATACTAATTCTTTTGGTACAACTATTCAGTTTTCAATGGTTCTTTGAAATGAACGGCTTTACCTATCTCTAGATAGCCTTAAAAAGACTGATTCTGTGGTAGACTTGCAAAAGATTGAAAAGTTCGAAAAATAATTGTGTATATTTTAACTGTAAGACTTAAAATTTATTTTTTTCATTATTTGGCTTTAAAATGTCCGACGGTATATCTAGCAACCTACAAAACACCACCCATAATCGAATTTGATGGGAAAGCTGCGCTTAAGACCTTTTTTAGGAATAGCATGAAGTCTGAATAAAATGTGTTGATTTTTCGAGAAAATTGCAAGAATTTTTGTGCTTCATTCCTTCGTGAAATGCAAGACTGATGACTTTTATCACCGTTGGCCGGATATGTTTCTTGTTTCAATCCTATTCTTACATCGAAGTTACTGGCAAAGTAACAGACAAAATAAAGATGGAATACATTGAGCTGAGAGGTACTGTCAGTGCAGAAGATGAACGTTTGGACAAACTGTGGATGAGATTTTTAAACGTAGTTTCAAGGAGATACCCGGAAAATACTTCATCTCTCAACTCTCGATGTTCTTTTGGACATGGGATCTCTACTTAAAGCTTGAATGAGAGAAATATTTTGAGAAATATCGAACATAAACTATTTGAGCCAGTTCTAAAAACCGGGAATCTTTATCTCGCGCACCGGGAAAACCGGGAAATTGAAATCTCTAATTCACTTGCCAACCTGGTTACGTCACTTATACAATCAAACGGGCCTAGATTTGTTAAAATCGGTTCAGCTATCTCCGAGAAAATTGCGCGGTAAAAAACTACACGTTTTGTCGGTTACGTCATTTATACCATCATATCTCCTGAACCAAAAGTCACGGCCATTTGATCTTCGAACTTGATCAATGGCCTAACAAAAGTTTTCAAACTAGCCTAAGTTTGTTAAATCGGTTCAGCCATCTCTGAGAAAATTGAGCGCGTATAAATATGTAGGTTTTCTGTGGTTCAGTCCATTCTGGGAAAAGCTTTCTGGTTTTTCTCACGTTCTACAGATTTGTTTCTGGGCAATAAATTTCCGGGGGAAAAGCTTCCGGTTTTTTCTATTCTGGAGAATTGTTTTCGGGGAAATCACCAATCGAATCGGGGAAAGAATCAATCGAGGTACCCGAAAAATACTTCAATTGTCAACTAGCGTCCCATCAGATTGTTTGTTTTTGGACATGGGATTTCTGTTTAAAGTTTGAAATATTAGAAGAAAAATACTGAACATGGGTGATTTGCGATGGGCCTAATTCTAATAACCGGGAGTTTTTATCTTGCGCTCCGGGAAAACCGGGAAATTGTCACCCTGAAAATATGAACAATTGCAATTGCAATCACTTAAAACATACTAGGTATTTCACCAAATATTATTTATCTGTTAAAATACAATATTTATAAAAAAATAGAATTCTTTCAAGAGAAACGGAGTTTTCAATTTGATGAACAATAATCCGGCTAGATTCGCCCGTCAGTTAAACTGCAGAATCAAACATTGATAAGTTCAGCCATCAAGCCACAATTGGGTTTAGTTTAATAAAAATAAAAACGTAATCATTTTCCGCAATATCCACATCTCCAATTGCAAGGGAAGACGCAAAATGCTTCAGATTGTTTGACCTCGTTTGAACTCGATTCTACATTCCGGCTGCGGCGCCATTTCAAAAGAATTTTAAACACACACAGTCCCACACACATACACATACACACAGGCTACCAGTAGCGAATGAACGTGCGACTGATGATTCCCCTTGGTCGTCCGAGGTCATCTACTCGGTCGTGGGGGGTGGATCACCGGGCCGGCGGTGCTGGCGCTTATCGAGGTTTTGGGTCATGTTAGAGTAAGCAAATTTGCAAAGATTGTTGTAAAGCCTTCGCAATCCACGCGATATCATGCTCGGCTCCAATTTCGCTGTTTTGAGATTCGCGATGCCGGCCACGATATGCCGCTCCGCGCGTTTCATATGCATTTGGTTTTTATGGGTCATCGACTTTGTTTTGCTCTCGTAGATTGGTTGCTGTTTGTTTTCGTTTTACTTCCTTACCACACTACTATATTCGTCAACACATTTTGGGTTTCGACTGGATTTGTTTTTATTATAAATATGTTATTTTTCCATATCGTATGGGCATTGGATTAATTTGAATATGTCGAAACAGTAGGTTCCATGGAACAAGTGTTCTTGGAATCCCGAAATATTTGTTTCTGGCAAATACCGATAGAAAGCTTTGGTGTGGTTTGTTTTCTTGTATTTCTATTTTGCATGGAATGATTTTTTTTGCTAAATAAATTGACAATACCGAGATCGTGGTTTAAATAGGTAATGGTTTTTTATTTTCATTTATAGCGTCTTCTGTAACGTCTGCTTCTATTTGATACCCTGTTCGAATGTTTGATTCTTTACTTAGATTACTCACAATCCAAATTGAAAATGAGCAATTTTTTCCAACTCTGTACCATCGTTTTTGTTTTGTCTACTGCTGTGAGTAGTTTGCTCTCTGCCATTTGGTTTTATCGTTGGATTTTATCTACTAAGCGACGTGCGTATCTTAGAAGAAAGCATCAAAAGAACATATGATGGACAAGGAAACCTTGTCCAAAGATTAGAGTACCCGCAAAGCAAAGCCCGTCCGCTACGAACGAAACCGCAAACAACAAAAAAAAAAGAAAGATTTTCTGTTATTGTTTTTTTCTCTTTTTCTTTCTTTTATAGAAACACCATGGAATACTTCGCCGCCAAGGCCTCCAAGTCCGACTCAGTCGCAGACCAGCTTCGATACACTCTCACGTAAACTGAAAACTGTTGAAAAATTGAAACTTTAGACTATTTCGAATGTTCATAAATTAGATTGCGAGCGAGAGATAATATTAACGCCCAACGGGCGACCAAAATCCCGATTGGTTTATGAATGTTTGAAGTCCAAATTTACCGGTTAGGTTGCAAAAATTCGTAGGGCCCATAGAAAGAAGCGAGCTTGTGTTTCGATTGGTTTCAGAGAGGGCTCGAGTAACTAGTTGAAACCAGAGCTCCTGCGAGTAAATGGTGAAATGATAAAAATAGTTTATGGAAATGTTCGAAACAGCTAAACTTTTAAGCCAAAAAAAACTGCATAAAACCACAGAGTGCCTTATTAGCTCGATAAGCAGGGATTCACAACAGTTCATGTTTCGTTTGATTTTAGACACTGTTTACAGAGGAATTTTGTCGCAACTTTGTTTTTTCGGTTTTGTTTTGGTCATTTAGAATCTTGGTCACTTTTGGAGTATCATTTCCCAGCTCCTTCAATCATTTCCAGACAAAACATGATCACTGTTCAGCTAGACAACTTCACATTATTCAGCAGCATACGTCGTATGCTGGGACCGTAGTAGTGCGTGTGTGTTCTTTGATCTGTGAATCTGTGCGAGATCGAGAGAGTCGTACACATATATTTTTCGCTATGCGTGACTGCTGTTTTCACATTCAAAAATGATGGCAAATCCGTAGATTGCTTTCATTGCCTAGCATCCGAACAGCAATAGTTTAGTTCCATACTCGTTTCTCACTACAGTTCTTATCGAAGTTTCTGCTTCACAGTTTCCTTTCGTATTTGATGAGTTGAATTGGATTTTGTAAATAGTTCACTTAAGTCTATATATACATGGTTACTACTAATTAGGCTACGATAAGTTCTGTCTGTAAAATCAACACATAAATCATCTGTATCTGGTTGCAACGCATAGCGCTGTCATTTCAGAATAATAACTGGTGGTTTTATTGTAGGTGATGTTTTATTTTTTGTATATATGCACAATTTTCTAATCAGTTTTACGTTCACAGGTGTTATGGCAAAAAAATGGCTCAGTATTTGATTTCACAGTATACACTTTTCTTTTAGAAATTACATGACAAGGAAGCTCTGCTTCAGATTTTTAAATCATCACAGACCGTTCAAAAAATAAACTGATACAAAGTCTGTGTCGGTGAAGATGCAAAATTACGCGAGGAATGCCGCAGTACGAGTGGTCAATTGAAGCAAATTGAAAATTGGAGACACAGTTCCCGTTGAGTATAATGCGCAAATCAACGATGCGTGTTTCCGAGATTTGCTGACTCGAGGTGCGATGTTCGTTTAAATTGTGTCAGTTGGTCATACTAGACAGCGATGAAATATATCAAAAGTCTTGTTATAACACTTAAATTTAGTCTTGATACAACACTTAAAATTCTGAATCTACCGATCATCGTAGCAGCAGACGCATCCAAAACACTGGAATCAGTGCAGTAATCTTTCATCAGTACCCCGCAGGAAGAATGAAGACTGTTCAACATGCTTCAAGAACACTCGGACACGCGGAGTGAAACTTGGATGATCTGAACAGGAGGCACTAACGTTAGCCTATGCAGTAACAAAATCCTCACTGACCACAAAACACTACTGTCTATCTTCGGTTGGTTCTAAGGAAAGCATACCGAAATATAGTTTCGGTTGATCGACCGAACCAACCAGAGGATACTATCGATTCCCATATTTTGGAGACCTCAATGTGAAACCAAAAGTCAGAAGTAGGTGCAAATTCACAAACAACAGCACGATCAAGAAAATGCTGCGGTGACCGTTAGAAGAACGATCCGGTGATGTGGCTCACCCGTACCAGGACAAAAGTTTGCGCAAATTCTATCACATAGTTGCTAGTAGATTGACCAGTCTGTCATTTTTACCGAGAAGCGGATTTGGTACAGCTTCACCAGCCGAGAATAAATACGAAACGGTGCAGCAACGATTGATCTGTTGACTCCAAGTGTCTATACAGCGAAGATTGGGACGACTTTTGAGATTTTGCGATATTGGAGTTGTTTCTATCCATCTTTTCGTGAAAATACAAGAAATCACATTCGGATTGAGTGTAACAGATCATCTAATGCATATCGGATGTTTACCGGGCGAGCTTAAATATCTGAACGCTTGGAGAACATTAGGACTATGTGCGTCCCGTATTTGATCGATTGAAGTCGGGTGCTAGGAGTGTTTCTCGATGAACAAATGATGTTGACATTGCTTGGAAAAATCAACATTAGCGTTCGATCACGCGCTCTTCGTAACTGCGCTTTTCTCCATCTTCAACGCTAGGTGCTCGACCTTCAACGATCATTAAACCTAACTTCGTCCAAATTTGATATTCATTCACTGCGGAACCGAATAAAATCTAACATTGAAAAAATTGCTAGAAACTGTCATTAAGACCACACTGTGTCCGTTGATTTTTAAGTAACAAATAAATAAGCTTAAATTGAGCTTCTGTTTATTTCTCAATTGGGCAAAATTTACGAAAAAAATACTCAATACCACTGTAGCACTTCTCTGTTATATTGTGCTTATTTACCTTTCCTAGCAGCTATATTCCTGTGGTGTCCTTCACTGTATCAAGTCCATGGCTGCTCGTCGCCAGTCACTCAAAGCCTTCCACTTGAACGATCCACCTTGTTCGCTGCGCTCCTCTTCTTCTTGTCCCAGCAGGATTAGATTCGAGAACCATTTCCACTGAACTGTCGTCCAACATTCTAATGTTTCTTTTGGAGAGCGCGTTGATCCTCTGCCAACATAGTCCAGGTCTCGTGGCCATAGAGAGGAACGGGTCTAATAAGCGTTTTGTAGATGGTTAATTCCGTGCGGTGGCGTACTTCACTCGAGCAAAGGGTTTTTTTGAGTCCAAAGTACGCACGATTCCCTAACAAAATACGCCTCTGAATTTCTCTGCTAGTATCATTATCGGCGGTCACCAATGAGCCCAAATACACGAACTCGTCAACAACCACTCGTGTAGATCCTCGGTCTCCGAATCACACCTCTACGAGCAATATTAAACATGAGCCAAGAGAGCTCGTCAACTTGCCGTAGCCCTCTCCGAGCGTCGAATGGACTCGAGAGCGTTCCAAATACTCGGCCAAAGTCAAATACTTGGCATTACATTCCTTTTGTGAAATTTGGCCTTTATGTTTCAACAGACTTTGCAGTCGGTTCTTAGCGTGCACAATCATTGCATGGCTAGTATTACGTTCCTACTGCTATTACGAATTCTTCCAGGTCGTGGTTCGAACATACGACAACTGGCTTGTAAAACCTTCAACCCGGGACAACGATATTCGGACGTAACACATCACTCTATACTTTAGACCAATCGTTTCAGTTTATCCGGAAAACCGCATTCGTGCATAACCTGCAATAGCTGCTTTCGATCGATTGTGTCGAATGCCGCTTCGAAGTCAACGAATGGGTGATGCGTGGGTACGTTGTATGTACGACACTTCTGGAATATTTGTCTTATCGCGAATATGTGATCCGTGGTGGCACGGGCTCTAGTGAACTCCGCTTGATATGGTTCTACGAATTCCTTAGCTATTGGTTATAGACGATGGCAAATGGTTTTGTAGAATACCTTGAAAGGCGGCGTTCAGCAATGTGCTTGCCAAATTAGGCCAAAACTATGCAGACTATCCATTGTGAGCTATGAAAGTATACACTGTTTCATGTACTCCTGCTTGTGCATTTCAGCATTCAAAGTCTTGTTTGTCTCGAAAACCTGGTATTTTGTTCCAAAGCTGCAAATGCTTTGCCGGATCATAAGCTTGTTTGCTATTTGAACACCTAAAACAATGGCTTTCTTAAAATTTTTCCGGCAAGCTGCCGATAATCTATTTTCAAGTACATTTTCTCATCCACGAGAATCACATTCTTCGTATTTCGTAAGAACCTCATTGTACAACTTTCGAAACCCTTTTCACAAACGAGTCTGTATGACGGAGCTTCGTACGAACCTCATTTTACAACTTCCGTTGTACTTGTAGTGTGTCAAGACCAATCAGCAATCCGCGACTTTCACAGCTCGGCAGTTGATGTGGATTATTCCAAGGTAATCGACAAATAACAAACGAATCTACGTTGTATAGATTCTATTCAATGAGCTCCATTGAGGTAAAGAGGATTCCAGACCACTGAGCAATATTCCAGAGTAGAACGAATAGGGACTTGAGGCAATAAATATCAGTGAAATGCTTGGCCATTCTAGTGATGAAATTTTCAACAGAACAATCTGCTGTCAAAATATTCCAGATCCGACTTGACTTCCGATGTGTCTGCAACTTATGCTATTAAATAATTTATCGAAGTAATTTACAGATTTTGTGAGGTAATTTCTTCAAACTGAGCCATTTTTGCAATAACATCGTGTGGAACGGTAGGTTTTCAATTCATTTATTTTTATCATTTCACTATTCATTCATGTACATTGTATTCCATTAGTTTCCTGTTATTGTTGTAGTTAACCTGAAAAAAAAAAACAGTTACAGTACAGTTACAGTACAAGAAGAAGTAAGACATCAGAGATCTTTCTCACACCAGGAGCTAGCTTGTGAGGGTATATGTAAATATAGTTTGTAAGAGGACTAGCTGCAACTAACCAATAAATACTCAGTTCTCCGCAGAGAGCAAAACTGAATCTGCTACAACGTGTTCCGAGCACATTTTAATCTCATCCGTATACTTTTTGTTTCTTTTCTTCATTCACGATCGAACCACTGTTCCCGGTTTGGTACAATACATTTGATAAACGTAAATTTTTCGCTGACAATTTGTTGCTTTTGTTATTTCCCACCATATCGGAACCAAAATAACAAAATCACAATTCCATATTGGCTCTGTTCAAAATTGTTCTAAAACATCGACGAAAAACAAAAATCGGAACACTACCCTAAAAATCCAATAGCTCCTCCAACTGGTGCCACAGTGAACCCCACACCGGTGTCTACCACGGCCGGAGCGCAGAATGTGGCAACCAGTGCGCTCGGGGTGGTCCCCGCAACGCCACCGGCCCCGCCAGATCTGCCCGTATTTACGTGTCCCCGACGACCGAATCTGGGGCGCGAGGGTCGTCCCATCGTACTCCGCGCCAATCACTTTCAAATTACGATGCCCCGCGGTTTCGTTCATCACTACGACATAAACATCCAGCCGGACAAGTGTCCCCGGAAGGTAAACCGGGAGATCATCGAAACGATGGTTCACGCGTACAGTAAAATGTTCGGTGCACTGAAGCCGGTATTTGACGGGCGGAACAATCTCTACACCCGGGATCCACTGCCGATCGGAAATGATCGGGTGGAGCTGGAAGTGACGTTACCCGGTGAGGGCAAGGATCGTGTTTTCCGTGTCACTATCAAATGGGTGGCCCAGGTTTCCCTGTTCAATCTCGAAGAGGCTCTCGAAGGTCGCACTCGACAGATTCCATACGATGCGATTCTAGCGTTGGATGTGGTTATGCGGCACCTACCCAGTATGACCTACACTCCGGTCGGCAGGAGTTTCTTCAGTTCACCGGACGGGTAAATTCGTTGTAGTGATGTCGTACTTCAGTTGACATGGATTGATTTCAATGATTTTCCTAGGTACTATCATCCCCTTGGAGGTGGTCGTGAAGTCTGGTTCGGTTTCCATCAAAGTGTCCGCCCATCTCAGTGGAAAATGATGCTGAACATTGATGGTAAGTACATAATGGTTTGCTAGATGAATGAAAATGACTGACTGGAATTAATCTAAATTTAAGTTTCGGCTACTGCGTTCTACAAGGCCCAGCCCGTGATTGAGTTTATGTGTGAGGTCTTGGACATTAGGGATATAAACGAGCAACGCAAACCGTTGACCGATTCCCAGCGTGTCAAATTCACCAAGGAAATCAAGGGGCTAAAGATTGAAATAACTCACTGCGGTACGATGCGTAGAAAGTACCGTGTCTGCAACGTAACTCGGCGGCCAGCACAAATGCAATCGTAAGTTTTTATTTTACCGCAAGTTTTAACCCATTCGTAACGAACTCATATCGATTTAGTTTCCCACTGCAACTGGAAAACGGACAGACAGTGGAATGCACCGTGGCCAAGTACTTCCTGGACAAGTATAAGATGAAGCTGCGATATCCGCACTTACCTTGCCTTCAAGTCGGCCAAGAACACAAGCACACCTATCTGCCGCTAGAGGTTTGTAATATTGTGGCCGGCCAGCGTTGCATCAAGAAGCTCACCGATATGCAGACGTCGACGATGATTAAGGCCACCGCCAGATCGGCTCCGGATCGGTAAGAAGATACTCCAGCCCGCTATCAAATAGGCACCAGTTTTCGTACGGAATAACGTTTTATCATTTTAGCGAACGCGAGATCAACAATCTCGTGCGTCGAGCCGATTTCAACAATGACGCCTACGTGCAGGAATTCGGACTAGCCATTTCCAACAGTATGATGGAGGTGCGCGGTCGGGTATTGCCACCACCGAAACTGCAGTACGGAGGTCGCGTCTCTAGCATGAGCGGACAAGTAAGTTTACTAAAAGACATTTTCGCTCTTGTGTAGTATGCTTTCGTTTCGATGAGTGACCAGTTTTTGTTTTCATCTGAGTGAGAAGGTTTGTGGTAATCGTCTGTCTGACTGAAATAAACATAGTTCGAGTGCAATTTATAATAAGGCAAATGGGACTAAATAAATTTCAATTGTCTTAACCCAGCGATGATAGACGATTGGGGGCTTACGATTGTGTGTCGTTGTAAATGTGGCTTGCGATAAGAGGCCATGTAGCAGTTAATACTAAAATGAGGTCCACACAGGTCGTGCTCCAGTTGCTACTGAGATGTTTTTTCACTATCTTCTGAGTAGCGCTATGCCAGGGCTATTGGGATAGATTAGCAGGTTTGAATTCTCCTCTATACAATTTCATCTATCTATCTCTTTCATTATGTTCTTCATACAGTTTGTTTAACGTATGGAGTTGCATTATGCACATCATGCATGTTTTATAGCGTACTTTCTTATCTTATGTCATTACGATTCCCTATCAAGACCGCGAGTCTAACGATTTTCCCTCTTAATTTCGATTATACGCCTTCAGGAAATACTCCAAACATTTCAATTCTTAACTTCTGGTGCATTCCGCATTGATTGAAGTATAGTTTTAGGCGGGGAATACGTATCGCTCTTAAACAATTCCAGAAACTGATGTCAAACAATATTTTTCAATCGTTTGGAACTGTTTTCTGAAATTTCCGAAACCAAAAAATTAAAACCATCTAAATACCACAGGGAAGCCACTCCGACGCTCTTTGATTTTCGTTCTGTACTTTAACGATGTTGTTTTCTATCTGGAAGTACTTCGGGTATCTTTCGCAGATGTCCTCATGATTTCTTGTTATTCGCGGCTCAGATGATGTGTACTTCCATCAACGGCAATTGGTTATATTTGCAGATTGGTAAACATTGAGCTGCATTATAGTAAATTCGAATACTATCTTGAGTGATTGATGAATAGTAGTTCGATGTGCTTCAACGATTTGTTTTAGATAGCACCAGAACTCGATGTTTCATGCATTTCTAAGACATCTGGTATCAAAATGAAAAAAATGCTCGAGCTTGAACTATAAACTGGTATGTTGTAATTGATGCAATCATGCTTCTCATGATGCATATTGTTGTTGTCTTCACCGTATTTCATTGCTTCACTCTTCCTAAGTGGGATGCTAAGGGTGATTCTTACAAAAAAAAAAACGGAATGTTTTTGCGTTTTTTGTAGCATAACATTCGAAAAATACGGTTATGGCAGTAACTATTCGAGCATGTGTCGAAGAAAAAGTAGAATTGCGGTGCCACTTACCACTTGGTGCTGGATCATCTGAAATCTAAAAAAGTTTATTAGTTAGATCATAGTTTTTCCAAGGTATTGCTTAAAAATTTCATTTTTTCAATGTTTTAAAAATTCTTTAAAGGGGAAAACGCAATGTTTTGCTATAACAATCGGTCAATTTGTTATTGTGGAATGAAAAATTATTTGATGAAATAAGAGAAAAACTCCAGCATTACCTCGTAAGTTATGTACGTAAATAGTGTGCAAAACTTCCAAAGGATTCCGGGTTTTCGATTTTAAAAAGATGGATTACTCCTTACTGACAAAATATACAGGTTTAGACGTTTCTATTTGCGTTGAAATTTCAATACATAGAACCTAGGCGTTATATCGAGAGTGAAACATCTGTCCGGTGCTCGGGTTGGGTAAATATACTCGTAATATCGTCAGTTTTGCTCTAATCGACTTGAAGTTTTGGCACAATATACTTTAGATATGAAATTAAAAATTAGAAAACAAAGGAAATACCTTAAATATTTCTTAAAAAATAAATGTATGTAGCATTATTCGTTTTGTTTAGTTGAAGCAAATATACTTACTTCAGATCGAAATGCATTTGCTCGTTAATAAACAGATTCTTCTACAGAAGTTCGAAAACTAGTTAGTTTGAAGTCAACAACCATGGTATTTCTTCGTGCTAACCATCGTGCCGTTTGTTCGTTTGGTTAACTCATTTCGAAATAGTTTTAGTGTTCACAACACTTTGTAAGTGGTAAGCGGTTTATTTTGTTTACTGCTACGAACAAATAATTAAGTTGTCTACCCCTCTCTGCACTGCGTGATCGATATGAATGTTCGCTTCGAGGTTTTTCAGATTTGGTTCTTCGATTTCAAATTGAGGTAATTCTGTTCAAGAAATTGAAATATTGCTTTAGGAGCAAAAGCATCTAGATTTAGAGATGGTGTACGAGATTTAATTGAACAAAACCAATAGTTCTATACGCAATAAATTCTACATGAAGAGTGAAACAGTTAAATTCGTAATTGTTAACAACAATAAACACTTATTTTCGTTGTATCGAACCTATGTGATAAGTTTCCTTGAGACAATGGGTGTTTCATACTATCGAACGGTACTTGAGACTTAACCGAACAAAGTGAGCATTATAAAGGCTTCAGGCACTGGAAGTCTTTGAAGTTCTTGATTGTTTCCATGATAAATTCGCTTATATTCAGTTGCTCATCGAGAAAGATTCCCAAATCTCTCACACAAATGGTGCTATTTGTCGCTATTCCTCCAGGAAGTAATAAAATTTGAGAGATACTTTGTTAGTTAAATCTTTATGATCGAGCACTTATCCGGCTTCAGTATTTTCCGATTGATGTCTCATTAATCTGCCATCTCTAGCTGTTGAAAAAATACCGTCTCATCGCTGTTGTAGTTTTTAAAATAGATTTTGAGATTATTGGCTAACGATGGCCCTTGTGGAGTTCCGAGAAAAATAAGTAACTTTTAAAGTCAGCTTCGAACCCGTTTGTAACGAAATTAAACATTAATTTGAGTCTGTTTCGAAACTGATTCTGATACTTTTCGGTGCTAATTGGGAACCCAATCAAGTTTTGCGAGAATTATTTGTTTGATGGAACTACCCAGGTTGCTCATGGCAATATGGCATAAGACAATTTTTGCAATACACGAAACCGATAGTAATCGATTGGTGCCAGATCCTGACTACATGGTGGATACATCCAAATTTTTCAACCAAACTCTCGTAGCTTCTGATGATTCACTGTAGATATATGTGGCTTGGCGTTGTCTTGATAGAACACGACACATCTTCCACTGGTCAATCCATAGCGTTTTTGATCAATCGAATATAGTGTTTGGTCATATGGAAATATCTCATATGAAATGATTCTTTTCCAGTCTCATCAAATGCATAGAATACCATTCCAGGTCATTGGTCCTGGTTTTGTTACACCGTTTAAGCTGCTTCTCCGCGCTTTGGCCGCGTTCGTTTCGCACATTGTTCTCGTATGTGATATAGTTATTATTCCCAGTCACCATTCGTTTAAGATATGGGTCGATTTCATTCTGTTAGTCCAAGGCTACGTAAATGGAAGTACGGTCTTTGATGTTTGGACACAAAAAGTTCAGTTTAGTCTCATCAGCTGGAAAATGATCAATGTTAAATCATTTTTCGTCTGCTCAGTCTCCTACCGGAATTAGAAGGTTCAATAGAAAGAAAATTTTTAAAAGTTCAAACTGTAAGTTCCGTCAAGGGACAAATCACTCTAAACTCTGGACTAACTCAGACTCATCTAATCCGAAATAATCTCACGGTCCCTCATAAACTTTTTTAATCACTGCCTCCTCAACTATTTTAATCCTTCGTAATACTTTCTCAACTTGCTCAAACTTGCTAATCTCACGAAATTCCTCCGAAACTTTTCTAACCCCGCTAAATCTTGTGTGAGTTCAGACAAAGTTTAGAGTAATTTGCCTCTCGATTTCCGTCATTTGTCTTCTGAAAGAGAATTTAAATTCTCGATGCTTACTCATAACCTTCTCACTCACCGAACACTCATTCCGTACGCTAGTAGTATACACGATCCCTTAGTTCTTAAGCACCCTGAAAATCTTAGCAAGTGGCACGTTAAAATCAGCGAACAAGTTACCATCTGGTCCACAGAATAAAGTGAGCTTAGCATTACCAAACCAAGGGGTTTGGGACATGCGAGGCAAACAATTTTTCACTGGCGTCGAGATTCGTGTTTGGGCGATTGCCTGCTTCGCGCCACAGCGAACCGTCCGGGAGGATGCCCTGAGGAACTTCACCCAGAATCTGCAGAAGATTTCCAACGACGCCGGGATGCCGATCATCGGCCAGCCGTGCTTCTGCAAGTATGCAACCGGGCCGGATCAGGTGGAACCGATGTTTAGATATCTGAAGAACACCTTCAACCAGCTGCAGCTTGTGGTTGTGGTACTGCCCGGAAAGACACCGGTTTATGGTAAGTTTCACTAGAATTCAATCAAAACTGATTGCCTATTTGACGAGATTTTTTTTTCTTGTAACAGCCGAAGTCAAGCGAGTTGGAGATACCGTACTGGGAATGGCCACTCAATGTGTGCAGGCAAAGAACGTCAACAAAACGTCACCGCAAACATTGTCCAATCTCTGTCTGAAGATCAACGTAAAACTGGGTGGAATCAATTCGATCCTTGTGCCATCAATTAGACCAAAGGTTTGTTGGACAGTATTTCTTAATCCCCATAAATTAGTAATCACACTTTATCAGGTGTTCGACGAGCCGGTCATTTTCCTTGGTGCAGACGTGACCCACCCACCGGCCGGTGACAATAAAAAACCCTCAATTGCGGCTGTGGTCGGATCGATGGATGCCCATCCGTCGCGCTATGCTGCCACCGTTCGTGTGCAGCAGCACCGGCAGGAGATCATCCAGGAGCTGAGCAGTATGGTACGTGAACTGCTGATTATGTTCTACAAATCCACGGGAGGTTTCAAACCGCATCGAATCATTCTGTACCGGGATGGTGTTTCCGAAGGACAGTTCCCGCATGTGTTGCAACATGAACTGACGGCCATTCGTGAAGCGTGCATCAAGCTAGAGTCGGAGTACAAACCAGGCATTACGTTTATCGTGGTGCAGAAGCGTCACCACACGCGACTGTTCTGTGCGGACAAGAAGGAGCAGAGCGGTAAGTCCGGTAATATCCCGGCTGGTACTACCGTCGATGTTGGAATTACGCACCCGACCGAGTTCGATTTCTATCTGTGCAGCCACCAGGGTATTCAGGTAAGTGGATCATTTGGTGTTTTACTACTAGAGCAATTCTAGAAATGTGTAGCATTTTATCAGAAGACTTTTCACCTACTTTGATTGGAATGGAAGTTTGCACACGTGCACAAACCATTTATTTTTTTTTATGGAGAGAGCAATTTGTTTCAAGACTGACGTTTGTAACGGACTAATGTTTGTTTGAATGCACTTTTTTCGAAAGCGGGACATTTCGCCAAACTTATCATTTTGTCGAAAAGAGAAAACCTGTAAATGAAAATATCGCACGGAGCATAATAATTCCCTGCCCTGGAAGGATTCTTATTGTCAGTAGAATCATAGTACCAGCCATGCAATAATTCTGTACGTTATCAATTGGCTGCGAAGTCTGTTGGAACAGAATGTCAAATTTCACAAATGGAATGTAATATCAAGGCTTTGAAAATAACTTTCAAATACAATAAAAAGATCGTAAATGTTATGTAGTATTGCATTCGAGTCTAGATACTGTTTTTGATAATTTCCAAACGAGAAACTTGAAAATATTTATTTGATATTGATAAAAACTAATGGTTGAAACGTCGGGTTATCATTTAAGTGACTGCTAGGGCCGAATACAACAATTCGAATAAATTAAATTTCGGCCCTTCATTACAAATATTTATTGGTGTGTGGAGCGGCCACATTGATTTATTTATTTATTTATTTATCCTTAGTATTCATTGAAGTCAACTAGTTTTCCTGGAAATTTTATTTCGAGGATCATAAATCAATCTGAAAAATTTCATCAAGAGAGTACGATTTCTGAATTACACACGGGGAAAAGAATCTATTCGTTCTTTCGACGATATGACCCTCTTGATGATATGACCCTTTCGGTGATATGATACTTTCGGCGAAATGACTTTCGGCTAAATGGTTCTCGGTGAAATGGCTTTCGTCTTTGATTGATTTGCGGCTCAATGCCGCTAAAACACTTTCCATATCACTGTAGCTCGGAAACGGTTGTCGAAGAAGAAGTTGTAAGAAAACGATTAGGCACTCCTTGTAAAGTACGCATTAAGAACATCGAATGCCTTTACAAGAATTGAAAAACTAACCGAGAAAACTAAATAAAAAAAAATAAAAAAAGCGCACAAAAATTTTGTTTTAAAGTTGAACTTAAAATACACTTTTGGTAATTTAATCTGTGTCAATAATGAAGTAAAGAAGTTACAGGCATTTCTCCAGCTTTAAGTGTCTGATGGAAAGAAATTATTTAAACAATAGAATATGATTCTACACATAAAAAGTATCAAATTTACTCTAAGTGACCTTCCCGCAGGAAAACCCATATTCGAAATATTTAATAATGAAATGCAAAGAACTTAGACATCAAATGAATTACACTGTGCACATACTGTATTGCGGACCTTACACGATCATTAAAAGTGTCATTACTGAAAAATAATATCATTTTAATGAACGTGTATGGTGCAGTAATGACGAGATTTCTAGCAAATTTGAAATATCATTACTTAAAGACTGTCCCAGAAAGTATGGACGCAACCAAAAACCGCTGTCATTTGGCATTGGTTCAGAATCTGTCAATTTTTATGACTGCGTCCTGTTGTTTACACTCTTCTCTAACTACTTGTGCAGTTGTTTATTCGTTTTCATTAGTTTGCTTCGAAATGCGTGGACTTTCAGCAGAACAACGTCGAAAAATTGTGTACAAATGGTGCACAGAACGCGGACTGTCACTGAGAAAGATAGCAAAAATGGAAGGAGTAAGTGAAAAAGCTGTGCGAAATGCAACCAGGAAGTTCGTTGAGGATAAACCGAAAACGGGTCGAAAAAAAGGTCCTGCTAACCCTCAGTTGGATAAACGTATACTGAAGGCGTTCGAGCAAAAGAAGGAGGTTTCAGTTCGGGATGTGGCCAAAAAAGTGGGCTCTTCGAAGTCAAATGTTCGTGCTAATGAACGTTTGAATCTTTGAACCTGTAAGAAGCAGAAACAACCAAAACGTAGGTTCGAAAGCTGTACAATACAATTCTTGCTGGAAATTTGAACTGCATAATCATGGATGACGAAACCTACGTGAAATTTGATTACAAATCCTTGCCGGGACCACAATATTATACGGTGCGAGAAGGGCAAGTGTTAAACCAGTCCGAGACATCGATTGAAGTCGAAAAATTTGGTAAGAAAGCTATGGTCTGGCAAGCAATTTGTAGCTGCGGTAAGATTTCGAAACCCTTTATCACCACTGCTTCAATGAACAGCGAAATATACATCAAGGAATGTTTACAAAAACGACTTCTACCCATGATTCGAAGCCACAAGGATCCTGTTGTCTTCTGGCAAGATCTTGCTTCTTGCCACTACTCGAAATCAACCGTAGAATGGTATACTACGGAAAATGTCACTTTCGTCCCAAAAGACATGAATCCACCAAATTGCCCACAACTTCGACCAATTGAGGAATTTTGGGCATTAATGAAGGCACATCTTAGGAAACATGTCTCGACAGCCGAAACCATTCAACAGTTCGAAAAAGATTGGAAAAAAGTGTCAAAACTTGTCGCCAATAAGTCTGTAATGAGGAACGTTCGCAAGAAGGTGCGCCAGCTAGTCTAGAATGGGTTGTAGTCTAATATTCACCCCGTTTCTGCAATCCGACGGATTTGTGATACGAACGAATCCACACTTTTGTCCGAGTTCGAATTTTGCATTCTTTATTCCGTTCGACTTGTATGATTCGATCGACTCTCGTTCGGGAACACTTGAAATTTCGAACACTAACCATCAAAGCTGTCAACACTTACACGTTCTATATTATTTATATTATTCATTTCTTAGTAAACGAAGCCGTCACACTTGTATAAACAAATTAGAACGATTCTAAACCGAACAGAAGTAATACGTACGCAAGTCGATCGAGTAATGTTCGAAAATTTAACAACTCGAATGAATGATATTCGAGTTCATTCCCAACTCGAACGGAATGCAGAATGGAAATTGCACAGTCGATCGGAATATTTCGAATCGATCGACGTACATAATAGGGGTGATTATCAGCATATCGAATAAAATTTGAATATCTAACACCTTATTTATTTATTTATTTATTTATTGTAAAATCAACAGACACGATGTGGTCCTAATGATTAATTCTAATACTATGTAAGAATTTGGTCCTTGTTTTATGCCGTGAAAGATTGAAGTCGAACTCAGATGACACTCGATTGAATGACCGTTGTAAGCCGATAATCGCCCCTTTTATCCCGTAGTTAGTGCGGCGTAAAGGAAGTCGAAGAAAAGCGTTGTTGCGGAGAGCTCGAGGACGAACATAGCTGTTGACTTCACGGAGCAATGTGGGGCAGTCGATCCTATCATTCAAAACATCTGCTATCATTGAAGCACGCGATAGCTCCCGTCTTACTTGCAGTGTGTCTAGACCGATTAGCAATCCGCGACTTTCATAACACGGTAGTTGATGAGGATTGGTCCAAGGTAAACGGCGAAGAGCGAATCGAACGAATCTACGTTGAATCGACTCGATTCTATTAACGCCATTGAAGTAGTGAGGGTTCCAAACAGCTGAACAATATTCCAGAGTAGAGCGAACGAGTGAACAGTATAGGGATTTCAAGCAGTAAACATCCGTAAAATGCTAAGCCGTTCTCATCACAAATCCAAGGTAGCGAGAAGCTTTAGCCACAATGTAGTTGGTGTGTTGCTTGAATGTTAACTGCTCGTCAAGAAAAACGCCGAGGTGTTTGATGCACGTCGATCTACCAATCATGAATCGCTCAATAAAGTATTCGAATTTTAAAGGCACTTTTTTTCTCGTATACGTAATAATCGAGCATTTTTCTGGGTTAACGGTCATGTGATTCAATTTGCACCAATCAGAAAAGATTGCCATTTGTCGCTGAAGGAACGTCGCATCCTCTGAGGTGCGAATAACACGGTAGATCTTGAGGTCATCTGCAAAAGATATGCGCGGTCCTTCCAGAGAAAAATTAACGTCGTTAAAGTAAAGCAAAAATATCAAAGGGCCGAGATGGCTCCCCTGTGGAATTCCAGATGTTGCAACAAATTCTTCGTCAATTTTAACCACTAGATGACGATTCCTGAGATATGATTGTATCCATCGAAGGACATTTGTACCAAAACCAAGTCGATCCAGTTTTGCTATTGTGATGTCATGGTTAATTTTGTCGAAGGCGAGGGAAAGATCGGTATAGATTACGTCCGTCTGAAAACCATTTGACATGGCGTTGGTCACGTAAGATGTAAAGGATAATAGATTGGTGGTTGTGGAACGCTTAGGTATAAACCCAAGTTGGGAATCATCGATATACTGCTTGCAATGATTGAAAATTGAAGTCAGTATTACTTTTTCGAACAGCTTGGGGATAGCGCTTATACAAGTTATACCACGGTAGTTGTTTATATCTCTTTTGTCTCCTTTCTTGTAGACCGGAAACATGAATGAAGCTTTCCATAAGTTGAGGAATACTCCCGTAGCTAGTGACATATTAAATAAACGGCAAAGGGGGGCAATTAACCCGGTTGAACATTTCTTTAAGATGACTGCTGGTATGGCGTCTGGGCCTGCAGAGGTGGAAGCCTTCATACCAACGATTGACGTTTGTATCGATTCATCGTCTATATCGATCGAGTGCATAGCATGATTGGATACAGGAACATTATTCGCGGCGTGTGCTATTTCCTGCAGAGATAGAAAATCGCAAGAGAAAACACTTGCGAACCTTTCCGAGAACAGCTGGCAAATTTCTTGAGTAGACGAACCAATACGATCTCCGAATTGCATTTGTGATGGCAAACCAAATTCTTTCCTTTGCTCATTAACATGCTTCCAGAAAGCTCTCGGGTTAGATTTCATTGTAAGTTGTATATTATTTAAATAACGTGCATGGCAACGCTTCGCGTTTTTTTTTTGTATATTTGATTTATCTTCACATAACGATTTCGCAGAACATATCCACCATGTTTGGAGTATTGTTTCAGAGCAGATTTTTGGGAATTTTCAAATGTCTTAATTCAACAATTTGCCACGGCGGATGCCGAGAATTTCGTCTGGACCGTTTTGGTACGAAGTAATCAATCGCATATATCAAAACATTAGAAAAGGTCTGAACAGCGGCGTTGACATCATCGTTGTCAAGAATTTCATCCCAGTCGATGTTCGATAGGAAGTCAGTCATGCTAGTATAGTCGGCTCTTTTAAAATTATAGCTGATGATGGCAGGTGCGTCACGGTTGCTGGACAAACGTTTAGTCTCGAGAATAATATGCAGCGGAGGATGATGTCGAACAGGTTTGACAAGAGAAAATGTTGCAGCACTGATCCTGGGTGCGACGTCAGATTTGCTGGAAAAGCAGAGGTCGAGCATTCGGCCGATCTCATTGACGGCATTATTTAACTGTCGTAACAAATTAAGATTGTACCTGTCGAGCAGAGTGGTAATCCCAATACGGAATGTTGATAATATGGGGTCAGCAAACGAAAATCCATCGGAAGTGGCACACTAATGTAAGCCGGGAAAGTTGAAGTCAATGGGCAGCGCTTGAGCAGACGAAATTTCGTTCAACGACACAATGTGTGCATTAATAAGCTGTAAGTCACGACAACGGTCCGGAAGAAGATAAATCGCACAAACGAAAAGTGTGAAATCGAATAGTTTTATGCGCACCCATACCTGCTCGACACAAAATCCTGGTGTGTTTTCAACCAGCTGAGCCTTCAGACGACGATGTATCGCAATAAGTACTCCACCTCGTATGCTCTTGGGACTGTTACGAATGTTACGATCAGTACGGAAGACTTCGTAATTAGATCCGTACCCTAGAACGGATAACGTATTTCCGTTAAGCCACGTTTCAGAGAGAGCGATGATGTCGTAACAATCGTCCGCACATGCTAGCCGATAATCGTCAATACACGTGCTTATGCCGCCTACATTTTGGTAGTAGATGTGCAAATTTGATGTATGATTGCCGTTTGTTGTGGTTTGGAAGACTCCTTCCACGCCACCACGCACAGGATCGGGACGACTGATGAACGCAGACTGCGGAAGCTCTACTGTGGGGGACGTATCAGGAGCTTCCAGAATGCGAATTTTGGTGTGTCTCGGTGTGGCATCAATCGATGCGTTGTGCTCAGCGCTAGAGCAAGACGGCTGTTGAATGAATTCAGGATGCTGACATCTGGAAGTGCGAAGCGGGTGAACACTAGAAGGCGACGATACAAAACAATACTTGCCTTGAGAAGGCGTTTAGAAGACTCTCGTAGCACACCCACACACAGGACCGGGACGGCTGGAGAACGCTGGCGGCAGTGGCTCGACCGTGATGGGGGATACGAGGGATACGAGAGCTTCCATAGCGCCAACTTCAGCGCGACCCAGCATTCTCACATCACACTTGCGAATTATTTACAGCGAAATTAAAGTGCGTTCATACTTTCTGGGACAGTCTTTACAGACGTGAATACATCTTACTTTGCTATGGGGTGCCTTTTCAATTTTTTTTCCATCGGAAATATGATCTGCAATTTATGATGGAATTTTTAGTTGTATGACATAACCACAAATAATTCATATCGAAAGTTTTGTGAAATGTATGGTATCAACGAGTATCATGACTGAGCAGGAAGTAAAGCAAGTAGATCTTAAGTACTTCTTTTTGGTTGGTTCAAGTCAAGGCTCGATTCCAGAATCCATTTATGCGTTACTTTGCCATAAGCTATAATTGTTACGTAGCATTACATGCGTTAAGTTTTGTATGTTACAGGCGTTACGAAGTGTTACATGTGATACTGTCATATATTGATTTTATTGATAATTACATCTGCATTAAATTAGAGGAAACTATTTGTATTCGTGTTAATTCGGTTATGTCTGACATTACCCACCCTCATTTTTTTGAGAGCCCAGCCCCCACATCTTTCTCATTACCACTGTTGTCTTCTAAATATGATTGGAAATAAATTACAGTGCTATAATTCTAAGAACGTACTCCAACGAAACGAAATATACCATCTGGGATCTCTTGTAGCCATGCTCGCTAGCGTACAACACGTATATCATTTTATATAAAAGTTAAAATAGAACAACCACTTTTTTCTATCAATAATAGATTCCGAGTTAAAAACGATTTTTAAATTTTTCTCGCAAAAATACTACCTTTTTTGACAACAAATTGATTTCTTCATCCATGCAAAACAAATGGTTTGTCATACTGCAGATGGGTGCAAAGTTTCATTCAATTTGGAGCAAGTCGATTCTGATTTTGCCACCTTTTCTGCTGTTAATTTTTGTAGGTGATCGCTATAAGAACTATCGTAATCATGTTTTCCTGTTGAATTTTTTTCCCCGCAGGGTACCAGTCGTCCATCGCACTATCACGTCCTATGGGACGATAACCATTTCGAGTCAGATGAGCTCCAGTGCCTCACGTATCAGCTATGCCACACATACGTCCGGTGTACCCGTTCGGTTTCGATTCCGGCACCCGCCTACTATGCCCATCTGGTGGCATTTAGGGCTAGGTAAGTGTGCTCTAGACATGGACGATCTCCGTGCAACGGTTTGATTTCTTTCGTTTGTTTCTCTTCCCCCACGCAGATACCACCTTGTTGAAAAGGAACACGATTCCGGCGAAGGATCTCACCAGAGTGGTTGCTCTGAGGACAGAACACCCGGTGCGATGGCTCGTGCAATCACCGTACATGCCGATACCAAAAAAGTTATGTACTTTGCTTAAACGAAGTATTTTTTTGTCTGTTTAGTTTATTATTTTGTACTAACTTATACTAATACGAAGCTATTTTTCGTAAAACATTCAGTAATTGTACATTCTGGTAGCACACTAGAGAAGAATTATTATGTTTCAAAAAAAAAAACCATCCATTGGAGGAAAATATTAACAGTAGGACCACACTGCCTAACAGTGCGCGGTTTGTGGCCATAGTCAGGATTAGCAGTTGGAATTATTTAAATATTGATGGGACGTACAATTGCTTCGGATTAGATGGTTAGTAGATTTGTTCTCGTACTGAGGTAGACAACATTGTAGGAGAATCAAACCTCAAGCAAAGGCGAATTATTTACATTCGGTGGACGAGCCACTCAAGCAATAGCAATGCAAACGTCGTGTATAGGTTTCAAAGAAAGTTCTTTCCTTTCTGATGTTATTTGTCATTTTAATGATACGGCAACTCTTCGCAGTTTTGTAGGTTATATTTACTTATTTTCTAGGCAACACGTACACGCAAACACCAAGAAAGGTTTCTTTAAGGATTAGTATACTTTTGCTCAAAGACGTATCACATCTTATAGGTTTCGAATGGCTTTAATTCCAAAACGAGAGACAGAATATGAAAAAATGAAACAAATTTTCTAAGCTTCCAATTTAGTTTTAAACTAGTATACGGCTAATAGTGAAGGCGTACCCCTTTTTTATGCCCATATGTATCAAATTCTAATTCAGCACTAGCTTTTAAGTCCAGAGGCTTTCCGACGTGACAGTGAAGAAAGATGTTTCACAATGGTTAACACTTATCATCCTTACTTAGAGTTTTTATATCGCTCATGGATATCTCTCGTTCGTTAGTTTATTGTATTTTTTTTAAATCAAATTGAAATGTGTGAATGGAAAAAGTCTAGAAACGAAAAAAAAAAAGATTTCCAATGAACAATACACGCAAACCAGCTTTAAAACTAATCTCGTATGGAAACTGTATAAACAAAGAAACACTTTTAGGGAACAATCTCATCCAGACGCAATAGAAAGTAAATTGTAGACATTCCTCAAATCAGACAATCGAAAGCATGTCGAGAGCAAGCAAGCAAGCACGTCAACTATCTCCGATGTCTGGTAGAACAAGTAAACGAAAGCAAAGCAAAATAGAAAGCGAATTGTTTCACCTGTTTTTGTTGTTAATGTATTTTTATGTTTAATCGAAAATGAAGCAAGCAAATTGAAAACTAAGTACTCAAGAAGCAGTTTAACTTATGGATGATAAAACAACAAGGATGTAAACACGAAATCAAACAAGGGAATAATTTTATAAGTAGTAAAAATTTCCTATCACTCGACGGAACATAAGCTATTATTCATTAAAAAATTTTGTTTCTGTTCTGCCAAAGCAGAAGCATGCAAGTGAAGAAGAGAGGCCGGAGAAGAGATCGAGAGGGTCAGAGCAGATCAAGGAAGCCAATCCCAAGTGAGAATCATCCAGCAAATAGGGGGAACTTAATGCTAAATGCTCCTTGCGCAGAGGAACCGAACGAAGCCAAGCCACTAAACGTCAAATATGGGAAAAACAATTATTCGATAGTAAGCATATAGGTCGTAGTTTGTACTCTAATAGCTAGCTCGTAAGTCAGCCACAATATTAAAACAAACAACTCGTACACCGTTATATTGTATAGGATCAAAGAAACATCTTCTATTGGAGAAAATCTCTAAATGTGTTTAGAAGTAGAATCAAACCGGAGTGAATGATGACGGCGGTAGTGTATGACATCAAACTTTATGAACAAATGCTGATCTATCATTTATAATACCTACCGAATCATGTCGATGTGTATGATTATTTAAATCAAACGTGAGTATGTACCGGACATACTAATTTTAAACACGCGAAAGAAAAAGTAACATATTAGCACATAAGAAGAATTTTAACCAGAACAGTTAAAGTCACATTTTAACTGTTGAAGTTATGAACATTGCAGAACAGAAACAACATAGTGAACAACATTCGAATAGAAACATCATTAAGCTCAAAGAGTGGAATACACTGCACACATACAAGGAAAATAACACTTGATTGCACCAAATTCTGAACATTACTGTTTGTTTTTTAGCCATAATATGAAAACCGTAGAGAAACTACCAAAAAAAATTAACGAAACAATTTCTGTGTCTGTCATGAGAGTTAAGTGGACGGGCTGTTTTTGTTTGAGTTGATGCGATCCTCAAGCTTATCACACATGGATTCGTTTTATGAACTGCAATCTCTTGTTGTTGTCGTCAAATCAAGAAAACTCAGGAAATTTGTTTTTGTTTTACCTGGAGAGACCTTGAATTTTCAGAGAATCTTCGCTCGAGTCAAGAAAATTTTCACAACTGTGATTTTTGATGTGGAAGCAATCGGAGCATCACATCTTTGTTTTCTATATAGGTATGCAAATTAAAAATTCAAAGAAGTAATTATACAACAAATGTTCAGGTTTTGAACAAGTACAGTTCATTCAATTTTGTTTCGATTAGTAATATTATTTGCACCTGCTGATTTGAAAATTTTCTGCACATCGTTTCGAATAGATAAACCCGAACCTTCTCCAGAATATCTTTCGTTTAATGGTACGATTCTAAATCCGGCCAGAGAGTCATTGGACCATTGTGTATGAGTTGACGTTTTGAAGGCATTCCTTTATATACATACGTGCCTATTGATTGTACCGGTTGTCACAAAAGGAGTGCTCCGCTTTCCACATGAGCACATTGGTGACAAATCATGTATTTTTTGGCAAAGTAGTATCTGCTTTCTAACGTCTTCAGGGACATCTAACTTTTGAGGGGAAGTGGAAAACAATAGTCCCGGAAGCTACCAGAAGTCAGCTCTCACGTATGTCTCGATTTGGAGCCTTTTGGGCGTTTTTTCGCGAAATTTTCGAACCCGAACGAAAGTGTAGATTCGTTCGTATCACAAATTCGTCGGATTGCAGAATAGGGGTGATAATCAAATACACACTTTTCGCAAAGTGATTTTGGGCCGATGCTGTTCTTTCGACTCCATTTTCGCAACGATTAGGCTTTTTACCGTAACTTCTAACTAATCGGATGAACACATTTTGACAGTTCAGCGATACTGTTTGTAAACAGTACCGCAGAACTGTCGAGGATCAATTTTTGTTCATTTGTGACGTCACGATAAAAAATTGCGAAACTGCTACTGTCACACAATGTTAACATTGCACATTGAACAAGTCTCACCCAAAATTCTAATTGAAAAATACTCAATGGGTAAAAAGTTACAGCGATTTGAAAGTGACGCAATTTAAATCCGTAAAGCGACATTTCAGTTGGAAAACATTTGGATTGGCTTTTCAAATCAAAAGCGAAACGTACGCGAAACTTCAAACAAAATTGAAGTCCTACAGAAGTATCCCACGAGAGCCGCCAGAGGATGGATCGTGTTTGTCTGATTGCGAGTTCAGATAAACTTCAACACTTTTGTCACTTTTCACCGAAACTAATCAATTCCGTTCCAAATTGCTGTCATTCCCGAATCTGGATTGTTTTTAAGCTTCACGCAAAAATGTCATTAAGGACTGAGGCCAGTAGACCGCGTAAAACCACGTGGCTCGCTATGCGTATTACATTTCTCTCCATGCTCTCTCGCAAATGTGCAAAATTACTCTCGATGTGACCGGGTTGCCAAGAAAGTTTTGATATTTTCGGTTACAAGTTTGACTACACCACAAAAAATCCAAGAAAGCTACCGCTTGTTTGGCAGCCTTTTTGAGCCGATTTTATTTCTCTCTCATGTTTCGTTACGTTACCAGGGAACTAGAATGGCGCCGCCATAGAAACCGACTTACCTTTACAATAATAACTTTCCCTTCACTTTTATCGCGACAACATATATGTTTTTATGCACTAATCGCATCTAAATTAAATTATCTAGACATTGTCAGGATAGACTTTTGATCCATGCTTTTGGAGGCGAGATATTCAATGAACAAGTTGAAGGTTGCCATTTTCAGCTATGTAATTCTTCCTTCAGAAAAAAGACTCCCGACCGCTAAAGTCAATGAATCATTCTGAAATTTTCACAGAATAATCTAAACTAATTTTCTAAGAGATTGTCAATTAGATTTTTTGATTTTCGTCACCGTTTCTGAGAAAATCAGATTTGAAGCGTGAAAATAGCCCTCTAAAACGCCCTTAAACACACTGGCCTCAGCCCTTAGTTAGGTGAATTTTCAATTGAGAATTCTTGGATCGTTTCTATTTGAAACGCAAGCGCGCAAAAATGTAGCACGACCTAGAACTGTTACGTTACATATTTCAAGGCGACACCTAGCGTCATAATTATCACCTTATTTCTGTCACCCCAATTACGTATTTCGTTCAAAACGGATGAATTCGATCGAATACGACATTTTACATTCTGTATCTCGATCGAGTTCGAGTTTGCCATACAATAGCATCGATCAAACTACAGAATGTAAATTTTTACGTTCGATCGAAATGCAGAACAGGGGTGTATATTTGCATGTAACCGAATTTTGAACACAAATCTGGTGCAAAGTGACTGAATACCGAAATCTCGGACATCACTCGCTGTACCTGTAAACACAATTACGTTTACGTTCTAATCAATCACACTTTCAAACGTTGTACATTAAGTAAGAATAACGCCAATCTAATTTTAAACCATCAGTTCTGGCACAGACTTAATTTGTAATAAAAAATGTTTGATATCATTTTTTATTTGACTTGTTTTTTCGCTGATATTGCATCATCATGCTTGTTTACGTCCGTATCAACTATTGGACGAACGAATACTTTCGAACGAATACGAACAAATCATTCTTTTTTTCACTTGAATGTGTATGAACGCCATTTCTGTGCAAAAGAAGGATCGGCATCGCAGGTAGCTTTTTAGGAAGATTTCAAGTATCAAAGAAGAGAGAAGTGAACAATTTTATTCAAGTCGGTGTTTTGACACAGATAGTTTCTTTCAAGATATTGTAACAGAAATTTAGTTACAATATTTTTGTGTAGAATTTCATAAGAATTTAAACATGGTTAGATTGACCGATGCCGCCTCTCGTCCTTGGTTCAAACCATGAATGCGTTCATGAATTACTTGATATGATTCTTCTCCGCTCCGGACCTTCGAGATATATTTAAGTCCACCGGGTTTATATCGATGCTGGCAGGATTCGTCTCTACTACTCCCCAGAGGAATCGCGACACTTATTTGTTGCTGTCGTAAGCAAATAACATGGCACTGATAGTCCAAATGGATTAACCGAAGAACCGGTTGCATCTGGGTTTGTAATGAAAATGGTAGTATTAGCGAGAATCTGGCGTCGTTCAACTATTTCTCATAGGAGTTTTTTACCGTTGCCATAACAATGCTTAGTAGTAGTGCAGGTAATACGATGAAAACAGTCGCAACATGTGCAAATGAATGGAAATGAAAGTGTCACTTATGAGAAATGCACCAATGCATTGTGTTAATGTGTTATTGGCACACTGCTCTATGCGACCTGCCCCTTGTATGCCGCTCACATTTGTGTTTTCAGGAAAATCCCCAGAAGCGAGTTTCGATAGTGAACGTAAGAACATTTTTCAATGTGCAATTGGGGCATAATCAAGGCGGTTGTACGAAAACCCTTTCCCAGAAAATAAAACAACGAAGTATTTTCCCCAGAATGTACCGTTCTCCAAAAAACATATTCACGAAGGTACTAATTAGTAGAAAGACACACAAAAGAATTTACCATTCCCTAGAATGCCATCTCCTAGAAACTGTTTCCTCAGAATGGAAAATTATACAGAAACAACTTGGGAACAGAAAAGCATCTACGGCGGTTAGGGGTTCGAAACCAAACGAAAATAATTTTCCATAAAATTTCGGGAATGCTCATTAACTGTCATTTTCAAGGCAACTATGCTTGCGCCCCCGCAGAAATCACCTCTGTCTAGTGGCGGGCGTTTGCCCGGATTATCCAAATCTAGGGGCTATCCCTCAGTTAAGTCCGAACGTGCGGCAGCGAGGTCGGACAGTAGGTCATTAAAAACGATGAGGCGTAGCCGCATTAGACCTTTCAAAATCGCAGTAAATTAGAACAAATTCTATTAAGCAGCATGTTGATCTGTTATGCCAAATGATCATTATGCCAAATAACTATTATGCCAAATAACCATTATGCCAAACGGTATTATACCAATAATATTCTAGCGACTGATGCCTTCGAGTATATGGTTTTCTGGACTTTGGTACATTCTGGGAATTTTTTTTCTGGATTTTCTTACTTTCTAGAGTTTGTATTTCCGGAGATTAGTTTTTTCTGGGCAATGAATTTCTGTGGAAAAAGCTTCGGTTGTTTATGTTCTGGAGAATGGAATACATATTTATTCTGTAAATGTTAGCTTTTCCCTGCTCCAGAAATAAATAAATGAATAGGAAATTACAGTTCAACTGAAGTCGCCCGGAATCGAATTCGCAGTATCGGATTCTTTCAAGCTTATTGTAGACTGACAAGCGTCAGTAGCTTTGAGCCACGAAAAGAGCGAATTGTAGGTTAGTGCTGCAGCAACAATATATCAAAACAGTTGTCCGAGCATGCGGAAGGTAAACACGCGTCATGGTGTTTCCTTTTATATGGAAAACTTGAATTTTGCGCTGTCATAATACGCATATAATCTCATAATACTAAACATCGTTCTGATGGAATGACGTTGAGTACAACAAGAGATTTTCGCAATAAAAATCTCCCATGTTAAGTTCGAAAAAGCCCCCCTATAGTAAAATAAGACATTTTCACGTAAAAAAATTCATATGCAGAATAATTTTGCACACAAACACGTGTTCTGGATGAAGCCTGGTGGATCGCATCAGTCATCAAATAAACGGCAACTTCAAATATTACTAATACTCTTTCATTTTATACCCATGTTCGCATATATTTTAAATGTGCTTTTTCATGGTTAGGGTCGAAACCCAATTTCATCAACGAGCTAAGGTTTCAATGTGCCAAGTGGCAGCCAAATCACACACACTTCTGACGAATAGTCGCTCCCACATATAAAAAAGCATACACACTCACATTCTGTATCGAATAGTAAAAAAAAAGAATCCACCAACAGGAATCAAACTTAGATCCCACACCAAATTATGCACGCACGGAAACGGTTAAACAGAAACAATGACAAATATCTCAACTGATGAATGCGATATATATATATATATATATATATATATATATATATATATATATATATATATATATATATATATATATATATATATATATATATATATATATATATATATATATATATATATATATATATATATATATATATATATATATATATATATATATATATATATATATATATATATATGTACTAGTGTATAAGAAACATGAATGAATATATCTAATAATACATGAGTAACAAGAACCGGGAAATTTCTATTCAATGTTAGATCGTACTTTTTTGTAATTTATTGAAACTAAACCAACTGTCCTTAACAAGTGAACCAGCAGCATGAAGAAGATAAAATTATCTAGGATTAAGCGATTAACTTGAGAAGTTGAACATGAATCAAAGATATCAAACAACCTAAATATTATATATAATGATAGAAAAACGGTAATTAAAAATGAGGGAGAATTGATTGACGCAGTATTGATGATCAATCTGAGAATCAAATCATGCTGGTACCGAGGAATAACGATCAACAAACAAGGGATTTTCATCGCTAAAGTAGACTATAAGCATTGATGGGTAGTGGATGGAAGGCCTTCGACTAGGCGAGGTAAACGCATGTTTCCCGACAGGCTGCGGGCTGTCCGGGAGAAGTGATTAAAAACCAATACATTGCAACTGAAAACACAAACAGCCGAGTGTGTAGCTTGTGCTAGGAATTATTTTATTGGATATATTTAGTTAAACTAATTTGTAAGACCTCTAGCAAAAAAACAAAAAAAAATAACACGAAAAAAGGAACTTCAGCAAAGCAAAAACAAACACCATCGAAGCCAATTGAACGTACGCATAATTGATCTTCATTATAGTGAAAGTAATTAAACTAGCATAACATTGTACACCCCCCCCAACTCGATCACAGGTTTCTTTTATGATACTTTTTTTTTTTTGCTAGTACAGTGAATTCTGTTAGGACACTATCGCAGCTCCTTTCGTATTTATTTGTTTGGAGGATTTCGTTTCCCTTTCAAGCAAACAAAAAATAAAAACAACTTGAATTGTATGCATAAATATAGAATAAACTGTTTCAAGTTTAGATTAATTGTAGCTGAGTTTTGTTTCATGTGTCCGTTGTTGTATATCACCAACTTTTTAATATTTATTATAAAAAAAAACTCTTAAAGAGAAAAAACATTTTTTTAAATTTTCCTTTACGTTTCGTCTTAGATTCATCAGTGCATAACAGTTTATGCTGAGGTGTTATGTCACTTAGCAGATCAACATAAACCGCTAGACAGTTGATGCTATATGCAAAACACGTGTAAAACAATCATCGACTTTTGGTAGACTTAGCGATTTATGTTGAACTTGAAAGTGGCATAACAGTTCAACAAAAACTGTTACATACTGACGAATCTAAGACGTAACGTGAAGTAAAATAAATGCGGATGTCGGGCCTAATTAACTTCAAACTGCTGTGTCCTCTCAAAAGCCGTAAATATTTCGATGATTGTTGTTCTTTTCATATAGGAAGGCTATGCAATCACTTAGAAATCCGGCTTTTGAACCGAGATCCGGAGGGTCGAGTGTCATATACTATTCGAATCAGTTGGTCGAAAACGCAAAATATCTGTGTGTATGTATGTATTTTTGTGCACTCACTGGCCCTTATCACCGGTATCACTTCACGGTGAAAATCAAGTAAAGAGAATGAAGATCACTATCAGGAACATCGCATGAACAAAATTTTGTTGGGAAAATGTGTTTTTTTTTCAATACAGTGATTACTTTACTGTGCGTGATACTGGTAATAAGGAAAATCAAGTGAAGTGACATGTAAGCGAAATGAATGTGAAAGTGGATGTGAGAACGGTAATAAGGGCCACTTTTCTCGGAAATGGCTGGGACCAGGGCAGCCGAGAGAAAATTCGGGCCCGGGGGGACTGCAATATTACGGGCTCCTAAAACGAGAATAAAAAGAACATTGTGATCGTGGGAATATCATCGTATCAAAAGATTTATAAATACATTATACTAACAAAATAATTCACAAGCCGAATTTGTTTTTTATACTTGCTCTTCTTTGATATTACTCTCTCCTCTCGCCGGCCCTGGCTGAGACGATTTACACCAACTTAGATTCAAATGAACGGTCTTACGATCCTGAATTTAATTTCAATAAGGCATCCGGTTCCGGAATGACGAGAGGTGAGAGAAAGGTTTTAAGATTTTGAAGAAATTTCTTGAATTTGATCTTGATCACACTTTTGGTCCCGGAATGATCTAATTTGGAGATCTTGTTAGCAGATGACCAAATGATCTAACTTTAGCTATGCCGGTTCTCAGTTTTCGGTTCCAGAAGTACTGGAAACGGTCCTGGACGTCGACTTTAACTTGTTTCGATTTCTCAGAGATAGCAGGCCGATTTTTACAAACTTAGATTCAAATGGAAGATTTTATAGTACTTTTTTTATTTTTTTTATTCAATATTATAATATAATTTTATGGCACACTGCTTAAGCTCTAAGATGCCAAGGGTATTTACTAATCTTAATTGCGACTAACTTAAAACTAGAATAGTATCATTATGTAATGTAGTATCGGGGTAGCGGATTCTCGAGAATTCAGCTTTCAGCTGGCGATCGGCAGTGGCCGGTGAATTGAATATTGCGTGAGGGTCTTCCATATGGCGTTGGTGAATATTCATGTTGGCCGCATCCTTCGGTCCGTGTGGGTCCGCAGGAAACACCCCCAGGCTACGAAGGGTAGGCGGGTGGCCCGCATGGTGACAATCGACTGGAGCGGTCTTCCGTGGGCGGTGATGATGATATTGCCAAAGAGAATGAAAGAGAAGTAAATATTGTGGAAAACGTGGTAAAAAGGGGATGTGGGAACAAAATGTCTGAAAACGACAGAGATCTAATTAGTTGCCATCGAGATGGTGAAGAAACGGGGAAGGGGGAACGAAAAAGTTAGTGACAAAAAAAAGATCTTGTTAGTTCCAATGAAGATGGTGGACAGGGACGAGGATCGAGAGAATTGGGCGGATGTTAGTGTCGAACCTGTAGGTGGAGATAATACTTTCGGAGCGAGGAATAACATATTACACTTGTATATCACTGTGTTTAAGGTACTGGTATATGAGAAGCATATATAAACTATCCCGACTCGCCAACACATCCCGAACCGGAACCTCAGGCGGTCTACCTCGGGCCCTAAGGGATTCCAGTGTCGCGATACTCTACGCACGACCACACGACATGCTCGATGTCCTGATAACCGTCGCCACAGGTGCAGAGACCGCTCTCCGCGAGCCCAACACGCCGAAGATGTGCGTTGAAAGTGTAGTGATTTGACATGAGCCGCGACATAACACGAATGAAATCGCGACTCACGTTCATCCCCCTGAACCAAGGTTTCGTCGATACCCTAGGGATAATGGAATGTAGCCATCGTCCCAGTTCGCCATTGCTCCATGAAGTTTGCCAACTTTCGAAAGTTTTCTGACGAGAGATACTGAAAAATTCAGCAGATTGGTCTTTCATAAATATCACCTTCTAATGCGCCCACCTTAGCCTTTTCATTGCCCGGAATGGAACAATGCGAAGGGACCCAGACTAACGATATTGTATAAGACCGTTTAGATAAAGTTCGCAAGTGTTCCAGTATTTTCCCCTGGAAATATGGGGGATATTTTCCTGGCTTCATTGCCCGGAGAGCTTCTATTGAGCTTAGACTGTCCGTCACAATGAAGTAATGGTCTTTGGGCAAGGTTTCAATGATCTCAAGGATGTACTGAATAGAAGCTAATTCTGCGACGTAAACTGAAGCCGGATCACTGATTTTGTAAGAAGCGGTGATGTTTTGATTGAAGATGCCGAAGCCTGAAGATGTGGACCTGTTGATGTTTGATCCGTCAGTGTAAAACACCTTTTCACAGTTGACTGTTCCAAATTTATTATAAAAAGTATTTGGGGCCACTTGAGGGCGCACGTGATCCGGAATTCCACGAATCTCTTCTCTCATGGGTGTGTCGAAAAACACAGTAGAATCAGAAGTATCCAAGAAATGAGCACGGTTGCAAACAAACGAAGAAGGAATAATATTCTGAGCCATGTAATCAAAATACAAGGACATAAAACGGGTCTGAGAATTGAGCTCGACAAGCCTTTCGAAGTTTTCAATCACCATCGGATTCAAGATATCGCATCGGATAAGCAATCGATATGAGAGATCCCAGAAGCGATTTTTCAACGGTAAACGCCCGCGAGCACTTCGAGACTCATCGTGTGAGTCGACTACATGAAACCTAAGGCAATACGCAAACAACGATACTGAATTCTTTCCAGTTTAATGAAATGGGTGTTCGCGGCGGATCGGAAGCAGAAGCATCCATATTCCATTACGGACAATATCGTTGTTTCGTAAAGCCTGATCAGGTCTCCTGGGTGGGCACCCCACCAAGTTCCGGTTATTGTGCGAAGAAAATTGATTCTATGCTGGCATTTTTTGTTTCAGATACCTAATGTGACATCCCCAGGTGCTTTTGGAGTCGAACCAGACCCCGAGATATTTAAATGTGAAGACCTGAGCTTTGGTTCCACCCCTGTAATTGTGCTGGTTCCTGCTTCCTCGAAAATACAACCAGCTCAGTTTTCTCTGTAGAGAACTCGATACCAATTTGAAGAGCCCATGTCGACAAGTTGTCGAGGGTATCTTGCAGTGGTCCTTGGAGATCGGCAGCTTTGGGTCCTATAATAGACACAACGCTGTCGTCGGCAAGTTGTCTTAGCGTGCAAGATGTGTTGATACATTCATCAATGTTGTTTACGTAAAAGTTGTATAAGAGGGGGCTTAAGCATGAGCCCAGAGGAAGACCCATGTTAAATTTCATAGTACTTCAAGTATATTCTTAATTTTATCCGGACCCAACTTCTGGTTCCAGTATTATAATGTAATGAATGTTTAAAACTCAAAGTGATGATGCAAAAAAAATTATTTGGGAATGTACCGAAAACTCCAGTACCTGTCACCAACCAACTGGTTTCATATTACGGAAATACCGGAATTAGTTGTCAAATATTCCAAAACGAAAATCATTTCGATTTCTCAGAGAATCATGGGGCGACACTGGTCAACCATCTACATCAATCGCAAAATCAAATCGCTTCAGAAGAAAAACGATGCTGTGTATTTGGTGGGGTCTACGAGCTTCTCAAACCAGGGAAACTGTAAATAATAATCGGCATCGAAAGCAAATTATGAAATCCGATCCTGAATTGACCCTTTACCGAAAAGACATTTTCCGGATTACCTTTTGGAAAGTAATTTCCCATAATACACAATGAATTTTCGCATGCTGTCTTATTTAGGCTAATATGAAAAAATTTCGCCAGAAAATTGTGCCTTCAGAAAATTTTAGAATTTAAATGATTTTCGTGCAGGTGTCAAGTGTTTATAGTGAGTTATTATTTTGAAATTTTGAAACGTCCAAAATTCAAATCGTCCAGACAATGATGTCATAGAAAACTAGTGCAAAATGAGTATTTCGTTTATTTTATATTTGTTTATAAACAGCTCAAAAGTGTAACGGAAATTATCATTCACTTTGGATGAGAGTAATTAGACTAGAGCTGAAACTTTCACTCTTCTTCCGTTTAACAATCATCAACTTAACCGACGACACGATCAAGCATTCCAATTTCACTCACTTTCACTAAAAGTATAACTACCATATAGCGAGTAAAGTTAGATTTACTCACTTCTTAGTTATGAGTTTACTAAAAACTAGCTCAAATGAGCAAACATTTTCACAATTTTCGTTGAACAATTTCTTGAAACTTACCTTCAACGGAACAAAATTCTGTTCTCGCCACTACAGTGAGAGCCTCGAAACTCGGTTCGACTCTGGCAAAAAGTTCAATCAATATTGTAAGCAATATTGTTCAATCATTATTGTACTTCAAATAACCGTCGAAAATCGGTAATTGCTTCTACAATCAAATTTATCCCAATTTTCTCGCATGGTGAGTGAACATCGAATGTGCAATTTCCATTCTGCATTCCATTCGAGTTGGGTATGAACTCGAATATCATTCGTTCGAATTGTTAAATTTTCGAACATTACTTGATCGACTTGCGTACGTATTACTTCTGTTCGGTTTAGAATCGTTCTAATTTGTTTATACACGTGGGACGATTTCGTTTACTAAGAAATGAATAATATAAAAAGAAAAAGAACGTGTAAGTAGTGTTGACAGCTTTGATGGTTAGTGGTCGAAATTTCAAGTGTTCCCGAACGAGAGTCGATCGAATCATACACTCAGAAAAATATTATAGTAACCGCAACCTGTTCCTCATGGTCATTTCAACTATGCACTCAAATAATAGTAACGACCATGATATCAGATTATTTACCATCTGTATTGTAGTACGCACTAGAACAAAAAATCTACTACTTGACTATACTATTTGTCTTTATGACGTTTCTGGCGTGGTAATTCTGACAATCATTAAAATAAGAACAAAAAAGTCCCAATGACAATTACAAGTAAGGTGAAATTGAGCTTTCGGTCATAATAAAGTTGAGAAGTTATATAGTTATGAGATAGCGTAGATAGCGAAATAGACAAAAACAAAAGTCTCAAATCAGTATCGTGCGGCAAAAACAGATGGGTAGAAATAGACTCGTGATCATTGTATGTGTTTCTGTTGAATTTGTTTCCGTCGATACGGGACTGTAAGTGAATACCGTAGTGGCTAAGTAGAGCGAAGCATGCTTAGTTTCGTCCAATCAATTGGACTTTCTCTTCATGTGTTTTCATATGCAGGGTAGTTTAATTGGTAAAACAATTTCCCCGGTTAGGAGTTAGCTACGGGTTCGAGTCCCGTCTCTGCGGTAACATTTTCGCGGTTTTCATTACATCATTGTGTTCACATGTCGGTTTTCCAATCTGTTTCCCCGTTACATACTGATCATATTAAAACTAGCTCAAGGCGGCTTTACGTCTTAACAGTCTAAAACAAAATCGTTGAAGGACAATAAAAGGTTTGTCTACCTTTACCATTGTGTTTGAGATCACACAATCGTCACTGCTGCTACCACACACTAGTGGAGATCCATTAAATCGATGGATGAAACTATCGTGTGTTATCCCGTAGATAGCGAAATAGACAAAAACAAAAGTCTCAAATCAGTATCGTGCGGCAAAAACAGATGGGTAGAAATAGACTCGTGATCATTGTATGTGTTTCTGTTGAATTTGTTTCCGTCGATACGGGACTGTAAGTGAATACCGTAGTGGCTAAGTAGAGCGAAGCATGCTTAGTTTCGTCCAATCAATTGGACTTTCTCTTCATGTGTTTTCATATGCAGGGTAGTTTAATTGGTAAAACAATTTCCCCGGTTAGGAGTTAGCTACGGGTTCGAGTCCCGTCTCTGCGGTAACATTTTCGCGGTTTTCATTACATCATTGTGTTCACATGTCGGTTTTCCAATCTGTTTCCCCGTTACATACTGATCATATTATATAGTTATGTCTAACATGTGAGTAAGCTCTTATTCAAAATATAAAAATGTTACCATGAATAAACATATAGTTATATAGAGATTGTCAAGTTTGAAAGCTCTATACATTTTGTTCATATCAACATAATTTATGTAAAAAGAACATCGTCGTATTGTTTTTTTTTCAACCGACTATGTATTTTCTTAGTGCGACTATACAAATTGTCAATCAACGCGTCTTCTTTTTTCAATGTCACATAAAGCTTTATTACAGCGGCAGATTTCATATTCCAACGACGAAATTGCGATATCTTGTATTAGTGTTTAATTTTGTAATAGTGCGCAGTTGTACTTCAGTATTGGTATTGCAGGTGAGTAAATTTCATAAGAAATAATGATAAAGGAAAAAATGTTACAAATTGTTTCAAAACCTGCAGAAAACTCAATTCGGAGCATCGTAAACACTTGGCACATGAATATCTCTAGCGGATATGCAGAAAAATTTGCTGAGTTATCCGCTAAGTTTCTGTGTAAATACTTCTATTAGTAATTTATATAAAACGTTTTTTCTACACTTATAGGAACAGTATTATTCCCCAAGACATTCGCTGGTAAAAACCCGAACGATTTCATAGCAGAAACATTATAATGTTAAAGAGAGCAACGAGATGATGATTTTTAATGCCTACAAGCGTTCAAAAAACAAGCTCTTGCGCTAACTAGTGAAGGTAAATTTTTCATCATAGAAAAGTTTAAAGTAACGAATATTCAAAATCAATTGTTAGAAGTCGCTCGTTTCATTGCTGAAAAAATGGCTCAGAATCAGAAATACTATAAATTAATGTTCAAAATGTTATAGATAATGTTCATATATAATGCTAAATCAGTGAAAAATGTATGAGAAAAATAAAGCAGGTTTTAATGTATTCTTGTTATTTTTGCATCGAAATTTCAATAAATATAACTTTGAACATTTTTGCATGTTCGAATGATCTTCACCATTGTCAAATTAACCAGATTTCCGTGTTTCGAAAGAACCAGGAGTGAAATGTCAAAACTACCATGGCACTAGTTAAAACAATAAGCACAATGTAAAAATAAAATGCTTTCACGGTTATGCTAAACATTCCAATTGTAGTAGTTATTCATACCATACACAGTTCAATATTACTATTCTAGAGCTTGCATATTGTTAACATCATCTGATTTTATTGTGTGCTGAAAACCACTATACTCGTATGGTTAAACTAACCTCCCATATGGTAGCTGTTACCATATTATTTTTCTGAGTGTACAAGTCGAACGGAATAAAGAATGCAAAATTCGAACTCGAACGAAAGTGTAGATCCGTTCGTATCACAATTGCAGAATCGGGGTGAAAATGTCACGGTGAGTAAATTTTGTTGTCAATTTCTAAATGGAGTACAAGTTACTTGGTTTTCTAAATCAATATTATTCACTTTCTGACATATACATCCCGATTCTGTATTTCGTTCGAATCGGATTGTTTCAATCGAACACGAAATTTTGCATTCTGTAGCTCGATCGAGTTCGAGTTTTCCATATACAAAAGCATCATTCGATCGAATTACAAAATGCAATTTTTTACATTCGTTCGACAAAATCCGATTCGATCGGAATACAGAATAGGGGTGATAAACTGAATAAAGCTGGCCACCGAGAGAAAATTAGTGAGTACAAAATGCTCACTTGGGAGTAAAATTGAACGAGAGTGTGGGAAATCACTACACCCTCATTGAACATAATTCGAAATTCAGTGACACGCCTCCCAATTTCATAAAAATTGCACGTAGTTTAAACTTGAGTTACCTTTTATCTACTCATTTTTGAGTTAAGGGGCGAAGATGTCAAAATTATAGTATTTTTTACTCAAAATGATTTTTTTTTCATAATTTGAGTAAGTTTAACACAAAATTTGAGTTTTTTGGCAGGCGCTGGGGTTCACTAGGAGATTGATAGTACCTATTATCTTTCTCCGGACAGTAACAGCCTAGATGCCGTGAGGAATCCGGCGGAAAAAAATGATCCAAGAATAGATCCACTGGGTTCCTGCTTCCATGTCATAAAAGGCGACAATTGCACGAGTTCCTTTTTCCTTTCAGTTATTAGATATTTTCAACGTTTCACTTCTGATTACTCTATTTTACTAAATTATCTCTTCAATCAACTTATCAACTCGCGACTAGCTTTGTATACAAGTTTTATTTGTTATGTTTTCTTCTTCTATGCTATTGTTTGTCTTTCAAGATTGTAGATTGAATGATGGAAATCAACTATTGCGCAAATTCGTTAATATTACAAAGCTAATAACAGAGATAACATATATCGGTATATTGAATAAAATAGTCCAGGGGTGGTCGCTCAAGCTCAAGCTCATGCTCAAGCTCAAAATTTGAGTAGGAACTCAAATCATTCTTCTTTCTGTTAAATGGGAAGAGCAGAAAAATGATTCAAAACCCGAGTAGAGTGTGAGATCAAAAAGACAACTCAATTTGATGTTGTGCTGTTCGTATATATCGATTACTTAATTTGATATCGTTTTGGTCGTTTAAACGGTTAAAAGATCAAAATCGAAAGCAAAAACAATAAGGATCAGCCCCATGGGGTTGCTCGAGCCATTGATGTGGAACAAGGCAACCAAAATTTCTAATGATCGACATTTTCAATTAATCGTTACACTTTTGAATCCGCAAATGCACGAGAGTCTGCTTAGTCTTTATTATGAACCAACACCGAACACGCGAACTCAGAATATAGACTATATTTGTCATGATTTATATTTGTTTTTTAGCCGACGAAATTACATCAATAGCTCAAATGTATGCAATGATATGTTTGTACATGCTTGCGATACAGATATCGATATTTAAGTTTCTTTTCGCCAAGCTTGTGTTCAAGTTTTGAATGCAAGTAGTTATTTTTATAGCGTTTCTCTACCATCCATTACTACCATTCTGCGATTTCGGTTGAAGCGATAAGCTTTTTCTCATTATCAATCGAGTTCATCTTATATAAATAAGAAATTAACCTTATGCACTCAAAATTTACCCTGGGGTAGTTGTCAATTTCTCAGGCGAAACGACATAACATGAGATTTCATCCAATCATTCATGACACAAGATCAGGGCATAGCAATTAAAGCTTCAAATCGTTTTATGTCACTTTTTGTCTTGCTGTCTAGCAACAACCTACCTCTAGCAAGCTACGTGTAGGACTGAAACGTTAGCTATAATTTTGCTTATATTTATAGCTTCGCGTGCTTCTAACAGCTTCGCTTTTGCATCGATTGACCGATCAGAGCGCTGCTTTCCCTTTGATATATCGCTTACTCCTTCGAAACCGTCGACTATGGCAGGGAAATCCGGTATGCCGGAGATATTTTACATGCAAAATAGGACACTGCTAGCTATTAATCAACATTTCAATGATATACTATTAAAAATACATGGCTATGAATATTCAAATCAATACGTAGAAATATTTCCAATCAAATGGTGACATGATATTAATAATTGATACAAAATTTACTGAGCTGTAATTGTTCAAAACCTGACCACATTTCTACATGTATTTTCTTGAGTTTCTAGTTTGCACCCGTATATAGAAAACAAAAATGTGTTCCACATTAAAAACTACAAGGATCAGCCCCATGGGGTTGTTCGAGCCGGTGATGTGGAACAAGACAACCAAAATTTCTAATGATCTACAATCGAATAGTTTAATCAATCGTCACACTTGAATTCGCAAATGCACGAGAGACTGCTTAGATTAAGCTTGATTAGGAACAAACACCTAATTTTGTTTGTTTTATAGCCGACGAGATTACTCCAATATCCCAAATGTATGCAATTATATCTTTGTATATACTTGTATATACGGATTTAATATTTAAGCTTCTCTTCGCCAAGCTTTAGTTCAAGTTTTGTATGCAAGCAGTTATTTTTATAGCATTAAGTTTCTCTACCATTCTGCGATTTCGGTTGAAGCGATCAACTTTTTCTCATTATTAATCGAGTTCATTTTACATAAATTAGAAATTAATCTTAGGCACTCAAAATTTGTCCAATTTCTCAGGCGAAACGACATAACATGAAATTTCTTCCGAGCTTGCATGACACAAGATTATTGAAAATACGTGGCTTCATACATTCAAATCGAAACTTAGAAATATTTCCATTCAAATAATGAAATAGTATTAATAATTGATACAAAATATACTGAGCTGTAAGTGTTTAAAACCTGACCACTTTTCTACGTGTATTTTTCCTTGAGTTTCTGATTTGCACCCCTATATAGAAAATAAAGATGTGTTCCACATAAAAAAGTGCTGTCCGACATCAAACTGAAATCTAGTTTTGCTCTCAGTGAAAGCACACTGAAAACTTAATTTGATGTAGATTTTCTCGAAATGACACGTCACGAGCATAAGCTAAAAATAGACTAGCCAAAAAAGTCCGGGATAGTATACATTTAGGCGATTTACTCGCAAACAAAAAAATGATTGTGTGCTATCCACACTACGGCGGGAATCCGATTTCGAACTTAGGTGATTTGGAATGCGTACTTTTTGCGATTGCTATGGACTGTAAGAGGAAATTCAGCAGCTAGAAGTTCTATATGGAAGATCTATAATAGAACGGAAACTGGAACAAACGTATCCCCAGCAAGCCGTTCTAGTTTTATTTATTCGACCAGTTCTACTGTCAAATTTAAGACTGGTCTACGATGCCGATATGTATATTATGTATATTTGAAACACGAGTAAAACACTTCTGGGGCTGCCAGTTTTTCTTGTTATAAAATCCAGATTTAAATTTTGTAACTGACATAAATTATGCATCTAGAACTAGAACACTACTGAATATGTCCTAAGTGTTAGCTATAAGTAGACGGAAAATGTTCGGTTATATGACTGACAAGCAGTGTTGTTTCATAAAGTTGTAAGCAAGTTCCACCGTGAATAGCAGTGTGGCTATTTGAGCACAGTATAAAAATGTTCTCTTTGTTCTTCTCATATCCAAAGCTGTAGCATTCAAAGATTATAACATTAAATAGTGTTATCTACTTGATCTCACACAACTCGCACATGTGATCACTTTGAAATACGAATTTAGAGGCTCTGAAGACCGAACATTTTACAGTGAAGTCTTCTACAACACAGGGAACGTGAATTAGCAATCCGGCAAAAGGTATCCCAGATCATTTGTTTTTTCGACTAATTGGGACAATGAACGATTATCTCGTTTCTGACCACAGATAGAACCAGAATCACTTCAGTAAATTTTTATTTCTTTTGTAGACTTAACAAAATTGAAACACACATGACTTCTCACTTAGCAAAATTGAAACCATAAAATTTCTATTGAAAACATCTTTGATTGATGATCTTGGAAAGGCAATGAAAAACGATGTATTCTTGCAATCTTGAATTCGATAAAAATATTCTGAGAATAAACGCACTGAATAAGTAAGAAGTATTTTTTTTTCAAACAAAAACTCTACACTTACTCTAATGTATGATCAAATGCAGAGAACTTCTTGGCTTACTTTACTCAAATCCAAACTCAAATTTTGACATGTTGTTCAAAGAGCGTGTAGAATATTTTCAAGTATAATACTCATCAAAATTCTTTGCATTCAGTACATCTATACAAGCATATTCTGGTTTTGAAAATCCGGCGGTTGATATCTTTAGTAAAACACTCAGCAATAAAACAACATAACCTAAATCCAAGGATACCATATTTTGTTTTGGGTGATGACAGATTTTTACGTTAATCAACAAGTGAAATCAAATTGATGTTTGTTTCGATAACAAATTCATTTAACTTAGCTTAAAGTTCATGGCATAATTCCATATTACATGCTTTGGGTTGTAAATTTACGTGAATTCGAACATACATCTATCGAGACGCAAATTTTTTCGTACTGTGTATGTTGATAGTTAAATCCATGCATTTCCGTAGATCCGTATCGAATATCCGTACCTTTCAGCAAAAGACGATAAATGAATATTCTCTCCTAGCCAGTGTTCAGATGGAAATTAGTGACAGAGCGTAAAGACTGGTCTGTGTGTGTTATGAATAGAGAAGATGCTTGGATAGAACCTGTCTGTCACGAGACGGCTTGGATTGGAACATGTTCGATATACGCTGTAATAACTTGGTGCGGGTTTGAAGAACTGTATTTACAACAACTCGGGATGGCGAAAATGGTAAACGCGTATGCACGGAATGCATATGAACACAAGTTCGAGTTCTGTCTCTGGGGGTGTATTTAAAAAAAATTCTATGCTGTGAGTTTGCATACATTTGACTTTTCAAGCCAAAAGCTCGGGAAGCTAACATGTCTTGTCAAAATGTATTAAACACTGATGGCTTATTACCGGGTCCATCCATCACTGGTAAATGGAAAGTGATCACTGCTGTGAGGAGCAGAAAATACAGGAACGGATGAATGTTTTAGTACGAAAACTGTAATTTGTGAAAGAATCTGTATCAAAGAATGATTCAAATTTGGCTCTAACGAATATCAGTGAATATGATAATTCAACTGGGAGTACGCTTGATTTATGCAAATTTATGCAATCATTCAACTATCGTATCATTTCAATAAATTTGTATCACAAGAATCTATTTTATTGTGGTTCAAATAAGCGACGTCAACATTCCAAAGCTTCTCATTATTAGTGCTGGTGAGAAAAAAGCAAAAATCTAGGATAAAGCGCAGTAAAGAAAAAAACCAATTTTAATTCAATTTTTTTACTGGCTAAAATAGTAAGTTTAATTAGAATCTTTTTCCTTCGTCGTTGTTGCATTTGATGTTTTAATTCTTTTCCACTTCATTCGTCGATTCTGGAACCAAACTTTCACTTGTCGCTCGCTTAGATAAAGAGCCACGGCTATTTCGTAACGTCGGAGCCGAGTCAGATAGTTCGAATGGGAGAATTCTGCTTCCAGCGCTTTGACCTGCAAGAGAAAACTAGTCTTAGAATAAAATGTATCAGTGATAATTAATGTACATTACCTGTGATCTAGTGAATGCTGTTCGCTCTTTCCTGTTGCTGATATTGGAGTGCCGGCCGAGCTTTTCTGGCGTTTCTGGTGGGGAGGCAGGTGACTCTTGTGGAGAAAATGGTTTCTGTTGAAGTTCGCAGACTGTGGCTGCCAATGCGTTTTCTGGAACAAGGATTGATTTTATCAGGTTTAAACAGTCTTAGTAAATAGTCAATGTTGCGTTTCCTGTCTAAATAAAGAAATAATTGTTGAACCATCTTTCTTGCCAGAATGTAGATTGTTCAACAGTAAACATGTAGAAGAAAGCCTAGCCCACGTCACCATCAGGCGATGAAGACTTTTGTTCAAAACGACTCCGAATGGAATAAATTCTCTAATAAAAAGTCTCAACTGATATTTCTCCATTTTTAGCGATTTTTCTTGGAATGCCGGTAACCGAACACCTTTTTTGAAATGGTCAAAATTTATCACTACTAAAATGATAATAAAATTTTTTCAATCAAATGAATCAACTTAGTTTCTTAGTCTGTTGTTAGCTAGGAACTTTAGCTTTCCATTGATGTATATATGTCCGCATAATGTGCACTTAGTCTAAAGGTATAAGCTTAAAATAAAAAGGGTGCCGGTAACCGAACACTCGCCCCTACAATTATAAGGTTAAAAAAACACGGGGAGGTGTAGGGCACTGAATTTCATCGCAATGCTCGTTCATATCAAACATTTCAAAAAACTTCAATTTTGAGTTATTTGTGATTATCTCATGCTACTGAATATTTTATCATAAATTGCTGAACATATTTCCGATGATAAGGAGAAGAAATTATGTTGCTGCCTTGAATACAACAAGAGTAAGTCAAATTCGCGATTGCAATAGTTGAAAACAGAGCGATGCAACAAAGCATTGCTCCAGGCTTAAATAACGTCTACAATTCAATTTCTAGTTAAGGTGAGCTCGAGGTTCGTCTTAATTTGTATGTTTACTTAAAAGTTGAATGCAAAATTATGATAAGTGGAACTTAATTCGGAAACCCCGTTTACTTTGATTACCCAAACCGAATAAAAACGTTGAATGCAAAACGGACACGGATTTTGCTATATAAAATCGTTTAAAAGCTTCTTTGCTGCAAGAACCGGACAACAAAATTTTGAATGCAAAACCCGAATAAAATCTCAGTCGGTTCTTCCGAAACAAATGTTTTTATCCGGTTCTTGTATTTTGAGTTTCTTTGGTCGACTATCGCTGCGGACAGAGTATATTAGCTTTTGCATTCAAAGTTTTATTTTCCGATTCCGAATGCCATCGGAAATATGATCAGCAATTTATGATAACATTTTCAATTGTATGACATAATCACAAATAATTCAAAATTAAAGTTGTATGTAATGTTTGATATCAACGAGATTTAAAGAAGAGAGCTCATGACGCCTTTACCGTACCTGGGTAGGTATAAAAAATAAACACTTGATATGATTCGTTCGTTCTAGCCTGCGCAGTTGACTGAGCAGAAAGTAAGTGCAAGTGCATCATTCCGGTTGGTTCAGGAGCTCTGGAGCTCAGTTCCAGTATTCAGAATTCAGTTCGGTATTGAATCAATCCGCACACGAAGCAGTTTTGCTGCGAAACGAAAGCGATTGCGTCATTCTGCTGCTGGTAGTTTGCATTAGAGCAAAATACAACGAAAAGTGAAAAACGATGGGGAACATTATACAAAGTTAGCCCTTCTAATGGCTCCAAATGTTATTTAAAGAACTACAAAGATAGGTAAAAATCATCTGTTTAGTACAAATCAAGAAAAATTTATTCAAAATTCCCACCAAATGGGTGCGAATAAAGCCAGCATTTGACTGCTTCGCGTTTGAGAGAAATGCTCCGAAGTGTTTAATATCGTAGAGAATCACACGATTTGGCCCATCTGAAGCAAGAAATTAGTCCCGCAAAGCATTTTGATGGTTTCGAAATAATCGACATCAAGGTTCTGTATGTAGCTATTTTTGAGACCGGTAAGACCGCCGATTTGTGAAAAAGCTACAAACGAAATCACGCGAAAAGAAAACTTTTCACCAAAACTGCCTAAGTATTTAATTAATTCGCACAGGACGCAATTCTGCTGCGAGGTGTTTGCAGTACGAGTTTCACTTCAAACAGGAGCTATTGCGTAATCCAGCTGCTGGTCGTTTACATTGGAGCAAAATAACAACGAAAAGTGGACAACGATGGGGAACATTATACAAAATCAGCCCTTTCAATGGCTCCAAATGTTACATAAAAAAACAATCAGTTTAGTAAAGGTTTACAGTCTGATAGATTCTAATCCGAAAATTGTACCTGTATCTTATAATCAAACTTCATCTGTTGCTTACGCGATCGATCGACTTGATTTGGACAGTTCTGCTAATTTGTAGTCGGTTGTAGACGGTATTCTCAATTTGCTTGTAAAATTCTAGATGAAGAAGCTAGGATTCCGCTTGAAACAAATGGTCTCTGTTTTCGACGATTTAGCGATATCCAGTGTGTGTGAGTAGCTTGGATTTTTACGATGTACGAGCTAAATGTTATCACGTTGTTACACTTGCTTCGATGTCATTTTCACAAACCCATAAACAAATATCAAAATTAAACAGTGGACATGATGTCTAATGAGGTCGATAGTCGAGTCAGCTTACAATTGCAGCGCGATCAATTTAATTAAGACAAAAACTTTTGAGTTACACTCAGTCCTATTTCACGTTTTTAGGATAGCTATTACGCACCTAGACAAAATACACAGTTTTAGTTACATATACCTAAGCCATACGTTGCATGGTAACACACCAAATATCTAGATTTGATTCAAACAAATTCATCAAATTAATTTGATGCAAGTCAATTCATCAAACCAAAATTATAAATTTTTCAACTTCGTGGGTACTAGAAAGGAAAATATACCTAAAATGGGCATTCATCCGAAAATAATTGGAAACCTCTGGCTCATCAATATGGGATAGCCCTTTATCAATAAAGGAAGTTCAAACAGTACTCCTGTCTTATAACAATGTTGCTCCTGGGTTGAGCAGAATAAAATTCAACTTGTTGAATAATATGGCGAATCTTCGACAGGTTTCCCGAGCAAATTAAGCGGTGGCAAATAAAAGTTATCACCATTCAAAAGTTAACTTTCAATTTCAACTCATCTAGACTCAAACACTCGCACTATCAAACGCATCCAGTATCATTGTTTGTTTATTTCCTTGAGCTGCATTAGTTCGATACATACAATGAATACATACAAATGACGAATTTCGCACTAATGAAACTTGCTGTGCATGAAGTCTTTGTCACAAAAAATACTTTGCATACTTTGTTTTTTCCTTACATGATCTAGACTGTCTTTTGAAAAAGGCCAAACATTTTTTACCATTTTTTTTGCAAATGGCTGTAATCGAAAACTGGCAAATCCTACAAAAACGTGTTGTGTGAGTGATTTTTACAAAACTAGTCAAGTTTTCGAATAAAAAACAAGGGAAAATCGTAATCGACTGTTACACTGATAAAATCGATTTTTTCAGTGTAGCAGTTGATTAGTTTTTAATTATTCAAACGCTGCTCAATATCATTGGAATAATTCGCAAGTAAAAATACATTCATTTGAAGTTTCCTATAAAAAGATAAACTTGCAAATGCCTTATTATTATATCAGAAGTAATTATAATGATACGATACAATTGTATGTATGTATGCATGAATGTATGTGAAGCCACCATAAATTCAAGGATTTTCCAAGGAATGCGAGTAGACTTACCGTACACACTTAAATTTTATTACTGAATCTCGGCAAAAAAATGCCGAGATTTGCACAGCCGAGTGCTCGGTAATCGTCTCGGCAAAATGCATAATTACTGAGAATCTCGGCAATCCTAAATTTATTAACTATCAATTATTGCCGAGCTTCACGAGGTGGAAATTGACGGTGTTGTCACTGAAGCAAGTCTGACTGCCGATGATTTACTTAAAAATAGAGTTAGTCATTTTAAAAACTCCATGCTTGAGGGAGTTAAGATACTCGAGTGCAAGCAATTGTACTCAGCATCTATTGTCGATGGAAATAAGTCTTATCGTCCCTCAGATTTCGAGTAACATTTGCCGGATCTGCGTTGCCTAGCCATGTCTATATCGATAAAATTCGTCTTCCTGTTCGGCTTTTCGTACCGCAAAAAATTCGGACATACAGCTACTTATTGTAGTAATAAGTCTAAATGTATAAAATGTCAAGGGCTCCATAAGGATAATTTTTGCGATAAAGATATTGAAAAATAATTTTATTGTGGGGAGAGTCCTCATGATCTCTCAGTATGCGCTGCATTTAAGTTGCGTAAAGACAAAATTAACCTTTCTTTAAAAGCACGGCCTAAGCGCACATATGCAGAAATAGCTAGAACTTTTTTGAAGCAGTTATCAGCTCAATGGCCAGTTCTCTCAGGTTTTGTATCATTTGATGGATAATTTATCATCCGCAGCAAATGATTCAATCACTGTCCTGCAGTGGAATTGTCGAAGCATCATGCCAAAACTTGATTCATTTAAAGTTATGTTGCATAGTCAAAAAAGTGATGTAACATATTTGCTTTGTGCGAAACATGGCTCACATCAAGCTTTAAATTTTAACGACTTTAACATTATACATCTCGATAGAGACTCCCCGTATGGCGGAGTGCTTTTAGGAATTATGAAATGTTATTTCTTTTATAGATTAAACATTTCTTCGACTTCTAGTATAGAAGTTGTTGCTTGTCAAATAAACATTAAAGGAAGGGACATTTGCATTGCTTCGGTATATATTCCTCCAAGAGCTCAAGCTTAATGAAATTGTCGAAGCCCTCCCTGCTCCACGATTGATTCTGGGAGATTTCAATTCGCACGGAATGATGTGGGGTTCCGTTTACAATGATAGCAGATCATCTTTAATATATAATATTTGCGATAATTTCAACATGACAGTATTGAATATGGGTAGCATGACACGGATTCCAAGACCTCCTGCACGTCCAAGTGCATTAGATTTATCTCTTTGCTTGACTTCAATTCGACTAGATTGCACCTGGAAAGTATTTCCTGATTTACACGGTAGAGATCATTTACCAATCATCATCTCAATCAACAGTAACGCGCGCGACTCAGTATGTTCTGGTTTCAAGATGCTCGGATGCACCACTAAACTCACTGACTTCCCGAGTGAACGTTTCAACAATATCCTATACTGAAGTCCCGGGAAGTGTTGATTCAGAGCTCTTATTCGAGGAAACTGAAGAAAAATTTGCAATACTATCGCGTAAGAATAAAAACTTCCCTATTTTTAACTTTTTTTTTATAAATATAAAAAATAGGTATAGAATTCGCTCAAATTTTAGAAAAATTTTCCGAGGCCGAAAGTCATATACCAATCGATTCAGCTCGACGAACTGAGCAAATGTTCGTGTGTGTTGTCAACTAAGAGGTCGAGATCTCAGAGATGGTTGGACCGATAGTCGCAAATGAAAGGTCTCCCCGTCACCCTGAACGCTATTGAATGGGTTTGAGATCGGATGTTTACTTTTTGAGTTATACAAAGTTTTATGTCAAAATTTTCAGTTTTTTGACAGTATCTGTCACAATTGACCTTGAAAACAGAATATATTTTTAGAGTTAGATTCCGCACGGTAATACCTATCTAACAAGCCATAGATTGTTGAAATCCGTTCTTTTTTAACGGAGATATCGAAATTTTTGTGTAAGCGACTTTTTCCTCTATTTCAGCAGTAGAAGTTTTGAGAGCTGTCTGGCAAATGAATGCTTGGGAGCAACATAAAACACGATTTTTTGTACTGTGACATACATTTGTTTCTAAGTACCCAAAAGACTGTGTACAGCATGATATTTTGCCTCGGACCGATTTTAGCACGGTTCGTTTTTGGCAACATAATCGTTCGAATATGCCATATGTAAACCAGATGATGGCAGAATTTTCGAGTTGAAAGCAATTCCATAATTATATTGATTTAAACTACTTACAGTAATAAATGCTGGAAGAACATAACAGCCATATACCATTCGAATCAGTTAGTCGAGATCAGCAAATGCGTGTGTGATAAATAATTTCACTCAATTTTTTTCGGAGATGACTCAACCGTTTTCTACAAACTCAGATTCATATGAAAAGTCGTATACTCCAATACAAGGTTCCTGAATTATGTTTGGTTCCGACCTCTGGTTCTAGAACTACAGGATGATTTGTGAAACAAAATTAAAACTGTGTAACTCATTTTTCTCGTAGATGGCTGAACCGATCTTAGATTCAAATGAAATCTAAGAATCATCTAAGATTCAAATGAAAAGTTTTAAGATTCTATAAAACATCTTGTTTTTCAGTCAAATCCAACTTCCGGTTTTGGAGATACAGGGTGTTTAGTATAAAAATGTCTATTTTACATAAATTAATCTGGTTTATCGGGTTAGCAGATTTGGATAGTCGATAACCAAATAAACTTATTTCATTTTTTGTTGTATTCAGTTTTCGTTTCGGAAGGGACCAAAAAATTTAATTCGCACTACGATTCCTCAAAGATGCCTACATTGATTTTCAAACATTTTGAAACAAATAAAAAAATTCAGCTACTCAGGTGAATTTGTCTGACTTCGGCTACACCGAATTTCGAATTCCGGTTCCAGTATCAAAGCTCAATCGTTTTCTCAAAAAGCTAAATCGAATTTCAGAAACAAAAGTTCAAATTAAAATAAATCTCATTTTATCCAATTCTGACTTCCGATTCTTGAATTGTAGGATGATGAATTTTTAAAATTCAAAGCGATATAGAAGATGACAATCCCGAAAAGTTTTAAAGTTGGACTCAAAAATATTGCAATTTATTCGTCATATGGCCATACGAATCGGTTTGGGTTATGCTGGTTCCTGAATACCTGCTCTGGAAGTACCTTAAATCACCCTAAACTCTAAAGTGGAAATTACTTAGACATATCATGGAATGTTTAATCGATTGTTACACTTTTAGATTCAAATTCGATCCGATTTGCAGTTTCGACATTACAGAGTAATGAGTGAATAAAATCTCAAATTGCCACATTAGAATAATGTCATGAAAACTGAAACACCGAAGAATATTCATGCAAAAAACACATGCGGATTGATAAAAAAGGTATCATCTCACTGCTCGGTGGATTAAGCACGTTTTTTATTATGTATTTAATATACCAATATATGTTATCTCTGTTATTAACTTTGTAATATTAAAAGATTTGCGCAATAGTTGATTTTAATCATTCAATTTATAATCCTGAAAGACAATCAATAACATGGAAGAAGAAAACATTCCAAGTAAATCTTTTCTCCGAAGCTAGACGGAAATTTATTTATTTATTTATTTATTTATTTATTTGGAGCAGGGAAAAGTCCGGTGGAGATGAAATTTATCAATCTCTCTCTCCAACAGGCATAAAACCTCCTCATCATTTGTATCAACAGATTACAATGATCCAACAGATACATTTAGGCCTAACACTACAATTAAAACTAACAGTTAAAACTAAATTTATAACACTATAACTAGTTGATGACACCAAGTATAGCAGTATTAGTACTCTTACTTAGAAGGTGAGAGAGAAGAGAACAGTGGTTGGGTAAATTGAAAACAAGGGTTGGTGGAGGGGGTGCTAAACGAGCGAAAACGAACAACGGGGTTCAAATCAGCATGTAGATCTAATTAGGGTAACAGAGGTATTTTGGCCCACTTTAGGATTGATTTTATTTTGGCCCACTTTGTACAAATATCCACCAAATGTTATGATATCTTTGAAAACCCCTTCCGCAATAGGTAATTTAATATGATAGGCATCAAATTGATGCAACATGGGTTACTTAACATGGATAAAATCCGATAAAATCGATAAAGTTTGTTAGGTGGGCCAAAATACATGAAGTGGCCAAAATACCTCTGTTACCCTAGTTATCAAAAAGATGGTGGAAGATAGAAAAAAAACGACGAGGTTAGAATCGACATGTAGATCTAATTAGTGATCGAAATGAATGGTGGAAGACAGAAAAAAGAGGAAATAACGACCAGGTTAGTTTAGGCGAGCGAATCTAGTTAGTTTCAAATGAAGATGATGGAGAGACGGAATGGGGATTGAATGAAAATAAAATATTAACGGTTCCCAATAAATAGGTTTTTGACAGTATTTCGAGGTAAATGAAGATCGAACTCGTTAGAACAACTGTTGAATAAGCGACACATACTGGAGACTGGTTCATTGAAACCGTAGTTAGTTCTAGCGCGAGGAACTCGGAGAAAAGGATTGAATCGCAAATTACGACGATGGATGTCAAAATTCAGCAGTTGTAGGAGATCAGCGCAATCAATCCGGGATTGGATTAAGTCCGCAACGAAAACAGCTTTGATGGTATCCCGGCGAACAGATAGCCGAGATTTATGAGTCTACATCGATTTTCGTAGCTTGGAAGATTTGATGTATCTCTCCATGGCAGACGGCGCAAAGCGAAACGAACAAATTTCCGCTGAACAGCTTAAATTCGCAGCTTATCAGTTTGATATTACGGTGCCCAAACAACGACAGCGTACTCAAGGGTCGAGCGAACTAATGCGCTATATAACGATTTCAAACAATATATGTTGTCATAATTTTTTGCAATGCGAAAAATGAGTCCCAACATCTTAGATGCTTTAGAGATTGATCATGATCCTTGAAATTAAGTGTAGAATCCAGTAGCACTCCTAAATCCTTGATTGTTGACTCCCGTTTTAGGATGGTTTGCGAAATAGTATAATCATACGTGATCGTTGTTCTTTTGCGAGAGAAAGAAATGATGGAACATTTTGATGCATTTAGCACCATCCGGTTAACGTTGCACCAATTTAGAAATACATTTAATTGAGACTGCAAGAAACCGGTGTCATCAGGATTCTTGATGAGATGAAATAGCTTAAAATTATCGGCGAAAGATAGCTTCATGCACTTCAACGAAAAATTCAAATCATTGAGATATATAAGAAATATGAACGGCCCCAGATGGCTTCCTTGGGGGACTCCGGAGCTTGCGATGAATGATGAAGTGACACAGTCACCTATTTTCACTGACATACTGCGACCCGTCAGGTATGATTCAAGCCAATTAAGGAATGATCCGTTGAATCCTAGCCTATCGAGCTTGGCAACTGCTATCTGATGATTAATCTTGTCGAAAGCTGCGGAGAAACCCGTATAAATAGCGTCTACTTGATGTTGTGCTTGCAATGAACGAATGATATAAGACGTATATGAAACGAGATTCGTGGACGTAGATCGTTTTGGCATAAACCCATGTTGAGTATCACATATATAATTGGAACAGTTGCGAACTATAAAATCTAGTACTATTATTACGAATAGTTTTGATACGGCACATAAAGCGGCAATTCCTCGATAGTTTGAAATGTTGGATTTGTCGCCTTTCTTGTAAACAGGAAAAATATAAGAAACCTTCCATGACTCTCGAAAAACTCCGCGTTGAAGAGAGATATTAAACAGCATCGTCAGTGGTACAAGAAGGCTTCTAGAGCATTTTTTTAACACTAGTGACGGTATACCATCAGGACCTGCACTTGAAGATGGTTTCAGCTTTAAACACGCTTTGTTAACGGCAGCAGTCGTAATCCTAGGGTGAGGACCAATCGATGAACGGAGTGGAACGTTACTGGCAGCCCTTAAGATTTGTTGTGTAGTTAAAGTTTCATCGGAAAAAACACTACTAAATTGAATACGGAATAAATTGCTAATACCAGCAGAGGTCGATCCATTCAATTCACCAAAGGACATGTGAGTTGGTAATCCAGATTCCTTTCTCTGGTCGTTGACATGATTCCAGAAACGTTTAGGATTAGTTTTAAGATTGTTCTGGATGCTGCGTTGATAGTCATAATAGAGCGCCTTATTTAGCCGTTTATATCGATTATTCACGAATACGTAATGTGATCTTAATTGAAGTGACGGATGCTTAGTAAGTTTTTTCAAGGTTGATCTTTTTACACGTTTAAATCGTTTCAGAAGCGGATTCGACCAAGGAGGATGAGCTGGCTGACGACAAGTTTTCTTTGGAACAAACTGGTCGATTGAGTACAAAACAATGTTTGTCCAAACCGAAGCAGCGGTGTTGCAATCGTTGTCAGATAGTAGCAAGCTCCAATCTAATGATGATAAAAATCTGTTCATTGCCTTGAAGTTTCCATTTTTATAATCGTAGAATATTGAATATGAATTACGCTTAAAAATTAGCGGTGAAGATTTCGTTATAGAGATATGGAGAGGCGGATGATGACGGCAAATTTTAACGAGTGGTTCAGGTGCTACAGCGACTAGGCAAAAATTTGAAAGCTCCTGACTGGTGAAGCAGAGATCGAGAAGGCGATTGTTGCTATTGTACTGCTCATTCAGTTGCATTAGTCCAGCAATGTTATATTCGTCCAGTAGCCTGTGACAAAATTCATTGTTCAAAGACTCAGCGTGGGGAAACAGATGATTAGCGGCAGAGCGAACCCATTTAATACTGGATAGATTAAAGTCTCCCAGTATAACAATGTTATCATTCAGTGTCATTTGGTTTGAAATTGAAGAGAGAGAATTCAAATGCTGTTCAATTAATCCCATGTCGCCGACGCGATCAGGTGGTACATAAATCACGCAGATATAATGTGTGTAGTTTTTCAGAGAAAGGGCTATCCATAACTGTTCAACATTAGCACAGTCTGGAACAGGTAGCAAGCGAGAATGGAAGTTTGAGCGACAGGCTATCATAACGCCACCACCGCTTTTTTTAATGCTAATTGATAGGTTGAATGAAGAGATAATTTAGTAAAATAGAGTAATCAGGAGTGAAACATTGAAAATATCTGGTAACTGAAAGGAAAAAAAACTCATGCGATTGTCGCCTTTTACGACATGGGAGCAGGAACGCAGTGGATCTATTCTTGGTTAATTTTTTTCCGTCGGATTCCATGCGGCATCTAGGGTGGTACTGTCCGGAGAGAGCTAATAGGTACTATCAATCTCCTAGTGGACCCCAGCCCCTGGAATGTGTCACTCAGGTTTGAAGTTCAAAAAGCGTGTAGAACTAAATACATGAACTAAATTCTTGATCTGAATTCCGAACCTGAGCATGCCAGTCTACTTCGTATCCACGTCCTCCAGTTATGTCTCTGACATTACACACCCGCTTTTTTCAAATGATGGCTTGATATCACATCAATTAGCATTTCTATTTGTTTCAACGTCGAAATCAGTTGGATTAGTTGCGAAATTAATGGCATGGCACATTGTTACATCTTTGCTAGTGAATGTTGCATAGATCGCGACGCTTCTTTTATGAGATCAATGTTTCAGTCAGTTTCTGTAGATATCAAACAATCAATAAATTACCTTTTTGACTAGCATTTGACGGCGTTTCCGGAATCGAAATAGATCCGTCGGAAAAGTCCGTGTGTTCCAAATAAGACGCTCCTTGATTTTTATCATCGTCACTGCTGAATGATGTGCATTGTTCTGTGTTTCGTTCCGTATCACAAAGATTGTTACCATATGCATCGCCGTACATGGCTGTACTGACGGGTGAACCGAACAGATTATCAACATGATCGATGTTACCCACTTGTGACACTGCGTTTGAACCAAAGGAACTACTAACACTATAATTACACTCCGATAACTGATGGACACTTTGAGCTTGGGTACACTGAGAATCACTGCTGTAAGGATCAAGCAAAGGTGTTCCTACGAACTGCTGATCCTGATGGGAAGCAACGAATGGGTATTGATTCGAGTTACAAGCGGACTCCAAACACCCTCGAGATGAATGAGACGTATAACTTTTAATCCAGTAGTTCGTGTACAGATCCCGTTCGTCGTTGTAATAATTGCCATGCTTGGTGGCACCATAAAAACTATGAAATATGCCGCCTATTTTCTGAAGGTGCTCGGCCGAACCGTAGCCTGTATCGTAATACGTTGCTTCCGTAAGATTTGATTCCAACACTGCATTGCTTTTCTCGAAATTTGTTGGCGTTACCGGCACGAAATGATCACGTGTCTCAACTTTGCAGTAATGCGAATACATTGTTTATGAAAAGTTAACACCACCAGTTCGACAAAACCACCCGACACAGTCTGAGTACATTACGCAAATGAGACGAATTGAGTGATCACGACAAAGAAAAGCGTGAAAACAGATTGTGGCGTCTTAGCCAATCAGCGTTCGGCATGCATTTCGAGTAGGCGGTGCTCACTGACGCTCTGCGATCGAGCAGATGAGAACCGTTCCGCTCAATCGGCCCAGGGCAACTTGTTGATGACAGATTAATTTAGCGCTATTCAAATTTCCGCTACGATTTTGTTTTCTTCCCTCGACATCTTGGTTGACGTTTCGAGGGGTTTGTTATGTAAGAAAAACAATTCGAATTTTATGACGGCCATACCCGCTTATCTCCCGGTAATTATATTATTAATTAGTAATTTTTACTCTATGTTCAATGCTTACTGCACGGACTCGGCTATAATGATGCTATTTCGGGAGAAACTGAGCAACAGTCGGCCAAATGGTACTCATCAGTAGTATTGTTATATTTTTTAAACACTGTCAGCACCAGTTTTTCTGTTGTGATTTCTGTATTGGGTTACAGCTTTTTTGGGATGTCGTTGCGACTTAAATTGATATTTTCCTGTTTGTTCAGTTTGAAGATGTTTGTCAAAATCTTGGATAAATAGTTTTGCTGCAGCGGAAAAGTTGACGTGATCAAAATAGGAGTTTTCTCATCTTAATTCAACAGTATTGGAGATGGGCCTAACCTAATGCAGAAGCAAAAAAATCGCAGCATTCGGGTGTTATTGATTTCCAAACATCATCATAGATGATAATTGAAAATTATTCGAAACAAATCATAACGTTAATTTGTGAAATGTTTAAATTCAACTTTAAACACTATTCGTTTGCAGTTTATTTGTTGTTTATGGTTAGTTAATTGTTTTGACAATTTTACCACACACAATGGATATAATCGTGTTCCATATTTTAGAGCTATGTCACTGCAAGGGGCGTGTCAAGGATTCAAACGAATACTCAATACAGTTGAGGAACTCGAAAATTTACTTTCAATTGAGCAATATAAATATAATCAAACGCTGAGGGGCGACAATTTTCAGAAGATTATTCGAGCTAATGGGTGAAATGGAGTTAACAGATGTTATTATTTTCTACTGAGCTTCGATGGGTTATAACAATATAACAGTATGAGAACTGATTTTTAAATGAAAACTTAAGCTTGCTTCAGATAGAATTGGAACAAAGACAATTTCTGTATTTCAGTTATTTATAATTGAATTCAAGATCTTTTTTTATACAAATGTAGCGTTTTCTTCATACTTTCAAGAAAAAATACGGATAAAATTATTCGTCACGGTTTCGAAGGAATTCTCGATTTTTTCCTGTAACACGGCTCATTAGACGGCGCACACCTTCTTCGTCCATCGTTTTAGCTATCTTATTCCACCAGGTCGTCATCTGATTGATGTTTTTGACAACCTTTCCCTTTGAGTCTTCTCTTCATGATTGCCAGTATTTCTCAATAGGGCGGAACTGGGGGCAGTTGGGTGGGTTAAGGTTTTTCTGAACAAACTGGGTCCCTTTCTCTGCATACCATTCTTGAACGACTTTGTTTAAATGACAGCTTGCCAAATCTGGCCAAAACATTACGGGATGGTTGTGGGATCGAATGAACGGCAAAATTCGTTTTTGGAGACACTTGTTTTGGTATAGTTCCGATGTCATTGTCTTATTTGTAACGAAAATTTTCGTTTTTTTGCCACAGATGCAAATGCCCCACCAAATCATAAATTTTTTTGCAAATTTGTCGGCAAAAACAAATTCAAATTTGGCTGGAACATCCCCCCGAGCCGTTACCAAGTAAAATTTTTGACCTGGGATTTGCCCGAAGTCAGCCTTGACATAAGTTTCATCGTCCATCAGAAGACACCCGTCGAACTTGGTCAGTTTCCGAGCACGAATTTTGACCACACTATTCTGTTTCATGGTCCGATTTGGATGTTTGCTAGCTCGATACGACTTGATTCCTTCCCGGAGTCGAGTTCTCTTCACGGTACTATGGGCAGGACCGAATTTTCTGGCCAAATCACGGTCCGACAGATTAGGATTCCTCTTAATCGTCTTCAAAATCTTACTACGCAGTTTCCGGTCGACAGTTCCACTCCGACGATTCGCTTGAGGCTTCCGAATCGTCGTCAATGTTTCCTTATACCGTTTGATAATGCGTCATACGGTATTTCTGGGCAATTTCAGCTGTTTAGCTGGCCTAGATGCAGACCACAATAGATTTTCCAAATAACTGTGCACAATTTTATCCCTTCTTCAGGCTTCCATGTTGATGGTTTACAAAGTACAGTCGATTTGGGGAATGTCAAAACTCATACGTGAAGCTGACAAAATTCCCGACACGTGGGCGCCAAAAACTTCCAAATCCGTCCACCAGGAGCGCCACAATATGAGCAAAAGTTTGTTCCAATTCTAAAAGAAACAAGCTTTATTTTGTAAAATTTTAGGATCTGTTACAAGAACTGGTGATATGAAAATGTAAGAAATTTTACGATCCGGAATTTGTTTCGGTTAAGGTTACTTTAAACGCTAGAGAAACAAATCAAGAGGCGGTAAAAAGATATTTTTCGTCATAATATGCGCATCTATATGGTCCTTCAAATGACATTTCATAATGTACACGACGAATAAAATTTGAAAACGATCAACATAACATTTTCTCTCATGTTAAAAACGGAACTGAAAATTTCCATCATGTAAAACGAAAATTACTTTTCTCAACTAAAACTAACTTTTCGCTTGAATAAATGACGTTGTAATTAAGCGATATGTAAATGATTGTACAAGTGCAATTTCCATTGCATTTTGACAGACAAACTTGCAATCGTAATACTCACACACGTACAGAGATGTCTATCTCCTCTGTGTGACGAAGAGCAAGCAAAATTTCTCCCCTCGCACTGACAACTTCAACGAGAGCTCTTCTCTTTCACATTTATACACCACTGTTGTGTAAGTGTGCACGCATCATGAGTGCGTTTGTTTATTTCCTTTTACCTCTTCCACTGAATCGCACCAAAGTGCTAGAGCATTAGCTAATAAATTCTCTGAGGTGGATGCAGATACTTTCACAGAGGTGTACACGCCGGTGAGCACTCTGCTGTATGGTTTTCGTAGATGAAGCGTGGACACGCAAAATCAGCAAAATAAAACAATTTATCGTAAATTTTTCGGTTTTCCTTGCAAATTTTTCATAGCAAGGCCAGATCTACTCTCTATTAATTGAAGTTCACAGAAGTGTTCGCTCAGCATCACGCGCCAGTGGTCACTTGGGTGTATTTAGACGAGAGCGCGTGTGAGCGATTCATGCGAAGAGAATGTGTTTCACTCGCGCCAGCTGCTTTAACCACAAGCACACACTCAAATGCTGTCTATTCGACACTGAGAAGAAGTGCGCTTTCCTCTTTGTGCGATGCTTCGTTTTTTTCATCCTCGGTGTGGCAAAAATCTGACTCTAGCGTGTATATCTCTGGTGAAATGCCATCTCTGCACACGTACACACCTACATTATTAGAAAAAATGATATTTACGCTTGACGTTATGTCTTCATATGAACGGCATATAAAATAAACCCGCAGTCGTAAACTGTCCACTTGCTGATGCAATCTTTTCTAGGACATTATCGAACCGCACCGAGTGCAAGTCGATTCGGTACTGTACACGTTCACTAATCATGGAGCGGATGGCAAAGTGAATATTTCACTCATCCGTTCTGTATGAAGGCAGGTAAACTGAGTAAAAAACCTGTTTTAATCCACCTAGTGGTGTAATGATGCCTTTCTCATGTATAATATTGTGGTATTCTATTCAAAAAATTTTTCTTCGATTTTTGAAGGAAACTAAAAGATTGTTTGTGCATTAACTAGTATAACATACAGAATAAAACAGTACTTTGATTGCGTAGGTCATCCTTAAGAAAACGAAGTGGGTTTACTATTATATGCACTTCCGGCACCGGAACCCGAGAACCGGTATAATCGAATTCGGCTCGTACGGTCACCAACTAACATAACGTTTAAACTTCACTAGTTTTTATACGATTTGCCATCGTACTCCAAACGACGGTTTAAATTTTTGTTGAACCCAAAAATATGCAGTAATTTTTGGTAGGACCATAAGACCTTTCATTTAGCCCTAAGATTGGGAATAACGGTTTAGAGTCCAGTTTATAACATTTTTTACGGTTTAAGTGACGGTGTACAATATTGAACACACTTTACCCTATAACTCCGGAACCGGAGGTCGGATCCGGATGAAATTCAGGAATTCCGTATGGGACCAAGAGACCTTTCATTTGAATCTAAGTTTGTCAAAATCGGTTCAGCCATCTCCGAGAAAACCTAGTGAGATTATTTGACACATACACACACACACACACACACACACACAGACATTGCTCAGCTCGATGAACTGAGTCGAATGGTATATGACAATTGGCCCTCCGGGCCAATTTTCACTAGTCGGTTTTTCAAGTGATTGCATAACCTTTCTATATGAGAAAGGCAAAAAATGTGACAGAGCCTATATTTATAGATTCTATTTTGTACGAATGTTTATACTGTGCAGAATGGTGGGATATTTTTTCATGTTTGACGCATAACCTTCCTATATCGACCGACATACTAGAGATGATACTTCCAGCTAGAGCAGTCTAATTGGTTGGAAAATTTTAAATTAGTTCATTTTTTTAACAATGTCTGATAGAAACATAAAAATTGATTTGAAAAATCAGAACATAAGTTGAAGAAAAAGCTTTTACTCTTAGGTGGTAATGTTGATCTTATTTCATTGTGCGAAAACTAAAGTTTATTTATAATGGAGCATTATATCTGGTTCAATACCATTTTTCAAATACCCGGGAATAAAGTGGGAACTGCATGAGTTGACCGAGAGACAAATGGAAAACCGAAAAGTGACGTGTGAAACGCCTCAACAGCGGTACAAAAGAAAGTCTTTCCTGCTTCGTATTGTCAGTGATGACAAAAATGGATTTTTGGAGAACCCTAAACCTGAGGTTGGCAATCATTGAGGTCTAAAGAGCCACAAACATGAAAAAGGACTTTCTACAAAAATTTCAAACGTTTTCCCTACATGGAAATAAAATGAAATGATTTAAACTTGTGAAAGTCAAATGGATAGTGTTCCAATCGTTGTAGCTAGAAAATTTGATTAATAGGCAAGAGAACTTTGTTATTGTTCCGGAACGAAGCTGATTATTTTGAACGATCGCGGCCTACAGTCGAATAGATCGCTGCAACGAGCTTGTTATGTCCAACGTATAGCAAATCTAAAATTTATGGTAAAGTGTTATAATATACCCCCCTTAAGAAAACATTGAGATAGTTTTTAATGTATTAATATATTTTATTCGATAACTAGCTGACCCGTCGAACTTCGTCTCGCCCGAATTTTTTATTTGAATTTATGTTTTCGGACAGTAGAATTGTCAAACGTCTTATGGTGTTAATGTATCTTTCCATTATTTTACTGATTACTTGGCTGCGATGAATTCATCAAAAAATATTGTGAATATGTTAAAAGCTTTAAATTAAGCAAAAATTAAGCGAATGCACTGATCACTTATCATGTTTTGAGTCAGTGCATCGAACAGCTATTGTAGCTCTCTCAAACTAATGGTTTCGACATATGCAAATAACTAAGACAACTAGGGGAAAGTCTTATAAAGCGCCCCTGATAGCCAAAATGCCCCCTTTCCTTTCTTAAGCATTGAAGACTTTTCTGAACCAAAGTTTTATCACTAACACTATCTTTTGGTAGGATCATTCTGCTATGCAAGTTTGGTGGTTGTCGTTTGCAGGAAAGTAAGAAAAAACTAAAAATTTCATTTGGCAGCTTTTCGATGTAAGGTTTTACTTCGACTAAATAGATGTTTTATCCGCCATTTCTCTGACATACTGATTATCTCAAAACAATAACTTTATGGACATTTGAAGAAGCATAATGCATCATTGTTGTGGGATAAAATGTCTTTTGTTGTGTGTCATACTACTGATTTGGGACCCAGACTATAGTGATTAGATAATTATTGTTCAATATGTCGTTCAGGCACTGTTTTATTTTGCCCAGGAAAAACGGTTCATTTTTGCCAGCAGCGTTTGAGCGAATGGCTTCAATTGCACTCAGACTATCTGTGAAGAGGAAATAATGGTTTGGAGATAATGTGACGATTACACTCAAACTATAATGAACTGCTGCTAGCTCTGCTATATAAACAGATGCAGGTTCTTGAAGCCTAAATGAGGCCGAAACATTATTGTTGAACATACCAAACCCTGTCGCTTCTTCAATTCGCGATCCGTCCGTATAAAACATTTTCTCAGAGTCAATATGCCTGAACTTACTTGAAAATATTTTTGGGATTTCCGTCGAGCGTAGATGATCCGGGATTCCACGCACTTCACGCTGCATGGATGTATCGAAAAATGAAGTTGAGTCAGGGGCACTTAGGATGCTGACACGGATAGGAATATATCTTGAAGGGTTGATTTCCTGTGACATATGGTTAAAATATACTGTCATAAATTTTGTTTGAGATCGAAGCTCGACTAGTCGTTCGAAATTATTAATTACCATGGGATTCAGCACCTCACATCTTATTAGCAGGCGTGATGAAATCGATCTTTTAATGGAAGAACTCCCGCCAGAACTTCAAGACTCATTATATGTGTCGAATGCATGCAGCCTAAGGCAATTCGCAAACAACGGTACTGAATTCGCTCAAGTTTGATAATATGAGAGTTTGCAGCGGAACGAAAACAAACGCATCCATATTCCATCACTGAAAGTATCGTTGTTTGATACAATTTTATTAGATCTTGCGGATGAGAACCCCACCAAGATCCTGTTATTGTTCGAAGAAAATTTACTCTTTGTTGGCATTTCGTTATCAGATACCTAATGTGTCCTCCCCACGTGCATTTGGAATCGAACCAAACCCCGAGGTATTTAAAAGTTAAAACCTGTTGGATCATTCTTCCCATCATATGGAGCTGAAGCTGCGCGGGATCATGCTTTCTTGAAAAGACGACTAACTCTGTTTTCTCCGCAGAGAATTCGATACCAAGATGAACAGCCCAAACGGACAAGTTATCTAAGGTATCTTGCAATGGTTTATGCAGATCAATAGCTTTGGGCCCAGTAACTGAAACCACGCCATCATCTGCCAATTGTCTTAGTGTACATGGGGTTACTAGACAGCTGTCAATGTCATTCACGTAAAAATTATAGAGGAGCGGACTGAGGCATGAGCCTTGCGGGAGACCCATGTAGCTAATTCTGAATGTTGCCAAATCGCCATGTGAAAAATACATGCACTTCTCTGACAAAAGGTTGTGCAAATAATTATTTATAACCGCTGGAAGTCCATGTTGGTGGAGCTTGTCTGAAAGAACATCAATGGAAACTGAATCAAATGCTCCTTTAATGTCTAAAAATACAGATGCCATTTGTTGCTTTTGAGCGAAGGCAATTTGGATGTCAGACGAAAGTAATGCAAGGCAATCATTCGTCCCTTTATTTCTACGGAAGCCAAACTGAGTATCTGACAACAACCCGTTCGTCTCGACCCAAGTGTCGAGACGTCGCAGAATAATTTTTTCGAACAATTTTCTGATGCAGGACAACATCGCAATGGGTCTATATGAGTTGTGATTGGAAGCTGGTTTCCCCGGCTTTTGAATGGCGATAACTTTCACTTGTCTCCAGTCAGGTGGAACAATATTTTGCTCAAGAAACTTGTTGAACAATTCCAACAAACGTCTTTTTGCGAGGTCGGGCAGATTCTTCACCAAGTTGAATTTAATTCTGTCCAACCCAGGGGCGTTATTGTTACAAGACAAGAGTGCTATAGAAAATTCCATCATTGAAAATGGGTTATTAATAAAACCATTATTTGGAGGAGATTCCCGTATAATGCTCTGCGTAGGAACAGAATCTGGGCAAACTTTCCTAGCAAAGTCAAATATCCATCGGTTCGAGTATTCATCACTCTCATTGCCCACGTTACGATTCCTCATTCGTCTGGCCGTATTCCAAAGAGTGCTCATTGAGGTTTCTCTTGACAAACCTTCGACAAAATGTCTCCAATAGCTACATTTTTTGGCTCGAAGTGTGCTCTTGTACTTGGTTTCTAAAACCATAAGTTTTTCAAAATTCTGAGGAGTTCCTCCTCCCCGTTTTAGAAACGTCTTGCAAGCATTTTGTTTTGCGAGTTTAGCCTCTGAGCACTCTTTGTCCCACCAGGGGTTGGGAGGCCTTCTGTTAGTCGTTGGCCCAGGAAAGCGTTTAGTTTGGGATTGTTCTGCGGCCTCCAGAATCGAACAAACGAGGAAGTCATATTCTTCAAGTGGAGGGAGCTCTTCCATTGAATTCAAAATACTAGAGATTCTACTTTGGTATTTAATCCAGTCGATATTTTTTGTCAAATCATATGGAATACTAGCTGAATTAGCAATACATTTGTTACAGCTAATTGAGATGATGATTGGTAAATGATCGCTACCGTGTAAATCAGGCAATATTTTCCAGGTGCAATCTAGTCGAATTGATGTTGAGCAAAGAGAACTGATTTGTTGTGAGACATATTTTACGGCTGCTGGGGCATTATGTCTGAGGCGAGCGAAAAAAACTAAGAATGTGGCCGTTTTGGAAAATGTGTTTGTATCTATCAATTCTCATCTTTTCTATTGGAGTCATTGAAAATTATGTTCCTCATCCGTATTGCAATGAAATACTTACATTCTCGAGGAAAATGTATCAATACACTTGGAAATATCTAAATTTTTTCTTAAGGGGGGCATATTATAACACTTTACCCTACTTTAAATTAATTCCGGAAATTTACAAAAGCTGCCATCGCTACTTGTAGTTCGTCACTTCTCGCTAGTCTGGGATATTATTTAGTCGTGTTTAATGAATGCTCGTAGGGTGACAATCACAGGAACAATTTTCAATTAACTATTCAGCGAAAAAACTTTTTTTTAACTTTTAATTTATGACTTCTGATCAGTCAAAGTTATTATTTAGTAAACTTTTGACATATCAGAGACTCGGATGTTTCGCATCGCATCTACCCTTTGGTAGAAGGTAAAAGTTTAGATGCGAAAAACCTTCTTCTTACCTAAATGAACCTTGTTACGTTGAATTTTTCAATAGTTGTCGCATTAGTCGACGCCACATCATTTTGTTTAGTACCCCACCTACGATTAACGAATGGTGGAGTTCGGTACTGAGAATCAATATCAGAAAGTTTTGTATGAAAATAATGTGCAATTCTTCTGTTATAGGGGAGTGAATATGAGGAGTGATTGTATCAGTATTCAGCTTATCATTCGAGTCAATGCATAAAATCTCACAACTAATGATTTTCAATCCACCAGAATTTACAAGACGCAAACGAACTTCAGCATGCTAAATGCAAGGTAAACCTCTTTGTTTGATTTCATTATTTAAACATCAGAATCTTAGCCCTTATTACGGCTATCACTACACGGTGAAAACCAAGTGAAGTGATTTTTACCTTATTAACGGTATCATTTCACCGACGACACGACCAGGCACTCCAAAGTAAAATCGGAATAAAAAGTGTCCGTGAGCGATTTACCGCCAGTTACCACAAATATAGCGACCCCTTGTTAATGATAAAAATAAAATTCCTAAGCAACACTGTTTTGGTTGCTATTAAATAGTTACCGAGGTACCATAGAGATATAAATAAACAAACAAATTGAGATAGTTTTTCTATCTCTAGATTACTTCTGGGGAGTTTAAATGATTGTAGACTTATAATTCTCTGCATCTAGCATATTTTATGGTGAGTAACAACATATGTTTCGGAGTTCTTTAATTTGGTAAGCTTTCAAATTTTATTATCCAGGAATTGGTACGAAACCTAGCTGTTTGTATGGCAGGTTTGACTATGGAGCTCTACATAAAATATGATTGCGATCTTTACTACCAATCTATTCGAAAACTTGACAAAGTTACCGATTAATTGTTTCCTGGTGAGATATGAGAAAAGTGTGGGTAGAACAGCCCAGGAATATGACCAGTAGATCAACCAAAATTTTATCTGTCCATAAGGTAAATTCCCATCCTACCATGGTTCGAGTGACCGCGGTACAATGCCCGTTTCATTTCTTTATCAATGAAAAAATAATAATTGCAGCAATCGCCATCGATAGGATATTTCGCTTGACATCCTGTTCCAGAATGCTCTAAATGTAAATGTGTTAAAATACGGATGGATTTTCTTAAGTATTACTCGCGAAACTTCTATACCGTTGTGAAGTTATTATACGAATACAAGAAGGAGTATGATATTAATTTGTAGAAATATATATATGATTTAAGAAAGACCTTATTATATCAACAATACTTCTTCACTAAGAATCTATCATAGTGAAGTTTACCTAAGTCGCCTTAATCTTTTTTGTTTTTCCTCTTATTTTTCTCGTACGAGATTTTAATATTTTGTCAAATCGTTAACCATATTCGACAGTATCAATTATGATGATTTGTTTTTCCCTTGTTTCATCACATAGTTGCATTCATATGTCATTTTTAAAATCTGTTTTCCCCGTTCGATACAGATCAAATTTATTCATTTCGGGTTCTCAATGGTTGATTTCGGAAGGCATCAACATTTTTTTATATACATTTTCTGTTCAATCAAAATTTGCCAGTGGTACGAATCTCCTTGTGTTGATTTTTCTATCTTAAAGGCCGTTCACTGGTTTATCACTCACTTAGATTCTCCAGCATTTGTATTAGAGTCAGCGACAATCTCAGCAACATCTGGGGGCAAAACCTAAATAAATAAATACGTCTTAATTCATAATAAAAATGATCAGCAATTGCACATAATTTTGAAGCCTTTAAAAAATCGTTGGAACCGTTGCGAAATACTTATTACATATTGGTTCGTTTTGTTCTATTTACATTTTTCAGTTGAACAACAAACGTAACCAAGGTGACCGTTTTCTAAAAACAACAGTTTATCAACCAGGGTTGCCAGTTGCAAATATATTCCTAAGGATTTCATTTTGACATTACGAGTTACTGAGGGCTAGTTAAATTTACGATACAGTTTTAACAGCGAGTGGCAGGTCGTGTCGTCGATTTCACGGTGAAAACCAAGTGGAGTGAATGTAGGTCTTTATCACGAAAGCCGCTTCAGAGAAAAACGTAATTACTTAGATGAGCTTGATGTTATTACGAACATCGAATCACCAAGATTTTGTTAGAAAAAATGTTTTTGTTCACTGCAGTGATTACTTCACTGAGCGTGATACTGGTTATAGGTAAAATCAAGTGAAGTGTGAGAAACCTTCTTCTGTGATATGTGAGTGAAGTGAATGTGGAAGTGGAAGTGAGAACGATAATAGGGGCCCCTATAATTGATACGCACAAAAATCGTTTTATACTGTGATTTGTTCAACTCACGCCTACGATAGCCAACATTAATCATCTAACTGATTACATTGCACACAATGCATCTTCTGGTAAGCAATATCCTGTTTAGCTACACTCATATGCGTTCCATCATCAAATCATTTGGCAAGCAATAATGTTCATACCCAATTAAGCACGTGGCTCGGAATAACGAATCACATCGATGCATACTTTATGCATGTGAAATCTTCACACAAATCAACTCGTTGCGCGCCAAAAGATTCTTTCATCGATCTAGTATTCCTTTCTTCGACGGCCAAACACTTATGCAACTCGTTATGCGCCAAACACCTATCGATCATCTAGCAATCATTGGAGACTTTTTCAGTGGAAAATTCCATTGTCCATACAAAATAACTTTATTGGTTTTTCCCACTTTTCCGGTAAGTTTTCCTAATTTTTTTGATGTACGAACCCGGTGGGGGTAAAAACTGATCAAACAAAAATTAGAGGGTTGTATTCAAGACACGACCGAGCACAATAACATTAAAAATGGAACGTTTCTAAGGTCTTCATAATATATACAAAAATAAAGAGACGATGATACACTAAACTAAAAACTTTTTCAATTGACTAATTACAAACTTGCTCTAGTTTAAGCGCTTAGATTGTTGGCGAATGATAAAATTGACAATAAGATTTTTTCTTGATAATTAATTATATTCAATTTTGATCCCTTTCCACAATTTTTTACATTGTTAAGATTTTGAATAACGTCCTTTAACTAGAATTCAAAGTTACTTGAAAGCTCAATTTTAGATACAAACAACCTAAAGATTTAATCCTGAACAAATGAAACTGTTTTATTTTATGACAATAATCTTCGAGAAACATACAAACTTATTAATTTTATAAACAGTTAATCGATCCAAGAGAAGGATTTTATTTATTTTAACGAAAAATGTTGTACCAGTAAGCTCAGTAATAGTGTAATTTTATTAATCCTTCTTCAAAATCGTCGATAATCTTCGGAAAGTGTCGGTAAATAATATGGCAACAATACGAGGAAGAAAAATGTGAAACAGTCCGCATAAAATATTTAGTTACTTACATTGATTTTCGCTTTGGCATATTAGGAATATACGAAATTGATACGCAACAAAATTCAGAAATTTTGTTCATATTGTAACTTGATGTTATTAACACATGAATGAACATTGTCATAGTTACAATGCGTGTTTTGAAGCAAATAATAATTGAACTGAAACTGGCGGTTAACCAAATTCTACGAGGGTTGCTATTCAAACGATACATGTAAAATCGCAAGTAAACTTACCTTTAGTTTATCTTTGATACTATATGATATTGTATCTAATTGTACTGTATATGTGAGCCTGTGGAACTCATTTATACTACTAAACCAAGGAGACCGCTTTTAAATAAGTTTCAGAATTTAATTTTGAATCTTTTGAAGCGTTTAATACCTGGTGGGACAACAACTTGTTCAGTCACATATAATGAAGAAGAAGTTTCTATGATTATCATAATAACACAACTTTATACTGAATCCATTTTCGCGCCACCGTTTTGTTCGTATGGGAATGGAGATTTAAGTATGCAAACCGATCCGTTGACAAATTAAAACATTTTTAAGCTTACAATATTGAAGCTTTGGAATCATTTGAATGAGGAAATTCCATTAACAAATCATCGAGGAACAAGCGCTGCAAATTAGATCCGAATTAGATCTATTGCCGTTAATACTAAATTAGCCCGATAGTTACCAGATAACCAAAATAAAATACTCAATTCAAATAAATTTTTCAATGGAATGCAATCGAAATATTCAAATGACGTTATCTCATAAGTTTAAGTTAAATGTTTCCGAATCGATTGGTTGTTGAATTATATGAATCCATCAACAAATGACTGAGGTATGAGCGTTCAAAATTATGGCAGAAAAATGTTACGCGATTAGTTTTGCATGTTTTAATTTGACACCCAGCCTCGGGAAGCGAAGTGTAAGGCATTTTTAATGGCAAAATCGACCAACAATTTGCTAAATACATGGGATATTTCAAAAGAACCGATAACCACGCTGATTCGGTTCTTCAATAGCTAGATGATATATAAGATATTCAAGCGAACACGAAGCGGTGTTGTGCAGACAGCAGGAAGTTTCACCAACACATAATGCAAAAGCGACAATCCAGCAAGTGAACGCATATACAATCCAGTCATCAGCTCACTGGACGAGCTACTTGTTTCATTCGCAGTCAAACATCAACTAGGCAAAGAAATATTGTGCAGCCTATATTTATAGATTTCTCTTCATACTACGCAGAACGATGTGGTGTTTTTTATGCATGACGCAAAGCCTCCTATGCCGAACAATAAGTTGACGTCATTTTGTAAAGCAGGGATTGGTGGATGAAAACATAGGTCGATTCCAACCATTTTTTCAATAGTATGCTATTGAAATACTGCAACGACGTCGTCATACATGTTTAAGTTAAAAGTTTCCGAATCGATTGGTTGTTAAATTATAACAATCCATCAACAAATGATCGAGTTATTAACTTTCAAAATTATGACACAAAAAGGTTACGCGGCTATTTTTGAAACTTTTAATTGACACCCGGCCCCGTATAGTGAAGAGTAAGGCATTTTTAATGCCAAAAAAAAAGCATCTCAATCCGTCCATCCGTTCTTACGTGATGCGATTACAAAGAATGATCTTTGCATTTTTATATATATAGATAGACTAGCTGAAATACCCGGCGTTGCTCGGAAATGTTTCGCAGGCAAGGCTGAAAGGGGATTCTAGAAATTGTCCTGCCCATCGAAATGCTCTGAATGTTGTAAAACACGACAGCTCGATTGAACAATACTCCGTACATGTCCAAATTGCTCACGACCAGTGTCCCATTTCAGATCTCACAATGATAATAATTTCCAAGGCATTCTCGACAAATTGGGTCAGTTTTATATTTGAACCCTTTTGTTAGTAATACTTAAAACACCTTTCTCTTCATAAATACCTTCTTAGTAATCTCCGAGTTTCATATGTATATATGCTTGTAACGTACTCGATTTATTACGTACTAGCTGACCCGTCGAACTTTGTCTCGTCAGAAGAATTGTCAAAAGATTAAGTGGTCTACGTTTCTCTCCATTGATTACTTAACCTACAATCAACGGAATTCGACACACACTCGCTTTAGCTCCAAAAGAAGAAACATCACTAAAGAATCATGTGAAAATATGAAACACTTCTGTTAACCGAAAATTGAACAAATGCACAGATTTCTATTCTGAACAGTCCGTTATATGGAATTACTCATACGTGAATGTTCACCCGACAGAACAAACTTTGAAGCAGTTTCTTATACACAAAAAGTTTCTATTTTTGTGTTCGGTAATAATTTTTTCGGCAACGATCTGTAAAATATTATTTTTACTGAAAGATACGTAAAATTTATCCAACTCCTATGTAAAAGTTACGGTTCTTTATTATTTACTGACACGGCCTGTGAACTCCGAAATGTCATTTCTCTTGACGAACTCAGTGAAAGTTCTACCAATACTCGGAAAATTAATAAAAAATAATGAAGAATTTCAGTAACCATAACTATACATTCAGCAGATATACAGATCTGTCAAATAACATAATTTTCGGACGTAAAAATGTGAAAATTTCTAGATTTGTCGAGAAAAAATAATGGTGCGAATTGATTGTTTGCGAAAAAAAAGATAATACTGATTCCTAGCAGTAATTTTTCATTTAGTGAATATATTCAAAAATTTTTTAAAACTTCTTATTTCAGCACTCTAAAAATGTGAAGGGTGATTCCATATTCTACTGAATTGCATCCGAAAGATATCTGATCATTTTATTTGAATAAATTATTTCTGGAGAGCAAATGTAATTCAATTCATTTATGCCGTTTCCGCATGATGCCAAACCTAACCCAGTTTCCACTCTAACTGCTGTCAAACCGTTTGTTTGAACTCAGTTTCGAACCTAGTTTCAACGTTGTTGAACTGAAAATCAAGTCAGTTTCGAACCTGGATTTTAAATCAGTTTTACTCAAACCCCCGTTGCTAAGTGCAAAATCAACACAGTTTCGTGAAAAGTGTTTGTTTGATGAAACTACCTTGGGTCAGTTTCAGTTTTCATTCAAGCGAAAACGACATTAGTAAGCAATAATTTTGATACCCATTTAAGCACGTGGTTCGAAATGACGAATGCCATCCATCAAGTATGCATGTGAAATCTTCACACAAAATATCTCGTGGCGCGCCAAACAATTTTTTCAACGATCTAGTATTCTTTCCTTCGACGGCCAAGTACTTATGCAAGTCGTTGCGCGCCAAACATCAATCGTAGATCTAGCAAGCATAGGCGACTTTTCCAACGGAAAATTACATTGTCCATACAAAATAATTTTATTGATTTTTCCCACTTTTCCGGCAAGTATCCCTAATTTTTTTGATGTACGAACCCGGTGGGGGTAAAAACTGATCAAACAAAAAAAAAGAATCATATAAATCCGTCCATCCGTTCTTACGTGATGCGATTACAAAGAATGATCTCTGCATTTATATATATATATATATATATATATATATATATATATATATAGATATATTTATATATATATATATATATATATATATATATATATATATATATATATATATATATATATATATATATATATATATATATATATATATATATATATATATATATATATATATATATATATATATATATATATATATATATATATATATATATATATAGCCAACATTAATCATCTAACTGATTACCAACGAGCCAACATTTCTCTGAGAAACCTTTGCTTGTTAGAATAATAAATAGTACCTGTGGTAATTTTAGTGTTCTGCATTCAGCATTGCAAGTTGTATAGAAAATTTGCAAAAATACACCTTCGAACTGACAGTGTATCTTGACAGTGTACCGCATCCCTGAAAATTTGTCGGAGTATTCCATATTATAATTTGTTTTTAGTGTCCCTTACACGTGACAATATTATTGTCAATCCAAAGTATTGTCAATACCATCAATCCAATTGGTTTGATAACTTGAGTCCGAGTTTTTCGAGAAATTCAAGGGCTTGGCGCTTTAAATATTGCAAATGAATATTAAAATATTGAGAGAAGAGGTCATTGCACATATTTGACAGTTTCTCTCTGGAGAGAAAGTATTGTCGGATCGAAAAGCAGTTTTGATTTTTTGATAATATTTTCGTCAATCCTATGAAGTTTCCATTACACGATCAAAAATATTGTCGATACTCCTTGTATTTACCTAAGGCAAGACCTACAACTCCACTCAAATTCATAATAAGTGCACTTACTCTAAACTTGAGTTACCATCTGTCTACTCATTTTTGAGTTAAGAGACGAAGCTTTCAAAATTGGAGTATTTTTTACTCAAAATATGGAAAAATATTTTTTTCACAATTTGAGTGAGTTTAACTCAAAACTTGAGTTCCTTGTACTGAAAATAAACACATTCTTATTCTTAAATGTTTATATACAAAGTCATTCTTCTTTCTTTTAAATGGAAAGTCCAGAAAAGTGATTCAAAACCGTTTCATTTTGACCGGTTTGGAGTCGAAATTGAACAATGTTGATATTCTTATGTTGTACTTCTCACTTAGAATAATTGAAATCACAAAATTTCTATGAAAACATCTATGATTGATGATTTATGGTTTCAAAGACTAGAAAACGACGTATTCTTGCATCCTTAAATTCGATAAGAATATTCCGATAAAGAAAACGCATTGAAATGTTTGAAAACTCAACGTTTACTCAATTCTCGGTTGATTTTTCAATTTGGCGTAAAAGCAAGTGACAGTTTCTCTTTAATCACTCTTTCTTTCGATTATTGTGATGTGATTAAAATGTGATTCTTTGATATCACCATTCTGTTTGAAAGTCGAAAATTTCGGGTATCATTTCATGCAAAGAGTTGAGTGATAAACGTGGAAACCGCTTGGTAATTATTAGAAGAGAAAGTAAACAAAGAGAAACTGTCACTTGCTTATGCGCCCTTTTGAAAAATTAAATGAGAATTGTATGAATAAATGCGAGAGAACTCATGGCCTGAGCAAATTTTACTCAAATCCGTACTCAAATTCTGACATATTGTTCCAGTTTATGAATGTGAGTGATCGCAACTCAAACCATGAGTTATTTTCAAAGAGCGTGTGTGGAATAAATACCTACGTATCGGTTACAGTGTAACCATATTTGCAGATTTTTTAATAACTTTATGCTGTGGAAAAAATATTTATTAAATTTAAATTTTTAGACTCGGTTTTTGATTTGAAAAATGTTTTGATGAATGAATTTTTTTATTATATATTAATGCTTAAAAACAATTAATTGAGCTTTGATGACAAAACACGAAATATTTTATGTTGGACGCAAAATCGAATCCACTGTTGACGTATTACCGGATCTTTTGGAAACCGGAAAAAGCCAAGTTTGGATAGAAATGCTTAGTGTGACCATAGTGTGGAACACAACAGTTCATTCTTCTCGAAAAACTAAACACACTTTCGAGCTTACACTAATTTAACAAATCTTTTTTGGTTACACTTTATTTCACTAAAGAGATAAACGTTTGATGCTGATTTTAATTACACAGTGCGGACCCGAAAGACAACAGTTAAAAGGTCCTTAATAAACTCAATAAAAAAAAATACTATAAACATTTATTACAAATGATATTGAAAAAAATCGATAGTCATTATAAGTAGGCAACTAAACAAACCGATTCCGGCTATCCTGGTTCCCGGTATCCGGTTCCGGAAATACCGGAAATAGTGGTCATATTTACCAAAATAGATCTCACTTACTTTTCTCAGCGATGGTTTGACCGATTTCCACAAACTTAGATTCAAATGAAAGATCTCGTGGTCCCATACGGAATTCCTGAATTTCACCCGGATCCGACTTCCGGTTCCGGATTTATAGGGTAAAGTGTGTTCAATATTGTACACCGTCACCTAAAATATTTTCGGATGCAGCAAACATTTAAATCGTAATTTAGAGTGCGTACTAGAAGAGTTTGTGTGTCATGTTAGTTGGTGGCTGTACGAACCGACTTTGATTATACCGGTTCTCGGGTTCCGGTCCGGAAGTGCATATAATAGTGAACCCATTTCGTTTTCTCAAGGATCACTTACGCAATCAAAGCACTGTTTTATTCTGTATGTTATGCATAAACAATCTCTTGGTTTCTTTCAAAAATCGAAAAGAAAAGTTTGAACAGAATACCACATATATGTACATGAGAAAGGCATCATTACACCACTAGGTGGATTAAAACAGGGTTTTCTTTTCACAATGTGCGGGTAGCAACATCAAAATCAGCCAATCAGAAACTGGTCCATTTTGGAACAAAAGCAGCCCCCTCAGTTGTCAGGTCTTGTCTTAGGTATTGACAATAATATTGTCTTGTGTAAGGGCCGCTTTTGGTTTCGACTATCAATACAAAGAAAAGGAATGTGATCTATTATCTGTTAACAGCAATACAAAACATAGAATGCCATCGATCGAAAAACAGGATTCTACACGGTAATAATTATTGACTAAAACCGGGATTGAATAGCCACGGTTATCGAAACCTGTTGGTAGTCTAAGTTATATCATGGCTGCTTAATCAATTTGCTTTTTCGGACACTATTTTATGTGTTAAACTGTCATAAAATTCAACTCCGTCATAATTTATACTGTTTTTATGGGCTACAATGTATGTTTTGCTTCCGCTACGCAGTTCTAATCATTAGTTTGTTAAACGAAAAGGAATCGTGGAATATTCCAGCAAAGCGAAGAGCATGTGAAATGGGATCATTGGGCAAGTGTTTAAAGAAAGTGGAAAGTGACACCGATTACACCCCGACGAAAGCAGTCCTGTGCCGTCAACCGACCGAGCACATGTTCGACTGCCGTTTCGTTGTTTTGTTTTCTTTTGCTCCTGCAGGAACATCCTTTCGCCTTCGACCAACAGCAGAAAGCATAGCACCTTGAACCACTTGAAATGTGACAAACGACCTGATTTTTTCCTACCATACGTCGCGAACGGCGCGTGTATATCTCTGTGCAATCGTGTTGAATTATGAGCGAAGTAATTAGCCATCTTCCGTTACCGATTGCTCTTCTGCTCAATGGTGGAATTATCTGCTTCGACAACGAGATATGCCGGCGAGGGCGGTGTTTTCAGATCTTCGAATTATCTATCAAGGCGGATCGCAGAAAGGTTTTCTACACAGAGATAGTTCATTCATAAAAAAATCTAGAAATGCTACTCAGTGAAAAAGATTTCCCTAGAACCACTTCACCGATCGGCTGCCTAGACTAACGGATTCATGATAGAATCCGGCTTGATGAGGTTGAACTTTGAATTTTAGTTTTTGGCTCAATCTGGATAACTCATTAAATGAACTGAGTCAAGAGAAGAAAAAAATCTACCATTGCCAGAGAATATTTTCCCAAATAAATTTGTTTCGAAACTAAAGTTTCATTCAACAATAAATCTCATGTTTTTCTAAACAGCCAACAGTCAAAATAAACCTTGTTGAAGGGAAATAATAAATAAATCTCTACTTACTAGACGAGCACTGCGGAGATTTCGAACAGCAGTAGAAAAACAACGAAAGTTTTTATTTTCGTATACCAATAGTGCGAGTAGTGCTTGGTTTTGACAAATGATTTATTCGGTGATACGTGAGAAGTGAAGATGTGAGATCCGACGAAAGCTTTATTCAAATAGCCTAGATGTATGCTTCCTAATCAGTTGTTTATCGCACGTTGTTAGTTTGATGCGATGCGTAATTTCATTATAATCGCACTTTCTTAAATCATCAAACATCAAACTGGCCATATGTCTATCGCTTCAGCTGTCGGCAAACATAAGAAGGAAAACATAATAAAACAAAAAATGCAATTTTACGCATATCGTGCTCTCCGTAGCCATATCTAGAAGATGCAAATGTAGCACTCTAAACGGTCTGTTGAAACATTCAGCGACCACACGTAACCATTCTACGACCATCTGGACCGCTGTTTCGTAATGTTTCGCGTAATGGGAGCTACTGAAAGCTGATATACGTTATGTCCGGTCTGGTAGGCTGCTATATAGAGAAATCGTAAACGGACCACGTGTTTATTATTGTTCTTCTTTTCTCTCATTCATAAAATATTTGTTTTGCGCGCAACACATTTCTTTGCAAACAGATAATTGATAAGTTCTTTTTCCGGTAGCAATCGCATCGTGTTGTTTCGTAGAAGAGGACCCAATTAGAGGCATCATGTCATACAGAGGGGTTTTGGATAAGAATAATTACTCAAGAATATGAGAAAAGGAATCTACGCTATCAGTGACCTTATATCGATAGTCGCACGACAGAAGGGCCTAACTGCAAATGACAGTTTCTCTTTGTTTTCTTTTTTTTAACGATTGACCGGATTGATTTTTTGTTTGATGCCTTACTCTTCGCAAAACTTTCAAGTAAAACCACAAGTTTTCGATTTGTGTTGGACACTTTCAGGAAATTCCAATAATGGCTCCGTAACAATCAAATTGAAGTTCCGTGTTCACATAAAGAGCCTTTTTTCAGAAGCCTATACTGAAAGTCTAACAAAGATACAGAAATTCATCCACACGGAACCACCCGCGATCCCATTTCAACCAGAATATTAGTTGATTTTCTGAATTCGATTGGTTAAAATTTGGTACAACTAATCGATTGTTGTTTTAACTAAACTGTCATTTTTGTTTTTCGATTAGCAGAAACGATGGTTGAAACAACTAATTTAACTGTTTGAAAAAAAATGCTGTCAATTAGTGAGGACACATACCTTTCAATTTCAACAAATATTTTAGTTGAAATAACTGGTGTTGTTATTGAAACAAAATTCTGTTAGTTGAAAAATAAATCGGTTTTATTTGTTTGTTTGTTTTGAGATCAGTAAAGATCTAAATTCTAAAAAAAAACTTCTGATTCGATCGGAAATGATTGATGTAGAAAAACGTTTTTAATCAGCAAAAGTGCCCGGAGGGGCGAGTTTATTAAATTTACCTAAAATGATGCCTTCAAACGGTTGAACTAAAGTTATGCACTGATAATTTTAGTCAATTTATATGAGCTTGTGTGTATCAACCGCTGGGAATTGGAATTTTGCGACGGCAATTCAAACGCGCCATTCAATCGCAGCGCGTTCTGTGCGTTTGAAACCCTTCGCTCCTGTTACTTTTATAAATTAAATTCATGTCAAAAAGCGTTTTATTGCTAATGCATGAACATCATCGTCGGTGACAAACAGCTGGAAGTAAAACAGTCTGCAGGAAGTAAATAATGATCGAATTTGAAGCATAAAATTTTTGCGCATACCTGAAAGATTACGAGATGATCATTAATTAACATTTTCTAATTTGTCACCAAATCTTTTTCATCTCAAACGAGGTTAACTTTATCACAACACCGCTGTTAGATAAACACTTGTTATCATAAAATTCTCAAATAGAATGAACACAATTTCACCAAACGCTTCAACCATCGATGTTGTTTTCATTGACATTTTGAAGCGACGCGAACAGATTTCAACTAAAAAAGTTGTTGATTTTGCATTGCAATTATTGTTTTGCTTTCAACTGTCTCCGGCATTTGACAGCATTCAAAACAACATATTTTTCAACTACTTGAATATATGCAAATCAAAAACCATTTTGGTTGAATCAAAAAGAAATTAGTTAAATCAACTATCGCAAAAATCAAAAACTGCGATATCGCAATTTTATGATCGAAGGGTTCTCCGTGCAAGACACGAAATTTGCGTCTTTTCCTTAGCTTTCAAATAAGCGATTCCAAAGAACAATCTTATTGTGAATGGAAAAAAGTCTAAATTAATAAACAAATAAAAAATAAATTCAAACTTGGGCCTATTATTTCTTTTTTATTTTTCTCATATAAAAAGGCTATGCAATCACTGTGAAAACCGACTTTTTAACCGAGGCCCGGAGGGCCGAATGTCATATACCATTCGACTCAGTTCGACGAACTGAGCAAATGTCTGTGTGTGCCCGTCCGTCCGTCCGTGTGTGTGTGTGTATGTATGTATGTAACAAAAATATGCACTCACTTTTCTCGGTGATAACTGAACCGATTTTCACAAACTAAGAATCAAATGAAAGGTCTCATGGTCCCATAGTCTGCTTTTGAATCTCATCCCGATCCGACTTGCGGTTCCGAAGATATAGGATAATATGCATCAAAAAATGGAAAAAAAAATTCACTATCACTTTTTTCAGAGAGGGCTGAACCGATTTTCACAAGCTGAACCGATTCAAATGAAAGGTCTTATGGTCCCATAGCCTGTTATTGAATTTCATTTTGATCTGACTTCCTGTTCTGGAGTTACAGAGTAATATGTGAAAATTAGAGAAAAAGTGTGCATTTAATTTTTTATGAAACAGCTCAACCGATTTTCACAAACTAAGATTCAAATAAAAAGTCTTATAGTTTTCTAAAAAATTCTAGAACATTTTATCCGAAATCAAAAACAGAACTATAATTATGTAGAAGGTCTCAGACATGTGTTACACAAATAACAAGACAGTAAACGTAATAAAATGTAATACAATATCAGTTCCAGTGGAAAAGTTTAAACTGTCTGTTAAAAACACTCGTAAAAGGCACACCGAGAATTGGGTACATAAGCAATCTTCAGTAACATTATTTTTTAATCTTTGGGCCCCTCCCGAAAAGAAATCCTGGGTATGGGCCTGACTGGACCTAAGGTTTGAATGCAGTTTGATTAGAACCAATGACATTATTTCATTAAACTACGCTTGTGTAAATTGATAATCAGTCGTCGGGGTGAATAACGTTTATTTTGTTAAACTTATACTTCCACATTGTAGGAGAAATGCAAAAACTGTACGCTTACAGTTTTAACCCTGTATTAATATAAAGCTGATAAAATTAAAATATATCTTTTTCCGATCTTTCATTTACCTACGAATACTTCTTCGAGTGATGTATCTTGGACTCGTATACTTTATGCTTCTAAGGATAACTGGAAGTGTTATTTTCATTGTGTTATGTTACATTATTTTGTTGTGCTATTTCTCATTGCTTCTAAAATTTTGCGGTACACATTTACGTAGATCTGTGCGTTGTAAATGAAATCCATGTGTGTCCAACCGAATAATTCGCTGAATTCGCTTACGTTCGGCAGCGAACGAATTAGCTTTTTGAAATCCTGAAAAATACATGATATGTAAGCAATATATACTAATTACAAGCAGAGTAATGAACTATACATTAGATGCGTATCTAAGCTCTAGCTATTATTAATGGAAATGTATTTTTGTTGAAAGAAATTGTTACAAAAAAAACATGGAAAATATTACTCAACGCTGTATAGACCTTTTTTTGCAATCTCTGTGGGAGAGTTTTAATATATTGACGGAGCATTTTGAAAAGACTCCATTAGAGTGGAGCTACTGATCAGCTCGACCATGTACCTTCGAACGGAGCAATTAACAATCGGATGGCGTATTATCTGGAGAACATGGCGCGTGGAAAAAAACTTTCTTTTTTCCTTGAAAGGCTAAACTAAAAAAAATATTTGTTAACACTTATGGAAAAATGAGCGAATGGTATTACTAAGCTACGCTCTGGGATTCCCAATGAACTTTACCTAATACACATCAATCGAAGTGATGTAAAGAATTTGAAAACTTAAGAAAAAGTACGTTTCATGTTCTGCATTAAAATTCATTGGGAACATTATAAACATTTTCGTATGGACATACGGTGTTTCAATTGTTGTAAATCGCATTCAAAAAATGTTTGTCCAATGAATGAAACCACTTTTCATGTTCTAATTGTAATGGAATTGATATGTCGCGCAGGGAAAAAAAAATTTAACGCCTAAGTCTTCTATTACACTTAATTTTTCTAACGTAAACGAACAAAAAACTGGAAAACCTTCCAATTCCTCTTCCAACGAAAACATTTATTATCTGCCCCTGCAATATGCCTATAATATTATAAGGAATTTCAAATTTAACAATGATGTTGAATAATTATTTGAAAATTTTAAATTGGAATGCTCGATCTTTAAAATCGAATGAAGATGAATTTTTCACGAATTGAAGAGGCGACAGGGTTTGGTATGTTCAACAATAATGTTTCGGCCTCATTCAGGCTTCAAGAACCTGCATCTGTTTATATAGCAGAGTTAGCAGCAGTTCATTATAGCTTGAGTGTAATCGTCACATTATCTCCAAACTATTATTTTCTCTTCACAGATAGTCTGAGTGCAATTGAAGCCATTCGCTCAAACGCTGCTGGCAAAAATGAACCGTTTTTCTTGGGCAAAAAAAACAGTGTCTGAACGACATATTGAATAATAATTATCAAATCACTATAGTTTGGACCCCGGCTCATTGCTCTATTCCTGGCAATGAAAGAACCGATATTTTAGCCAAGTGTGGTGCTATTGAGGGTGATATTTATGAGCGACCGATTGCTTTCAACGAATTCTATAGCGTATTTCGCCAAAGAACACTTACCAATTGGCAAGCTTCTTGGGATAGAGATGATCTGGGTCGGTGGATGCACTCAATTATTCCTAAAATATCGACTAAGGCATGAGTCAGAGGACTGGATGTGAGTAGGGATTTCATTCGTATGATGTCCAGACTCATGCCCAATCACTACACGTTAGACGCACATCTCCTTCGAATTGGGCTCTCCGAGACTAATCATTGTGCTTGTGGTGAAGGTTATCGGGATATTGATCTTGTCGTTTGGACATGCGTGGAGTATCGTGATGTCAGATCTCAACTAATAAATTCTTTGCGTACCCAAGGTAGACTATCCAATATCCCAGTTCGAGACATTCTTGCTTGTCGTGACCTTCCATATATGAAACTTCTTTATCATTTCATAAAGATAATTGGAGATTCAATTTAATAAATAACCCTTTTAAAACTTAGTTCTGATTCCAGCTGCGTCCATGAGTTCAACCAATAGCTAAATTAGAATAGAAATTATGTAATTATACAAACAAGCTCGAAATAGTTTATGAAATTATCAACAAAATGTCTTAAAATAACAGCTTATTTTATAATTTATAGAAGTTAATCGTTTAGTTCAAATAATAATATAGATTGTCAAATTGAAAAGCAATCCACATTATGTGGTTAATCGATTTGACAGGTTTACTGGAACGGGTGGTGGAGTTGCCATTTTTGTCCAACGGCAAATTAAACATCGAATTTTACCTTTTTTCAATACTAAAGTTATTGAAAGCTTGGGAATCGAAATTGAAATCATCAATGGAATTTATTTAATCGCTGGAGCATATTTGCCATTCCAATGCATCGGCGAACAATTAAATTTCTTTAATGGCGATTTGCAAAAACTCACAAGATATCGACCGAAATTTTTCGCAATAGGGGACATAAATGCTAAGCATGTCCAGTGGAATGGTAGACAAAATAACAGTAATGGCAAAATACTTCATAATCAACTCTCTGTTGGTTACTTTACAGTTCTTTATCCCAGTAATCCGACTTGTTTCTCTTCCGTTAAAAAACCGCTTTACAATTGATCTGGTTCTAATAGATCAAAGTCACATTTGTAGTGAACCGATTGCACATGCTGACTTTGACTCAGATCATTTTCCTGTAACATTCAGACTTTCCAACGAAGCTATAATTAATCCAATTAGTTCTATATTCAACTATCATAGAGCTAATTGGTTGGATTACAGATCTCACTTTGAAAATCATGTGGATCATGAAACTATTTTAGAAAATTCTGCGGACATCGACACAGCAATTGATAATTTGAATCATTATATTATCGAAGCTAGTAATCTTCCAGTTCCCAAAAGCTCAAACTAAATTAAATTCTCCTATCATTGATGGCAATCTTCAACTGCTCATTCGGTTGAAGAATGTTCGTCGACGACAATATCAACGTTCTCGTGATCCTGCTATGAAAAACATAGTTAAGGATTTACAAAAAGAAATTAAACATAGATTTACTCTTGCGAAATGAAAATTTCGCTAAAGAAGTTGAACAAATTAAACCATATTCTAAACCTTTCTGGAAACTTTCTAAGGTTCTTAAGAAACCTCAGAAACCAATTCCTGCTCTCAAGGAAGGAAATCAAATACTTCTTACAAATGGCGAAAAAGCTCAAAAACTTGCTCAGCAGTTCGAGAGTGTCCATAATTTTAATTTGAAAGTTGTGAGTCCTATTGAAAATGAAGTCTCACTGGAATATGATTATATTTCAACTCAAGTTTTGTTACAAGATGACATTACTGAGACGAATTTTGATGAAATTAATTCAATCATTAGGAAACTTAAAAACATGAAGGCTCCTGGTAATGATGGAATGTTCGATGGTCTTATTGAAAATCTTTCCGATGTTTCCTTGAGACTCTAGGTTAAAATTTTCAACAAGTCTATACTTTCGTCTTCGACTCGTCAGTATATAACAGTTTATGTTCAACTGTTGTGTAACCCAGCAGTTCAACATAAACCGCTAGGAAGACATAAAGTTTCTGCTACTTACAGAACACTTTTTTAAACAAGTGTTTTTCATTCGCTTACTTCTCTAATTAAGTTTTTCACTTAGTTCACTTGATTGCGCTTTGTTTTCATCTCATTTGGTTTCGCAAAGTTATCAGGTTTTCTCATAATGTTACAAACTGTTTCATCGGCTGTGAATAGAGATGCCAGATATTTTCATTAAAAATATGTATTGCTTTGCATAAAAAGTCTATATCTGCTCTATCTGTTTTCACTAATAAAATTATGTTAAAAGATAATTCTTCATATCTGCGAAGATTTCCAGTTTAACAGGCGATTTGTCCGTTGATTAATAAACTTTCAAAGAATTATTGCAATCAAATACTAATAGATACTCAGAGAGAAAAGTCTAATTGTTTTACTTCTCACTTTTTATGAACCTGTACAAATCTGTATTACATTTAGGAAATCTGTATAAAATCTGTATCCTGATTTAAATCAGTATGCGAACTCAAAAATCTATTCAATACAGATAATACAGATAATCTGTATAGATGGCATCTCTGGCTCTGCATTTTGTTTTTAGAAGGCTAATGCCTAAATAAAAACAATTCCTTTTTTGTTTTGTTGTTAAGTTTACCAAATTAGCTGCACAGTAAAACTTCGTAAACTTGGAAATGATTTCAAACTGGTTCTAAAATTATCGTGTGTTGTCTTATAGTTGGAATTAGGCCATTTTTAAGAAAAATTCGGACAATTTGAGCCTGAGAGTGTAATAGTGCAATGTTTTGTTTTGATTGCTGTCGCCATTACTAATTAATAGGTTGAATAAAGGACCAACGATAAGATGAATAAAAATCCTTTGAGATGGAATTAAGAGCAGAGTAGTGAACATATCAGAAGTGTTTCTAGCTGATTTTTTGAACATAATTTTATTTAATTATTAAATTAAGCAGAAATATGAAAAAAATCATAGTGATTTTAGTGGCTAATTCAGGTTATTAAGGTTACGTCCTTACAAATGCGATGAAATAGGGAGCCATTACCCTATCTAGTTGAGAATGGGACATTATTCTATGATTCAATGAAAATGCTATTTTTTACCACGGCAGTTAGGGTTTCGTCATGGACGTTCAACTACTCATCAACTTGTCAGAGTAACGAAGATGATAAAAGCAAATAATTCTTCTGGGTTATGCACTGGAGTTGCTCTTTTAGGCATAGGAAAAGCATTCGACAGTCTTTGGCACAAAGGTTTGATAGCAAAAATGTCCGACTATTTGATCAAAATGATTCAAAATTATTTAACTGATCGTACTCTTCAGGTTAGTTATCAGAATTTTAAATCTGAATTGCTACCAGTACGAGCAGGTGTTCCGCAGGGTTCGAGCGTAGCTCCAATCTTGTATAATATTTTCACTTTTGATCTTCCAAATCTACACATTGGTTGTTAAAAGTCTCAATTCTGTGACGACACAAGTCTGTTAGCCACAGGTAGAAATCTAAGAGTGATCTACAGTCGCCTACAAAGAAGCTTGAACATTAGAAAAGGTCCCAAATGCAAAAGACAGTTTCTCTTTGTTCACTCACTCTTTCAATTATAACGGCATATTCCTGTATTTACCAACAATTTCTTAGTTACAGATCGAAAGTCGATGAATGAAACATTACTCATCCTGAGACTATACCTATTACTGATGATTTTGTAATCAAATCTCATAAAAATTTTCATGATTTAAATCATTTTGCTCATAATATCATTAGTAATAGGTATGAAATCATGAGAAGACACGTTTCATGATTTTCGTAATTTCTTAATCGGTTTAAAATATGACAAAAAACTCACTTTTAAGGATCACATAGAAGGAATCCCGGCAAAGTGTATTAAATACATTAAATTTTTATATCCTCTTATAAACTAAAATTTCAAGCTTTATCTTTAGAACAAATTATCAATTTATAAAAAAAAATGCCTCATGCAATACCAAATTGGTGAAGTTGTTGTGCCACCAGGAAGAAAACGCTTCAAAGGAGTCAGAATAAAATTCTGAAAATGATTACATTACACAATAAATCACAGAATCGCGGAAGCAAATGGTGTTGAATTGAATACCATTTGTTAGTGACGAAAGTTCATGAGCATATTGAAAAGCTTGCCAGACCTTACTGCTGCTGCTATCTGTTAACAAATAGCGAGAACAAAGGTGCGCATCAGATAATTGATTTGATTTTGGATCTTACATTCCATGCTTATATCTCACCTTGGAGGAGCTGAAAAAATCGTTTGTACCACTAAATAAAGTAAAAGGGACCGTCGCTCGCGAAAGGTCATAATACGGTGGTTTCCCTTGCTTGTATCGTTGAAAATTTTCTATGAAGTTTTTGTAGTCAAATTGTTGGAATTTCCCTGGAACGTAACAAAATAAGTTTTCATTTCTGTACAATTCGACTAAAAATCTAAGACACTAACTTGTCTCCATCAGTTGTCCATAATGAATCAGCTGCTTGGTCGAGATTCCCGTGAGCATCGAGTTAGTAATTAAACCGGGAAGCATGAATTTGGCTTGTTCCGAAGAATATCCAAAAATGGTGGCCAGTAAATCGGAACACACTGTACCGGTGAATGATCCTTCGGAGCAGATTGTGCTACCGAGAAATTTGAGAACATTGGGCGATGGTGTCAATTCAAAGATGTTCAGTGTTTTTAGTGTGAGCTGTGAATGATAAAAAAAGGATCTTGGATCAATGAGCCAACTTTAGAAGCGATATCAAATAGTAACCCAAAGCTGTTCGTTGAGTTTGCCAAGTTGTCGGACTATTTCATTGTTTCCGTTTCCTAGGAAAACTAGTGGGGCTAATCCGACGACGCCACTGATTTTCCGGTTGTACGCTGGATTTTCGGAAAGCAGTGTCAGGATGGCGGTTACACCTTGGTTGTGACCAATGTAGAACAGTTTTCGCTGTCTTGTATACCGCAGGATGAAGTCTATCATCGCCGGTAAGTCGTTGACGCCAATTTCGTGCCAACTGCAATTTAGTAAATTCGGTAATTTAATTGATTTGACAGTACAGTGGGTCTTATAAGGTAATTGAATCATCGAATGTTGCTAGCGGTTCATAAAGTCCAAACGCCGTTCGAAGAAATTTCGTCTGAAGAAAACCAGTTTAGTCTAAAGATGGTAGTGGAGCACAGAAGACATGAAGGTTCAAATTTTTTAGTGATATGGAAAAATTAAGCCGGTGAAAGTGATATGGGAAAATGAAGCCGGAGGCCGATCTCGACTTGAAAGGATTTTTTTTTAAAGAATCGAATATATATTTTCTCCAAGCGTTCCATTATCATGACGTATGAAGAGTAGATTCTATTAGGTGTACAACTTTGCTTCCGCCGTTTTCCGATAGGTGGCTGTACCGGCTGAGGCTGGTCAAAATACATAGATGATAATGCCTTTAAAGTGAGTATGTACAGTGCCTAACGAATTGTCATCGCCGTTTCAGTGACAGTTGTTCTTGTTTTCGTATTATTCACGCTCGAAAATGTCTGTTTATGTGCCCAATTCTCGCAATTTGCGGGAAGTTTTACTTTTCTATTACAATTCGAAAAAAATGCAACTGAAGCACATCGAATGCTCTCAGAAACTTACGGCTCTGAGTAAAAGAACATGTCGGAAGTGGTTTCAACGTTTTAAAAATGGTGATTTCGATGTCGAAGATAAACATGGTGGTGTAAGAGAAAAAACCTTCAAAGAACAACAATTATAAGCATTGCTTGATGAAGATTCGTGCCAAACCCAAGAAGAGCTTGCCGAATCGTTGGGAGTGAGTCAGCAAGCCATTTCAAAACGTCGCAAGGCTCTTGGCATGATTCAGAAAGAAGGAAACTGGGTGCCGTACGAGTTGAAACCGATGGACATCGAGCGCCGTCTATTTGTATATGAGCAACTGCTTCGTAAGGGGTTTTTACATCGAATCGTAACCGGTGATGAAAATTGGGATCGAGACGATAAATCGATAAACGATAAACGCAGAAAATCATGGGGAAAGCCCGGGCATGCTACTTCGTCGAAGGCAAAACCCAATTTTCACGGCGCCAAGGTTATGATTTGTATTTGGTGGGATCAGCTCGGTGTGATTTACTACGAGCTTTTAAAACCGGGTGAAACCATCACAGGAAATCGCTACCGAACGCAACTGATGTGCCTTAGTCGTGCGCTAAAAGAAAAGCGGCCACAATATCAAAAGCGACATGACAACCTAATTTTTGAGTTGTTTGTGGTTATCTCACAATGTTCAAAATATTATCCTAAATTCCTGATCATATTTTTGATGAAATGATGAAAGAATTATGTTGCTGCCGTTAATACAGGTCGAGATATTCACGATTAAGTTCTGCCCATTCTTCCATATGGCTAATTTTGAAAAGGCACCCCATAGTAAAGTAAGTCGTATTCACGACAAAATAATTAAAAACGGTTATGTGCCCTAGCACAAAACTTGGCTAACCCCTAAGTTACCATACCTGCATCGGCCAGAAATAGTCGAAAACACGTTTTCGTTCGGCACGTCAGAAAAGACATTGCACTCCGTTGCAAAACAAAAAGTGTTCTGTAAGTAGCAGAAACTTTACGTCTCCTTAGCGGTTCAAATTGAACTGCCGAGTTTAGCACTAAGCAGTTCAATTTGAACTGCTCTGCACTGATGAGTCAAAGACGAAACGTAAAAATAATTGAAGATATATGTTTTTGTTCTTAATTACTTGTAAAACAAAAATCAAGCAATAATTTTAATGTGGAACACATTTTTGTTTTCTATATAGGCGTGTAAACTAGAAACACAAGAAAAATACACGTAGAAATGTGGTCAGGTTTTGAACAATTACAGCTCAGTCAATTTTATATAAATTATTAATATTATGTCACCATTTGATTGGAAATATTTCTACGTATTGATTTGAATGTTCATAGGCATGTATTTTCAATTGTGTATCATTGAAATGTTGATTAATAGCTAGCAGTGTCCTATTTTGCCTGCAAAAAATCTCCGGCATACCGGATTTCCCTGCCATAGTCGGACGGTTTTGAAGGAGTAAGCGATATATCAAAGAGAAAGCATTGCTCTGATTGGTCAATCGATGCAAAAGCGCAGCTGCTGGAAGCATGCGAATCTATAAATATAAGCAAAATTATAGCTAACGTTTCAGTCTCACACGTAGCTTGCTAGAGGTAGGTTGTTGCTAGACAGCAAGACAAAAAGTGCCATAAAACGATTTTAAGCTTTAATTTGTATGCTCTGATCTTGTGTCATGCAAGTTCGGATGAAATTCCATGTTATGTCGTTTCGCCTGAGAAATTGACAACTACCGAAGGGTAAATTTGGAGTGCATAAGATTAATTTCCAATTTATATAAGATGAACTCGATTGATAATAAGAAACTCGCTTCAACCGAAATCGCAGAATGGTTGTAATGGTAGAGAAACGCTATAAAAATAACTGATTGCATACAAAACTTGAACACAAGTTTGGCGAAGAGAAGCTTAAATATCGATATCCGTATCGTGTACAAACATGTAATTGCATACATTTGGGCTATTTGTTTAATTTTGTCGGCTACAAAACAAATACAAATCACGATAAATAAAGTCTATATTCTGGGTACGCGTGTTCGGTTTTGGTTCCTAATAAAGTTCAATCTAAGCAGACTCTCATGCATTTGCGAATTCAAAAGTGTGACGATTGATTGAACTGTTTGATTGTAGATCATTAGAAATTTTGGTTGCCTTGTTCCACATCAATGGCTCGAGCAACCCCATGGGGCTGATCCTTGTAGTTTTTTTTTTAAATTGTAGTTGGTTTCTTTTGTCCTGGGTTAGTATATGGAATTCATATAATTTTACGTTCTGTTTCTTATTGTACAAAGCCATTGAAACAATTTAAAATTTTTGTGTTGTCACAAAATTTATCTATATATATAAAAATGCAGAGATCATTCTTTGTAATCGCATCACGTAAGAACGGATGGACGGATTGAGATGATTTTTTTTGTTTGATCAGTTTTTACCCTCACCGGGTTCGTACATAAAAAAAACTACAAGGATCAGCCCCATGGGGTTGTTCGAGCCGTTGATGTGGAACAAGGCAACCAAAATTTCCAATGATTGACATTTTCAATTAATCGTCACACTTTTGAATCCGCAAATGCACAAGAGTCTGCTTAGATTGATCCTTATCAACACCGAACACGCGATCCCAGAATATAGACTCTATTTATCGTGATTTGTATTTGTTTCGTAGCCGACGAAATTACATCAATAGCCCAAATGTATACAATTAAATGTTTGTACATGCTTGCGATACGGATATCGATATTTAATTTCTCTTCACCAAGCTTGTGTTCAAGTTTTGTATGCAAGCAGTTATTTTTATAGCGTTTCTCTACCATTACCACCATTTTGCGATTTCGGTTGAAGCGATAAAATAATTCTCATTATTAATCGAGTTCATCTTATATAAATTAGAAATTAGTCTTATGCACTCAAAATTTACCCTGGGGTAGTTGTCAATTTCTCAGGCGAAACGACATAACATGGGATTTCATCCAATCTTGCATGACACAAGATCAGAGCATACCAATAAAAGCTTCAAATCGTTTATGGCACTTTTTATCTTGCTGTGTAGCAACAACCTACCTCTAGCAAGCTACGCATAAGACTGAAACGTTAGCTATAATTTCGCTTCTATTTGTAGATTCGCGTGCTTCCAACAGCTTTGCTCTTGCTTCGATTGACCAATCAGAGCTCTGCTTTCCCTTTGATATACGCTTACTCCTTCAAAACCGTCGACTATGGCAGGGAAATCCGGTATGCCGGAGATATTTTGCAGCCAAAATAGGACACTGCTAGCTATTAATCAACATTTCAATGATTTAAAATTAAAAATACATGGCTATGAACATTCAAATCAATACGTAGAAATATTTCCAATCAAATGGTGACATAATATTAATAATTGATACAAAATTGACTGAGCTGTAATTGTTCAAAACCTGACCACATTTCTACTTGTATTTTTCTTGAGTTTCTAGTTTGCACCGCTATATAGAAAACAAAAATGTGTTCCACATTAAAATAGGAAAACTTACCGGAAAAGTGGGAAAAACCAATAAAGTTATTTTGTATGGACAATGGGATTTTCCACTGAAAAAGTCGCCAATGATTGCTAGATCATTGATAGGTGTTTGGCGTATAACGAGTTGCATAAGTGTTTGGCCGTCGAAGGAAGGAATACTAGATCGTTGAAAGAATCTTTTGGCGCGCAACGAGTTGATTTGTGTGATGTGCATGCTTGATTCATGTGGTTCGTCATTCCGAGCCACGTGCTTAATTGGGTATCAACATTGTTGCCTACTAAATGACTGGTGGAATTCCAGAATGTGTGTAATGGAGTCAGATGAATACTATTGGTCACTGGGAATCAACAAATAGTTTGTGCTCTAGAAGCGCTAAAGTCAAACTAAGAGATTTTTCTTGCGTTTTGCTTTCGAATGATTTAGATTACACGAAGCGCACATAATAAGTGGCAATTAGATATCAATAATCAAGATGGATTGATACTATTTCTCTAAATTGTATACAACATCGTCAATCTGGTAGATGATGCTACAAGAACTCACTGCCTCTCAATGCATGAACCGTGGAAGATTTTTAATGTGGAACACATTTTTGTTTTCTATATAGGGGTGCAAGTTAAAAACCTAAGAAAAATACACGTAGAAATGAGGTCAGGTTTTGAACAATTATAGCTCAGTCAATTTTGTATCAATTATTAATATCATGTCACCATTTGATTGGAAATATTTCTACGTATTGATTTGAAAGTTCACATCCATGTATTTTTAATTGTATATTATTGAAATGTTGATTAATAGCTAGAAGTGTCCTATTTTGTCTGCAAAAAATCTCCGGCATACCGGATTTCCCTGCCATAGTCGACGGTTTTGAAGGAGTTAGCGATATATCAAAGGAAAAGAGCGCTCTGATTGGTCAATCGATGCAAAAGCCAAGCCGTTGGAAGCACGCGAAGCTATAAATATAAGCAAAATTATAGCTAACGTGTCAGTCCTACACGTAGCATGCCAGACGAAGGTTGTTGCTAGACAGCAAGACAAAAAATGCCATAAAACGATTTGAAGCTTTAATTGCTATGCTCTGATCTTGATCATGAAAGATTGGATGAAATATCGTTTCGCCTGAGAAATTGACAACTACCCCAAGTAAATTTTGAGTGCATAAGATTAATTTCTAATTTATATAAGATGAACTAGATTGATAATGAGAAAAAGTTTATCGCTTCAACCGAAATCGCAGAATGGTAGTAGTGGTAGAGAAACGCTATAAAAATAACTGCTTGCATACAAAACTTGAACACAAGCTTGGCGAAAAGAAGCCTAAATATCGATATCCGTATCGCAAGCATTTACAAATATATAATTGCATACATTTGGGCTAATGATGTAATTTCGTCGGCTACAAAACAAATACAAATCACGACAAATATAGTCTATATTCTGAGTTCGCGTGTTCGGTGTTGGTTCCTAATAAATACTAAGCAGACTCTCGTGCATTTGCGGATTCAAAAGTGTGATGATTAATTGAAAATGTCGATCATTAGAATTTTGGTTGCCTTGTTCCACATCAATGGCTCGAGCAACCCCATGGGGCTGATCCTTGTAGTTTTTCTACATTTTTTCGCTCCATCTCATACTTTGAGTATTTCACGGACCTTACCAAAATAGATACAGTTTTGCAATAATCGGCGCTGTGTGGAATTTAACAAGGGATAATCGCAATTTGACAATTATCCCAGAAAATCGAACCGATGAATCAACTTGATGATTCTCATACTAGGTTACAATATTTCGAAACCTTTGTGTTGAGCATTCACAGATATTTTCATAGACACAACTTATGCCGTATGTTCGAGCCCCGACCTGGAAGGATTCTTAGTGTCAGTAGGATCCATGGTACTAGCCAAGCAATGATTCTGTACACTAAGAATCGGCTGCGAAGTCTGTTGAAACAGAAAGGTCAAATTCCACAAAAGGAATGTAATGCCAAGACTTTGCTTTTTTTTTTACTTATGCCGAAGTTATATGTACATAGTTAGAATAGGCGACAATAGTAAAATGATTCTATCGCAATTATCCACTGCCCGTATAGAATCGGATCGCAAAACGAGAATTGCTTCAGAGCGAATCCCTACCCCAACGTGCTAACCCGTGATGTTCAGAAGGGTTGTCTAGAGAAAAACTGGTGTCCATTCTGTGTTAAATGGACCATGCAGGTGCTTTGTTACTGAGATGATATTCGTCTCTCTTTGATGGCACTGATTGAATCGTGTGAAGAGTTGCTAGAGAGCGTTCTTTGATACGATAAAAGTCATTGTTGCTGAGAAGAATGCTCAAATTGGTAAGTTCAATATCAACTTAAAATGTAAGCGTCGTCTCTCCAAGGCACCAGAAGTTCCTTTGTATCTAAAAATATCCACTTTATTAGAACTCTAAAGTACGTGTGGTACTTTTTGGCAACTTGAACGTACAGAACAAGTTTTTAGAAAACATTATCGATGCTTAAAAGCTGTACACATGTTCACATTAATTTTGGGTGATGTTTCTTTTTTTGGGCTAAAGCGAATGTGTGTCGAATTCCGTTGATTGTAATCAGCAGTTAAGTAATCAGCAAAATATTGGAGAAAAACGTTAACCACTTAGTCGTTTGACCATTCTGCTCTTCGAACACATAAATGCGAACAAATGGTTTTTGGGCGAGACGAAGTTCGACGGGTCAGCTAGTTTTATTAATAAAAAACCAATTCTATGTCTTTTTGAAATAGATGAAATCAACACGAATTGCAATATATTCACTTTGATTTGCAGTTGGAACGTAATATATATCGCACATTTTAAAATTTCTGATCTTCAACCGATTTTTTTTAGATTTTATGGAAAACCTATAACAAAATCAGAATTTTAGTAGTTATCAATTGCTTTTGCGTACTACATCAAAATTGTTTAGATCTTTTGTCCAATACAAATATATAATTATTTTTAAAGTTTAGGTATATTTACCTAAATTTTTAAGATTTTCTGTGAAATCCAAGTTTCAGTTTTTTGTAAATTTTGTTCATAATAAATTTCCAACTAAAATAATAAAACAATATATGTCAACTAATTTAAAATTTTTGTTTTAATTTTGTTTGGCAATTATAATAATTTGGTTTTAATAAAAATCCTCTGCATTTGTACCAAATTTTTTGAGATTCTTTGAACGGATATATAATTTTGTTCATCAATACATTGTTTCTGGTAATGATTTCAATATTTTGGAGTAGAAAAATGTACATGTCATCGCTTTAATTTTTGAGTTATATACAAACATGTGAATAAAATGAAAAATTCATATATATTTTAAATTCATCGATTTTTTAAGGTTTTCTTTTGATAGTGCAGGAATGGTAGTAGGGCGAAAATTGTAGCTGGTATCACTAGTAATAGAATGATGTGTAAAAATATATAGGTCATCGCTTTGAATTTCGAGATATTTACGGTCATTGTAAAAAGTCTCACCTTTTCTGAGGTCATCTATCTACATTTTTCATTATAACTTCGGATAGACAACCCTATTGTTCGTGTTATTTCTGGAAGTAATACTTTTCCAATGGTGAACAAATTTTGAAGATCGGTTGACTAACAACAAAGTTATGACTCGGTAAAGTTGAAGTGTTCAATATTTTTTATGCGACGTTTATGCGTAAGGAAAGAAAATTGGAAAGCAGATATGGCATATTGGGCGCGTGAAAAAAACCTGGAACGGATAAAATCCAATTTTCATTGGTTTTCCTGTACCAATCGTCTGCTACAAAGTTTTGGAATCAATCTACGAACTTCACAAAATTCGAGGGTGTAAAATTTATTATGATTCGTTGAAAAACAGCTGAGCTATGACAGCTCAAAGTTACCGTTCCAACATTTTTTGAGGCTTAGTATTTGGAGTGTTAATAGGTTTCGCGAAGCTGGATATTTGGGTTGGTATGAGGTCTAGGATTCGTTTAAAGCTAGCCATTCGACTATGGTGTAAGAGGGAAACAAGAATGAGAAGTTGGGCTTCACCACAATGTGCTAAACATTCAATTTAAAATTTGAACAACTTCACCGGCTATATCATTCCTGTCAAACCAGGAGTCCATTTTTCATGATCACTAGTTCAATGTATTCAACAACAATCAAAAATTCAACACACAGAAGGTCGACAATGGTGAAAAAACTTCACGACACAGGAGTCGCATTACGAATGTCTCGTCTCCTCGTGTAAAATAAACTTAAATAAACTTCAACTTAATACAGAATCACAATAATAAAGACTTAGTTTGTATTTTTTTCTACTAAAACGAAAAAAAACTGATTATCGAAAAATTTTGAAGGGAGTGAACATTTTGCACGTCCGACGCTTATGCTTGTTGCGATCGTTTTTCGAGAGTAATCCTGCGAACCTTTTCAAGCTAGTAGCAAAAATCTTACTTAGCATTAGAGCGCGTATTTTCGTATACATAAGATAACGAAAGGATTATACAGTTTCAATGCAAGATTTATGATGTAACACTTAAGGCTGCTATGGGTATTTACTAGAGGTAAAAATGTTACTTGGGATAACCTTACAGAAAAATAAAATAATGTATGTTCGTCTTCAAGGTGTTTGTTAAAAATTTGGTGGTTATTTTTGGGTTCGCCTCGGGCACGCTCACTACGGCTCTGCTATAAACAATTTGATAAAGGTTGTAAGATTCAAACTACGCTGAGATTGTATTGAAACTTTCTCGTTGAACTGTACTGAAAGAGACGAGCAAACGAATGCAGATGAGAATAACTAATGAAACAGCTTTAGTGAAAAAGAAAGCATTATGTTGCTTTATCAGAACACGTAAACTCATTTTTTTTTTCGTACACAGAATGGTCGGCATACCTTCACTTAGTGGTAATTAATTTATCGTAATTTATTTAATTCACCCACGAATGACCCTCGATCCTAGTACCGTGTAGTGGTGTCGGGCGTAAACGTTTCTTGTATGTCGGCATTTCCAACGCAAAATGCGATCGGGACGTGCGCTCATTTAGCTGCAATAATGTGAAATTAAGTGTAGAAATAATTTCACACGGAAAGGAAATCCTGTTCTTCTTCCCTGCCCGAACGGATGCTGCAAAGTTCGCCGTGCTGCTGGAAAAGTGCGCTTATCATGCTAATGAATCAGCTACTTTGCGAGCACGTGGAGATTCCTAGGTGAATTGAATCGTTTCCGAGACGATTGTTGATGGCTGCAGTAGTGGGAGTTTTTCAGTTTTGCATTCACCGAAAATCGAAAACATTTTTCATTCTGGGATGGAATTTAAAGTCAGGTAAGATTTCTCACTGGTATTGAACCGACAGCTTTCAAACGTTTATGCGTAATCAGCCGTAGCAACCAAAAAGCGATTAGACTTTTTGCTTCACAGTTACTCACCTGAAATCCCAGAACGCGGCTGATTTCGGACTTAGATGAAGGTGTTTCCGTGAGAAGCGTGTTCCTCGGGCGTTTCCCAGCCAAACGTCGTATCCGGCATCGGCGAGAATAAACGCGAGACCGGTTTCCGGCCCCGTAATAACGAAATCTGCTGCCGTGGAAAACATACCGTGCACTAGCAGAACGACTCCTCGAAAAGTAGCGATACCATCTGACGAGGTTTGGTCTCGCTCTGCTACACTGTCATCATCCTGGAGGGCAGGATCCGGAATGCGATGCAGCTTCAGGATGTAGGAGTCCTTTGTCACGACAACGTGAACGTCCACCGGGTAATCAGCTGCTTGGATAGTATCCATCTATTTGGAAAATTCCGAAACTGCATTGAAACTAATTGTGCCACAAATTAGAGCGTTCGCATGTGGAGCTAGGGTCAATAATTCGAAGATTTAAATCTAATCTCAGCAGGAACAAATTTTACCACTAAATCCCGCTCGTAGTCAGACGATTGCCGAATGCTCCGGGCTCGAGGCTCGAAGGTCTCGTTAGCCAATAAATAGCCATCATCGCCACACTCCGGAATACTACAGCTGGTCTCGGTACGGATAAAGCTCGGTATTACAATTAAAACTAATTGCGGAATAACTTTCATCGCACATGGACTGTAAATTTTCGGTTCCCTGCTTAGTCGGTAGTGCTCACTGTGAGCTCACTGTGCACAATTTGGAACGACAATCTCAAATGGCCGAGCGAGTGAATCGAATTTAATGCTACCTTAGAGATACCAGTCAACCGTAGCCCTCGTGGAATGGACGGTCCATGGCCAATAATAATCCAGAGTATTGCGCTGTATTCACTAACTTTCGTTAAACTGAAACGGGGCAAGCGGAATTGTCATTTGTTTCGCCATGGTTGACAAATGTTCACTTGCCCTGAAGAGCGATGCCAGTACTATTTTGGATTTCGAGGTATCAAAGCACCTCAGCAATTAGTGCCTTCTGTGGAGCGATGAGTAATTTATCGTTCGCTGCTTTGATATATGTTTGAGTGTTAGGAACTGATTTCAAGCGCGGCATTCGAATGAGCATTTGGACTGGACTGAAAAATGGTCTCGCTGAGAACCATTATTATTTCTTTTATTTTTCTACGTATTGTTTTCGAGTCTACAGTGCATTGTAGTTCGATATTGAGCTGCTAGTGCATCATTGAAATCGAAGACAAATCGTAAAATAGAACGACATTTATTTTGACAAAAACATTTTGTGCATGGTAACCAAAAACCTCTAAAATAATTTTGCCTTCAAATGTGGATTCCGTTTCGTTTGTCGACTAATTTCGCTCCTAGAATCTTGTCTCTTTGACTGGATTAATCTAATAACTTTGAGAATTTTTTTTTTGATAATTAATCGGCATGTGTGTTAGTTATGTTAGATATGTTCAGAAAGATTTTTAAATATTTTAAAATTGGTTGTGCAACGTATCACTGTTAAGTTTCACAATACTACCGAAAAAATCACTGTAGAACAACTTAATGTATATCTAAAACAACTGTGCAGTAAATCACCAACTTGTTTAAGTTTCACTAAAGTCCTGCAAAAAATTTCACATCGTCATGTGAAACGGGAGTAACTATAACAATTGTGCAACTTATCGAAAACTTTCCAAACGGCTGTCATAATAGTAGCGGACACAATATACGTCGAAATTGCTTTAAATCTCTTGTAGAAGAAAAATTAGTGAAATGATTGATGCTCTCCGCAAAAATGATTAACCGAATTGATAACCTTGCTGTAAAAAATATGTTTCTGCTGAGTCCGCATAGTTTTGGCTGCCTCATGAATTTTTAGGTAAGTGTGTGCAGTTTTCTTCAGTTTTAGAAAAACAATGATATAAAATCCAAATCTTGCAAATAAGTTGTGCAAGATTTATCTGCTTGAAATGAATGCAAAACTTGCCGACATGACAATATTATCATAAAGGTTGCAGGAATACAGCATAACATACGCAATGAAAACAAAAATCAATCAGATAAATTGTATTCGGTTTTCATCTCGCGAAAAAAAAAGCAGATCTGACTTCACTTTTTAAAGATATTGAACGCAAAGTTAATTCATAATAGTTACTCTCATAGTTATATATTACCGATTGTGGAACTTGTTTTTGCAACTCCAGCACATGGACTTGCCAATATAATACCTACAGTGCGTATCACAAAAGTCGGGCCCGCTAAGATGAATGACTATACTTTATTGTTGTTTAATTCAACTAGAAGATTACTGATAAAAAAACAAAACGTAGAGCATTTTTTCCGAAATATTAACATGTTAATGTTTCCTGTTATTTAGATGATATATGTTATTAGGTTGGGTGAACCTTTTTCTATCCAACTCACTGTTACCATGATTCCATGTTGGAAAATATTCAAGCAAAATTCACATTAATTACACATTTGTTTGATCAAAATCGTCTGAAAATTTTAAGAATGTTTGAATACACGTATTTTACACACCATTCCGATGATTCTCATTAAAAATAATAGACTGTTATTTTAACAGTAATTGGTGCACAATCATTAAAAACGCGTTAATTCAAAGGCGCTTGAAAATTTCGGCCGTACGAATACATGTTTCACCATAAAAATGCAGTTCGTTGTCGATTTTTCAATTACAAAAACACAAAAAATCAATTCTACAATATGTACCATTATCATTTTTCATGTGCAGATTATTTTACAAGACTCGTGTTTGCGTTAAGAGCAGTTGTATTGAAAATCAAATGTGAAACTTATTCATTTGAAATTAAGTTTGCATGTTTTTGTAAACGTCATTCCATTTCTTGTTTACATTACGTAGTAGTTCTTACGAGTTTCACAATTGTTTTTTCGCTGATTTTATTACTGCCTTTGTGGTGGAATCGAGGCATGAGTTTTTGTATCAGTTGCACAATCGTTGTGAATAAATGTTCGTAATAACGGATGAACTTGAAGATATGTTGCACAACACAGAAAAATTGCGCTTTTTCCATAACACAACAGTTATCAGAATAATAATATAAACTAACTTGATAAATTGCACAATTAGTAGAAAAATGCAGGACAGCAACTTAACATGCCACTTGGGTAGGTTCAGTTTTTGCAATGACTGAGTGGAAGCATATTTTGGAGAAGCCAAATGAATTAAAAACTCTCCGGAAAGTGGTTTTTTCTAAAAAGATACGCTCAGAGACATTCCGTGCAAAAGCGCTACCATTTCGCCATCCTATGCCTTGTGATAGACACAGCTCTAATACACGACTAGGTTTAGTAAAGCGTACATATAACATGGTCTAAATCCTAGCCGCCTCACGACCGGTATCCCATATCCAAACATCTTCTCTGTTCATCAGACAACAAACACTAGTCTTCTCCCTCTATACCTGCCTTCCTTCTCTATTGTGCCAGTCGCTGGGTGGTTACGGTAATCGATAGAGATGCTTGGATTTAGGATTTAGATCATGTTCGATGTACGCTTTACCAAACCTAGTCGTGTGTTAGAGCTGTGTCTATCACAAGGCGTATCTTTTCCAAAAAAGAATCATCTTTTCTGTGAGTTTCTCATTCATTTGGCTTCTCCAATATATGTTTCCACTCAGTCATTGCAAAAACTGATGTGTGCTTGACTAAACACGGGCTGGTAATGTCAGAAACATAACTGGATGATGTGAATACGAGCAAAACTGATGTGCTTTTTGCATACTTCCGTTTAGCTCTAAGCATCTTTAACCGTGTGAAATGAATAAATGAAAAAAGTGAGAGTATATACAGAAAAACGTGCTTAATCGACCTAGCAGTGAGATGATATCTTTTTTTATCAATCCGCATGTGTTTTTTGCATAAATATTCTGCGTAAGTTCCACTTTAAAGTTTACGGTAATTTATGGTACTTCCAGAGCCGGTAATCAGGAACCAACATAACCCAAACCGATTCGTATCTATATCGGTTTGAAATTTAAAAATTCATCATCCTGTAATTCCATAATCGTTAGAATTGGATAAAATTTATAAATTTTGTATGGGACTATAAGTTTATTTTAATTTGAATTCAACGATTCAATACTGAAACCGGAATTCGAAAATCGGTGTAGCCGAAATCAGATAAATTCTCCTCAGTAGCTGTATAGTTTACATTTGTTTCAAAATGTTTGAAAAACAGTGTAGACATTTTTGAGAAATCGTAGTGTGAATTAAATCCGAATCGAAAACTGAATACCTCTAAAACTGGAATAAGTTTATTTGGCTATCGACTATCCAAATCTGCTAACCCTATAAACCTTATTAATTTATGTGATATAGACATTTTTATACTAATCACCCTGTATCTTCGAAACCGGAAGTTGGATCTGACTGAAAAGCAAGATGTTTTATCGAATCATAAAATTTTTCATTTGAATCTTAGATCGGTTCAGTCATCTACGAGAAAAATGAGTTACACAATTTTAATTTCGTTTCACATATCATCCTGTAGTTCCGGAACCAGAGGTTGGAACCAAACATAATTCAGAGACCTTGTTTGGGAGCATACGACTTTTCATACCAATCTGAGTTTGTAGAAAACGGTTGAGTCATCTCCGAAAAAAATGAGTAAAATTATTTGTCACACACGCATTTGATGCTCTCGGCGAACTGATTCGAATGGTATATGGGTGTTATGTTCTTCCAGCATTTATTGCTGTAATTTTTGCAATGATTGTTTTGTTTTTTATTTAATTGAATTTCAAGTCATGTAATTTTCAAATCACATAATTTTACATGCTCTTGCACGTAAATTTACGTGAACTCCATGCTCCATTTACTTAAAACCGGTTTTTAGCGTAGCTTGTTGGATCAGTAAGCTAATTTTTGTGAATTGAAGGGTTGTCCAATAAGAGGTGTTATTTTTATTTTCAAAAACAGGCGAAGAAGGAAAATTTTATATACATAAAAAAAAGAAAAACACTAAACTCTGTGGGCCAAAACGGTCAATTTTTTTATCTCCCCGGTGAACGACCAGAATGGTTAAAGCCGGGGTAAAATAAATGTTATAAAAAATATATGTTCAAAGAAAAATCGCACTTCTGAGATAAATTATGGATGTTTTTTGCAATAACAATACCAGTAAAATGCAGGCCCTGGCTCCTCCCGAAATCAGAAACAGAGACAAAAAATAAATGTTTGATATGAAGCGAACAGTGTCAAAATTAAATAAAATAAAGGCTAAATCCGAGGCAAAATAAACGACAATAATAAAAAGACACTAAATTGTATTGGTTGACTTAAATGAGAAAGTGCGCGAGTTTATCATAGTTGGACAAGACTCCGCAGATCAGGAAGTTATCCTGCCACTGGATCCCGCACATACTTGTTTAGGACTAAAAAGACGAGCGCAAGTGCACTTCCAGTACATGTTTGGTTGGATTCATTGTTATACTCCAGAGAACAAAATGATCACCCGACAATGGATTGAAGTGGTGCTTCGAAGCGGCACGAATGCCTGGAAAGGTGGCTCAATGTGTCGGAAAGATCATGATGCCGGTTTTCTGGGATTGTCATAGTATACCTTTGGAGGAAAACCTTAATGCAAGTTTTAGCGTGCATTAATGGAGCCATTGAAGGCCGAAATCACTATGAAAGAGCCTCATGGTTCAGGATGTAAACTGTTCCCAAACCTCAAGTCATCTCTAAAAGGGGGTCGTTTTTGAATTTTAGACCGCTACTTTCGGAACCTGATACCGAAGCCTGTATACCCATAGGAAGTTTGCATGGCCATCATCTAATATGACCTACAAATTTAGAAGATGTTTTCCGTTCTCCACGAATCGAAGTAAGGAAACTATCTCGGACTTTTGTGCCTTGGAAATGGACATTCAGAATGTCTTAGACTGAAGTGACATGACAATAAACGTTAAGATATGTAATATAATAACCTTCTCTCAGCCATAGTCACAATACTCAACAATACTTAAGGAGTGTATCGAAAATAAGCTATCCACATATTTTCTTTCAAATTATGATAAAAAACGTTATTTTATTCAAACTAAAATTTGATCCTTTATTGTACGAGGTTAAACTTGAGCATAATAAAAACCGGATGAAATTTAGGTTATTCCTTCACGAATTTTCGAACTTTTGATCGAACGCTCTTCATCAAGTTCCGGACAAGTCTTGCATCGCATTTTTGGGACGCTTGAGCCCTTTGTTTAACTTCTGCATCTTTCCAGTTGCCTTACCAGTCTACTTGAAGACCCTCTTCACGATTGCCCAGTAACGTTCGATGGGTTGAAGCTGACGGCAATTTGGTGGATTGATATTTTTATCAACGAAATATATACCCTTTTCCGCAAGCCAATTGAGAGTGGTTTTGGCATAGTGAGCCGACGCTAAATCCGACCAAAACAGTGGAGGTGTACTATGCTTCTTATATAAAGGCAGCAATCTTTCTGGAGACACGCAGATCGATAGATTTCTGCATTTATAGTTTCGGTAGTGTAAAAAATGGTTGACTTCAAACCACAGGAAGATATTGCTTGCCATACCAGTATCTTTCGACCGAATTTCTCCACTTGAATCGACCTGTCCGTATCGCTCACATCCTCTCCAACGACGACAGTAAAGTATTGTGAACCTGGAAGGGGTTTTGAGTCCTTCTTTACATAAGTCTCATCGTCCATCAAAACGCATGCATCCGGACACTGCAAAAGGCTCGAATACAATTTTCGGGCCCTTGTTGCTGCTCACTTCTTCTGTTCTACGTTTCTAGATTTTCTGCTTCTTTTAGGTCTTCAGGTGATTTCGCCTCTTGATACGCTGGATCATTCCGACACTCGTTCCTGTTTTTTTTGCCAAATCACGTATTGACATTGATTTGTTCTTCATGATTAGAGATACCACTTTTTGGTCCAGTTTCGGGTTGGAAGAACCGGGTTTTCTGCCTCTTCCTTGTAGCTCATGCAAAGAATAGTGTTCCTCAAACTTATTACTGATGGTTTCATCACTGACATGATGAATTCCAAACCGCTTCGCCAATTTTCGCATAGTGATACCCTTCTAACTTAGCCATGTGTCCAAGATCTAAATTTTCATTTCCTTTTCAATACGCATAATTTCAACCGTACAAACAAATAAACAAACGAAAGCTGACAGCCAAACGCACAGCATGCTGTGATCTGAGCGTAAAAAACCATCACAAATATATGCGTATAACACAAATGTATGTGGATCGCTTATTTTCGATACACTCCTTAATAATGAAAGTTCCAGTGGAAAAGATTAAAGTGTCTGTTTAAAACGCCGGCAAAAGGCGCACCGAAAATTATGTACATAAACAATCTCCAGTAACAATATTCTTTTTATCTGAGGGCTTCTCCCGAAACCGTCTTGGGTTTCGAAACTATTTCAAACATAGCTTTCCGGTATCCGCTTTTCAACCCCGTTCAGAAAGTACACTGAGGTTTCTTTTACGTATCCCCTATACGTGCCGCGTAAAGGAAAAACGTGTAACCTCGAAAGTCCGCGTTAAAAAAATAACCGTGTAACTTCGGAAACCCGCATAGAAAAAAACCTGCAAAAGTAAAGACATTTTTTATGCATTTTAGAAATGCATAAATTTAAAAAAAAACTGATATCTTCCCAAGTGTCAGAGAGTTGACTTAAAAAATAGTTCGGGATAAAACCTGATCTCGACATTTTATGGATTCCTAACACAAAACAAGAAATATGGATAATTGAAAATTCGTATGAAGAAAAATCGTGTAACTTCGGAAATCCGCGTAAAAATGATCTCAGTGTACCCCTGTTATAAGAGTTTCAAAGGAATATCAATACACCGGAAGTCACCATCTTGGATTTCGGATCTGCCTCAAACATCTTTTTTCGGTACATACACGGATAAAAATTTACTACCGGTACCGTGATTTTTTAATCATGAAATCATGAACCATGCCTTCTCATGAAATTTCATAAGCAAAATGATTGATATCATGAAAATTTTCATGAAAGATGTGTTGTTGTTCATGATACCAATCATTTTGCTTATGATTTCATGACAGACATGATTCATGATTTCATGATTTTTAATCATGGTGCCGGCAATGAATTTTTACCCGTGTACCACATTAAAACCGTTCTGAAAATACCCATATTGTAAGGCTTTTCAAGGAACATAAATAAACCGGAAGCCGCCATATTGAATTTCGAAAGGACCCCAAGTATTTTTTTCCGGGTCCTACTCATCAAATACATTCCGGAAATATCCATATGATTAGGTTTTAAAACCGGTATTTTCCCTAACTCTGTTGATAAGAAGTTGATACATTCATCAATGTTGTTCACGTAAAAATTGTATAAAAGGGGGCTTAAGCATGAGCCCTGAGGAAGACCCATGTAACTGAATCGTATTGTCGACAAATCACCATGCGCGAAATACATGTGTTTCTCGGACAATAGATTATACAAAAAGTTATTCAAAACTGGCGAAAGACCATGCTGATGCAACTTCTCAGACAGGATATTTATAGAAACTGAGTCGAAAGCCCCCTTGATATCCAGGAAAACTGATGCCATTTGTTCTTTACGAGCAAATGCCATTTGAATTTCTGTTGAGAGCAACGCAAGACAATCGTTCGTTCCTTTGCCCTTGCGGAAGCCAAATTGTGTATCTGAAAGCAAACCATTAGTCTCGACCCAATTATCTAGACGAAAGAGAATCATTTTTTCGAACAACTTCCGGATACAGGAAAGCATAGCAATCGGCCGATATGAATCGTGATCGGAGGCTGGTTTCCCTGGTTTTTGAATGGCGATCACTCTCACTTGTCTCCAGTCATGTGGGACAATATTACCCTCTAGAAACTCGTTGAACAAATTCAGCAAGCGTCTTTTGGCGGTGTCAGGCAGATTTTTCAACAAGTTGAATTTAATTCTGTCTAGCCCCGGGGCTTTATTGTTACACGACAGGAGCGCAAGTGAGAGCTCTACCATCGAAAACGGCGTTTCGTTTGTATTCGATGTCGCGACGCGGGAGATCTTCTGTTCCGGAACAGAATCGGGGCATACTTTTTTTTGCGAAATCGAATATCCAGCTGTTAGAATATTCTTCGCTTTCGTTCGACTTGTTTTGGTTGCGCATTCGTCGAGCAGTGTTCCAAAGAGTGCTCATCGATGTTTCTTTTGTTAACCCGTCAACAAACCGTCGCCAGTATCCTAGTTTCTTTGCTTTAACTAAGTTCTTCATTTGCTTGTCTAGCGCTGCGTAATTCCGATAATTTTCAGATGTTCCATTTTTTCTGAACTTTTTGAATGATAAAGATTTTTCCGCGTTCACTGATGAGCACTCTTTGTCCCACCACGGGTTGGGAGGACGGATGTTAGTTTTCACGCCGGGTACACGTTTCGTCTGAGCTTGAATCGCAGTATCGAGAATCAAGCCAGCCAAAAACGTGTACTCTTCCTCCGGGGGAAGTTCTTGTGTTGTTTCTAGTTTCTCTGATATCAAGATTGCGTAGCATTTCCAATCAATATTTCGTGTGAGGTGATACGAAACATTGATTGTCTCCAATGGTCTCAATCCCCTGGCGACTGAAATTACGATAGGTAGATGATCGCTACCGTGGGGATCAGGGATTGTCTTCCACTTGCAATCTAACCGTAACGAGGTCGAGCAAAGGGATAAATCCAGCGCACTTGGTCTTGCTGGTGGTGGAGGAATCCGTGTCATTTCTCCCGTGTTCAGAATAGTCATATTGAAGCTATCGCAAATATCATAGATCGCGGTTGATCTGTTGTCATCGTGAAGACAACCCCATCCCGTACCGTGAGAGTTAAAGTCTCCTAAAACTAACGTCGGCGCAGGAAGGAGTTGCATGATATCGCTGAGCCATTGGAACCCAACCGAGACTCTTGGGGGAATGTAAATGGAAGCAATGCAAAGGTCCTTGCCTTTCATTGTGATATGACATGCGACCACTTCAATACCTGGTATCGAGGGGAGGTTAATTCGATAGAAAGGATAGCACTTTTTGATCCCCAAAAGTACTCCTCCGTAGGGGTTATCTCGATCCAAGCGAATAATGTTAAAATCGTGGAAGTTGAGGGAAATATTTGAAGTCAACCAGGTTTCACATAATGCAAACGCGTCACATTTTATACTATTTATTAAATTTTTGAAGGAGTCAATTTTTGGGATAATACTTCTGCAATTCCACTGTAAGACAGTGATTGAATCCTCAACCCCGTTCGATGAGTTAGCCATCGAAGGATACAATCACAGAAAGGAGGGGCCATGTTGCAGTCAACTTCTTCAAAAATGTTCTAACTGTTGGTATAAATGTCATCATCATACTTTTAAGAGGATCAGTGATATTGAAAGTTCTAAAAATCCAGTCCACAATATCAGAGAATTTTAGTAGTCCAGCACGTGATTGATTTTCTAGTTGAATTTTGGGGGTACTAGGGGTTTTTGATGCACAAGGAAGCGATGGAAATTCTTGGTCTGATCTTAAGTTAGCCAGACCAGGAGCATTTCGCTTCGGTTTTTGTAAAGCATTTCCCCGTGTTGCAACTTTGTTAATCCCCGCAGGGGACACCCTTGGGCCTTTACAAGGCAGTTTAGGAGATGAGGTTGGCTTTCTTTTCCTAGAACCGCTAGGCATAGCAAAGGAAGGTCCCTCTTGAGGATCATCGAAGTCTGTCTCGTCAGAAGGCAAACAATCATAAAGGTTTACCGATTCGACAGGTGTCATGGCGTTCTTCAGCATCTCTGCAAAGGAGCGCTTGGAACGTTCTTTAAGAGATCGTTTTAATTTTTCCCCGCGCAGTTTGTATGTGGGGCATGAACTCAATTCATGTGGATTTTCCCCACAGTAAAGGCACTTTTCAGCTTTTTTACCGCAGGAATCATCCGCATGGTCCCCCCCACATTTGATGCATCTCTGTTTATTGCCGCAATAGGTGGCTGTATGGCCCAACTGCTTGCAGTTGGTGCAATTCATCACCCGCGGCACAAAAAGTCGAACCGGTAAGCGAACTCTGTCCAGAAGGATGAAGTTAGGGAGAACTGATCCAGCAAAAGTCACTCGAAACGAGCCTGATGGAGAATATGTTTTTGTATTATCCTCTGCAATTTTTTATTGAACTCAATTGCTTGCAGTCCAATATTTTTATCTTCTGAAGTGTAGGGTCCCTGAAACAACCAACCCCATGCTTCAGGAGGTCTTCGCAATTCAGGCTCGCTTCCGTGACCACGCCGTCAATTTCTACTTCTCGCGCTGGTATGTAGACTCGATAACTCCGTGTAAAAGCATCGTGGCGAGCGATCTGATTCGCCTGCTCTATAGTTTTTACGACCACTTTCAATTTTTTTGCCCGAACCTTTGTTATCTGAATCACGTCCGGATAATGTTTAGCCAGTTCGCGCGATATTTGCATCAAATTAAGCGGTTCATCTTTTTTGGACCGGAAATATACCACATAAGGCCCAGCAGAACCGATCGGCCACACGCGAGTACAAGATGGATTATCAGAGGGAGGAAGATCATCTATACCATCCATATTGATGAGGGTTTTATCATTTGAGGGGGAAAGGCCTCCACCCTCGCTCATAATAAGGTGAGGGAGACGCTTTACAAATATATACTAGCGAGAAGGATAGAGAGAACAAATACTACAATAATACTTAGCTTTGTATAACACTGGTTCACTTCAAGCGAACGCTGACCACGTGTTTGGTTGCACGATGGCGGTGGATGCTAAGCAGTATCTTCAGACACACACTTTCACTATCACACAAGTCTTCACTGCACATATACAGTATAGCCGATGGCTATCAGTTTCCGCCTGGAAGGCTAAGTCCGAGCTGGCTACCGTTCGGGAGGCAGAGCTCGACCTTGGCAGCCAATATGGAGATTCGCTGCTGTAAGCACGTGTTATCACAACGATTTTTGTGGTTTCGAATAAAGTTTTGAATATTTTTTGTGGTTTCGAATCCGTACAACGGATCGAATTGCACTTGATCGGGATGGATTAGCTCCGATCCTATACACTGGTACTGAAATTACCCGTAACAAAAGGTTGCAATTCACAAATTGGCACTCTACGCTTGGGGATATTCTAACGAAGCGACCGATTTGAACGATTGTTCGATACGAACTGTTGATAAGAAGTGTTAAAAGCGCATTTCCCAAAGCTACAAAATTGACAATGTTCCATGATTTTGTAAAAGTCTCATTGGTACGCGTTATCCTTAGTTATTAATTCCTGTAGGATTGCTGTTGTAACTGATTTTCACACCCCTTAGCGGGGGATCAACGATTTGAGACGTAGATCATGTCATGTCTTATCTTGATTATATGTGATCAAAGCTGATCGAATCATCCAATGATAGAACTCACATGAACCAAGAATCATTTTAGCTCAAAATCACTACCGATTTTGTGTGACGGAAGATCAGTACCGATTTTGATCGATGTGATTTTAAGATCACTGACCAACTGATCTTCAAAAGATCAGATCAGAAGTGATCTTTATCGGGAAAGATCACAAGCGATTTTCTTCGGCAGTGATCTCGATTTCATGAGGTTTTGATCTTTATTTTCTCAGCCCTGTATGCTACACTAAGGAAATATTATTCCTTAGCTAAAGAAATAATATATCTATGGAATAAAACAGATGATTTAAATGTTTCATCAATTCCAATCAAATACTTTTGTTAAATTATATAATTAATATTAATAAAAAAATTTCGATGGTTTAGTAGTTTTAGGGATATTTTTAATCTAATGACAGCATGTAATAAATCGTTTTTTTTTTGTATGGTTTGTTATATATATTGAGTATGTATTGGAATGAATTTTATTTATTTTGAATTCGTGACATGTGACATAGGGGGGTCTTTGCTGCTGTGACAATTTGTGACAAAGGGGAGGTGGGGAGTCAAAAAGTGCAAAAAAAGCGTGACGTCTTTTATGGACAGCCCCTTACTGAAAATCATTCTCTCGATTTTCTCTGAATATGCTGATTTTTAGAGGTGAGAGTTTTTAAAACCCAAATCAGAATGCGGTATATGAGCATTTTCAGAACAGGAATAATGAATGGGTGTCGAATGTTGATGTCAGAAGTCGTGTAAATGTCACCTGATTGTGTTGTGGGGCTGACATTAATGTTTTTGCTGACAAGCTTAATCTTGGTTTCATGATTTCTCAAATATCTGCGCTCTAATTTTGTTGTGTTTTCTGTGCGTCTTTCTTGTTTTCCCACGTTTAGGAAAGTCATTAATTTCTATAAGTGACTGTTCCTTCAGAGTGACTACGTCAGTCTGCGTCTATCGAAAATCTCTTCTCCTTTCTTGTGGAAGACACTTTATATTTGAGCAAGATTGATGAAGAAAGAAAATGGTAAGCTAAACTACTTCGTTTTCAGTTATTGTCATAGTCGACACTAAACGATCGAATGCAAGTTAAATCAATTGAAGTGTGTTGCATGATGTTTCGCATATGGTCCAGGGTGTTTAGGTGAGTTCTTAAACTTTTCCTAACATATCATGCGTATCCACACACCGGGCATAAAGCATCGAATTATTCAGCAAGTAAAGCGTTCTCCAATATGCTGAAATATTATGTCTATGCATAAAATTTCCCATTTGCTTTTATGCTAATCAGATGAAATTGCTTCTTCGTATATATAGTCGTTTACTTTCAACTGATGACGATGGCGCTCGTCTCGTGCACGTATCAATGTGTGAGGATGCTCACTCACAAAATCAGCCCGGGATTGAAAATGTTTACCCGACCATCTAAGGAGATGCCCGTTTGATGGAAAGGAACAGCTCGTTTTGCACCGAACTGATTCAGCACTTGACGATTTACTCGTTGAAATTGTGGCAACCATTCCGGAGTCGGAGTAAGTCGAAAGAATAACAAACCGAGCCCCATTCTACCGCGAACAAAGCGACTGCGATTTGATTGGAGGTCTTGTCTGGGTTTTCTAGGGAGGCCGGATTGCGAAGCCTTCAATTAAATTAACAGAATACGATAATATTTGCCCCTAGTTGAGTACAATCAGAACAGGATCGTCTGAAGAAGTTTGAAACGAGGTAGGTTGGGTGGGATAACAAATCAAACCAACGTAAAAGTAGCTTGTGAAATAAAGACAACAAATCGAATGGCAATCACTGTTTTTTCTCCTTATTCAATCAATCAGTTCCGTTTTTGCAAGTCCGATTCGTTCCCCGATGAAGCAGTACGAGATACAAAGAAGATTGAAGTGAGATGTGCTGGAACTGCATGCTGTTGCGATTGTTCGCTGGATCTCGATTTTCCTGGGGGAGGACGTGCTGAGAGTTCCGAATGAAATCCAATGAAAACCACTGAAATTGTATCCCAATGTAAACTTTTTACTCTGGTTATTTTTGTTTGAGATGTCCATCGAATTACGTTGTTCCTTTAATTCATTATGAACACCTGGTAGAAAAATAGATTATGGTGATGGTGCTTTTTAAGCTTGTTTTGAGCTTAAAGTAACGCACAGTTTGAAAAAATCTCTGTGATTTTACATCTTATAGGTGCACATAAATTGAGCATCGCAGTTCGCACAAATTTACGTCGAAGTACACGTAATACGGTTGGGTTGGAAAATTCTATTAAATGAAATTCATTGGAACGAAAATACTGAGAGCGACCCACCGCGACTTGAAACCGAGAATAATTGAATCTAAAAGTGCGTCAGAAACACACATCTGTTCAGAAAAAATACCTGGAAATTAAATATAACTTTTTACTTTTTTATTTATGACTTCTGGTCAGTCAGTAATTTTTACTTTTTTCGGTATTTTAACGATATCAAACTAACTAGAGATTATAAGAGGAGAAAGAATATGAAATCATAGAGCCATAGTACTCAAGGAAGAGCAAGGATGTGAAGAATAAAGTGCGGAAAAGTGAGACGTGACAAGGGTCATTTAAGTAAGCAGAAGGCTTCTCGTATCTAAACTTTTACCTTCTACCAGAGGAGTCGAACTTAGGCATCTTAAAGATACGAGTCATCCGAGTCTCTGATATGTCAGAAAGTAAAGGCAAAGGTCGTTTGCCATTTACTGTCCGAACCGGCAAAAGTAAAGTTACGAGAAGTTGTCACATTCTGCCCACGACGGTTTCTCACACAATGTGTTTCATTGTGTTGATATTTTCTCATCTCTATACAGTTAGTTATAACACCGAAATGGAAGATTTGTCCGAAACTATTGCTTGAGTGCCTGGAGTTGTAGCGTATGGCTATCGTTAAAATACCGAAAAAAGTAAAAATTACTGACTGACCAGAAGTCATAAATAAAAAAGTAAAAAGTAAAAAAAATTTGATGGGATTCCATCACACACAGCGATGAATGGAGCGCTGTCCGTGCGCCGCTTGCACCCTGGGACGCATAGCCATACGCTACAACTCCAGGCACTCAAGCAATAGTTTCGGACAAATCTTCCATTTCGGTGTTATAACTAACTGTATAGAGATGAGAAAATATCAACACAATGAAACACATTGTGTGAGAAACCGTCGTGGGCAGAATGTGACAACTTCTCGTAACTTTACTTTTGCCGGTTCGGACAGTAAATGGCAAACGACCTTTGCCTTTACTTTCTGACATATCAGAGACTCGGATGACTCGTATCTTTAAGATGCCTAAGTTCGACTCCTCTGGTAGAAGGTAAAAGTTTAGATACGAGAAGCCTTCTGCTTACTTAAATGACCCTTGTCACGTCTCACTTTTCCGCACTTTATTCTTCACATCCTTGCTCTTCCTTGAGTACTATGGCTCTATGATTTCATATTCTTTCTCCTCTTATAATCTCTAGTTAGTTTGATATCGTTAAAATACCGAAAAAAATAAATATAACGGATTCTCAATACTGACTTAAACAGTGAAGGCGGAAATCAGTATTAAGCATAATTTTCTATTCAAGGTAACATAGATTTCCGAAAAGGTATTCTATTATTATTAGGATTGTTTCCTATCAATTTTCTATGCAGCGTAAACTTTAAAAAAGACAAAACTCATTTTTCTGCACGGAACGATCGAAATTAGCTCTGCGCCAAATTCGTATTACTGTTTTTGAATTAGTTGATTTTATCAACAAAATTCCCTAAATGATTATAAAATTAGTTAAAATTGAGAATTTACTTCGCTGAAAAAAGTCTTATTTTTAGAGAATGTGTTTAGTTGGCGAATATCCTGGACACAAACGAGCAATATTTCAATCCAACACAAAATTCTCATTGACAACTAATTTTGTTATTGAAATCATAAAATTTGTCTATATTTATCTATCACCATCATTACTGAAGGACAGCACAAAGAAAACAAAAATGAAATTGGTTTTATTAATAAGTTTATTAGCCAAAAACTCATGAGAAGTGTCAAAGCAAAATAATCCATTCAAAAGCTAAAAAAGACAGTCTTGTTGAAACTGCTTGCAATTGTTTAGATGTTTTTCGCATGTGTTACGATATATCTATATTTCAATTTCTAAACCGATATGTAAAAATGACGTAAACTGTTAGTGGAAAGTGTGTTTATTCAGAATTTGTGCGCATTTGAAGCGATTGTGCGTAATAATGTTTTACGCGGAACAGTGAAGTGAGTTTCGAATGTCACACTGTAGTTGTATAAGTCAAATGATGTTTTTTGTATCTTCCAAGCTTCCGGGCTACGCCGTCTGGTGTACTCGGTTTTTGTTTTCCGAGTGCTCAAAGTTTTCAGTGAGAGAGTCGATTTCGCGAAGTCGAATGAAGCAAACAGGGATTTAGAAGAAAAATGTTCAACAAGAAGTTTATGTTTCGCTTATGTCTTTTTCTCCATTACAACATCGTATTTATACCTGCCAATATAGAAAAGATAACCGCGACTGAAATTTTTTTCGGTTGTAGTGTGCCATCTAGTGGCTAGTAGTCATTACGGTGTTAACGTTTTTTCGGTGACAGAGCGCCATATAGCTGCAAATTGCAGAAACCAATTCAACCATTCATGTTGGTTGAAAACAACGTTTTATTTCTCTAATTCAACTAAAAAATTAGTTGAATGGATATGAAGTGTGCCTTGGCTAAGAAATGACAGCACTTTTAACTGGTGAAATGAACTAAAAAAAATAGCCATTTCAACAAATATTTTATTATTATCAAGGGAATTAGAATTAAAAAATCTAAATTAGCAAAAGTAAGATTTTTTAAGTTGTCTCAAAAAATAACTTACTAAAATTAGAAAATCAACTAATTTTTTCGCCAAAATGCTGATTTCGGTCTTTCTGTGCACAATTTTCCGACGTTGTTCTGCTGAAAGACCACGCATTTCGAAACAAACTAATGAAAACGAATAAACAACTGCACAAGTGGTTAGAGAAAAGTGTAAACAACAGGACGCAGCCATGAAAATTGACAGATTCTGAACCATTGCGAAATGGCAGCGGTTTTTGGTTGCGTCCATACTTTCTGGGACAGTCTTTAGGTACTTCCGGTACCGGAAACTGAGAACTGGTGTAATCGATGTTGGTTCGTATAGCCATCAACTAACATGACGTACAAACTCTACTTGTTTATATTCAAATTTTGAAGATTTTATTCGATTATGACCGTACTCTTAATTACAGTGTAAATTTTTGCAGTATCTGAAAATATGCAATTATTTTTGGTAGGACAGACGAAATCAGTTTGTTTAGCTGCGTACTGATAATCGTTATAGATTTGTGAAGTTTTGAGTCCAGGTTAGAAATTTTTTGCGGACGTTTATTCATATATTTAGGTTTTTTGACATCTTTTATATGGAGAGGCATCACAGTGCGCTCTGTTTTTCACCAGCCATCATTTTTATTGTTCGTTTTTTTTCGTCCAATTTATTTGCCCAAAGACATCGTTCTCCCACAGCTTTTGCTAGCTGCAGCTCATTCACTTTTCCCGCACCGGAGGCCGCGATGACACCGTGTCTATAAATCTATATTTATGTGGAATTGGAGGGATAACGGTGTGCTTGAACAAGGTTTTTAATGCCGGGTACCACCATTAAATTGGGACCTTGGGATCCTACCGCACCGGTGGCATAATTCTTCCACCATATGATGATTTACTTCTGCACCGCCATTATATTCCGCGGTGGTTGGTGGCGCTGCTTTCAACAGGAGAGCCTTTCCAGTTCTCCGGAGATATTGTTCAAACATACAAACCGGAGTGAACTTCCAGCTTTTTCTGCTCTACCTGAAGCTGGCAGGATGAATACGAGGAAGCGCTTGTAATTGGATGCAAACAAGATTGATCGTTATTTTATGCGTGGATGCTAGGAATTTCGTTATAATTCCAATGTTTTATGGGTTGTTTCTTGGGGAAATTCGATGAGAGTACGGGTAATTTCTGTTGATATATTGAACAGGATTACTATTAAAAAACGAAATAATTTGAAAAGTCGGACGATTTTGTCTGAAACCAATGAAAGAAAACTGATGAATTACATAACTTCACGATATATTGCTTTTGTTCGACTCCATGCTGAAACAGAAAACCATAACTTGGCTTATTAAATTAAATCACGTCTAAGCGCGTAATCTCTTATGAGGGCATTATTTTTTACAATCAACAAAACAACTCCCATTTAGTGTTACGTGCGATGTGGTTCTTACGCCACGGTGCGGGAGAGTTTCATTCGCCAACTATAAAACTAGCTGTCCTAATGCCGGACGGGGAAATACTATTTCCTTCTCTCATCACACTTACGATAAACCTTAATGAAAATTCGTGTTTACAGCTAAGAACGGTTCGTACAGTAGTCTGGAAATATCCTCCCTGATGGCTAGTCTAGAGCTCCAACTGACGGACGGAAAGTTATAAAAACATGTGCCAACTCATGGATGGAAAAATACTTTTTTTTGGTCTGGAATTGAGGGAAACGGTACCTGAAACTGTTCGGAGAAGTGAACACGTTGTTAAAACTTTTGGACGACGCTAAGGCATACAGCAAGTAGCACCTGAATGCACTATTTTGCACCGAAAAAGTTTCCAGTTAGCGAAAATATACTTGCATGATTTTTGTTCCAGTTCTCTCTACCGAATCCAGTCTTCCATCCAGTCGTGAAAAATGTGCTGTCATTTTTCACAATCTCATTTGTTCACACTGCGACAAATTATGGAACCTACAGTGCACACAATCCAAGTGTCATTTCCGGTATAATTCCGGTGCCTTGCAACTCAAAGTGACCTCCACACTGTAAATTCCGTTTCCAAATGTATGTATGTATGTGTGTGTATGTGTGCTCCGTGTAAACTGCTATCAATGTGCTCAACCAACGGGAAAATTGTGCTTACCGAAGCACATTTGACATCACTACAGAGCAATATAGCAAATTCACTGTCAACCATCCGTTTTATTAGGTACGGTCACGATAGTGCCTGTGGCAATAGTGAGCTATTGGGAGCAGAAGTTCGGTTCCGACGGAAGAAAGTGACGAATAAATGTTACCTTAGAAATAAGGAATAAAATTCTAATTTAAAGACGAAAGACGAGATACGGAAGAGAGCGGTTCGGATATGTCAATTGGTTTTAAATTAAATTTAATTTGTTTGGATTTGGCTCAAAATTTACATAAGAATTCAATTTTCATAATAATAATTTAATAATAATTAACGATAATTTAGAGAAATCGACGTGCAAAAAGTATAAACCGTAAAAAGAAACACAAGGTTGTATACGAGACACGACCGATCATAATGACATTAAAAATGTAATTTTAAAACTCTCTCATGAACAGATTTAAATATGAAAAAACATTTAATTTATTTTTATTGAAATTGAAAATTAATTAATTATAATCATATAATTTTTGAATGCCTACTAAAGAAAAATAGTTCTCCCCGGTTTTCCGTATCACAAATCTACATTCTAAATAACACCAATAACTACTTTTTTATAAACTGCATTCATCCCTTAGAAATAAGTAGTAGATGGCGAACCATTTTCTTATACTGTACTAGAAGACCCCTGCACACTTCGTAGCGCAATAATATTAGATCTGATGTAAAAAATCAAAACTACTTATCAATTTTAATGATTATTGAAGAAAAATATCATTATAATGCTCTATGAGAGTGGCCCCAACCTTTTTATATCGCGGACAACAGGACAAAATATATAAAACCGATGGTTTACCGAAACGCAAACAGGCAGCGTACAATTTACCATCCGAAAAAAAAACTCTAAATTCACGCTACAGACTCATAACGTTTATTGACGGTAATAGAAAAGTTAAACGGATGAGAAAATGACGTTCAAATTGAAATGGCATAGAAGTTGGCATCGTTGAAATGCGTGCAATGAAAACTGTTTTTTCTTCTAATTTGCCGTTCAAAATTGTTGTCTCGACAACATTTGCGATTAACTTTTGAACTTTTAATTTTTTCTGTACTTTTTCCTCTATTGTCTGAACTTTATTTTGTACTTTGTGTGCTTGTTTCTGTAATTTGTGTGTTTTTTCCTGTACTTTCTGTGCTTGTTTCAGAATTTGTTCCTGTACGTTCTATACCTGCTCCAGTATTTTCTGTATTTGGTCCTGTAACTTTTGTACTTATATCTGTACCATCTGCTCATTCTGTACCTTTTTCTGCACTCAATTGTGCCAGTACTTCCTTTACTTGTTTCCCTCATTTCTGTACTTGATTTTGTACTTCCTGCATTTATTCTTGTATCTTCTTTATTTTTTTCCGAACTTACCTTATGTACTTGTTCCTCTTATTTCTGTACCTGTAGTTGTCCCGATGAACTTCTCACAGTTCAAATATTATCTTTGGACGGAAATTATTTCGAATACTCTTAAATTAGAATAATCGAACGACCCTCATGATTTCTCGAGATTAGTAAAGTAGAATGGTAGAGTGTTCTGTAAAAATGAATCATCTGACAATTGTTTTTGATTCGATCTCAACATTTTTCCCCAATTCAGGTACACACGTACACTTCGCACTTTGAAGCAGTTTTTCCTGCTCTTAAAAGTCCCAAATGATTCAAGCAAAATACAACCAAATCAGTTTGACGGTTTATGAGCAAGAGAGTGAATCATTCGAATAGGTAAAACATGTGGTTCCATCGATGCAATTTAATAACAGGAGACAAACGGGATGAATCGAGTACATTGGACGAAACTGTTCATAGCCACTCAAACGAAAAAAAAATGAAATTTTGAAGTACTCTCGGTTGGATTTTTAAAACTCTCTCATGAACAGATTTAAATTTGAAAAAACATTCAATTTATTTTTATTGAAATTGAAAATTAATAAATTATAATCATATAATTTTTTAATGCCAAACTAAAGAAACATAATTCTCCTCGGTTTTTCGTATCACTAATCTACAATCTAATTGACACCAACAACTACTTTTTTATAAACTGCATTCATCCCTTAGAAATAAGTAGTACATGACGAACCATTTTCTTATGCTGTATTTCCCGAGTATATTTCGATTCAATACAGATTGATATCAGGAAAAAAAGGCGGGTGGGTAATGTCAGAAATATAACTGGATGTCGTGAATACGAATACAATTGACTCGTTTCCTTCACACTTCCGAATATCAGTTAGTCGATCGATTGTGTGAATTGTGCATGCATTTGAAACGATGCACCTACAATAAAGTACGACTAAGTTACATCGAACATTCTGTAATTTTTATGGTACTTTATAAAAAAATATGGTGGTTCTGAAAAGAACCTCTCATCAAGGCGTTCGTGTTGGAGAGTTGAATTCGAATTCCGATAGATGCCGCTGACTTTCGTCATCTATTTCCAAGTTGACCTGTAGTCCGTGAATGAGATACTGATATGGTTGGCGTAGGTATAGGTATACGCCTATGATATGAAAAGTATGAAATATATCTACGGCTTTATACATTGATGTTTCCAGCCAATACGAGATCAACACATGTACCTCCAAGCGTAGTTGCTTGGGAAGAAAAAGATTTCATATTCAACTTCATATAATTGCTCATGAAAACAATGAAACCATTCCACAGTTCGAAAAAGATTGGAAAAAAGTGTCAAAACTTGTTGCCAAGAAGTCTGTACGGAATTAAATGAGGAACGTTCGCAAGAAGGTGCGCCAGCTATGCTTGTTTGAGTTCAATGTTTTCAAACCTACTGCTTGTTAAATCTCCATGATCAGGCTTGAAGTTACCGTAACTTTATACGCTTTGTAGATGAATTTATTTTATTGCGCGTTTAAAATTACGGTAATTCTGAGCCTACTCTGTAAGTACAGCGTTTTCTGCTACCTCTGCCACCCAGGTGAACCAAAATTAATAGCAAATTGCAGTGCAGAGAACACCCACACTAACGAACATATATTTAGTACACCCACATACAGGCCGATAGTTCTGAATTGGCCTGCTAGTTCCCGTAGAATCGACAGCTGATCGGTATTCATTATACTCAAGCGAACACTGTGTGCAGCAGTCTTCTTTCAGCTACACAAAGCACAAAAGCGAGCATCCAGTGAGTGAATGGACGTAACTCAATTTTGTCACCCACTCACTACACAAGTTACGTGTTTCCAATCAGCAATCAGCAGTGACTGAAGCGAAATTATCAAATAGCATATATTCATATATTCCTCCTTGTTTGTCTTTGAGTATGACGAACCGTCTATTTCGTACTCTCTGGACTTTCGCCGAGCCGACTACACTGAACTGAATGACTTGCTTTCAGCTTTCAACTGCAATTTATTGAAACGTTAACTAATATCAATGACGCCGTAGATTACCTTTGCGATGCGGTGGAAAATGTTGTTTCCCGTACTGTTCCCGTCAGTCGCCCCACCGTGGAATATCAGGCGCTTACGTGCTCTTAAACGGACGCGATCGTCAGCCCTTCGGAAATTTTGTAGTTTCCGATCTTCGTATTTCAAACAACAACTAAACTTCGCTACCAGTCAATACCTCCGTTACAATACGTTCCTATATCGGCGCTATATAAGACGTACTGGACTCAATCTCCGTCGAAACCCTAAACCTTTTTGGTCTTTTGTGAATTCAAAAAGAAGAGAGACTGATCTTCCGCACTCGATGTTTTTTGGAAATCAAACAGCCTGCAACGAGAAGTAAAAGTGTGATTTATTTCCGCATCACTTCAAGAATGCATTTCATGACAATTCTGCAACACAGATTCAAATATACGAGGCAACTGCTGGTGTACCACGTGATATATTTAATTTCCATATTCCTCTCATAACTGAGCAAATGGTTGAGACAGTAATGCGAAAATTAAAGCACAAAAAAGGTGATATACGTGACATTTCCAACTATCGCAGTATTACGTCTTTGTGTGCATGTTCGAAGCTATTCGAAATTATCGTGAACGATATTTTGTTTACCAGTAGCAGAACCTACATAGATAATGAACAGCACGGGTTTCACCCGAAACAGACCATGGACTCTGGATGACAAATCGATGCAGCGTATATGGATCTTAAAGCGGCATTTGATCGAGTATATCACAAAATACTTCTGTCCAAGCTTCAACTACTGGGATTCTCAACGATGAGTGTGGAGCGGTTTCGATCGTATCTGACAAACCGTTCTGTACGGGTTAAAACCGGTTCTTTCACATCTGAAGTTTCCTCGCATTTTTCTGGAGTTCCGTAAGGCAGTAATCTTGATCCGTTGCTGTTTTCACTTTTCATGAACGATGTTTCACTGCTGTTACCACCGGAATCCAGATTGTTTTATGTGGACGATGCAAAAATTCTCGCGGACTGTCTTGAACTACAACATATGATACAAGAGTTCGTAGAAATTGTTTGTGCCTGAGTATCGAGAAATGCTGCGTCATATCTTTCTACCGGAAAACTGATCCTATCTGGTATGGCTATGAAATTTCAGAAAGGTCCATGACACGAGTGGAATGTATTAAGAACCTTGATGTTACTCTAGATCGTGAAATTACTTTTAGATTGCACTATGACGATATGTTGGCCAAAGCAAACCGTCAACATGGTTTCATCTTCAAGGTAGCCAAAGAGTTTCGAGAACCACTTTGTTTATGATCATTGTACTGTTCACTTGTACGTTCAATACTAGAGTCAAACTCTGTGATTTGGTGCCCCTATCATGCTAACTGGATCGCTAGGGCTGAGACTGTTCAACGCAAATATTATGAGGTGCACTCTGCGCCTAATACCGTGGCGTGACCCTATGAACCTACCATCATACGAAGACCGCTGCCGTTTGTTGAATCTCGAGTCATTGAAGATACGACGCATAACTGCTCAAGCAACTTTCGCTGCCAAACTACTTTTGGGTGACATTGATAGCCCAACGTTACTCATGCGCCTAAACCTCTACGCACCTGAAAGCAAACTTCTCTAAAACTTCTTCGCCTCTTAAACAAAATGTGACTGAAATTCTGGTATATTGCAAAAATTTCAATCGCATGAAAAGCCCAAAATGAAAGAAATTCATCGAAATTTAATAGCCTCCTCATTCGAAGTAATTGTAGGAACTGAAACTAGCTGGGATGAAAGTGTCAGAAGCGAAGAAGTATTTGGAAATAACTTTAATGTATTTCGGCACGATCGAAATTTATCTCTTTGTCAGAAAAAATCGGGAGGTGGAGTCCTCATAGCCATTAAGTCTTGCTTTACTTCTGCAGAAGCTATTACTCCTAAATTTAAAGAATTTGAACATGTATGGGCCTCAATATCGGGTGAAGTTCATATGAAGGCAACCACGTAGAAACTCTTTACACCGACTTTAGTAAAGCTTTCGACCGTACTGACACACCATTACTTCTTTACAAACTACAAAAATATGGCATAGAACATAGCCTTCGGGAGTGGCTTGAATCATACTTAACGAATCGTGTACAAGTAGTTCGCTTCCAAAACATAAACTCTGAGCCAATTAATGTAACATCTGGCGTACCTAAGGGCTCTCACCTAGGGCCTCTTCTTTTCATTTCAAATATAAGCGACATTTCCTTCATACTCAAAAATCTGAATGTGCTTATATATGCAGACGACATGAAACTCTTCATGGAAATTAAAAATATCAACGACGCTGTAATATTCCAGAACGAAATTAATCTATTCCACATTTGGTGCTGCAAAAGTCTACTCCAACTCAATGTAAAAAAATGTAACTCAATAACTTTCAGTAGGAAAAACGAAACCCATTTTGTAGACATATTTTTAGGAAATCAAATAGTAGAAAAAAGTAAAATTATGAGATTTAGGTGTAATCATGGACTCCAAACTAACATTTGTGGAACATTATAACACAATAATCAATAAAGCAAACAATATGCTGGGCTTTATCAAACGCTTCAGTCATAATTTCCAAGACCCATATACTATAAAATTGCTATATAATACATATGTCAGACCCATCTTGGAATATTGCAGCCTAGTACGGAATCCATATAACATTATTCACGAACAACGCATTGAATCGATACAAAAACAATTTCTTGTATATGCATTTCGTAAATTAAACTGGACAGCATTTCCTCTACCATCATGTGAAGCACGCTGCATGCTCATCAATATACAAACACTTAAAGAACGCCGCGACTTTGCAACGCTTTATTTTATCAACGACATTATATCTCAACGCATTCAATCAGCTCCATTCTTATCGCAATTAAATTTTTATATACCTTGCCGTCAACTACGTTTCAGGACATTATTTTTAGAAAAACATGCTAGAACAAATTATGCAAAATACAGTCCAGTCAATCGAATAATGCATCATTACAATCAATACTGCGAACATCTTTACCTTTCTATGTCATAAAATCGAATAAAATCTCAGCTTTGTCGTAGAAATAATGCGTAGTATGTAAGTGAACATTGTAAACAATTTATATGTAGTCTACATTTGTTTGACCAAATAAATAAATACAATAAATAAATAAATATAATATAGAAAGATCACTTCGCCAGTGTAACATCCTGTCTCTTGAACCGCGAAATAGAATGTATGGACAACATGAGCCTTTTCGGACAGTTTGTATGCGGTTCAGCAAATTCTCTCAGCTATTCGATTTTAATGTGTCGTCAACCGTGTTTCATAAACGTTTACTTGACAATTTTCACGTAGTGAATAGTGATAGTTAGGCTTAGTTTATAATTTTTAATTGTTTGTTTTTATTCATTATGACAACATATTCCAGATGAAGTTATACAAATATACAAATACAAATACAAATAGGAACTCGACAGATAAAAGCTCGAAAGACGAAAAACGAATGAGGAAAGACGAAAGATAACATTTCTACTTGCAATAGCATTCAACAAAAAGATATGAGAATCATGAAGTTAAGCAATTTCAAACTGCATCTTACGGTACCGCCACCGGTATTCCGAAAGCTAAACTACCACACTGTTGGAAGGATGGAACGAACGCCAATGAGAATCGTTATACGACACGTAACACATATGTTTGTGGCAAGCAATAATACTTTAGCTTACTTTCGAGGCTTTCATGCAAGCGGAAGTGGTCGAAGTCGAGCGAAAACTCAAATAAAATCACTTCCTTTATGGTATCTTTGGATGTTGAACAAGTACAACTACAGCAATAGTAGCTACATTATCAGCGTGAAGTATGAACACCAGTAACGTCAGATAGCTTTCCAGATTCTCCCTGGATGTGTGCAAAACTTTGGCTGCATGTGACATAGAAGAGTACCGGTGGTGGTTGCTTTATAAACATTTTAAAGCCAAGTACTTGGTTTGTAAATTTAGCTTTTAATTCACGTAATGATTCTTTCAAAGTGGCAATACAATCCGTTTTCTCTTTGCCCACGTAGACAATTGTCAATTGAATGAACAAACGGAAGAACTTGTTTTTTATTCATTCGTCTCATTGTTTCAGTAGTCGACAAACTACCGGTCCGGAACTGTCCGGTATGTCACACATCACCCCTTTTACTTTTTGTGCTTAGGCTTTTATACTGGTCCTCATGGGGGAATTGATTGACAGCGATTCGGTGTGATGCAACAGGAGAACCAAATATCGTTTCCGCTTGAAGTGAAAGTTTTTGTAGTGCAGTTCTGCCATATCGATGAATTTTAGCATACATGTGCACTATTGGCACTCGGAACATTGATAGTTTGCTGAGCAGGGTTAAAAAGTGAAGGTTAAAAGGGTAGTAGAGTACGAGTGACGTAGACAACCGATGGCATGTTATTTTTCAGTTGAGTAGTCTGATTTGAATTAAGTGTGCTTATATCAAATATCACTAAAATTGATTTCGATAAAAATTTAGACATGAATTCAGTATGGCAATGCGGGCCAGGGTTGGTGGTTCAAATCCATAGGGCGTTGGTCTTACAAGTCAGTTGTCGTATGATCGAGCGCTAACCTGGAAGGATTCTTAGTGTCAGTAGGATCGTAGTACTAGCCATGCAATGATTCAAAACAGAAAAGCCAAATTCCACAAATGAAATGTAATGCCAAGACTTTGCTTTGATTTGCTCATTTGAACTCCACCAGCCTTCTTTTTGAACACAATTTTTATACAATCAATAGTTTACGAAATACAACGACATGAAGAAAGTTCATTAAAACCGCATCTACGCGAGCCGAATTAGTCTCTCAATCGGTGCAAAATAAATCGTTTGAAATAATGCCATCCCATTTGAATTCGAAGGTCGATTTGTTTGATATTTTTTAAGTGGTTTTAGGCCTAAGGTCATTCGCATCTCGGATCAGAAAAACTTCCTGACCTTATGTGCGGGGTTGGGAATTGAACCCAGGTTGTGCGAAAGGCGATTATGTTACGCATCACACTATATCCGTCCCCAATGGTATTTTATGACTCAAATTTAGCATAAGCATTCGTCATTACCAAAACTTTGAAAATTTTCAAAAAACGTATATTTCAAATATGGTTAGATTTGTTGTTTTTGGAAACGTCTTAAGTAATGGTTGGGATTATATGGAAAAAGTATACACGGTAAAAACACTGTTGTGTTTTTATTTTGTTTCGAAAATAAACATAAATATTGTTTGATATGCTGTAGCTGATTATAGACATTTTTCTAAATTTTGTGGATCCTGAGATAGTTTCCAAAAACTGTGTGCTGTGTTTTCAATATATTTCGAAAATGAAACCTACAAATAAATTATCTCAAAGTTTCAACTCTTTAACTGCCATATTGACGGAGCTAGGGTGGTTCTATTGATTTTTATTTTATTTGATTTTTGAAGAAACTGCTCCTCCGAAATATTTGAAAAATATCAGGCATGTTTAAGGCATTATGGGGAAGGTTTACAATTTATTTCAAAATTTTTGAATATGCATTTCTTCCATTAAATTTGAAAATTTTGAAACATATTTTTTCCCTCTTACAATTTTTGCACCACCCTGCCTTTTTCAGTGACAAATAAAGAATTTTTGGACATGTTAAAGTGGTATGTTTTCATATTTTGAAAAAAAATGTGGACGACCAAAATTTTAGATTTTTTCTAAAATATAAAAAAACAGTCAACCATGCGTCCCCATCAAATTCTGAGAGAAGGAAACGCATGGTGCTTTGTTCTTGTAGTTTATGCAACTCAAGCACAGGGCTTAGAAATCAAAGTAACGAAAAGGAGGAAATAAGTTTCAACTTTTGCATATACATACACGATCATACTTCGGGTACAACCGAGAAAGTTACAAAGCAAGAACTTACTGGTATGTGGTTCATATATAATTGGTAGTAATATATTAACGTCGTGAGTATCACACATATAAAATTCGGTTACGGCAGTCAAGAACTAGAGCGGGTGACTGTATATAATTCGATGATTCGATAGTGTTTCATGAAATGGTCAAATCGTTTTGCACTGTGGGGTCTCGTACAACGCGGTTTCCTTTTTGCCAGCTCTGTAGATTTCACTAAATACATAGCGAGTTGAAACAGCAGTAAATTGAATTTTTCTTTTTTATATTGGTGTCAAACAGAAGTGGCCATTGATGAAAGTTAAAATCGATTTCTTCGTTTTTCTTCGCCGTAGCATCACTTTTACATAGAAATCTTATCCTAATATAATACTAATATAGTCACAACGATTTGAGTTTAATAAAGCATGTTCCTCTTATTTTTTAAATATCATATTATTTGAACCAAACGATTAACTGCAATAAATTATAAATTAAGTTGAAATTTTTATACATTTTGTTGTTGATTTCATAACCTATTTGGAGTTTTTTTTATCAGCACATCATTTTTAATAAAACTTTGCTATTGGATGAACTAATGAACGCAGTAGGAGTCAGAACTAAGACTCAAAAGGGTCAATTATTAAATTGAAACCTCAATTGTCTTTATGAAATGATTAAGAAGTTTCATGTAATTTCGTAGAATTATTAACTGTATTTTTCGTTTAAATAGGAAATGGGATAAAAAATGTTATAAAAATACATTGCTATTTGAAAGCACACATTTTCTCTCTGATTATTTTCGTTTATTCTATAGACTTATCATCGTCACTTCTTTTATTGATAGTCGTTGGTAGCTGTTCTGATTTAAGCATTTCTGACTATATTTCCGCCGGTCTCACTATAATGGATAAAAACCGAGCATGAGATAAATAGTAAATAATGGTAGCCACGTGTGAACAGCAACTAACAGTTCTATTGCAAAATTCACAGTAACGGCGCTGGATTCCCAAATATCTTCTTCAAAGCTTCTATTCCAGAGCTACTAAATTTCGATACTTGTTGCTCTCGTTTTTTCCAAGGATTGATGATATTATCTTATTAGAACTTCCCGTTCGCAATTTGAACAAAAATACGACCAAATCTTTCTCATTGACACCAGCGTTTCTCTGAGAGTGAAAATCACTTACACTTTATGATAACTTTTGACACTGTAATGAAATTTTCATTCTTCCTTTCATTATTCTTTCATTACATCCATCAGCAATACGTAAAAAACTGACACCCGCTCTAGTTCTTGACTGCCGTATCCGAATTTCATATGTGTGATACTTACGACGTTAATATATTACTACCATTCATATATGAACCACATACCAGTAAGTTCTTGTTTCGTAGCTCTCTAGGTTGTACCCGAAGTATGATCGTGTATGTATTATGCAAAGGTTGAAACTTATTTCCTCCTTTTCGTTACTTTGATTTTTAAGCCCTGTGCTTGAGTTGCATAAACTACTAGAACAAAACACCATGCGTTTCCTTCTCTCAGAATTTGATGGGGACAATGGTCGACTGTTTTTTTTATTTTAGAAAAAATCAAATATTTTGGTCGTCCACATTTTTTCAAAAACATGAAAACATACCACTTTAACATGTCCAAAAATTCTTTATTTATCACTAAAAAAGGCAGGGTGGTGCAAAAATTGTAAGAGGGAAAAAATATGTTTTAAAATTTTCTAGTTTAATTTTTTAATGGAAAAAATACATATTCAAAAATTTTGAAATAAATTGTAAACCTTCCCCATAATGCCTTAAACATGCCTGATTTTTTTCAAATATTTCGGAGGAGCAGTTTCTTCAAAAATCAAATAAAATAAAAATCAATAGAACAACCCTAGTTCCGACAATATGGCAGTTAAAGGGTTGAAACTTTGAGAAAATTGTTTCCAGTCTATGACCTTTCGAATGTGGTATAACATCTATAATCTGGATCGGAATTTTGTAATAAAAATTTCACTGTAGATTCTAATTCAGGTCCAGCATTCAGAGCAAAAATTCAGACTTACAATTCATTACCAAACTAGAAATTTGGAATCGAATTCAGTTCAGAACGCAGGTTTTATGATCGGCTCTACAATCCAGAGCCAGAATTCAGTTTCAGAATTCAGTTCCCAAGTTCAGATTCAGAATTCAGAATTTAGCCTAAAAATTGAGCTTCAGAATTCTGGTCCGGAAATCAGTTCCATCATTCGGTTCTAGAATTCCAGGCACATAATTCAGATTCTTTAACATCAAAGAAACTGAACCATCCATTGTTTTTGTTTCAAAGACATTTAAACTCAAACAAGCATATATAAAGTATTTGCTATTTATAATTATTATATAGCATTCTAATGAAAGAATCCAATCCAACAGCTTCATGACCGTATCCAAAACAAACGAAGAGAGACAAAGCATTTACGTCTCTCATTGAAAGAAAAGAGAGTATAATTTCCAACGTCACTCGTTCCCCTATGACAAGACGAAACCAAACTAACATCTGCAGAGAGAATCGGCAGAATTTCAATTATCATTCTCTCATCGATGTATTGACAATCTGTGACGTTTGGCTATAAAAAGTGTCAAAAATAAGATAAATCTAAGTAATTACACCGCAGGTAAAAAACACTTTGAATCGTTTTTTGTCATTATCGATTCTCAAAGCTTCGGTTGAATATGGAAACTGCACAGTATACGATTTTCACAGAAAACTGACAATGACTGAAAGGGCAAGTTAAAGAAAGAACACAATTTTGAAACTACTTCGCTTTTGTCGTTGACTGGACATGGATCTCGTTTTCTCAATTTGCAAGCGGACCATTTTTCGTAATTTTCGTCAATTTTCAGTCAATGAAAATGACTTTTTTGTGAGCTCTGATAAGTACTTTTATTAATTTGGGCTGAATTGACTGATGCTTAAACGTGGCAATCAGAGAACGTTAACTAGCTTGATGAGTGGGTGTCAATGATTAATGTTTGAAGTCTTCATTATTGTTGAAACTTTTTACATCCAATAAATTTCGGTTTGTCGAAAATCATTGGAAAGTTTACCATACGGTAACAAAACATTGACATTAACATAGATTTTAAGAGTAGATTACTTTTAGGATATTTCTAAACCTAAGATTGCGCTATATTTGGCTCAGATTTGTCGATACTGTTTCAATGCTCTACATATGGGTAATTTGAAACGGGTTCGATGAGAAAGTTTCAAACAATGAGGTTTCAAAACCCCAAATTGACGACTTCCACTTTATCGAGGTTATTGAAAAATCCTACAATATTAGTATTTTTGGAAAGAGTATGCCGAATAGATGTCAAAAAGTAATATTTTGAGTTATTTTGAAATCCAAGATAGCGACTTTCTGTGTTGTCAAGTTTATAGTTTAAAAATTGCATTTTGGATGTGGTCGTCAAATGGTGAGATAACTAAGTCCTCACAAGTCCCTATCTCATGCCTCCCCGAGCGTCTATGATGACATTTGGTCAATAGAACGGCGTCGACTGGGTGCTATCGCCTTCTGCGTTAGTAGCAGAATGAGAGGGTGCGAAATGGCTTGTAGGTTGAAGCCCATTCTAAAGTGCAGTGTTTATCATAGTATATTACAACCAAGGATGGCTTTTATCGTATCAAAGAACGTTCGCTGGCAACTCTTCAACGATTGAATCAGTGCCATCAAAGAGAGTTGAAAATCATCGCAACAACAAAAACTCGGCATGGCTCATTTAACATAGAATCGACACCAGTGCGAGAGCGAATTTCTCTCGATGATATTTCTGAGAATCAAAGGTTGGCACGCCGCTGTGGGGATCTTCTCTGCAGCAACAAACGGTCGCTTATTCTCGTTTCGCGACCCGATTCTATACTGGAAGTTGATAATTGCTCTAGAATCATTTTACTATTGCCGCTTATTCTATCTATGTGCATATAACCTTTGTATAAGTTGTGTCTATGAAAATGTCTGTGAATGCTACACACAAGGGTTTTGAAATATTGCAACCTAGTATGAGAATCATCAAGTTAAATCATCGACTCGATTTTCTGCGATAATTGTCAACTTGCGATTCTCTTTTGGTAAATTCCACACAGCGGCGATCATTATCAGACTCCATTTTTTTAAGGGCCGAGAACTACTCAGAGTATAAAGTGGAGCGAAGGAATGTAGAAAAATTCTCTCGCGGTTCATGCATTGAGAGACTCGAGTTCTTGTAGCATCTTCTACCGAATTGAAAATGTTGTATACAATATAGATAGCAATATAGCAGCTTCTGTGAAATTTTCGGCAATCACCAACACTGATTACAACATATAATTCTGTTGTTTATTAACATACATCATGTATTATTATTATTATTATTATTATTATTATTATTATTAGAAGAAGAACGTAACGTACACTGCGACATTAACTGTTATATTGTATCATAGCATATCATTTCATATATTATCGTCTTACACTATTTTATATGGTATTATACTGCATTGCATTATATCATATCATATTGTATTATATTATATTATATTTTATTATATTATATTATATTATAGGGTTTATTATTAGTAGTACTACGTACCTCTGCGCAAAATATAAGTTTGTTTTCCTTATAAGTTATCATTTTAAAGTAACTTTTAGCTAAATATCAAGGTCGTCACAAGGTGAGCTTGGTCCTCACTGGTTCCGGTTTCATGCCTACACGTGTCGATTGGTCGATGGTATGCGTTGATGGCAGAATGAGAGGATGAGAAATGACATATGAATTGAAGTAATATAATATCTTAGCATATATTTTTTAAATACGTTTATTATGTCTCAATTGAAAAAAAAAAAGATAAAATAATTATATCGGGATACTAAAATTAAAACGTAATGCGTTTATATCTACTGCGCCGCTGCATTCTTCAATAAAGTTGATGTAGCTTAACAAAGTCTTAAAATTTGTGTCCGCGTAGTTCGCGGTATCCACTCTAATGATGGTCGTAGCAATTCACCACTCTGAAATATGTGTCGACTACCAACTAGTGCCGAAAGGTTTAGCTGTAAAAGATTATGAGCTTCTCTTACTCTCAAGCAGAGCTGCTAAATCACAGACTAACAGACATGACAGTATGAGTAAATTCTTATAAAAAATAATTTTTCGTGATGCACTAGTTCCACCTATATTATACTGCGCGAACTATTTACTATCGGTACACCCCTTGTGTTATGTAAAAGTTAATTTACTAGTTGGTTCCCCCTCGTTTGTCAACACCGATCAGCTGCTTGCAGGGATGCCTGATTTCATCATAATATTTGGAAATGAATCGTCACAGTAAATTATTATATTACGTTAATAATATATTAAACTTTTTAGCGATGTTGGAAGGTAACCATTTATTTTTCTCAACATTGTTCATCTAGACTATTTTTTATTGTGTTGGTAATTTTCACCCGAAATTAAGTGGCGGCAGATCAGAAGCAAGTAAATATTGCCACTAAACGGGTTCGATTTTGTATTGCGTTGAAGGATGAGAGGTAGGCACAATTTTGTATATAGTTTTGGCAATATGTATTAAATCTGTATCCTGCATGAAATTCGCATACAAATGCAAATACATATCAATACATTACAGGTAATTCTGTATAAATGGCAACTCTGTTGGTAAATGAAAAAAATAAACACAGTCTAGATGACAGACAGGATGTTTTTGATAGGGTAACGTGGCGCCATCATAACACATGTGAGTACTGTCCCAAATAAAGGAATATTCGAAATGACAGTTGAAATGATTGAAGAATCTAATTTGAGTGTCCTGTCTGTTAGTCTGTGGCTAAATGTCACTATCAACGAGCAATTTTGCACGACGAAGATTGGAAAGTTTATGTCACTGGACTGCTGCCAACCAGGCTCTACCAATCATCATATATTGAGTGTCTGAGAGCCGATCTGTCATAACTTAAATTCTCTTGATATTATACTCACCAGGACGCTCATTGATTGCCGATGCGATTGATATAATCTTCATTTCTCCTGTCACTGCTTGATTACGATGTGACTAAATATTAATCAAGCAGCATAAACATTGAATTAAATTCATGTACACCAATAAACTCCGAATTCCAATGACTTTTTACAAAGAACAATGAACTTTATCAATTTATGTTTATGTTAGTACTCCTGGAATTTTTTTACTTCAACTGGGAATAGGAGAATGAGAGAGAGAACAAAATGCGTCACCTGTCTTTGACTGAGTTTACTTCTACTTGGTCATTGAACTATCGAGTATCTCATTTGACAGACATTTTGATCGTACAGATTACAGTTGACGATGATTCCAGTCAGTCTGTCAAGGTCATTTGACATGACTGACAATTTGCAGCTCTGCTCTCAAGCAGTCGAAGAATTTGTGTTCGATGGTTTCAATCTATCCTGTACAATGCAAACATTGCTCGTCGTCGGTTCGTCGCATTATATTCATTAGTCGTCTGTGTGAAACTTTTTGGTTGACCCACATATACAGTGCACTGCGTTGAGATGGTAGCAGCTCTCGGGCATCGATGTTCTTCCATATCTGAGGCCAGTTATATCCAGGATTTGTTGTTTCTACCTTTGGTCTGTCTGTACGCATCACATAAAATCTGTGAATGAGATTGGTGGATGGGTGTTGGCGGATCTGGAAAGGAAGCTGAGGATAATTTTGTAGTATTGTTTTTAGACACTGGATATTATGGTTGGAAGAGCATCTTTTATTCCCGCGGAATACGAGTAAGTGACTCTACTTACATATCCGCCCAACCCCTTTTGTTCGCTTTTCGGTAGTAAGAAGGTGAATGGATGAGTCAAATCGGGGCTACTGTAAGTCTACCCGCATCCACTGGCAAGTCCTTGAACTGATGGTGGCTTCACTACACATCACACATCACACATCACTAAAAATTGCATTTTGAATGTCATCATTATCGGTCATGTCACGTACACAACCTTTTTGCCTTTCTCATATAGAAAGGCTATGCAATCACTGTGAAAACCGACTTTTTAAGCGAGGCCCGGAGTACCAAATGTCATGTACCATTCAACTCAGCTCGACGAACTGAGCAAATGTCTGTGTGTGTATGTGTCCGTGTGTGTATGTTTCCGCGTGTGTGTGTATGTGTGCACGTATGTAACAAAAATATGCACTCACTTTTCTCGGATATGGATGAATCGATTATCACAAACTAAGATTCAAATGAAAGATCTCATGGTCCCATAGACTGCTATTGAATTTCAAATCGATTCGACTTTCGGTTCCGGAGATATAGGATGATATTCACTAAAAAATGGAAAAAATGTGCACTCACTTTTTCAGAGATGGCTAAACCGATTTTTTACAAACTAATATTCAAATAAAAGGTCTTATGGTCTCATAGCCTGCTATTGAATTTTATTTGGATCTGACTTTCGGTTTCGGAGTTACATGGTAATATATGTCATTAAAGAAAAAGTGTGCACTCAGTTTTCATTGAAACGGCTCAATCGATTTTCACAAACTAAGATTTAAATGAAAGGTCTTATAGTATTCTAAAAATTGCTGGACATTTCATCCGAATTCAACTTCCGGTTCCGCCACTAAAGCGTGGAAAATTACCAATTTAATTAGTCTTTTTTCACAAATGATGGTCAAAACCGGTACAAATACCATAAAACTGTCTGATAAATTCTTCCAGTTTGCAGAGATTGTTAGTTTGCGGGCAATAAAACTTTACTCGACACTACTGGTCCCCCCTTTTCCTGTTCCGGAAGCACCGAAGGTCTCTGCGATGATTGAACTGATTCTCACAAATCTTGATTTGAATTTAAGCTCATATTAGTTTTAAAGCTACTGTAAAATTTCATCCGGATCCGACTTCCGGTTCCGCAGTAACAGGGCGATGAGTGTCAAAGTTTTCAAATCGCCATATAGAATGACAATATATACAACATCGGTACGTGGTGGTACGGTGGAAGCAGAAGACACAAAACGAACGATGCGTGCTTTGTTCTATTTCTTACCCGCTTTAAAGAAAACGAATCGGTTCCGGATGTCTGCTATTAGTGTGTAATATTGGTAAAAGACGGTGCTGCGATTGATAAAATTTTTAGCTAGTGTGACCGAAAGAATACAAATATACCGAAATAAGCAAATCCAGTTGCCGAGATTTCGAACAGTGAGTTAGCTTTTACTGAAACTTGGTGAGGCTCTTATCATCTAATGTCTCTTTTCGATTTTGCAAAGCACCACGTCGCCACGTCGCTAGAAAAAAATTGGAGTGAGGAAATAGATTTGTATATTTCGTGCAAAGATAAGTGAAATAAAAAACTATCTACACTCCATATATACTTATAAATATCTGCTTATTTACAGGTAGAGTAACAAATAGAGTGTTTAGTCGTGATGTTTTCTTTTGGAGTGTGCTTTACTTTCATGTATGCTAGATTAAAATCAACATTAATAAAAAACCCTCTTTATTCCACCTTAGCTTTTATGATATTTATTTTATACAATAAGGAAGAGCAATTCTTTCTTCGTTCAATTACTGATGACTCTGCAATTCATGATCGCTTTTGACGTAAAATCAAATTTTCTACTGGCTAGTTCGGTAATAATTGACAGTTCACAAATTTAGGATTGCCGAGCACTCAAATTTCGGCATTTTTTGCCGAGATTCAGCAATGAAATTTAAGTGTGCAGAGTCAAGATTCAGGATAAGAGTTCTAGTCCGAAGTTTAGTTCGAATATACTTATAATTCAGATTCAGAATCAAATTCTATAATTCTAGTGCAGAATCTAAAATTGAGGTTCAAAATTCTTTTCCAGAATCAAGATTCAGAGTTTAGGTCCAGAATTCTGTTTCGATGTTCAGTTTAAAATTCAGGTCCAGAATCCAAGCCCAAAATCCAAGTCCAGAATCCCGGAGTAAGTCGAGAGTTCAATAGCAGGGCTCAGGTTCATAATTCATTTCCAGCTTACCGGCTGCTCGGCCATCCATGGAAGTTGACCATCAATGTTAACTTCCCTCTCTGAGCAGCCTAGATAGCCGTGTAGTGTCGGTAGCGGTTTCCCAACTGCTAAGAATAACGCTACGGTCCACCTGTACCGGTGGTATAAGTCCACCAAACAGGTAAGCCGTGTGGCATCCGGCGGAATTATTTTTTACCAAGAATTGATCCACTGGTTTCCTATTCCATGTCGTAAAAGGCCACAAAAATAGGAACTCCTAAGTCAAGGTGTATTTCCGTGCCGATGGCTGAATGGCTGCAGGAGGTTAAACATTGCAGTCGTGAACGGAATATCTTGGGTTTTTCCCTTACTGGATACACGCAATGCTTAGCAATCAACTTCTTTGATCATCGCTTCGGCAGGCCAGAGATTAGAAAGCTGAGTGTCTGTGGGTGTCCTCAAGGTGGTGTACTATCCCCACTTTTATGGAACCTAGTCGCTGATAGTTTGTTAAGGAAACTTAATAACCTTGGATTTCCGACTTATGGTTTTGCCGACGATTATCATATATTGATGACCGGTATAAGCATTAACACTCTCTTTGATTTAATGCAGCAAGCCTTGCGATCTGTTGAACAATGGTGTTGTCAGGTTTGGATTATCTGTAAATCCGGGCAAAACATCAATGGTGCTTTTCACTCATCGTAGGATAATTACAGGAGCTCGTCCGTTGCAGTTCTTTGGTTCAGGGGTCACTGTGGTCGATCAAGTTAAATACGTCGGGGTTATTCTTGACTCAAAACTGAATTGGTCTGCTCACATTGATTTCAGGATTAAAAGAGCTTGCATGGCTTTCGGCCAATGCAGACGAGCTTTTGGAAAATCATGGGGACTCAAACCCAGATATATTCATTGGATCTACACAACTATCGTTAGACCAATTTTAGCATATGGATGTCTTGTATGGTGGCAGAAAGGAGAAGTCGCGACAGTTCAGTCAAAGCTAAATCATCTCCAAAGGATGGTCCTAATGGCGATGACAGGAGCATTCACGACAACTCCTACTGCTGCTCTAGAGGCGCTACTGTGCATAAAACCACTACATGTGTTCCTAAAACAAGAAGCATTATCTTGTGCATACCGTCTTAGGGTTACAGGGCTTTGGAACAGTAACCCATTAGAATATGCTACCAGTCACACTCGCTTGTGGTCTCAAATGGTTCCGTGGGATGAGTATTTACTCGCTCCTAGTGACCTAACTCTCACATGCAGTTTTCCTTTTAAAACATTCAATGTGAGCTATCCTCTTCGTTAGGAATGATTGTCTGGTTGTCTGGAACGACAACTTGATGAACACATAGTTTGTTTTACGGACGGTTCTCTGTTGAATGGTCGTGCTGGTGCTGGTATCTACTGTCGTGAAATAGGCTGGAGCAGTCTCATTCACTTGGTAGATACTGTACTGTGTTCCAAGCAGAAATCTACGCAATTCTGTGTGGAGTACAATCGGCACTTCAGCAGAGGATCTGTGGTAAACGTATTTATTTTTGTTCCGACAGTCAGGCAGCCTTAAAAGCACTCAGTTCGAATGACTCACGGTCGAATCTAGTGATCGCATGTCGAACTCAAATTGAAGACCTCAGCATTTCAAATGCTGTTTACTTCATATGGGTACCCGGCCATTCTGGTATTACTGGAAATGAATGGGCTGATGAGTTGGCTAGAGCTGGTGCAACGAATGATTTCGTTGGTCCTGAACCAGCTTTACCACTTTCAACTAGTTGGATAAAGCACAAGATACGTTCTTGGGCTGCATCCAAACATGCCAGCTACTGGCGCAGCTTGCAAACTTGCGCTCAGACAAAAGCATTTCTACCAGATTTAAATCTGAAAATGTCAAAGTGTCTACTGCATTTCTCCAAGTATCATTGAAGTACAAGGTGAGATGAAAAAACTGCAACAAAGTAAAACGCCATAATTTTTTCATTTTTTTTTTAAATTTTATTGAATGAAAGCAAAAAATGTCGGAAATAACATCAAATTTGAGAATCGGTTTAGATTTGTTCGAATTGGCCACCTTTGGCACGAACTATGGCCTTCAAACGGCCAATGAAACCATCACACGCTGCCCGAAAGTGGCTCTGCGGTATTTTGTCCCATTCTCGGCGAAGCGCTTGCTTGAGATGATCGACACTTTGGTATTTTTTAGTGCCAACCTTGCTTTCCAAAATACCCCAGGCACAATAGTCCAACGGATTGGCATCCGGAGATTTTGGTGGCCATTGTGCGGTGGAAATGAAGCGAGGAACCTCATTTCTTAACCATTCTTGGGTGGCGCGTGCTGAGTGCGATGGTGCTGAGTCCTGTTGGAATGTCCAAGGTCTGCGGCTGAAATGTTTGCGTGCCCAGGGCTTCAGAACTCCCTCCAAAATATTTTCGCGATAGATTTGCGCATTTATTTTGACCCCACGGTCGATGAATACGAGCGGCGAGCGACCATCGGCTGTTATGGCGGCCCACACCATCACCATGGCCGGCTTTTGAGTTCTGGTGGCCAACCGAAGTTGCAAATTTTCAGCTGACCTCTCTGGCAAGTAAACACGATCATTTTGTTTGTTTACAAACTGCTGGATAACGAATGGTTTCTCATCGGAGAAAACCAAATTCGGCAGTTCACCACTTTCGGCCAAGCGAAGCAACTCTTTAGCTTTTTCGAGTCTAACTTTTTTTTGCGCATCAGTAAGATCTTGCACTTTTTGGAACTTCAATGGCTTTAGTCCAAGCTCATTTTTCAATATTTGCCGAATGGCATATTGCGATATGTTCAGCTCACGAGCCATTTTTCGGCCACTGCAACGCGGATTTCGTTCAATTCGCTTCTTCACTTTTCAAACCATTTCTGCCGATGTTGCTGTTTTTTTTCGTCCACTTCCTTGACGTCGGGCTACGCTACCAGTATCACGGTAACGAGCGATGGTACGAGACACAAAAGATTTATTCACTTTTAAATGCTGGAGGGCTCTAACGATAGCCACTTGTGGTTTTCCAGCCAAATGCAAAGCAATCACACTATCACACTTGAATTCCATCACAAATAACTTTTTTTCTGAAAAATTCCCACCAAAATGCTTTTGTGCGCTTGTAAATAATATAATGAGCTGTCACTAGAATAAATCTGACAGCTGTGGGACGAGCGGTTTAGAAATGACAGCAGTCTGAAGTTGGTTGCAGTTTTTTCATCTCACCTTGTATTCTGGTCAGAGCTCTGACTGGACATTGCAAACTCAATTATCACATGGCTACTATTCAACGTGCTGAGTATTATTCGTGTGATTTGTGTGAATGCGATTATGGTACTTCATATCATCTGATATGTAACTGTCCCGCATTGACGCAGCTACGTATCCGGGTTTTTGGTTCTCCATACATGGTTGAGTCTGTGTATGCGGAGCTAAAATTGAAGGATATTCTCTCGTTTCTCACCCAATGTGGTAAGGAGCTATAGTCAGAAGGGTTCATCGTTCTTCCTGGAGTGAATGAATCCCTTCTGTATTCACCTTAAATAAGGTTTGGCAGATTGTTTGGCATCCTCTGGGGGGTACCGCATTTACTTCTGCTCGTACATACTGCGAGTCGTTCTGCATTCTTCCGGGAGTGCAGAATGGTGTCGCTTTTGTAAGATCTCTAAATCCTCTCGGGGGTTGGAGGTTTTATTAACAGCAGACTGTTCGGGACCTCGTAGAGGTTCAGAATTTCCTTCTGCTTCCACTAAATGTTATCCTCAGCAGATTGTTCAGCATCCCTTAGGGGTGCAGAATTTACTTTTGCTTTTATGTGTTTTTGTGTCGTCAATTTTTCCCATCCTCCTAGTCCAACCCTTACCATTTCCTTTCAATCCTTCCCTCTTATATATCGGGAAAATGATGCTAAAAACAAATTGATAGCAAGGCACAAATCTCCAAATATCAAGGGGAACATGCCATTTGAGCCAATTTGTTCTGATTCCTGATTCCTGAAGTCGAGAGTTCAATAGCAGGGCTCAGGTTCATAATTCATTTCCAGAATTCATTTCCAGGATGCAGGTTCAGCTTCTGAATTCAGTTCTAGAATTTATTTACAGAATCCAAGTCATGAATCCAAATTCAGAATTCGTGTCCAAAATCCGGTTCCAGTTCAGGTTCAGAATTCAGTTCAATAAAACCAAAGTAAAATAAGTAAAATTAAACAATTAAACATTGTTAATTCTTTTTTTTCTTCACAAAACTACTTTCGTGTTAATGTGTGGTTTAAAGTATATCTATGGCATATGTGTTGTGGGCTATAGATTTTTTAAAGTTTTAGGTTAGGTGTAATTAATTAAGGAAAATTTCATGTTCGCCAACACTCAAAAGAGCTAGAAGTATTTACTAAAATTGAAAATGTTACTTAAGATAATCTTACAGGAAAATGAAATAATGTGTGTTCATCTTCATGGTGTTTGTTGAAAAATTGGAGGGCGCCAGAAATGTTCACTACGGCTCTGGGCTAACTATTACAAATGCCTCGAAGCTCAGTAGGAAGTACATAAAGCTTGCTTCATTTAGAATTGGAAGAAAATTTTGCTCTTGGCGCCCACGTGTCGGAAATTTTGTCAGCTTCACGTATGATTTTTGACATTCCGCAAATCGACTGTCCTTGGTAAACAATCAACATGGACGCCGAAAAAAGAAAAAAATTTGTGCACAGTTATTTGGAAAATCCATTGTGGTCTGCATCTAGGCTAGCTAAACAGCTGAAATTGACCAGAAATACCGTATGGCGCGTTATCAAACGGTATAAGGAAACATTGACGACAATTCGGAAGCATCAAGTCAATCGTCGGAGTGGAACTGTCGACCGGAAACTGCGTGATAAGATTTTGAAGACGATTAAGGTGAACCCTAATCTGTCGGACCGTGATTTGGCCAGAAAATTCGGTGCTGCCCATTGTACCGTGAGGAGAACTCGACTCCGGGAAGGAATCAAGTCGTATCGAGCTAGCAAACAGCCAAATCGGACCATAAAACAGAATAGTGTGGTCATAATTCGTGCTCGGAAACTCTATGACCAGGTGCTGACCAAGTTCGACGGGTGTCTTCTGATGAAGGATGAAACCTATGTCAAGGCTGACTTCGGGCAAATCCCAGGTCAAAAATTTTACTTGGCAACGGCTCGGGGGGATGTTCCAGCCAAATTTAAATTTTTTTTTCCGACAAATTTGCAAGAAAAATTATGATTTAGCAGGACATTTTCAGCTGTGGCAAAAAAAAAACCAAAGTTTTCTTTACAAATAAGACAATGTCATCGGAACTATACTAAAAAGAGTGTCTCCAAAAACGAGTTTTGCCGTTCATTCGATCCTACTACCATCCCGTAATGTTTTGGCCAGATTTGGCAAGCTGTCATTACAGCAAAGTCGTTCAAGAATGGTACCCAGAGAAGGGTCCTGTTTGTTCCGAAAAACCTTAACCCTCCCAACTGCCCCCAGTTCCGCCCTATTGAGAAATACTGGGCAATCATGAAGAGAAGACTCAAGGCAAAGGGAAAAGTTGTCAAAGACATCAATCAGATGACGACCTGGTGGAATAAGATAGCTAAAACGATGGACGAAGAAGGTGTGCGCCGCCTAATGAGCCGTGATTCAGTAAAAATTCGAGAATTCCTTCGAAACCGTGACGAATAATTTTATTCGTATTTTTTCTTAAAAGTATGAAGAAAACGCTACATTTGTGTATAAAAAGATCTCGAATTCAATAATAAATAACTGAAATACAGGCAATTTTCTTTGTTCCAATTCTATCTGAAGCAAGCTTTATCAACACAAAACACGATCTTTATGTCCCACCTTTGGAATCCGAAAACGGTTTTTCAAATCTGGCGGAACCAGAGGAATCTGACTCTGACGGAATTAGTGAAGATACCTCGTTTGTCACTCCTCAAGGGTCTGTTAAGAGGAGATTAACAAACCACAAAATACCAAAAAAGACACCTAAAATTACACCTTCAAAAAAAGATCCCCGTGTTAAATCTAAAAAGCCAAATTTAAAACCAAAAACTGTGCCTCCTGGTTTGTCAAATTCACAAACCAATCCAGGAACTAGCACAAGAAAAGACAATAATCCAGTGGGCTCCGTTTCACAGCCACCATCAGGATTACTGAAGTTTTCGGAAATTGTCGAATGGATTTTCGTAGCATTCAATATTTCTGAACCATCATAACTGCATGCCTTCCAATAGCTAGAACTTTTTTGAAGCAGTTATCAGCTCAATGGCCAGTTCTCTCAGGTTTTGTATCATTTGATGGATAATTCATCATCCGAAGCAAATGATTCAATCTCTGTCCTGCAGTGGAATTGTCATGCCAAAACTTGATTCAGTTGAAGTTATGTTGCATAGTCAAAAAAGTGATGTATTTGCTTTGTGCGAAACATGGCTTACATCAAGCATAGCTTTAAATTTTAATGACTTTAAAATTATACGTCTGGATAGAGACTCTCCGCATGGCGGAGTGCTTTTAGGAATTAATAAATGTTATTCCTTTCATAGACTAAACATTTCTTCGACTTCTAGTATAGAAGTTGTTGCTTGTCAAATAAACGTTAAAAGAAAGGACATCTGCATTGCTTCGGTATATATTCCTCCAAGAGCTCAAGCTAGACAGCGACAGCTTAAAGAAATTGTCGAAGCACTTCCTGCTCCACGATTGATTCTGGGAGATTTCAATTCGCACGGAAAAATGTGGGGTTCCGTTTACAATGATAGCAGGTCATCTTTAATATATAATATTTGCGACAATTTCAACATGACAGTATTGAATATGGGTAGCATGACACGGATTCAAAGACCTCCTGCACGTCCAAGTGCATTAGATTTATCTCTTTGTTCGACTTCAATTCGACTAGATTGCACCTGGAAAGTATTTCCTGATTTACACGGTAGCGATCATTTACCAATCATCATCTCAATTAGCTGTAACAAATGTATTGCTAATTCAGTTAATATTCCATATGATTTGACAAAAAATATTGACTGGATTAAATTTCAAAGTAATATGTCAAGTATCTTAAATTCCATGGAAGAGCTCCCCCCACTTGAGGAATATGACTTTCTCGTTTGTTCGATACTGGAGGCCGCAGAACAAGCCCAAACCAAACGATTTCTTGGCCCATCGTCTAACAGAAGACCTCCAAATCCTTGGTGGGATAAAGAGTGCTCAGATGCTAAACACGCGAAACAAAATGCTTTCAAGACGTTTTTAAAACGAGGAGGAGGAACTCCTCAGAATTTTGAAAAATTCTTGGTTTTAGAAACCAAGTACAAGAACATACTGCGGGTCTAGAAATGCAGCTATTCGAGACATTTTGTGGAAGGTTTGTCAAGAGAAACCTCAATGAGCACTCTTTGGAATACGGCCAGACGAATGAGGAATCGTAACGTAGGAAATGAGAGTGAGGAGTACTCGAATCGATGGATATTTGATTTTGCGAGGAAAGTTTGTCCAGATTCTGTTCCTACGCATAGCATTATTAGGGAGTCTTCTTCAAATGATGATTCCATTGATAGCCCCTATTCAATGATGGAATTTTCCATAGCACTCATGTCTTGTAACAATAACGCTCCTGGGTTGGACAGAATTAAATTCAATTTGGTGAAGAATCTGCCCGACCTCGCAAAAAGACGTTTGTTGGAATTGTTCAACAAGTTTCTTGAGCAAAATATTGTGCCACCTGACTGGAGACAAGTGAAAGTTATCGCCATTCAAAAGCCGGGGAAACCAGCTTCCAATCACAACTCATATAGACCTATTGCAATGTTGTTCTGCATCAGAAAATAGTTCGAAATAATTATTCTACGACGTCTCGACAACTGGATCGAGACGAACGGTTTGTTGTCAGATACTCAGTTTGGCTTCCGAAGAAATAAAGGGACGAATGATTGCCTTGCATTACTTTCGTCTGACATCCAAATTGCCTTCGCTCAAAAGCAACAAATGGCATCTGTATTTTTAGACATTAAAGGAGCATTTGATTCAGTTTCCATTGATGTTCTTTCGGACAAGCTCCACCAACATAGACTCCCAGCGGTTATAAATAATTATTTGCACAACCTTTTGTCAGAGAAGTGCTTGTATTTTTCACATGGCGATTTGGCAACATTCAGAATTAGCTACATGGGTCTCCCGCAAGGCTCATGCCTCAGTCCGCTCCTGTATAATTTCTATGTAAACGACATTGACAGCTGTCTAGTAACCCCATGTACACTAAGACAATTGGCAGATGATGGCGTGGTTTCAGTTACCGGGTCCAAAGCTATTGATCTGCAAAAACCATTGCAAGATACCTTAGATAAATTGTCCGTTTGGGCTGTTCATCTTGGTATCGAATTCTCTGCGGAGAAAACAGAGCTGGTCGTCTTTTCAAGAAAGCATGATCCCGCGCAACTTCAGCTTCATATGATGGGAAGAATGATCCAACAGGTTTTGACTTTCAAATACCTCGGGGTGTGGTTTGATTTCAAATGCACGTGGGGAGGACACATTAGGTATCTGATAACAAAATGCCAACAAAGAGTAAATTTTCTTCGAACGATAACAGGGTCTTGGTGGGGTGCTCATCCGCAAGATCTAATAAAATTGTATCAGACAACGATACTTTCAGTGATGGAATATGGATGCGTTTGCTTTCGTTCCGCTGCAAATTCTCATATTATCAAACTGGAGCGAATTCAGTATCGTTGTTTGCGAATTGCTTTAGGCTGCATGCATTCGACACATACAATGAGTATTGAAGTTCTGACGGGAGTTCTTCCATTGAAGGATCGTTTTTGGGAGCTTTCGTCGCGACTGCTAATAAGATGCGAGGTACTGAATCCCCTAGTTATTAATAACTTCGAAAGGTTAGTTGAGGTTCAATCTCAAATAAGATTCATGACTGTATATTTTAACCATATGTCACAGGAAATCAACCCTTCAAGATATATTCCTATCCGTGTCAGCCTCCTTAATGTCCCTGACTCAACTTTATTTTTCGACACATCCATGCAGCGCGAAGTGCGTGGAATCCCGGATCACCTACGCTCTATGGAAATCCCAAAAATATTTTTACGTAAGTTCAGGCATATTGACTCTGAGAAAATGTTTTAGACGGACGGATCGCGAATTGAAGAAGCGACAGGGTTTGGTATATTCAACAATAATGTTTCGGCCTCATTCAAGCTTCAAGAACCTGCATCTGTTTATATAGCAGAGTTAGCAGCAGTTCATTATAGCTTGAATGTAATCGTCACATTATCTCCAAACCATTATTTCCTCTTCACAGATAGTCTGAGTGCAATTGAAGCCATTCGCTCAAACGCTACTGCCAAAAATGAAACGTTTTTCTTGGGCAAAATAAAACAGTGTCTGAACGACATATTGAATAATAATTATCAAATCACAATAGTCTGGGTCCCGGCTCATTGCTCCATTCCAGGCAATGAAAGAGCCGATAGTTTTGCCAAACGTGGTGCTATTGAAGGTGAAATTTATGAGCGACCGATTGCTTTCAACGAATTTTATAGCGCGACTCGCCAAAGAACACTTGCCAGCTGGCAAGCTTCTTGGAATAGAGATGATCTGGGTCGGTGGATGCACTCAATTATTCCGAAAATATCGACAAAGGCATGGTTCAGGGGACTGGATGTGAGTAGGGACTTCATTCGTTTGATGTCCAGACTCATGTCCAATCACTACACGTTAGATGCACATCTCCTTCGAATTGGACTTTCCGAAACTAATCATTGTGCTTGTGGCAAAGGCTATCGCGATATTGATCATGTCGTTTGGACATGCGTGGAGTATCGTGATGTCAGATCTCAACTAATAAATTCCCTGCGTACCCAAGGTAGAGTATCCACTGTCCCAGTTCGAGACATTCTTGCTTGTCGTGACCTTTCTTACATGAAACTTCTTTATCATTTCATAAAGACAATTGAAGTTTCAATTTAATAATTGACCCTTTTGTGGGTGAGTTCTGACTCCTACTGCGTCCATTAGTTCATTCAATAGCAAAATTTTAATAAAAATGATGTGCTGATACAAACAAACTCAAAATAGGTTACGAAATCAACAACAAAATGTATAAAAATTTAAGCTTATCTTATAATTTATTGCAGTTAATCGCTTGGTTCAAATAATGTTCTTAAATAGATTTAATAATAAATAACGAAATAGCTAATATGATATTTAAAATATAAGAGGAATATGTTTTATTAAACTCAAATCGCTGTGACTATATTAGTATTATATTAGGTTAAGAATTCTATGTAAAAGTGATGATACGGCGAAGAAAAACTTATGTAAATTGCCTTAAGAAATAAACGTATTTATGAAAAAAAAAACACGATGCAATTTCAACGCATTTACGGTAGTTGGCTACCCAGAGCAATAAGCACATGATTATATTATTAGAATATTTACTAACAAACTACAGTTTCCTATAGGCTATCTTCGCAGCTTCGGAAGCGCCACCATGTGGCGCAAAGCGTCTCTAGCGCGGTGCGCTGCATCGTCCAACAAAGTGTCCAACAAAATGTGATAGCTTACAAAGTTTACAATGGTCTCTATTTTCTTCATTTACATAAACGCAACTGGAATTTTGTACACTTCTGTTCGCATTATCTGCAAAAACCATATTTTTTTTGAATTTCACAAAATTTTTATAAATATAAAAAATTAGGTATAGGATTCGCTCGAATTTTGGGAAAATTAGCCGATGCCCGGAAGGCCAACCGATTCAGCTCGACGAAATGAGCAGATGACCGTATGTGTGTGTGGTTAGTTATGTGTTGTTCACAAAGAGGTTAAGATCTCAGAGATGGCGAGACTAGTTGCAAATGAAAGGTCTTCTCGTCAGCCAGTACGCAACTGATTGGTTTTGCGATTTGATGTTTACTCTTTAAGTTATACATAGTTAGATGCACAAATTTTCAGTTTGTTGTAATTGCAATAATTGGATTGCATAGTTTCAAGCCATAGATTGTAAAAATCCATTTACTTTTAACAGAGTGCTCAGTGGTCCCAACCACATCAAAATACGTTTTCTGTTTGAGTTTCAGAGGTTGATTTTGGGGCTTCATTGCATACAGAAAAACTTTTGTTTGGAACTGTCTTCTTCTTTGAATAAAATCAAAGTTGTCATTAATCCACTTAGGAATGAGTTATAAGTTTTAATTTGCATACATTGCGTGGTAGTGAATTCAAGCCTTTTGAAGAATTACAGAATATGTTACTACAAAAAAATATGCCGAACACATGAGCCCTTTAAAATGCATCGGTGTCGATATAAGGAGCATAATTGATATGAGGCTCCCAAAATGTAGTTTTTCCATCATAACTTTCTTAAACACACAGACGAAAAAGGGAATTGAGGGAACCACGTGGTCGATTCACAATTTATACGCGACCCACTGTGCTCAGGCCTTAAATAAATATGAAAATACACTTTCAGAAATGAGTGTCTTAAGATTCGTTACTAAACGTAGCACTCCAATATGCGTTAGTTGTTCCCGAAACCTGTTGGGAGGTGTAAAAACGTTCCTTCATAATTTCTATCTGAAACAAATGATAACGAACGAGTCTAAAATAAAACAATCACTGGTAGATAAAAACTGACTCATCGTTTACGTCACTTATATCATCATATCTCTGGAACTGGTAAGTATAGCCACTTGAACTTCAAACTTCACCAATAACTCAATAGTAGCTTTCAAACGAATCTAAGTTTGTTTCAATAGGTTCAGCCTTCTACACACACAAACACACATACACACACAGAGAAACATTTTCCGATCTCGTCGAGCTGGTCGTCTAATCGAGCTCGATCAAAAGTAGTTTTTTCAGAAATTCTATTACCCTTTATAGAAGAAGGCAGAAACATTGAGGCAAGAATATTCAAATATATGTAGTGAGATTAAATGTGGTTAATCGTTTTTGTACGCGAGTTCCCTAATCGACAAGAAGTAAAAATACCTAAAAAAAGGAATAATACAAATTTTCGCGTTTTAGCAAGCTATTGGTGCGCAAAACAGTTCCCTGGAGAAACCCATTGTCATTTCGCTCTTCCTTATTTTATTCCCTTCCTCAACGATTTATGACGAAAACTAAAAAAAAATTACGGTTTGAAAGAGATTTTCAATAACCGTGCTATATTTCATCTGATTATGTAAATAATATTAATTAAAATAGTCGAGTTTAGCTTGTAAAACCATGGTTAAGGATATTACAGAGTACCGCGCCGACGACGCCAGCCCTCACAAGGTGCCGCTTTATTCGCTATTTCGAGATATGAAGTTAGCCTATAATGCATGTGGAAATGCAAGGATTCCTTGTTTTCTAGTAGTAGCAACATCTAACTAAAAATCCTTCCCTTCTCAAGTAGACCTGCATTCGGACTCGGCCGGCGTCGGTATTGATCAGCATGCAGTTTCGGCAATGTGAAACATGATTTTGATTAATAACGAATACAACACACGGGTGGTCTGTAATGCTAATGCTGATTACCGTGAAGAATATATCCAAATGGACCTTTTTCCATAGTGATCTTGGTCATAGTGACAGTCCTTTCGCTTCAATGACAGTAGCAGAAGCAGCTGCTTTGCCCACTGCAATCTGAACTACCAGAGCGTACCGAATAACAAAAGTGGATTAGCACTGACAGATCTAAGTCAAATTCCTACTAACGTGAAGTAGAAAAGTGGGAAAATGAAAATGTCATAATTCCTTTGCACTGAAATCGGTTATCCTTCTCGTTATTTATATACATATTTGTTTTTCTTCGTTAACTGCATTAGTGTCTCTAGTTGGAAATGACAGTTTCTGTTTTCTCTGGCTGCAAACTGAGCGGGATAAGAACCGGGGATCGCGACAACAAACCAGAAGTGACGATGACATCATTTCGTAATGGAACCATCACAATAATTGTTGGTAGAGGGGGTACCCCACACCTGCGTTCCCCGTTAGCCTGCGTCTTGATAAAACTCAGTGCTCATATTTCTCACGATACCATCATCATTGTTGTGTCCGGAAAGGCCAACTGCTCGCCATGGTCCAGTGAACAACATGGAGTTGTTGTGTTGGCTGATAAAATTAGGCAGATAATTTGATTTGACGTGATAACGGTTTTGGCGCAGTTTTGTTTCCACACGGCTTCACTTCCTCAACGGACAGATGAATGGAGTGAAGTGTTTTCTGTCCTTTGTCACAAAGCTGTCATTGTGTGTATCAACTTTTATTCAAGTTATGCATTATTATCGGAGTTTCCATGGAACCCAGCATCGAAAGGTGTAATCAAGAGCTGTAAGTCTACAGGGAGCTAATACAAAGTACATTGTGTTTCCATTGAAACCAATCCCACCGTCAGTGATGGGTAACATGATTTCCTGTGGAAATGATAATAATCCTAATTAATGGAACCATAATGACGGTAAATGTAATTGTATAGCAAAGCAATGTGAAACTTCGATAGCGGCTGCGATGCACAACATTCAAAGCCAAATATTAAGCTCGATTATGTGGTTTTCGTGCACATTCATAATTATGATCGCCGTTGAAAACGATTCTGTGTGGATTGCGAATGTATCATTGCGTTAGATTGTTCCGTTTAAAATCCGCACACACTCAAATTGCTCTAACTTTTGATCCGTTGGGTAAAATAAAGGAAATTTTGTGTATGCATAATTTGTAACCTGCTTAACAGATTCTAATATATGTTTTCTTTGGAAACCATCGATACAATTATTACAATCAACAATTATTCCTTTCATCGATTTGCTTATTTATATTAATAATAATATTGTTTAATAAAAGGGTTCCCACATTGAACTGAACTACCCTAAACCTAAATTCCAAATCAATTTCATAATGTTTCCAAATACCCCTTCCTGACATCCAATCCCATGCCATTCCGACCGTTAGCACCATCTAAGTGCGTTTCTCGTCGACCTGCACATTTCACGAGCGTCTTCCGAGTGACAGTTTCTACCCGGACTTTATTTGACTGAAAACAACCGCCAGAGGAAACGTACAAAATTGTGGATCCCGTTACGCTGTCTGTTCCAGTTTGGACCGTTACCCAGGAAGTGACAAAATCAGAATCGACCTTCTCCGATTTGGATGAAACTTTGCACATGGATTCAGTACGGCAAACCATAAGTTTTGAACCGATGGAGAGGACAATCCGACTCACGACTGATTTTTAAAAAGGGCGTATGTATTTTTGCATTTTACAAAAATTGCCTTTTTCAAATCGTTGTAACTCGGAAACCGTTAATTGTACAAAAATGGCGCGTTTAGGAGTTGTAGGGAATCGATTGGGCATTCTAAAATAATACGCACTGAAAAAAGTTTTTGATTTTTTTCTCAATAATTACAAAATAATCCGAAAAAGTTAAATCAACAAAATCAGGGTTTTATTTTTTTTTGATAATTTTTCTTTTAAAGCTGTTATTAAAACCTACAGATTGATGGCTATCCCATCCGTGCCTTTTGAAAAATGAAGAAGTTACAGCTAAAACAATTTGCAGATATATTCGAAATTTCAAGTTCTCGTTGAAAGATAATCATTTAAACAGTAGTGTATTCCTCCTGTGAGATATAGTCTGCCCTGAGACAAATTTTGAAAATAAGTAAGAGACAATTTACAAATTCAATGTGTATTGTTTACATTCTGTGAGTTGATTTCATCAGGTGCGCAAAAGTATTCTAACTGGCTCAGGAAGAAGAGTGAGTTTCACACGAGTACTTCGAGGATCGGAACACATCAGAAAAGAAGTTGGGAATCGTGAATATCATTCAGTTCGAAGAACGTCTGTCTGTGGTTGGGACCTTTAAACGGAAACCGAACGTCTCGGCTCGAAAGGTGGCTAAAAAGTTGCATGTGAGCAAGACTTTGGTGCAGAATGTCACCATGAATGGATAGGTGTTTTTGAAAGAGTATCTCCAAAAGCGGCTTCTTCATCTTTTGAAGGCTCACGACGGTTTGATGATCTTCTGGCTGAATTTGGCATCATGCCACTACACGAAGGACGTGTTAAAGTGGTATAAGGAGTGTATCGAAAATAAGCTATCCACATACATTTGTGTTGTACGCATGTATTTGTGATGGTTTTTTATGCTCAGATCGCAGCATGCTGTGCGTTTGGCTGTCAGCTTTCGATTCTTTACTTGTTTGTGCGGTTGAAATTCTGCGTTTTCAAAATGTCGCGTATTGAAAAGGAAGTGGAAATTAAAGTTCTGGACACATGGCCAAGTGAGAAGGGTATTACTATGCGAAAATTGGCGAAGCGGTTTGGAATTCATCATGCCAGTGTTAAAAACATAATTAATAAGTTTGGGGAACATTATTCTTAGGATGAGCTACCAGGAAGATGCCGAAAACTCGGTTCTTCCAATAGGAAACTGGACCAGAAAGTTGTATCTCTGCCAAAACCACTCACAATTGGCTTACGGAAAAGGGTATAACTTTCGTTGAGAAAAATATCAATCCACCAAATTGCCCTCAGCTTCGACCCATCGAACGTTACTGGACAATCGTGAAGAGGGTCTTCAAGAAGACTGGTAAGGCAGCTGGGAACATGCAGGAGTTCAAAACTATTTGGGCTCAAGTGTCCAAAAAAATGCGATGCAACACTTGTCCGGAACTTGATGAAGAGCGTTCGATCGAAAGTTCGAAAACTCGTGAAGGAATAACTTAAATTTCATCTGGTTTTCTTTATGCTCAAGTTTAACCTCTTACAATGAAGGATCAATTTTTAGTTTGAATAAAATATCGTTTTTTATCATAATTTGAAAGAAAAATTTGTGGATAGCTTATTTTCGATACACTCCTTAACACTCCAAATACCAAGCCTCAAAAAAAGTTGGAACGGTAACTTTGAGCTGTTATAGCTCAGCTGTTTTTCAACGAATCTCAATAAATTTTACACCCTCGAATTTTGTGAAGTTCGTAGATTGATTCCAAAACTTTGTAGCAGACGATTGGTAAAGGAAAACCAATGAAAATTTGATTTTTCTCGTTCCAAGTTTTTTTCACGCGCCCAATATGCCCTATCTGCTTCCCAATTTTCGTTCCTTTGGCTTAAACGTCGCATAGAAAATATTGAATACTTCAACTTTACCGAGTCATAACTTTGTTGTTAGTCAACCGATCATCAAAATTTGTTCACCATTGGAAAGGTAATACTTCCAAAAATAAAATGCACTAAAAAAACTAAAAATAGGGTTGTCTACCCAAAGTTATAATGAAAACTGTAGATAGATGTCCTATGAAAAGATGAGACTTTTTACAATGATCGTAAATATCTCGAAATTCAAAGCGGTGATCTATATATTTTTATACATCATTCGATTGCTAGTGATACCAGCTACAATTTTTGCTCAATTACCATTCCTGCACAATCAAAAGAAAACATCAAACAATCGATAAATTTATAAATATATATGAATTTTTCATTTTTTTTCACATGTTTGTATATAACTCAAAAATTAAAGCGATGACATGTACATTTTTTTGATTCAAAATATTGGAATCATTACCAGAAACAATGTACTGATGATCAAAATTATATATCCGTTCAAAGAATCTCAAGATATTTGGTACAAATACAGAGAATTTCTATTATTGGGAAAATTTTGCCAAAAAAAAAACAAATCAAAAATTTTGAAATGTTATAACATATATTTTTTTATTATTTTAGTTGGAAATTTATTATGAACAAATTTTACAAAAAAAACTGAAACTTGGATTTCACTGAAAATCTTAAAAATTTTGGTAAATATACCTAAACTCTAAAAATAATTATGTTTTTGTATTGGACAATTTTTATGCACAACCCAAATGGAATTGATAACTACTCAAATTAGGTTTTTTTGTTTTAGGTTTCCCGTAAAATCTCAAAAAATCGGTAGAAGATCGGAAATTTCAAAATTTCTGATATATATTGCGATCCAACGTTTCTGCAAATCAAAGTGAAAATATTGGAATCCGTTTTGATTTCATCTGTTTCAAAGAGACGTAGAATTTGTTTCTATTAATAAAATAAATTTTGTGACAACACGAAAATTTTAAATTATTTCAATGGCTGTACAATAAGAAATAGAACTTAAAATTATATGAATTTCATATACTAACCCATGGCAAAAGAAACCAACTACAATTTAAAAAAAATTATTGCTTGATTTTTGTTTTACAAACAATTAAGAACAAAAAAATGTATCTTAAATTTTCCGCTATCCTAAACAATATCAATTATAATCGATAGAATATTAAAATTTAAATATCACAAACTTAGAATTATTTCGGAATGTATAGAGTTCGAAATTTTTTTGAATTTTCTATTAGTAAACAATTCAGAAAAAGTAGAATTCTGAATTTAGCACAAAAAATCACACAAAATTAAGTAAAACTTGATTTTATCCACCTAGTTGTGAAATGATGCCTTTCTTATATCTCTTTTATTCTCATATAAAAAATGTTTTCTTCAAACAGTTTTGTTTGATCTTTGAAAAACATGAAAGCTAGTGCATGAACTAGTGTAACCTACAAAATGAAACAGTTCTCAAATCGGTTAGGCCATCTTTCTCAGTGAAGTGAGTTCCACTATTTCAGGTTCCACTTATGAATCTGGAATCGCCCCGAATATTGGCTATGAGCAGCCTTTGCAATTAGCAACAACCAACCAATCTATTTGCAGCTTAAAGTTGTCTTCGTCTCGAAAAACAACCTCTTCGTTTGAATGCTTTTTACTGAATGAAACCCTACACCTATGTTATCAGAACTAATTGGCTCAAGTGGCATATTCCCCTAGTTATTTGGAGATTTGTGCTTTGCCGTAGCTTCTAATCAACTTCCTGATGGGAAGGGAAGGATAAAAGGAACATGGAAGGGAATTGGGAATTGGGTGAGGTGGGAAAACAGCACACAACATAAAGAAATAAATCGTCCTGCATCCCCGAAAGGACGCTGAATGATCTGCAGGTGCCAAAATGCAGTTGATAAAACCTCCAACCACCGAGAGGCCTTAGAGATTTTACAAAAGCGACACCATTCTGCATTCCCCGAAGAATGCGAATATTTTTCAATGAAAAAACCCAATGTATAAAAATAATTTAAAAAATGTTTAAAAAATATCTCCTCCGCCTTATTTTACAAACATGCTCGAAAATATTTTCTGTCAAATACAAGAAACGGATTTTTTTCGTTTGCTCAATGTTAGATATAGCAGTTTCAAAATAACCTGTTTTTGAACTAGTTTTGCTCATAACTTAGGTTCAGGAAACGCTACCTGAATACGCCAGTCATTAAAAAATTGGTTTTAACAGACTCTAAAAGATGTTCAAAGATACCTATTCGAAAAGAGAAAAATATAAAAGCTAGAGCAAAAAATCTGATTTTTTGAGGAACATTCTAAGTTGCTCTTTAAAAATAGCTATAACACTAAAACCGTTGCAGATACTACTATGGTGTCCTCAGCAAAGCTGCTCGATATAAGTTTATCTACAATTTTGCCGAAGAATGCAGTCCTCTATCTCAATACATCCGGAAAATAAGTTTTGGATCACCTTAATAATAAGAGCCACCCTAATACCATGTACATCGACATATGGCTTATCTTCACTGATCATTTGTTTTGAAGACAGCTCTAAAGTATAAGGTTAAGCAACAAATGTTTTTGTCTCCCTAAATTGTGGATCCGGACCACTGTGCAATGCAATTTAACTCGGAAATTTTAAAACTTCCGATCTTTTACCTATTTTTTGAGATTCTACGGCAAACCTACAACAAAATCAGAATTTTAGTAGTTATCAATTGCGTTTGGGTTGTGCATAAAAATTGTTTAGATCGTTTGTCCAATACAAAAATATAACTATTTTTAGAGTTTTAGGTTATTTACAAAAATTTTTAAATTTTTCACTGAAATCCAAGTTTTAGTTTTTTTTGTAAATTTTGTTTATAATAAATTTCCAACTAAAATAATAAAAAAATATATGTCATAAAATTGAAAAGTTTTGATTTCATGTTGTTTGTCAAAATTTTCCCAATAATAGAAATTCTCTGTATTTGTACCAAATTTCTTGAAATTCTTTGAACGGATGTATAATTTTGATCATCAATACATTCATTCTGGTAATGATTCCAATATTCTGAATAAAAAAAATGTACATGTCATCGCTTTAATTTTTGAGTTATATACAAAAAATGAAAAATTCATATATATTTATAAATTCATCGATTGTTTAATGTTTTCTTTTGATTGTGCAGGAATGGTAGTTGAGCGAAAATTGTAGCTGGTATCACTAGCAATCGAATGATGTATAAAAATATATAGGTCATCGCTTTGAATTTCGAGATATTTACGATCATTGTAAAAAGTCTCATCTTTTCTTAGGTCATCTATTTACAATTTTCATCATAACTTTGGGTAGACAATCTTATTTTTAGTTTTTTTTCAGTGCATTTTATTTCTGGAAGTATTACCTTTCCAATGGTGAACATATTTTGAAGATCGGTTGACTAACAACAAAGTTATGACTCGGTAAAGTTAAAGTTTTCAATATCCAATTCGCGATGCAGGTGCCGCATGAATGCAGATAGGGCACGTTTTGAGCTTGAAAAAAAACTTGGAACGGGAAAAATCTGATTTTCATTAGTTTTTCCTAAAAGATCGTCAATAATGATATACCTAAAATAATCTACAAACTTCACAAAATTCGAGGGTGAAAAATTTATCGAAATTGGTCAAGTAACAACTGAGCTATGATAGCTCAAAGTTACCGTTCCAACTTTTTTTGAGGCTTGGTGCTTCGCGTAACTTTTTTAGGCTTGGTATTAGGAGTGTTAAAGCGAATGATGTGGATTTCGGAAAGAAAGATTTGGACGCTCCAAACACTCTGGAACTGCGTTCGTTAGAAAAATACTGAAACATCATGAAGGAGATCCTTTTAAAATAATCTAAAGTAGCGTAGAATGTGAAAGAAATGAAGAAGGCATGGGTTTATACCTATGTAGATAATTTTCGATTCTTTGGTCGTGCAGAATCTTATGGCTGGGGCTGGGGTCAAGTTTCGTACATTCAGATATAAAGCAAAATAAATTAAGTGAGTAATTCTGAAACTAATTTTATTGGTTTCTTTTTACCTGCTAAAAACTTGGGTAATAATCGGATAAAAAACTCGAATTTTGAGAATGAATTTGCTGAGTGCTCGATGTGCTGATTTTAAACAGTACATCCTTTGTCAATATTCAGAATATTCAAAATCAGCAATAGTTTGGTGCCAACTAACCTTCCTGTGCAACCGAGACCAGTTCTCATAATTGTTTCCACAAAGCATAGTAATCAAAAATTCTACTGTACATAAAGACTGTACCAGAAAGTATGGACGCAACCAAAAACCGCTACCATTTCGCAATGGTTCAGAATAAGTTAATTTTTATGGCTGCGTCCTGTTGTTTACACTCTTCTCTAACCACTTGTGCAGTTGTTCATTCGTTTTCATTAGTTTGTTTCGAAATGCGTGGACTTTCAGCAGAACAACGTCGAAAAATTGTGTACAAATGGTGCACATAACGCGGACTGTCACTGAGCAAGATAGCAAAAATGGAAGGAGTAAGTGAAAAAGACGTGCGAAATGCAATCAGGAAGTTCGGTGAGGATAAACCGAAAACGGGTCAAAAATCCTGCTAACCTTCAGTTGGCTAAACGTATACTGAAGGCATTCGAGCAAAAGAAGGAGGTTTCAGTTCGGGATGTGGCCAAAAAAGTGGACACTTCTCAAAGTCAAATGTTCTTCGTCCTAAAGAACGTTTGAATCTTCGAACCTATAAGAAGCAGAAACAACCAAAACGCAGTCCGAAACAAGAAGCATCGATCAGGCCGAAGGTTCGAAAGCTGTACAATACGATTCTTGCTGGAAATTTGAACTGCATTATCATGGACGACGAAACCTACGTGAAACTCGATTACAAATCCTTGCCGGGACCACAAGATTATACGGTGCGAGAAGGGCAGTGTTAAATTAGTTCGAGACATCGATTGAAGTCGAAAACTTTGGTAAGAAAGCTATGGTCTGGCAAGCAATTTGTAGCTGCGGTAAAATCTCGAAACCCTTCATCACCACTGCTTAATATACATCAAGGAATGTTTACAAAAACGACTTCTACCCACGATTCAAAGCCACAAGGATCCTGTTGTCTTCTGGCCAGATCTTGCCACTACTCGAAATCAACGGTAGAATGGTATACTACCAAAAATGTCACTTTCGTCCCAAAAGACATGAATCCACCAAATTGCCCACAACTTCGACCAATTGAGGAATTTTGGGCATTAACGAAGGCACATCTTAGGAAACATGTCTCGGCAGCCGAAACCATTGGAAAAAGGTGTCAAAACTTTTCGCCAAGGAGTCTGTACGGAATTTACGGAACGTTTGCAAGAAGGTGGGCCAGCTAGTCTACAATTGCTAAGTAGCAAATGTTGAGAATGATGTTCTGTTGTTGTAGTCTAATATTATCAGTATATCGAATAAAATTTGAATATCTAACACTTGTGAATTATTTACAGCGAAATCAAAGTGCGTCCATACTTTCTGGAACAGTCTTTATGCCGATATCCAGCTTTCGGTTCTGGAAGTACCAGCAATAAAATGATAAAATAAAGCTCACTTCACTTTCTCACATATGTTTGAATAGATTTGTACTAACTTAAATTCAAATATGTAGTAGTATTATGCAACAGAAATCTTCAAAACTATTTTCGAAACTTTTTAAAATTTCAGTATTCCGGGGAATTTCTGCTGTAATAAAGAGGAGAAAATGAAAATGAGAAAGGCATCATTACACCACTAGGTGGATTGAAACAGGTTTTTCAATGTAAACGTTACTCCGGAACTAGAAATCGGTCCCGGATTGAATTTAGTACCTTCGTATGTGATCACAAAAGCTTCCATTTAAATCTTAGTTCGTTGAAATCGGCGCAGCCATCATCACACACAGTCATTTTGCAACCTCGATACTCGATAAACTGAATCGAATGGCGTATGATACTGGGCCCTCCAAGTCTCGGTTCCAACAGTGATTGCAGAGCTTTTCTCTATGAGAATGAGAATCTCCCCGTTAATAATAGTGATAAGGAACGAAATGTATAGGTTAAAGCCGGGTATGAATAAACGATATAAAAAAAAACGAAATGTCAAATAATTATAGAATATTCTAGAAATATTTAGTGATTTCATACTGTTGCAACATCAGAAATGTACCCTTCTAGGGTGATTTCAGATGGCTTTTTATGACTCTTTTTTCCCGGCTGTGCTTATCTGAACTGGACCTACTTTTATGTTCGTGATCACTAACCAGATTGTAAAATTCAGTTTTACACTTTTCAACTTTCTTCTGTCAAAACTGAAGGCTTTTCCCAAAAATACTTAACTCTAAAAAAACGGGAACATCGTGGCTGTGATCTCCCTGCATTGGTACGGTAGATGGAAAGTAATAAACTAATTTCGGTAATCATTCATCTTTGTTAAATTCCTTGCGCTTAATTTTTCTACCGATACCTACATGATACCATTCGAGAAGTAATGTCCGAAATTTAATCTCATTGAATACTTGAACAACTTTCCCATGAAACTATTCCATCGAGCGGAACACTATTTTAAATGGCTTAGAGCAACAATTTTAACGTGTTACAATATCATCGCACGAACCCCCCCCTCCCCCCCCAACATTTCCACCGCGCAGCAAAACTGCTTGTTTGGCACAACTTCATTTTGCTTCACGTCATTTCCGCCAGCTTAGAGAGGGATGCACCGGGTTTGGTACAGAAACACGAGCACGAACACGAACGTCACTTTTAGGGAGACTTCGAAAATATTCTTCTTCGCATCATACGTGAGGAACGGTGTTCAGATTCCTGACAGGAGCAAGTTTTTGCCAAATTTTCCACGTTACCAGAAATTATCCTGATGCGCGAGTCGTCAGCCGTGAATTGGTGTTGCAACAACAACAACAACAACAGCAGCAGCAGCGAAAATGGCTACCCTTCTACTTTACTCAAGGAAAATAAGTCGCCTGCAGTTGAGATTACCGGAGCAGATTCAATTAAAAAGTTTTAATGAAATTTTGAAGAGATAGTCGCGAAGCATTAACATCGGAATGATTGTATTTACTTAACAAGCGCTGTTCTCCTTAGCTAAAAAGTAGAGTGATCCTGTTCAAACTAAAGGCTAACTAGCAACTTAATTTTTGCTTCATGATAGTGGTTAATTAATTATGTATACAGGCAAGTCACGATCCCATAGGCCATGGGCAAATCTACCATCATTGAAGCATCTAATTAACGCCGTATTGTACTGAGACACCGGATCTAAATTGCTGGAGTCGATTTCATCCTTAGAATCGCCCATCACCGGAACTGCAATTAATTAGCTCGTTCAGGTTGAATGCCGGCTGCACTACGGGGATGCAACAATCGAGAGCCAGTTGAATGTGGAAGATAATGTCACGTCGGTAATTACGGAGTTTCATATGCACGTTGTTCACGTGGATAGTGGTGATTGTTCTAAGGACAGTGATGCTCAATTTTGCTATTATAATTTACACAAATAGTATTGATGCAAATAATCGCCCCGCTCAGGTGAAACAGAGGTGAAAAGTTTCTATTTCCGATACACTCGGAACCGAAATTTGGATATCGGTGTAACCGAAGACAGTTAAATTCACCTAAGCGATTGTGAACCAATTCGTTTGATTCGAAATTTTTGAAAATCAGTATAGCCTTTTTGGAGAAATCGTAAGCAATGAAAAGTCTTGGTATTACATTCCTTTTGTGGAAATTGGCCTTTCTGTTTCAACAGACTTCGCAGCCGATTTGTAGCATACAGGATCATTGCATGGCTAGATACAGAGGGGTCTTGTATAACGCGGTTCGCCGGGGGCGTGAAAAGTGAATCCGCGATAAACGAGACCCAGAGCATATGGGATTTTGACTGATTGGGGCTGTGAACGGTTATCTCACTTCGATCGACAGATAGAGCTATACAGTCTTCGGCAGACTTGTTGTAGATAATTAGACCAATAATTTAGTATAATTTGACAGAGAATTTGTAAAGAACTTCTCCGCCAGGGGCGCTTTGAAAAGAACATGAAATAATTTATATGTTTACAATAGAATTTTTGCTAAAATGAGTCTTAAAGTTAAATGGATTTCAGAAAAGATTTTTGAGTTTTGAATTCATTTTTACACCGCGATCTTAACTGCAACGTTGCTAACAATAAACTGTCAAAGTTAGGATTCGATCAGTGGCGCGACATGTGTCGACAAGTTAAGCGAGTTGCACTGCTGTACCTTCCGCGCCTGCGGGTCGTGATTGAAAAATTCACTGCTCCGAAAGTATTAATCTTTCACCTTTGACACTTTGCCAATATTGAGTTAAACCCCTAAGGCTTCTTATCTCAACTAAAAAAAGAAAAAAATATATACCTAAGGTTGAATAAACTATAAAGGTTGTTTAATGGAAGCGCTTATTGGAAAGCTAAGGAAAAGACGCACATTTCATGTGTTAGGCGAATTTTTGTATCCTTATTAGATGTTGAAAAAAGGTTCTTTTTTGTAAACGTGATACTTACGTTTCGAAAATTTTGAGTTCTTCACCGAAAAAAAAAGTTAGATGAAAAAAATAATTTTGGGTGGCTGCTTTTTGCGTTGAAATTTTCAATCAACGTAAATTTTTTTGTTGAAAATTCGAATTAAGAACTGAGGCCAGTGTGTTTTAGCGAAAAGGTGACGAATATAAAAAAAAACAACTGACAATCTCTTAGAAAATCAGTTTAGATTATTCTGTGAAAATTTCAGAATGATTCATTGACTTTAGCGGTCGGGAAAGTCTTTTTTATGAAGGAAGAATTGTATAACTGAAAATGGCAACCTTCAACTTGTTCATTGAATATCTCGCCTCCAAAAGCATGGATCAAAAATCTATACTGACAATATCTAGATAATTTATTTTAGATGCGATTAGTGCATAAAACCATATATGTTGTCGCGATAAAAATGATGTTTTTTGTTATTTTTGTGAAGGTAAGTCGATTTCTATGGCGGCGCCATTTTAGTTCCCTGGTAACGTAACGAAACATGAAAGAGAAATAAAATCGGCTAAAAAAGACTGCCAAACAAGCGGTAGCTTTCTTGGATTCTATGTGATGTAGTCAAACTTGTAACCGAAAATATCAAAATTTTCTTGGCAACCCGGCCAAATCGAAAGTCATTTTGCACATTTGCGGGAGAGCATGGAGAGAAATGTAATATGCACAGCGAGCCACGTGGCGACCTACTGGCCTCAGCCCTTAAGGATGACCTACGCGAACAAAGCACTGTTTCATTCTGTAGGTTATACTAGTTAATGCACAAAAAATCCCTTGGTTTCTTTGAAAAATCGAAGAGAAACATTTCGAAAAGAATACCACAGTATGAGAAAGGCATCACTACACCACTAAGTGAATTAAAACAGGTATCAAAATATTATATAGGTATTAAAAATAACACCTAAAATCCAGAAAATGTATTTATGATTATTTTATTTTTTGATATGTTGCAGCTGGTGTCCAAAATAAAATACTGTCAAGTTTTTAGAATAAAGAAAAAATATTTGACAAAGTTATATATTTTCAAAGCCCTTGAAGTGAAATGTAGCGGAATGCGTGAATCGCGTTTTTGATCAATTATTCAAAAATTCGACCGATATTTGAAAAACCAAAAACACTTAAATTTACGAAATAAAACTCATCACAACTAAGTATTCTTAGAATTTTGCTTTGCCGAGCATTAATTGGTTTTTGAAATGTATAAACCGTTACTGTTCCGTTTCACGGGGTTGGATTTAGAGCTGAAAAGTAGTGTTTGTAGCAGAATTTTACAAAGAAAATGAAAATGCAACTCAAAATTATGAAATTTTAACAAAAACAACCGAAATTTGAAAAAGTTTACATAAACTTTTCCGCATTTTTTTATTGTTTGCGCGCTACTGTTTCGTATTGAGAATGGTATGGTGTGAGAAATGCACGGTGGGTTCAGTGGCATTATATCGTAAGCAAAAATTACATATCAAATAATGACGCGAATTTATGCAGCATTGGGTTTTGTGTTGAAATGAAAACGAGTTGAATACAATAAAATGGGTATTGTGAGAAATTGTTTATTTTCTAAGTAACTGTCATTTATAATGCTAAAAATATCCATTTCTGTTGATGAAGCAATAATGCTTAGCTGTGTAATATCATATAGTAGGTATTTTTTTAGATTGCAGAAATTATTATATGATAGCAAAACTAATGTCGTTTTCGTTTTTAATTTGCACTACACCGGTGCAGTGCTACACTGAGGCATGAATAAACGAACAAAAATGACGAAAACATAAACAGTAACCATTGACTACAATAAACGATTCCATTGCACAGAGCTACACCAAACTTTTGATGAGTGCTACACCAGTGGTATAGGTGCAGAAAAAGTGTAGCACTGGTGTAGTGCAATTGGTAAAAACGAACGGTTTCAGTGCAGCTTTCGTTACACCGGTGTAGTGCAATTTAAAAACGAAAACGACATAAAACTCCAACCTTGACAGGCGACTGAATGAAATGAACACAAGCCAAGTATTATCGTTCATGTAGAATATTTGAAAAATAACTTTTATATAACGTGTGATACAAACAATGTGGCCTGGTGAACTACCCGTAAAGATATCCAAAATACTTAAATTTTCTCTTGTCTTCAATCGTTCTTTTGAAGAATAATCCATGCTTGCGACTAAACTCAGGCATATACATGGTTAGAAAGTTAATCAACAGATATATCAGGTGTACAGCTTTGCTTCCGCCGTTTCCCGATAGGTGGCTGTACCGGCTGAGGCTGGTCAAAATACATAGATGATAATGCCTTTGAAGTGAGTGTGTACAGTGCCTAACGAATTGTCATCGCCGTTTCAGTGACAGTTGTTCTTGTTTTCGTATTATTCACGCTCGAAAATGTCTGTTTATGTGCCCAATTCTCGCCATTTGCGGGAAGTTTTACTTTTCTGCAACAATAAAAAAATGCAGCTGAAACGCATCGAATGCTCTTAGAAATTTACGATGATGCTGTTCTGAGTAAAAGAATGTGTTGGGAGTGGTTTGAACGTTTTGAAAATGGTGATTTCGATGTCAAAGACAAACATGGTGGTGGAAGAGAAAAAACCTTCAAAAATGAACAACTAGAAGCATTACTTGATGAAGATTCGTGCCAAACCCAAGAAGAGCTTGCCTAAAAGAAAAGCAGCCATAATATCAAGAGCGATATGACAAAGTCATCCTCCAACAAAACAATGCTCAGCCTCACGTCGCAAAAGTGGTCAAAAAGTACCTGGAAACGCTGAAATGGGAAGTCTTGTCCCCGTATTTCCCATATGTCGCCCCTTCTGACTTCCATCTATTCCGTTCGATGGCACACGGCCTGGCAGATCAACATTTTTAATCCTTCAAACAGTTGGCAAAATTGATTGCTTCTTGGATAGCGTCAAAAGAGGACTCCTGTTTTTTGAGCCAGGATCCGAAAATTGCCGGAAAGATGGGAAAAAGTTGTCGCTAGCGACGGACAATACTTTGAATAATACATCTGTAAGCACTTTTTCGCAATAAAGCTTTTAATTGCGGAAAAATAACGGCGGAAGCAAAGTTGTACACCTGATACCTATAACCTCATATTAGTCATTCATAATTACTCATGATTCATAGCTCTAGTGTAAGAGTAATCACTAACAATAACGATTGAATTAGCATATATTCAAAGTGTGAAGGATTAAAAAATCCATTACGTCCAGTCTTTTTTACAAGCCAACATAACGAGAGGTAAGCCCACTGCGCTCAACCACTGAAAAAAGTTCTGGTTTCTATGTGTCGGTTTTTCTTGTTATGCTTTGTGCGACGGTTCGTTCAATTGAAGCGTATAAAATCAGTTCGCACACCCGTGTTGACGCTTCGCGTGACGCTTTCATTTTGACAGCAACCTAAAAATAAATTCAGAGCGACAGTGCAAGATGTAAATCGCGTTACTGTTCGAAATGTGCATTCCAATTCCAAGATTAGTTGATCGGCAAGATTCCAGGAATTGGAGAAGGCTGGAACTTTTTCTAAAATTTGTAATGTCTTGTTTGTAGAAGTATCAGGAATCAGAACAAATTGGCTCAAATGGCACGTTCCCCTTGATATTTGGAGATTTGTGCCTTGCCATCAATTTGTTTTTAGCATCATTTTCCCGATATATAAGAGGGAAGGATTGAAAGGAAATGGTAAGGGTTGGACTAGGAGGATGGGAAAAAATGACGACACAAAAACACATAAAAGCAGAAGTAAATTCTGCACCCCTAAGGGATGCCGAACAATCTGCTGGGGATCACATCTGGTGGAAGCAGAAGTAAATTCTGAACCTCTAAGAGGTCCCGAACAGTCTGCTATTAATAAAACCTCCAACCCCCGAGAGGATTTAGAGATCTTACAAAAGCGACACCATTCTGCACTCCCGGAAGAATGCAGAACGATTCGCAGTATGTACGAGCAGAAGTAAATTCGGTACCCCCTAAAGGATGCCAAACAATCTGCCAAACCTTATTTAAGGTGAATACAGAAGGGATTCATTCACTCCAGGAAGAACGATGAACCCTTCTGACTATAGCTCCTTACCACATTGGGTGAGAAACGAGAGAATATCCTTCAATTTTAGCTCCGCATACACAGACTCAACCATATATGGAGAACCAAAAACCCGGATACGAAGCTGCGTCAATGCGGGGCAGTTACATATCAGATGATATGAAGTACCGTAATCGCATTCACACAAATCACACGAATAATACTCAGCACGTTGAATAGTAGCCATGTGATAATTGAGTTTGCAATGTCCAGTCAGAGCTCTGACCAGAATACTGCAATGATGCTTGGAGAAATGCAGTAGACACTTTGACATTTTCAGATTTGAATCTGGTAGAAATGCTTTTGTCTGAGCGCAAGTTTGCAAGCTGCGCCAGTAGCTGGCATGTTTGGATGCAGCCCAAGAACGAATCTTGTGCTTTATCCAACTAGTTGAAAGTGGTAAAGCTGGTTCAGGACCAACGAAATCATTCGTTGCACCAGCTCTAGCCAACTCATCAGCCCATTCATTTCCAGTAATACCAGAATGGCCGGGTACCCATAAGAAGTAAACAGCATTTGAAATGCTGAGGTCCTCGATTTGAGTTCGACATGCGATCACTATATTAGACCGTGAGTCATTCGAACTGAGTGCTTTAAGGCTACCTTACTGTCGGAACAAAAATAAATTCGTTTACCACAGATCTTTTGCTGAAGTGCCGATTGTACTCCACACAGAATCGCGTAGATTTCTGCTTGGAACACAGTACAGTATCTACCAAGTGAATGAGACTGCTCCAACCTCATTTCACGACAGTAGACACCAGCACCAGCACGACCATTCAACAGAGAACCGTCCGTATAACAAACTATCTGTTCATCAAGTTGTCGTTCCAGGCAACCAGACAACCATTCCTCACGAAGAGGATAGCTCACATTGAATGTTTTGAAAGGAAAACTGCATGTGAGAGTTAGGTCACTAGGAGCGAGTAAATACTCATCCCACGTAACCATTTGAGATCACAAGCGAGTGTGGCTGGTAGCATAATCTAATGGGTTACTGTTCCAAAGCCCTGTAACCCTAAGACGATATGCACAAGATAATCTTGTTTTAGGAACACATGTAGTGGTTTAATACAAAGTAGCGCCTCTAGAGCAGCAGTAGGAGTTGTCGTGAATGCTCCTGTCATCGCCATTAGGACCATCCTTTGGAGATGATTTAGCTTTGACTGAACTGTCGCGACTTCTCCTTTCTGCCACCATACAAGACATCCATATGCTAAAATTGGTCTAACAATAGTTGTGTAGATCCAATGAATATAACTGGGTTTGAGTCCCCATGATTTTCCAAAAGCTCGTCTGCATTGGCCGAAAGCCATGCAAGCTCTTTTAATCCTGAAGTCAATGTGAGCAGACCAATTCAGTTTTGAGTCAAGAATAACCCCGACGTATTTAACTTGATCGACCACAGTAACCTCTGAATCAAAGAACTGCAACGGACGAGCTCCTGTGATTATCCTACGATGAGTGAAAAGCACCATTGATGTTTTGCCCGGATTTACAGATAATCCAACCTGACAACATCATTGTTCAACAGATCGCAGGGCTTGCTGCATTAAATCAAAGAGAGTGTTAATGCTTATACCGGTCATCAATATATGATAATCGTCGGCAAAACCATAAGTCGGAAATCCAAGGTTACTAAGTTTCCTCAACAAACCATCAGCGACTAGGTTCCATAAAAGTGGGGATAGTACACCACCTTGAGGACACCCACGGACACTAAGCTTTCTAATCTCTGCTTGCCGAAGCGATGAACAAAGAAGTCGATTGCTAAGCATTGCGTGTATCCAATTTGTGATACTTGAAGGTATGCCATGACCACGGGCTGCTTCCAGAATTGAATTTAAAGACACGTTATCAAAGGCACCTTCAATATCTAGGAAAACTCCCAAGCAAGATTGCTTTTGTGAAAAAGCTTTTTCAATGTTGTACACAACATCATGTAACAGGGTTGTAGTGGACTTTCCACGCTGGTAAGCATGTTGCATTCCATGTAGCGGTTGCACGCCCAAACTAACATTCCTGATATAGTGATCGACTATGCGTTCCACTGTTTTAAGAAGAAATGAGCTAAGACTGATAGGCCTGAAACTCTTCGCTTCCTCATAAGTGTCGCGACCGCCTTTGGGAATAAATTTGACAATTATTTCCTGCCAGGCTTTTGGAATATATCCAGTCGCAAGACTAAAAGTAAGTATTTTCTTCAAAACATGTTTGAAATGTTCATACCCTTTCTGCAGTAACACTGGGAAAACTCCATCCTTTCCAGGAGACTTGTACGGAGCAAAACTCTCAACTGCCCATTTGACCGATTCAATCGTCACAACGCTTCGAGCAAGGGCCCAAGAATCGTAACTACCTGAAAAAGTCTCGGGAAAAGCTGTCGGTGATGGATCCATACATCCTGGAAAGTGAGTGTTAAAAAGATAGTGAAGTACATCACCTTCATCAGACAAGTGTTCACCATCTGAAGTTCTTAAGAAACTGACATTAAAGTCCTTAGACTTCGAAAGTAACTTATTTAATCTGCTAGCCTCGTTGAGACTAGAGACATTTGTGCAGAGGCTTTTCCAACCACTTCGCTCAGACGATCGAAGAGCATTTTTGTAAGGCCTTCGAGCCGACACGAATGCCCCCGACCCATCTCTGCGTCGGTGGTTCCAAGCTCTTCTGCATAGTTTCCTTAGTCTAGCAAGTTCAGCATTCCACCAAGGAGTTCCTCTAGTAGCTCGCACAATCCGAAGTGGACAAGCCTCTTCATATGCTGCAACTATGAGTGAGTTTGTCTCGTCGACAACATTTTCCAAATCAATTGGGGTTTCAATTGTTGGTTGGTACCCGTAAAATCTAGTCGCCAAGCCCTCTTCATAGAGGTCCCAGTTTGTAGATTTGGGATTACGATATGTGATAATATCAAATTTAACGTTTGAATGATCAAAGAATATGTACTTATGATCAGACAACGAAGGTTCGAGCTCATCGGAGACGAGCCAATTTACCAACTCATGCGCAATTCTATCAGAGCAGAGAGTTACGTCCAAAACCTCCTCTCTTCCAGATCTCGCAAAAGTTGGACGGTTTCCTGCATTGACTATGTGCAGGTTTGTACTGCTCACAAATTCCATCATATCAGAGCCCCTCGAATTTATATCTGTGCTGCCCCAAATGATATGGTGAGCATTTATGTCACTGCCGATTACAAGCGGTAAATCACTCTCGCAGCAGTTTAATACAACCTTTTTGAAGTCATCGCTTGGCGAAGGTTGGTTATGCGGTAAATATGCCGAACAATAGACATATTTCCTGTCTATGCCATCAACAGTCATACCAACTGTGACAGCACAAATATCCCGAGTTGTGAGCTCCGATATGAGAGAAACATCGAGAGCACTATTTGCAAGTATGCATGCTCGAGGCATTTCACGTGGATTAGTCATACCGCTCTTGTTGAAGGCAACAAAGACTGGGTTTAACAATTTTCCAACGTAGAAGTTTCCCTTTTGGAAATATGGTTCTTGAACCAAAGCTATGGAAGCTTTACCTTCTTGCAGAAGTCTGGATAGATTCATAGTTGCTGTACGTTTATGCTGAAGATTGATTTGTGCCACTCTAACCATTATCAATTAGAGTAACGAACATTCCACCTCCAGCACTTGTTGACGCTTCGCGTGACGCTTTCATTTTGACAGCAACCTAAAAATAAATTCAGAGCGACAGTGCAAGATGTAAATCGCGTTACTGTTCGAAATGTGCATTCCAATTCCAAGATTAGTTGATCGGCAAGATTCCAGGAATTGGAGAAGGCTGGAACTTTTTCTAAAATTTGTAATGTCTTGTTTGTAGAAGTAGAAATAAATATACAATTTTAAGCTGTTTTTTCAATGATGCCCGTTTCAAAAATTACGAATGCATTTCGGACATATCGTGTAATCACGAAAAATGTCATGTCAATGAAATGTTAACACACGGCCCATTCATTACCATTCGAGACGGCTATTCCGCTTTGATGGGGACCTTCGTTTTCTTCGGTTAAACTTTTTTTGTGTCCTTCATCAAAGAATGCGGCATGGAAAAAATAAACTTCCGCAATGATTGATGGACAACCAGAAGTTTGGTACCTGACCGTCATTAAGAATGGCTTTACAAATACAAGCGAATAGCATAATGCCATGTCAATCACTTACAGGATATCTCCTATTTCTCAAAGGTTTTAAGGTCTGCCCCATCCATCGCTTCGGTCACCCATTGGCGGCTGTTTCTCGATTTCACGAAGAAGAGTTGCGCTTGAGCAACACCGGAAAAGAAAACATTGGCAGGAAGTTTTGTCACGAAGAAAAAAGGTTCATGTTCAATGCTGCAAAATGGAACAGTCGATGAGGGAAGCGGGGAAGGAAAGTTGCCTTCGCTAATAGGCATTTGCTTGCTTTGAATTAGAAGGAGGGTTACAAAATACGAAAAAAAATAAACGCCAAAAGGGGCGTTTCGGGAAAGGTCAAAGGAAATGACAGAAATTTGAAGAAAAAGGATTATTCGATTTTAACGCCGGGAAACAGGTCTAAGTGCGTCATCAAGTGGAAAACTGATCAGGCCGGAGGGTTCAAGTTGGATACTTGTTATGGATCTATGAAAATGAGTTGTTTTCTTAAACTTTAGTAATTTGTGTTTTTCGCTTTTTCGGTCTTAAATATTGAAAAAAATAACACACAGTTTGGTAATAAAATTACATTGTCCATCGCAAAAGCGGACATCATTTGGGTAGCGTTAATAACCCTGTGTGACCCTGCATGGAATTCAGGTTCAAGACAAAACTACTACTACATAATTCTACAATCTTCTCAACTAGCGCATATGTAGCTTAGCCTACACAACTAACGGCACGGTAGAGTGTGTATGTAACCATCTAAGTGCACAACTTCTTCGCTTCTCTCGGTCAAAGTTACTAAAAGCTGGAATTTATTGTGTTTCTTGTGGGGATGTTCTTTCTTCTTTTTACGCTTCAAGCACTTTTGTTTGACTTGTTCATGTGGCCACTTTCTCATTAGAACAGCTGCTTTATGGTTCATGATTTTTCCACAAGGATACGGCCAGCAGTGCCGTCCCGGATGCTGGAATTAACTTTACTGCACTACATTTAAAGGGCGGTTGTTTCCCTGCGGTCAGCTACTTTCCGTTCTTGCTTCTGCATCTTGGAAGCTTACGGCGGCAATCGTTGCTAGATGCTTCGAAGTGATTGCTTTAATTTGCGGTATCAGCTGTTGAATGTGCTCGTTTGTGCTGTTTTTATGCAGCTTTTATCACTGAGACATAGCTCGGTTGGTTCTGGACTATTCAAGGGCTTTGCAAGAGCACAATGTAAGTTGATCAAGATACTACATGTTACTTGACTGTGACTGCTCGAACGACTGTAAAACTAGGTGTTGTGACTTAATACTTCAATATTGAGACCCGCAACATGATTCAATGAGATACATTCAAAAATCACTTCTTTCAGCGATTAATGGAATGAACTAAATCGTGCGAGAAGAAAATAAATTCCATTTAATTCAACTATTCTAAAAAATCTTTACTATTTCGCCACTAATTTCATGCAATTAAAGGGAATTTATTGTCTTTTCAAAGTATGATAAATCCTCTGATTCTCATCCTCAAATGGATTCAAACATTACCGAAAGACTTTCGATCTCCTGTCAATGGCACGCAATCACACGTTTTTAGTTTTACATATATACAAATTTAATTTTCGACGTGAATACGTCCTACTTTACTATGGGGCGTCTTTTCAAAATTCTCCCTGTGAGAGAATGGTGAAACTTTACCGTTTGTTTTTGTCTGTTTTATTCTATGAGCAACTTTAACCGTTCACGAGTATAAAAGGTTAACCAAACCATGGTCAAAATCGATCGTTTGTCATCTATCACTAGGTATGGATAGACCAGGGGTCGGGAACAGTTTGAGTCGAAATAGCTTGAAGCCCTTTACAAAATTTCAAATTTACAAAATTCCAACCAACATACCTTATGATCAAAAAAGAACCGGAATTTTCATTTCAAAATTCCCGCGCTTGTCCAATCGGTAAACTTTTAACTAACATTGTCAACGTTTCGGAATACTTAAATCCATTTGCAACACAAAATTTGATGCACGCACGTTGTTCTAAATTTTCCTCCATTATAAAAATCGCCACACGAAAATTTTTCAACTTCTTTGTATAGACGCCAAACAAAAACTAATCGTACGATATGCGTCAAAATTTGACAGAATGTGTATAAAAGTGTTGCCATCGTTGAGAGAATAAAAGTTTACCGACGCCGGAATTTTAAAATGAATTTTTTGATCATAAGGTATTTTATGAATATTAGTATATAGTTCTTAAATAAATAATGTATTTTACAAAAAAAACCTGTTTTAATCCACCTACTTGTGTAATGATGCCTTTCTCATATTACTCATAACATCATATATATTACTGTGGAACTCGCTAAAACAACTGTTCATTGAATAGAAATAGGAAAGTTTGTTCGGACCTAATCTAACCAACTGTACAAATCCTGTTTACCCTGTAGTTCCGAAACCGGGAGTAGTATCTACAATAAATTTAAGAATTCCGTATGAAACTGTACGACTTTTTCTTTGAACCTATAAATTTGTGAAAATCGATGTGGCCATTTTGAAGGAAAGCGAGTGAGACCCTTTTTCAGTTTTCAATCACCATTTGCAATTCTTCCAAAACCGGACTCAGATGACCGGAATAGCCGAAGTTGGTTTGTTTGCCAGCAACAAATATGACCTACATATTGTAACAGTTTTGAATGTAGTTAAACCAAATACAAATTATAATACGGAATACTTCGACAAATTTTCAAGGACACATTTTGCATCGTGCGGTACACTGTCATGATACACTGTCAGAGTGACAATGTACTTTAACGAGTTTTCTATAAAACTAGCAACACTGAAGGGTAAGAACAAGTTCACCATAGCTACTGTTTATTATAGTAAAAAATAAATAAACAAACAGTTTTTATCTGATAATCAAGATCACAAGCGAAATGTAAGTTAAACAATAATCTAGAATGGTTAAGCCACCATGAATATATTACTAGCTGTATTGATATTTGTAGATTAGTGGGTATTTGTGTTCATTTTTCATCTTTTGTGCTAGTGCCGGTGATATTTAGACTGATTGTTGTAGTTTAATACAGCAACGATAAACATAAACAAACAAGTTTGTTTTGCACCGTAGCAACTAGCATAAAGCGTTGCCAGAAACGATCTCCTTCCACATTTTCAAACTATCGCATAGAAAGGGAGTAATTTGCTAACCGTAACCGTTTCGATTTCTTCATAGCGTGTTCGAAATAGAACGAAGCACGCATCGTTTGTTTTGTGTTTTCTTCTTCTTTCTGTGTTGTACATATTGTCAATCTATATGGCGATTTGAAAACTTTGACACTCATCGCCCTGTAACTGCGGAACCGGAAGTCGGATCCGGATGAAATTTCGCAGTATCTTTAAAGATAATATGAGCTTCAATTCAAATCATGATTTGTGAAAATCGACACATGAAATTTTCGAAATCGAAAAAAAAAATTGATGCCAAAAGTCTTAGAATTGCATGAAACGTCGAGATTTATTGTCATCTCGAATTTTTTTTTTTTTGAAAATATCGACTTTCGTAAAAATATCAAAAAAATCAAGTCCCAGAAAGTCGATTTTTTCGAAAAAAATTTGTTTAGATAACAAAATCTCGACGATTCATGCAATTTTAAGATTTTTGGCATAAAAAAAAATTTTCGATTTCGGAAATTTCATGTACTCCCCCCTACGGTGCTTTTTCAAGATCGAAAATTTTCAAACCTTAACCGCCGGGCAGCACCGCTTACGCATGTCCGATTTAGCACAAATTTGGCATGAGGGCTTTTTTCGAGGTGCTTAAACTTTTGAGCACTAGTTTTACGAAAATAGAGGTGATCCCAAAATTTTGGCACCCTTATATATAAAAGCGGTAAAAATCAACGTGTTTTGTCGGTTACGTCACTTATACCATTATATATCTCTAACCAAAAGTCACAGCCATTTGATCTTTACACTAGATCAATGGCCCGACAGTAGCTTTCAAACGAGCATAAGTTTGTTCAAATCAGTTCAGCCATCTCTGAGAAAATTGAGCGCGTATAAACACAACGCGTTTTGTCGGCTACGTCACTTATACAATCATATCTCCGGAACAAAAAGTAACAGCCGTTCGATCTTTGAACTTGATCAAGGGCTCAACAGTAGCTTTCAAACGAGCCCAAGTTTGTTAAAATCGGTTCAGCCATCTCTGAGAAAATTGAGCGCGTTCCAATACCTTCTAGAAGGGCACACACACAGACATTTTCCAATCTCGTCGAACTGAGTCGAATGGTATATAACACTATGGGTCTCCGATGCTCCGTTCGAAAGTCGATTTTTCAGCAATTCTAATACCTTTCTATAGAGAAAGGCAAAAGCCTTCGAAATCCACCTAGTGGTGTGATAATGCATTTCTCTTGGCAAGTTTGGGCGCATTATTGATACAAACTCATTCAAATTCATATGGGTAGAAAACAAATGTATGCTACAGCGCTTACGTCACATATTCGGTAACATCCCTGAAACCAAATGTATGTAAAATAATACATTCAAACTTGATCATTGATTTATTCTGATAAAATTGTGCGGAGTAGTACTATTTTACTTGTCGGTTGCGTCACTTATACAATTATATCTACAGAACCGGAATTGGATCAATAATTTATTTATTTATTTATTTAGACGACAACCCGATTTATTTATTTAATGTGGTAGTAGCTTTCGAATGGGGCTAAGCTTGTTGAAATTGGTTAAGTCATCTTCGAGAAAGGTGACCGCATAAAATAAATGCGGTATCTCTGAAACCGGAAGGGTTAGCCACTTGATCTTTGAACTTGATACACAATACAATAGTAGCTTTCAATTAAGCTGGCCGGTTCAGCCATCTCCGAGAAAATTGAACGTATAAAATAAATTTTCGAGAGGTGCACACACTTCTAAACAGAGCAATTTTCCAATCTCGTTGAGCTAACATATAACACTAGGGGTCTCCGAGGTTTCGATCGAATGTCGGGTTTTCCAGCAATTCTATTATCTTTCTATGGAGAAATGTTTTATGGATATTACGCGAGGTTTTACAGGCCGACAAATTTTTCAAGAATTTTGTTAATAATTTTCATTTATGAAAAAAATCAGGGATATTTTAGATGTTATTTTATGAAACTCCACATTTTTGTCATGTTTTGGAAATCTATTTCTTGCATAAAAAATATTTAAAAATTTTGAAACATAATTAGATTAAGAAGGTTTTTTTTTCTTATATTTACAACACAGCGAAACTAAATCAAAATGTACCGGGCGAAATTTAATGAGTAGAATCGAATATCGTGTTAAATTTTCGCACAATACATTCATTCGTTTTTTAGACAAAGTTGGATGAATTTTATATTGCCTGTACTCCTTCAGATTTCAACGTGCAACTTTACTGTAGCCTAAAGTCCACGGCCGATGAAGCTCGCAGCCGCAGGCCCTCTGATACAGTTTCATACGACTATATTAAAACAATGCGTAAAATGGTGTTGATCAACCGAAAACCAACGGTGCGTGAACTAGCAGATTTCGTATGGATTCGTACTAAACGCACAAGTCATAATTTTGCAGAGATTCTAATCATGAAATATTAATCCTGCCTGCTGTTTATTGCGCCTACTGACTGGGAATCGAATGCATGTAATGCTTCGTAACGCCTAAAATTTATTTAAAGTAACACGTGTAACACTTCGTAACGCTTACAATTCACAAAAATTAACGCATGTCACATTTCGTATCGCCTATAAGTTTCAAAAGGTAACGCTTCGTAACGCCTAAAACTTACTAATATGTAACGCACGTAACGCATCGTAACACTTGAAACATACAAACGACTAAAACGTCGTAACGTCTATAATTCATGAATAAGTAACGTACGAATCGCTTCGTAACGCCCAGAAATTATTAAAAGTAACGCATGCAAAGCTTGTAACTTACAAACGAGTAACGCTTGTATCGCTTCGTAACATCTACAACGTTCAAAAAAAAATTATACATGTAATGTTTCGTAATGCCTATAACTTACAGAAAAGTAACGCATGTGACGCTGTGTGACGTTTATAACTTGCCAAAAATAACGCATCATAACGCCTATAACCTACAAAAAAGGGACGCAAGTGATGTTTCGTAACGTTTATAACTGTAACGAAAATGTAACGCATGTAACGCTTCGTAATACCTATAACTTACAAAACAGTAACGTTTGTAACGCTTTGTAATGCTTGTAACTTATTAATAAATAAGTACCGCATGTAACGCTTCGTAACGCCTATAGCTTACAAAAAAGTAACACAAGTAACGCTTCATAACGTTTATAACTTACTAAAAAATACCGCATGTAACACTTCGTAACACCTATAACTTCCTTAATACTAACGCGTCGTAGTCGAGTGAAACCCTTCGTCAAATGGAACATTTTTTCATATTGGGGACTGGTATAGCGTGATGGGTAAGTCGATGCCTTTCACGCAACCCACGTGGGTTTGATTCCCAACCCCGCACATAGGATTAGAAAGATTTTCTACCCCGAAGAGGCGATTGAGCTTAAGGTTAAAACCTCTATAATCGGAACAAAAAGAATTCCATAGTACCTTTACTCAGACTAGGCCTCAAAAAACTTCGTAACGTATAAAGCTTCAAAAACTTCGTAACTCTCAAAACCTCTATCTCACGGTTTCTCAAACTTTTTTTTGTTTCTGTTTCTAATTTCGGGAGGGGCCAGCCCCCCTCCCTCTTTCTAGTTACGTGACTGGTTGAAAGCAATCGGTCGCTCACAAATTTCACCCTTAAGAGTAGCACATTTGGCTAAATTGTCTGCTCTTTCATGGCCTGTAACGGAGCAATGAGCTAGGGCCCAGACCATAGTGCTTTGAAATTATTATTCAATACGTCGTTTAGGTAGTGTTTTATTTTACCCAAGAAAAACGGTTCATTCTTGCCAGCTTAGTGTGAGCGAATTGCACTGAGACTATCTTTGAACTAATAATGGTATGGAGCTAATGTGACGATTACACTCAAGCTATAATGGACTGTTGCCAACTTTGCTATATAAACAGATATTCTTGAAGCCTAAATAAGGCCGACAAAATTATGATTGAACATAGCGAACCCAGCCTCTTCAGTTCGTGATCCACCTGTGCGAAACATTTTCTATGGATCAATGTGCCTCAACTTACTTGAATGTTTTTGGGATTTCCATCCTATTTGGGATTACTACCTGAATATTTTTAGGATTTCTATCGAGCGTTGGTGATCCAGGATTCCAAAAATGAAGTTGAGTCAGGGGCATTTAGGAGGCTGACACGGATGGGAATATATATTGAAGGGTTGATTTCCTGTGACATATGGTTAAAATATACTGTCATGAATCTTGTTTGAAATTGAAGCTCGACTAGCTTTTCGAAGTTTTTTTTTTATTCAATATTACAATATATTTTTAGGCACACTGCTTAAGCTCTAAGATGCCAAGGTTATTTTCTAATCTTAATTAACGACTAACTTAAAACTAGAATAGTATCATTAGAATATGTGATCTTAGCTTCTCGAGAATCCAGCGATCGGCAGTTCAATATCTCACGAGTCTTCCAGATGGCGTTGGTAAATATTTAGCGCTGGCCGCATCCTTCGGTCCGTGTGCTTTTCGAAGTTATTGATAACTAGGGGATTCAGTACCTCACATCTCGCGATGAAAGCTCCCACTAGTGATCAACCAAAAACCCCCGCCAGAATTTCAATACTCATTGTATGTGTCGAATGCACGCAGCCTAAAGTAATTCGCAAACAACGATACTGAATTCGCTCAAGTTTGATAATATAGGAGTAAACTCATTCATATTCCATCACTGAATGTTTCGTTGTCTGATACAATTTTATTAGGACCCCACCAAAATCCTGTTATTGTTTGAAGAAAATTGACTCTTTGTTAGCATTTTGTTATCAGATAGCTAATCTGTCCTCCCCACGTGCATTTGGAATCAAACCACACCCCGAGGTATTTGAAAGTCAAAACCTGGGTGATCATTCTTCCCATAAAATGGAGCTGAAGCTTCGCGGGAAGTCCATGTTGGTGGAGCTTGTCTAAAAGAACATCACTGGAAACTGAATCAAATGCTACTTTAATGTCCAAAAATATTTTTTCGGATGTCGGACGAAAGCAATGCAAGGCAATCATTCGTCGGTTTATTCCTACGGAATCCAAACTGGTTATCTGACGACAAGCCGTTCGTCTCAATCCAAGTTTCGAGATGTCGAAGAATAATTTTTTCGAACATTTTTTTTATTGCGATGGGTCTATATGAGTTGTGATTGGAAGCTGGTTTCCCCGGCTTTTGAATGGCGATAACTTTCAGTTGTCTCCAGTTAGGTGGAACAATATTTTGCTCAAGAAATTTGTTGAACAATTCCAACAAACGTCTTTTTGCAAGGTCGAACAGATTCTTCACCAAGTTGGATATAATTCTGTCCAACCCAGGAGCGTTATTGTTACAAGACATGAGTGCTATGGAAAATTCCATCATTGGAAAGGGGCTATCAATGAAACCATTATTTGGTAGACTCTGCGTAGGAACAGAATCTGGGCAAATTTTCCTAGCAAAGTCAAATATCCATCGGTTCGAGTATTCATCACTCTCATTTCCTACGTTACGATTCCTCATTCGCCTGGCCGTGTTCCAAAGAGTGCTCAGGTTTCACTTGAGAAACCCTCGACAAAATGTCTCCAATAGCTACATTTCTTGGCCCGAAGTATTCTATTGTACACCCAAACCTCCGTTTACGAACACTTTTTATACGCTACCTCTTTTTACGTACCTCTTTTTACGAACCAAATCCCAAATAACGTAATCTTTTTTTACGAACCAAATTCCAAATAACGTAAACTTTTTCTACGAACCTACTTCGTAAAAAGAGGTTTTGTCATTCATCAAAAGCGATTTCCGACTCCATGGAAACTACTACAATATGGGTATTTTTGGAACGGGTTTAAAGAGTAGATTCCTGAAAATGATGTTTGAGGTATTTTGGAAATCCAAGATGGCGACTTCCGGTTGATTGATATTCCTCGAAAACCCTTACAATATGGGTATTTTCTGAACGGAATTGATGAGTAGATTTCGGAAAATGATGTTTGAAGTGGTTCTGAAATCCAAGATGGCGACTTCCTGTTTGTTGATATTCCTTGAAAACCCATACAATATAAGTATTTTCGGAACGGGGTTAATGAGTAGATGTCGGAAAATGATGTTTGAGGTGGTTCTGAAATCCAAGATGTCGACTTCCGGTTTATCGATATTCCCTGAAACCCCTTGCAATATGGGCATTTTCGGAAGGGAATTGATGAGTAGATGTCGGAAAATGATGTTTGAAGTGGTTCTGAAATCCAAGATGGCGACTTCCTGTTTGTTGATATTCCTTGAGAACCCGTACAATATGGGTATTTTCGGAACGGAATTGATGAGTAGATGTCAGAAAACGATGTTTGAAGTGATTGTTATTCCTCGAAAACCCTTACAATATGGGTATTTTCGAAACGTGGTTAATGAGTAGATGTCGGAAAACGATATTTGAGGTGGTTCTTAAATCCAAGATGGCGACTTCCGGTTGATTGATATTCCTTGAAAACCCTTGCAATATGGGTATTTTCGGAACGGTATAGTGTTTTAAAGGAATACCAAGTTAAAGGAAAATGGCAAAAACTTTCTAAAGATACTAATAAACCGGAAGTCACTGTTTTGCATTTCAACACCACCTCAAATATAATTTTCCGACGTCTACTTTTAAATCTCTTTCCGAAAGTACCCATATTGTAAGGTGTTTCAAGGAATATCAACAAATCGGAGGTTACCATCTTGGATTTAAGAACCACCTCAAACATCGTTTTCTGACAACTACTCATAAATCCCGTTCTGAAAATACCCATATTCTAAGGGTTTTCAAAGAATATCAAGAAACTGGAAGTTGCCATCTTGGATCTAAGAACCACCTCAAACATTGTTTTCTGACATCTACTCATCAATCCCGTTCTGAAAATACCCATTATGTTAAGGTTTTCAGGGAACATCAAGAAACCGGAAGTCACCATATTGGATGTCAGAACCACCTCAAACATCGTTTTCTGATATCTACTCATCAATCCCGTTCCGAAAATATCCATATTGTAAGGGTTTTCAAGGCATATCAACAAACCGGAAGTAGCCACCTTGAATTTCAAAACTACCTCAAACATCGTTTGCCGACATCTACTCATCAATTCCGTTCCGAAGATACCCATATTGTTAGGGGTTTTAGGCAATCTCAATAAACCGGAAGCCGCCATCTTGGATTTTGAAACGAGCCCAAACATCATTTTCTTGCACTTACTCTTCACATCCGTTCAGAAAATAACCATATGATGCGCGGTTTCCACGTTAATTACACAAAACTTTTTTTACGAAATGAATTCTAAATAACGTAAACTTTTTTTACGAACCAAATCCCAAATAACGTAAACTTTTTTTACGAACCAAATCCCAAATAACGTAAACTTTTTTTACGAACTACCTCTTTTTACGATCCCCCGTTTAGTTCGTAAATGGAGGTTTCGGTGTATATGGTTTCTAAAACCAAGAATTTTTCAAAATTCTGAGGAGTTCCTCCTCCTCGTTTTAAAACCGTCTTGAACGCATTTCGTTTCTCGTGTTTAGCATCTGAGCATTCTTTGTCCCACGAAGGGTTTGGAGGCCTGCTGTTAGTCGTCGAACTAAGTAATCGTTTGGTTTGAGCTTGTTCTGCGGCCTCCAGAATCGAACAAACGAGGAAGTCATATTCTTCGAGCAGGGGAAGTTCTATTGAATTCAAGTCACTTGAAACATTACGTTGGTTTTTAATCCAGTCAATAATTTTTGTCAAATCACATGGAAAATTTACTGAATAAACAATACAATTGCTACTGTTAACTGAGATGATGATAGGATGATTGGATCGCTACCGTGTAATTATTTTCCAGGTGCAATCTAGTCGAATTGAAGTCGAGCAAAGAGATAAAATTAATGCCCTTGAACGTCTTGCAATCCCTGTCCTGCTACCCATATTTAATACTATCATGTGAAAATGGTCGCAAATGTTATATATACTATATCGATTTTGATTAGTTCTTTTCGGCAAGCATCAACTGGGAGAGACGAAAGATATGAAATGAAAAGACGGATAGGTATTCTAGATTGAATCAGTTATAAATTTAGAATGGAAAAGCTATTCTATGCCGACTCATATAAGCATGATGAGAAGAAAGGAATGAATTCAATTTTACCTTCGACTTGAGGGGGTCGAACACTAAATCCGAGTCCCCTACACTCAGAAAAATCCTCACTTCAATGCTACGTGAAAACATATGTGATTTTTATCCATAACACTTTTCTTGTAATACTTATGTGAAGTATAGATAGCACAAAATGAACTCATGAACTCTTAGTCCACATTTGTATCACGTAATATCTACGTAACTTTTTTCGTAGATTCTATAGAATACTTTTATGAAATTTATACAAAGTTCATTTAAATTGTGCTGTAAAATTTATTTCATCTGAACTTACTTTTCACCAGAATTTTACTTAATAGTCACATTGTTTTCATATAATTGTTACTAAAAAGTTCTATATTGAATCCTAATACTGTATATTGGTACTAAAAACTAATAGATTACATAGTCTGTTGGACATAACATTGCGATAAATTTTGTTCGCACGCAGATATTCTGAAAATTGTACTTTTTAAATTCGTTTCTGTTGAATCATTGGTGAAAAATATCAAAAATACAGAATGCATTGTTCTAAATCCTTTCTCCGAAGCAGCTAAAGATTGTTTCTTTTAAGGAATGCATTCAGCTGGAACTAGTAGTTCAAAATGTGATTGATGTGCTGGAACACAATCTAGAGGTTTTGCCTTTTGAACTCCGCTGTAGAAAAAAAAACAAAATTGAATTGTGTTTCAGTTTCGTATTTTTGGAGCAGTTTTTGTGTTCCAGTTTCGTATTTTATTTACCCTGAAATCACTGTGATAAATACCTTAGAAGGGTCAAAAGGGATTTGGCCTATGTTGTTTGCTCTAGGTTTTTCAACTGACGCCATATTGCGAGCACAAAATTAGCATGACAAAATGAATTCAAGTAAGTGCGTGACACATAAAATATATGTGACAACAGCAATAATTCTGACATAACAGTTCGGTTGAAAAGTTCGTATCGTTTAATAGAAACACACATTTTTTTGCCAAAATTCGTTTTTATTATTCAACATAATTGCCATCAGAGGCGATACAGCGATTATAGCGATCTTCCATCTTTTCGATACCATTTTTGTAGTACGATTTGTCCTTTGCCTCAAAATAGGCCTCAGTTTCAGCGATTACCTCTTCATTGCTCTCTAAATTTTTCACCAGCGAGCATTCTCTTGAGGTATGAGAACAGGAAAAAGTCACTGGGGGCCAAATCTGGAGAATACGGTGGATGAGGGAGCAAATCGAAGCCCAATTCGTTCAATTTCAGCATGGTTTTCATCGACTTGTGACACGGTGCATTGTCTTGATGAAACAAAACATTTTTCTTCTTCAAATGAGGCCGTTTTTTTTTAATTTCGTCCTTCAAACGCTCTAATAACGCTATATAATAGTCACTGTTGATGGTTTTTCCCTTTTCAAGGTAGTCGATGAAAATTATACCATGCGAATCCCAAAATACAGACGCCATAACCTTACCGGCCGATTGTTGAGTCTTTCCACGCTTTGGGTTCGGTTCATCGCGTGCAGTCCACTCAGCTGATCGGTTTTATTTCGATATAACAGCTCCAAACACTGCTCAGAATCATCAATTCGTTGTTGTTTTTGATCGATTGTGAGCTCACGCGGCACCCATTTTGCACAAAGCTTTCTCATATCCAAATATTCGTGAATAATATGTCCAACAAGTTTCTTTGATATCTTTAGGGTGTCAGCTATCTCGATCAACTTCACTTTACGGTCATTAAATATCATTTTGTGGATTTTTTTCACGTTTTCATCGGTAACAGCCTCTTTTGGACGTCCACTGCGTTCATCGTCTTCGGTGCTCATATGACCAGTACGAAATTTTGCAAACCACTTACGAATTGTTGCTTCGCCCGGTGCAGAGTCTGGATAACACTCATCAAGCCATTTTTTGGTATCGGTGGCACTTTTTTTCATCAAAAAGTAGTGTTTCATCAACTCACGAAATTCCTTTTTTTCCCTTTTTTTCACAATAACAAAAGAAGCTTCACTCAAAATGCAATATCTCACAAACTAATAATCAGACAGTTGTCAAATTTATACACGTATCTTTTGAAGGTTGGTACTAACTGAAAATGGTATGGATTTAATTCTAGTGGCGCCCTCTCATAGAAACGATACGAACTTTTCAGCCGATCTGTTATAGTTCATTTCATTTTCAATCATGATCCGCTGGTTGTTAAGAAGATCACGTAAACTCCGATGACAAAGCCATTTTTGGAATCTACGTGTTTTTTCACATAAGGTTAACGTGTGGATTTTTTTGAGTGTAGTATGGTCGTGTAACAAGTGTAGTTCTTCACCACGCTTAGTATGTTTCTGACACCGGCCTGCTGTACCTTAGCATCTCTGTGCCTTTTCACCCCCGCGTCTCCACTCCTTTGTGTCTGGGATGGGATGTTCTTTGCTGCCTGCTTTCAAGTCGGGAACACCCCGATTATTGGCTGTGAGCCAGCCTTTACTTACACCGCAGCATTTGCGATTGGCACCAACAGGTTTTTTACCTGCAACTAAAGTTGTCTTCGGCTCGGTAGCAGCCCTTAATTCACAAACCAGTAGTAACGAAACACAACCTCTTTGCTTAATTGCTTTTTACTGAATCAATTGTGGGTTGGTTCGTTGATGAACTCGTTCTAAAATACCTGACAACTGGGTTCAATAGTTACTGTAACTGAACGGTTTTCTTAATCTTTGGTTGACTAAAAATTGCCTAACTCTATAAAAAGTTTGGTTTGATCTATGCAGATCTATGAACATTTCGAAACGTTTAGATTTACACTGAAATCTTGTAATTTTACCTAATGAATAGAGTGTAGTCGATTACGATAAGTTTGACACGAAGTACTTTATTTGTCTTCTTCGGACATTTCCGCTACTTGTTCATGCATAGCGCGATCTGTGCCAAGTTCAAGCAGAAAACTTTCATCCAGAGAGGAAGAGAAAAAATAACAATACTCACTGATCAAAAGTTTCAGTCGGGATATAACATCAGAGAAATGAAGCGAAACTCGAATTTAAAGTTCTCATGAAAGTCCCATAAATTATGTAACTTTCATCGTTAAGTTAATACTCTCGTTAAACAGCCGACCAGCAATAAAAGAAAGAATGGTATGAAAGGAAAAACTTCAAGCCTGCCAGCAGAGCCTGGTCCACCAGGGATAGAGAGCTCACAAGACATCATCAAACCGTTCAAGTGATTTATTCCATCCCAGTCTGGAGCACATCCACGCAGTACCGACCGTCCGGGAATGTTGGCATTGGAAGCACCAAAGTACTTTTTAATGGCAAAAGGATTAATTTCCCTCGAGCGCACGGCGTCCATGTTCTACCCGGGCCCGTTCTTGGGCTGGGCTGGGTGACGAGCGATTAAATATAAATTAAGCTTGTCGACGGATTCTAATTTCCATCCCTTCCGAGTCGGCACCTGGATGGGAAACCATGCGTCACCATCGGAATTTTTTTTCCGACTCCAGCCGGGATGAGCAGCAACAGTTTCCTGTACCCTATCATGAATGAAAATAACTTTATCGAAATTACGATCGGATATCCCGTGTGAACTACCTTGAGAAAAAAAAAACTCGGTTAAACTTTTCAATCTAGACAAAAAACGCATTTACAAAAGTGCGGTTCAATTTCTTTGTCTGGCACTCCACCGGTGCTCTTGACATCGTCAATAGCTGAGGCAAAGTTTCAACAGAAGGAACGAATAAAAAAATACTGAAATCTGGTTGAAACACGTTAAAAAGTGGGAGCCGGAGCTGTGCTCGCTACGTACAATATATCCGTACTTTTCAATCTGATATAAAGTCCAACTTTCAAGTGTAAAACAAACAGTCAGGATTTGAGAGAGTAAATTGATTTTCCTGTTCTACGGAAGTTGAAGTGGTTGCAGGATGATAGTGGCAAAGTGTTTCGAGATCCGACGTCGCACTGGGAAAGCTTTTGCACATTGCTCTCTAAACCAAATATTTTGCCGGGAGCAATATTTGTTTCGATGATCCACCCGCTCTTTGTCCGAATGCAGCAAAGCAACAGCTCACAACACTAAGTGGAGTGAATTCGATCTAAGCAATTGTCCTAACGACTTTCCGATGATCCCCTAACGTACAATAAAATATTGGCCAGGAGTGGTATCGGACAGCATCCAAAAACTGCCTCGGGGGAAGGGGGTCCTTCGGTGCTGAAAGTTGAACACTATTCGAAATGGTCACGTTTTGGGTATTCGTTAACGATTGGCCTGGTCATCCCCATTCGCAGTCGTTGTCGTTGTCGGTTGTGGTCAGTTGACCATAAATCTTTAATTATCCGTTGATCCCTACGGGGAATTGCTCCGCGTGGCAAAGGAACCAGTTTCTTTTCTATTCTCTTCCTCGCATTCAACCAGCGAGCTTTCTTTTTTTTCAGCAAACGGAATGTACCGTGATAAATGGGTACATTTTTCTCCAATTTATCTTCATTAGAGATTTTTTTTTGTTTTCCCGTAATGTAATGTTACGTCTTGTTAGTTTCTTGTGGGTTCGAATAACGCTAGCGAAAGTTTTGCTACTTTTAATTGGAGCGCTCAGCGAACGAACGGTTCAACTGATGAAAATACAGCAGAGCAGTAATTGTTCGAATCTTGCTCGGTATTACAGTCTCGTGGTAGGATTATCTTGTCAACAGAAATGCCAACTGTGGAGCAAATCGACGGATTTAGACAAATTCTGCGAATCTATAAATTTGATGTTAGCCAATTTATTTTCAATTGAAGATTGTAAAGCAAACAAAACTGGAATAATTTGTACGAAAATCATATGAAAGTGTGTCCAATTAAATTGTTTTTGTGTAATCAACAGCAGCTTATTATTAGTCCGGATTTTATATTATCATTTATTTTGAGTAGATTGAAAAATATGTTCTATAACAATTTATATGGTGAACTGATATCAGCTTGAATAATGCACGGATAGGCCGAAATCAGCATTTTGGTGAAAAAATTAGTTGATTTTCTGATTCTGGTTAGTTATTTTTTGAGACAACCTAAAAAATCTTACTTTTGCTAATTTAGATTGTTTAATTCTCATTCCCCTAATAAAAATAAAATATTTGTTGAAATGGCTATTGCTTTAGTCGAATTCACCAATAAAACGTGGTGTCATTTCTTAGCTAAGGCACACTTAATTTCCATTCAACTAATTTTTTAGTTGAATTAGAGAAATAAAACGTTGTTTTCAATCAACATAAATGGTTGAATTGGGTTCTGCAATTTGCAGCTATATGGTGCACTGTCACCGAAGATACGTTAACTCCGTAATGACTACTAGCCACTAGATGGCACACTACCACCGAAAAAAATTTCAGTCGCGGTTGTCTTTTCTATAGGGACCGTGCACGAGGGCGTGGTTTAGTGGCCGGCGACGACAGCGCACGAGGCGGCGAGTGGAAAAAATAAGGCTACCATAGCAAAACTTGTAAACTGAGTTTGAAAATACTTTCTAGCGTATTTTCTCCGCGGATTTTTTTCCGAACCCTATGGAATTATTCGCGTGTGGTGCAAACGATTGTTCAACATCGACTGACTATTAAATTTTGAATCGAATTATTCATTCTGTATCTAAATACGGCCACGTCATTTTCTGTCATTGCAGTTGGATTTGTGTCTAATATTTGTCATATTCAATCAAATTTAAACACTCAAACGATATTCTCAGCACATTAAATGATTTTTTAATCGACTTGACCGGAAACACTGAAAAATATCTTGCTAAAACATTCTAATTTCAGACCTTTAGTAAAAATTGCTTCTGTGTAATTTCTTTTTATACTTTCACTCAAAGAAAATACCCAAAGAAAAAGTTTAAATATTTTTTAAATGAAGTAAGTTTTTCTCGAAGTTATTCTTACTTTCGCTGAAATGTAATTATTACACCACTTGCTATTACTTTATTTTCAGAGCAAAATAGCAACCCAAATAACTTTCCATCCGTCAAACTTTGAAATAGGCCACAGTTTTAGATAAATTTAGCTAGTCGATAAAAAATAACTGCCCGACTGTCAAATTTTAACTAAAAGTTCAAATAATTCACAGGATGGTCCATACTCTTAGAATGGAGGAAGAAAACAAATTGTAATCGTAAAAATGCTAGCAATCTCACGAGTAGCCAGTTTGACGTATATTGAAAATACGAGTCACGAAGCTAGCAACAAATAATCATTTTATTGAAACGCTGAACTGTTTTGTCTTTCTCATATAGAAAGGTTATACAATCACTTGAAAATCGACTAGTAAAAATTGGCCAAGTGTCATATGCCATTCCACTCAGTTCGTCGAGCTGACCAATCTATCTTTGTGTGTGTGTTTCTCGAAAATGACTTAATCGATGTAGACCATCTTAGATTCAAATGAAAGGTCTCATGGTTCTACACGGAATTCTTGAATTTCATCCGGATCCGACTTTCGGTTCCGGAATGATAGGACAAAGTGTGTTAAAAATTGTGTACCGTCACTTGAAGAGTCGAAACGAAAAAAGTAAAAAGTTGTCTAAATTGGTCTCGAAAGTATTCCCGGTTTTCGAATAACGACGGCAGATAATAGTCATACACTCAAAAAAGGATCTCACTTACTTTTACACTTGGTCCGGTATTCCTAATCTTAGGTTCAAATGAAAGATCTTATGCTCCTACCGAAAATTGAGCATATTTTTCGGTTGCAAATAAAATCATGTTAGTTGATGGCCATACGAACCAACTTCGATTATACGTTCTCGGGTTCTAGTGCCCGAAATACCTACAATAGTGGAACTCCCTTCGTTTTCTCATCGATGTCAGAGAACTGTTTCATTCTGTAGGTTATACTAGTTAATGCACAAACAATCTCTTTGGTTTATTTTAAGAATCGGAGAGAAATATTTTTAATAGTATACCACAGTATTATATATGAGGATATGATTGATGTGAGAAAAGGATCATTACACCACTATGTTGTATTAAAACAGGTTTTTGACTATTTTATTCAGCGTGAACATATGGTAACAGTGTAAAGCTATGGTAGAGTTTTTTCGCCTATTCGCCACTAATGGCGCTACTTGTTACCGTGCACGGTCCCTATATTGGCAGGTATAAATACGATGTTGTATTGGAGAAACAAACATAAACGAAACATGAACTTCTTTTTTGAAATTTATTCTTCTAAATCGCTGTTTTCTTCATTCGACTTCGCGAAATCGACTCTTTCACTGAAAACTTTGAGCACTCGGAAAACAAAAACCGAATACAAGTAGTACACCGAACGGCGTGGGCCGGACGGTTGGAATATACAAAAAACATTACTTGACATATACAATTAGAGTGCAACATTCGAAACTCACTTCATTGTTCCGCGTAAAAACATTATTACGCACAATCGCTTCAAATGCGCACAAATTCTGAACAAATACACTTTCCACTAAAAGTTAACGTCATTTCTACATATCGGTTTAGCAATTTATATATGGATATATCGTAACACATGCGAAAAACATTAAAACAATTTGCAAGCAGTTTCAACCAGACCTGGAAGGATTCTTAGTGTCAGTAGGATCCATAGTACTAGCCATGCAATGATTCTGTACACTAAGAATCGGTTGCGAAGTCTGTTGAAACAGAAAGGCCAAATTCCACAAAAGGAATGTAATGCCAAGACTTTGCTTTGCTTCAACAAAACTGTCCTTTTTAGCTTTTTAATGGATTCTGTTGCTTTGACACATCTCATGAGTTCTTGGTTAATAAACTTGTTAATAATGGTGATGGTCAATGGTGATAGATAAATTGAGAAAAATTTTCTGATTTCAGTCACAAAATCAATGAGAATTTCTTGTTGGATTGAAATATTGCTTGTTTGTGCCCAGGATATTCGCCAACTAAACACATTCTCAAAGAATAAGAGTTTTTTTCAGCAAAGTAAATTCTGAATTTTAACTAATTTCATAGTTATTTTGAAAATTTAATTGCTAAAATCAACTAATTCAAAAACAGTAAAACGAGCTAATTTCGGTCGTTCCGTGCCAGTCGTCTGTGCTATATAGCTTCATTCAATTCAATTGAAATCGAATGTCGAGCACTCTACTGCAGTAAACTTCACATGCTAGCACACACCCTTGGCAGTCGCACCGAATAGGCATCATCCCGTCCTTCATTCGTTTCTCTTTTCACCGAAGCTCAGTTCAACCACCATCAGTTTATCTCTCGAAGTAACAAAATATCTCTTACAATTGAATGAGAGAGTGGCCTTCGTGTTAAACATTCGAATTGGTTCAAGATAATGGATGAAATGTAAACCAGTTATGATAAATGGGATATAAATTACAAAATAAACATAGATTAAGTGTTCCCTGTTTCAATTCTCATTTTTAATATTTCGAAATTTTCGAAATTTTCACAACTTGATTAAATGGTCATACAATGTCAATGAACCCTGACGAATTTTATCCAGATACATCTCCGAAATTACATGCTGATAAGGATAAAAAAAATTAATTTCAACAACGTGTTTTATACATGACACAGGAATATCGAGCAAAGTACTTCAGGATGCCATATAATTCATAAGTTGGACAGGTCTGGTTAGTTGATGACCACACGAAACGACCGAAATTAGCTCTGCGCCTAATTCGTGTTACTGTTTTTGAATTAGTTGATTTTAACAACAAAAATTCCAAAATAACTATAAAATTAGTTAAAATTGAGAATTTAGTTTGTTGAAAAAAACTCTTATTTTTAGAGAATGTGTTTAGTTGGCGAATATCCTGGACATAAACCAGCAATATTTCAATACAACACGATATTCTCATTGACAACTAATTTTGTCATTAAAATCAGAAAAATTGTTTCTATTTATCGATCGCATCATTGCTGAAGGACAGCATAAAGAAAACAAAAATGAAATTGGTTTCATTAACAAGTTTATTAGCCAAAAACTCATGAGAAGTGTCTTAGCAAAACAATCCATTAAAAATTAAATGTCGCAAAGTCGATTTAGAAGAAAAATTTTCAAAAAGAAGTTTATGTTTCGTTTATTTTTTTTCTCCAATACAACATCGTATTTCTACCTGCCAATATAGAAAAGACAATCGTGACTGAAATTTTTTTCGGTGGTAGTGTGCCATATAGTGGCTAGTAGACATTACGGTGTTAACGTTTTTCCGTCGACCGTGCGCCATATAGCTGCAAATTGCAGAAACCAATTCAATCATTTATGTTAGTTGAAAACAACGTTTTATTTCTCTAATTCAACTAAAAAAATAGTTGAATGGAAATGAAGTGTGTCGTAGTTAAGAAATGACAGCACGTTTAATTGGTGAATTCAACTAAAAAAAGCCATTTCAACAAATATTTTATTATTTTTAAGGGAATTAGAATTAAAAAATCTAAATTAGCAAAAGTAAGATTTTTTTAGTTGTCTCAAAAAATAATTAACTAAAATCAGAAAATCAACTAATTTTTTCGTCAAAATGCTGATTTCGATCTTTCCGTGCAAATCTACTGATTTGGGTATGCCAAATCTTAATTACAGCTGCTAAGATTTTTACATACATAAAAACAAGTGAATTATGGTCACATAAGCCGATGTAAAATTTGTCCAGAGTTGGCTTCCTGTTCCTCAATTACAACTGATTTCAGATTGTAACACGTATGAATATGAAAATAAATATAAGAAAGGCATCATCACACTAGTAGGTGGATTAAAACAGGTTTCTGTATATTCCGCGTGCACATGAAATGATGAAAAGTTCAAATTAATTTTTTATTACCTTTTTGAATAAATATAAAAAATAGGTATAGAATTCGCTCAAATTTTAAAAAAAATTCCTGAGGCCCGGATAGCCAAATGTCTTATACCAATCGATTCAGCTCGACGAACTGAGCAAATGTCCGTGTGTGTTTTGTATGTGTGTTGTCAACAAAGAGGTCGAGATTTCAGAGATGACTGGACCGATTTTGATCAAACTAATCGCAAATGAAAGGTCTTTCCGTCACCCTGAAAGTTATCGAATGGTTTGAGATCGGATGTTTACTTTTTGAGTTATACGAAGTTTGATGTCTAAATTTCAAGTTTTTCGATAATATCTGTCACAATTGACCTTGAAAACAATATGTTTTTAGATTTAGATTTCGCACAGCAATAGCTATTCTACAAGGCATAGATTGTTAAAATTCGTCCATTTTCAACGAAGATACCAATATTTTTGTGTAAGTGACTTTTCGCCTTACTCCAGTAGTTGAAGTTTTACGCGCCTGATGATAAAGCGTTGTTTCGGAGAAAATACGATTGATAAAACACGATTTTCAATGCTGTTTTAATGCAATTATTTCTTAGTACCTAAAAGACTATTCACTAGGGATGGTGCTCGGAAGGTAAAGTATCGATACCAGCGAAATCGGGATACCGAAATTTCGGGTATCGATATAAGGTATCAAAAGGCAACAAAGTATCGATACTTGTAAGTATCAATTGATACTTGAGCAGCAATCGTTTCAACAAACAAAAAGAAATTATGAATTTTACAGGCGATAAACTTTTACAATCGATGCAATTTATAGATACTTAACGTATCAAATGACGTAATATTCCATTAAGACAGAATTTTACAGGTTCCAAGTGTAATTTGTACTCAGCTACCAAGTGCCGCTGTCTGAATTTAAATGTATCAATTATACATTCGGCAGATATGTGCTTCTGTGGCTGAGTTGATTAAATGACAAGCTTTGTGATCTAATGTTTCTCGGTTCAAGTCGCGCTATTGCCAATCATTTTGTTTTTGTTTTTATCACATTATAATACTTTGCATTACATTACATTTGACTTCAAGTCATGTAATTTTCAAACCACAAAATTATACATGTTCTTGAATATAAATTTGTGTGGAATATGACGCTCCAATTATGTGCATCTCATAAGATGTAAAATCACAAGAATTTTTTGAACTGTGAAATAAAATATGATTGTCGACTGTGGCGTTTTTTTATGATGTACAAAAAGGTGTTGCCACACAGCAAAAAAAGTATTGTAACGATCTCACTGGGATTATCAATCGAGGTGAAAAAAAATTAAATGTACTTAACATAGAATGTAATAATTTTCTGAATTAAGTAGATTACATCGTATTAACTGAATACTTGGACGATTCTGATAGGAAAATACGCATCTTTTGGTGTAATATTACAACCTTTAGAACGACACCAACTTATTTGTGATATTACATTATAATTGGAGCACATCACTGCTCACTACTGATGTGCAGCGATTACGATATAATATCACAACAATCTTGGTGTCGTTCTAAAGGTTGTAATATTACACGAAAAGATGCATAATTCCATATCAGAATAATACACAGTATTCAGTTAAGGTGATGTAATAAACTCTATACGGTATTGCGATTTTTATTGAAAACAGAAATTTTTTGCATTTGATGTTCAGTACGTCTAGAGTTTTCCACATCAATTGATAATCCCATCCAGATTGTTACAATTCTTTTTTTGCTCTGCATAAATTGGTTGTGCCACCCGTATATGCATATTTATCGTCACATAGATTGCACTTCGCCTTTTGCGACTTTTGGTCCACGTCAAAGAATTTCCATTCCGTCAAAGAATTTCCATTTGTGTTGATTACACATTTCACTTAATTTCTCAACAATTTTCATGTCATAACCTTTATGTTGATAGACGAATACTACACTAAAAGCCAATTCATATTGCTATTATTCCATCGCTATTAGGCACACTGAAGGAGGGTTCCTTCAGCGTGAACAATTTAAATGATTGAATCCTCTGAGAGTATGACCTTTATGTGCATGTTTCAGCGCACCTATGGGATGAAGCGAGAACGAATTTCAACGACGGCTAGTTCACGTCATACCAACATATGCGCGAGCTTAGCGCTTCGTCGAAGCCGAAGAAATAAATATGTTCCATTGGAGGCGGGTATAGCGTAAAGTCTTGGTTCGACTCCCAACCCCACACATACGGTTGGAAAGTTTTTCTGACCTGAAGAGGCAAATGACCTTAAAGTTAAAGCCTCTATACATGAAAAACAAAAAAAAGTTCCCTCGTGATGGGATTTGACTTCAATCTGTTGCGATACTGTAAGTATCGAAACCAAAAGTATCGATATTAACAGTATCGCTTTGATGCGATATCGATACCAAAAATACCCGATTCTTAAAAGAAAGTATCGATACCTCAAAGTATCGACTCGGTATCGGACATCCCTACTATTCACAGCACCCTTTTTCATGACGTTTCGAATTTAGCACGGTTCGTTTTTGGCAACATAATCCCATGAAAACTGCTTGGTTTTTAGTCACCCAAAAATTTTATGTGGAACACACTACGATTTCTCTAAGACACTGATTTTAAAAAATTTCGATTCTTAAGAAACGATTAACAATAAATTAGGTGAATTTGGCAAACTTCGGCTACACCGATTTGCGAATTCCCGTATCGGGAATAGAAAAGCTAAAAGAAGAAGGCCAAACCGAGATCAATAAACAAACGTTCAAATTAAAATAAATTTATGGTCCCATACAAAATTGGTGGATTTAATTCGATTCTGAAAATTACAAGAAAGTCTTCAAATTTGGGCTCAAAACTATTTTGATATATTTTTCATACTATTTCATGGACATACGAACAATTTTTGGTTATGTTGGTCTCTGAATACCGTATCTGGAAGTAGCATAGGTAATTACAAAAACTTTTAAAACGAACACACTAAAGCTTGCTTCGGATAGAATTGGAACAAAGACAGTTGCCTGTATTTCAGTTATTTATTATTGAATTCAAGATCTTATACACATGTAGCGTTTTCTTCATACTTTTAAGAAAAAATACTGATAAAATTATACGTCGCGGTTTCGAAGGAATTCTCGATTTTTTCCTGTAACACGGTTCATTAGGCGGCGCACACCTTCTTCGTACATCGTTTTAGCTATCTTAAAAGCTGTCTGTGTGTGTGCGTATGTGTGTATGTAACGATTTTTTGCAATATATTTTTTCGAAGATGGCTGAACCGATTTTCACAAACTTATATTCAAATGAAAGGTCTTGTGGTCCCATATTAAATTTCTGAATATTATTTGGATCCGACTTCTGGTTCCGGAGTTATGGGTTAAAATGTGCAAAAAATTGTGTAAATAAGTTCACCAACTTTTTTCGGAGATGGCTGAACCGATTTTCACAAACTTATGTTCAAATTAAAGGTCTCGTGGTCCATATAAAATTTCGGAAAATTATTTGGATCCGACTTCCGGTTCCGGAGTTATGGGTTAAAATGTGCAAAAAAGAAGAAAATATGTGTTCCAACTTTTCTCATAGATGGCGCGATCGATTTTCACTAACTTAGGTTCAAATGAAAGGGCCTGTGGTGCCGTACGTAATTCCTAAATTTCATTCGGATCCGACTTCCGGATCCGGAAATATAGGGTAAAGTGTGTTAAAATTTTTATACCACCACTGAAAAGAGCGAAAAACCGTAAAAAAATCTCTTAATCGACCTCAAATCTTCTCCAATGTATAGTTTTTGTAGGTCAATATGACAGGTCAAACAAACCGATTTCGGTTATTCTTTAAGAATCGAAGAAAATTATCTTGAAGAATACCACAGTATTATATATGATAGTATGATTGATATGAGAAAGGCATCATTACACCACTAGATGGATTAAAACGGGGTTTTGACTTCTGATAACTCTGCGCTGAGACGCACTGGACATCGCCAATAATGATTTCTAAGAGGCGTCCTCGAAAGTACTCTTCCACTGCCTTAGTTCTCAATATTTTTCCTGGAAAAAATTACAAATTGTTGATCGAATAAAGTTTATGCAAAACAGTAAATTGTTTTGCAAAATATAAGGAAAAAACTTAAATGAAGCATTCTGTCCTAAGAATGCCAATTGTTCTGTCGATGTTCCAGTGGAAAAAAGCTGGTATGATTTAAAAGCACTTAGAAAATGAAACTAATATATCAAGCCATTTGAAAGTCAAATTGTTAACGTTCCTTCAACATTATCCATGTACTGAATAATCGTTTAGTTGAATATCCATTTTCAACCATTTTCTGTCATCACATTGTCATTGTCATTTTCACACTAAACAGCCCTCCTATCCAGCGGCGTCCTTAATTAAAAAGTAGCTATTCAAACCGCAGCGTTTCTCTTCACCACGCATTGTATTGCAAAAATTCACTCCACAAGGTTCGAAGCCGTGTGCTTTCAACAACTGCATCATGATGAATCAGTAGCTGGGAAGTAGAGCAGAGCCAATGCCAGCAGTAAAAAGCTTGAACTCTGATGGTTTTTACATACATATTTGCACTGGCACACAATCCGCCAATATACTATCCAGAATTAATTATCCGTTTCATTAAAAATGAATAAATTATCAATTAACAACTCGTGATCTCGATGCAGTCGTCTCACTGCTTTTGTGCCTTTGGGTTTTTCGTGCGCAAGGGCTCTCGGTACCGTAATTGCATTCATTACCGAGGTAATTACGATTTGTTATGCTTTCAATTGTTTCGATATTATTGGAATGCAAGCAGTTCAATTATGAGCGTTCATTACATCTACTTTTAGCGTTGTGAACGGGAAACTTTAGTAAAATATCCTGAGGGTATTTAAGATCAGAAAAAAGTTTTGTGCAATTGAGTTTTTCAAATAAGCTACTGTACTTATTTCACCAATATGGATAAAGTTTCCAAGTAAATCAGCCAGCAAACAAGCAATATTTCAGTATGCTGAGCACTGAATTAGGTTTTGCACGAACATGACATAACCTCACAACATAAACTTGATGAACATCGTCTGACAGCTATCAATTGTTTGTTTACATGTTCAATCTTGTTTAATTCCATCCTGTTCCATGTTATTCTTTTTTCATTCCATTGCGTTCCTTGTCATTCCAGTCAAAACAAACCACCGATAGCTGTCAAAGAGTGCAAAACCTATTTAGATTTTTTTATCGTAGCATCACAAATGAACAAGCATTCATCCTTGACAGTCCAGCGGTACTGTTTACAAACAAGTTTTAAAAAATCAAAGAACACATCTCAAACAATCATCTTGAGATGACACCGACTGCCCACTTGTGCGCGGCGGGCAGATTCCCCCCCAGACGGCTGGCTATGTCTTGCAGAATTCCGGCAAAAGTCTGACAAATGTTATTGCCAATAACATTGCTTTCTCACTATCAAACATACCCATATTTCAATCTCATTTACCTCGTCTCAAGATTTGTTTTTTGTACGTACATGCAGGATTGACGAATATCAAATGAAGTCGAATAAAAAAAAAAGAAATAGGAGGGAAATAAACAAAACACGTACGGCGAGATAATGACGCAATTTTGCATGGACAATTTTGACAACAGCCGGAATGCAACCAGCCTTCTGACAGTTGCCAGAATTCCTCACAAGCGGGTGACGGCACAGCACTTACTTACTCTTACTCTTTCAGTCGTAGACCACGCGGGTCTCTGCTGTATACAGGAGGCGTCTCCATTCAACTCGGTTCATGGCTGTTCGCCGCCAGCCTCGGTAGCTGCGTAGGGTCCGCAGCTCGTCCTCAATTTTTTCGATCCATCTTGCCCCCTGCGCGCCTCTTCTTCTTATACCAGTCGGATTATTGTCGAGAATCATTTTAACCGGGTTGTTCTCCGACATTCTAACAACATGCCCGGCCCACCGTAACCGCCCGACCTTGGCCGTTTGGACGAGGGTTGGTCCTCCCAACAATTGATGCAGTTTATGGTTCATTCGCCTTCTCCACGTACCGTCTTCCATCCGCACTCCGCCGAAGATGGTTCGCAACACCTTCCGTTCAAAAACACCTAGTGCGCGTTGATCCTCCGCAAGCATTGTCCAGGACTCGTGCCCGTAGAGGATAACCGGTCTAATCAGCGTTTTGTAGATAGTTAACTTCGTACGACGGCGAATTTTGCTCGATCGAAGCGTCCTGCGCAGTCCAAAGTAAGCACGATTTCCTGACAATATGCGTCTCTGAATTTCTCTGCTGGTGTCATTATCGGCAGTCACCAGTGAGCCCAAGTACACGAACTCGTCGACCATTTCGATTTCATCACCACCAATCAGAACTCGTAATGGGTGGCTGACGTTATCTTCTCTCGAGCCCCTGCCTTTCATGTACTTTGTCTTTGACACATTGATGTCTAGTCCGATTCGCTTGGCCTCAGCTTTTTGTCCGATGTACGTATCTTCCATCTTCTCAAAGTTGCGTGCTATAATATCAATATCATCAGCAAAACCAAGTAGCTGGACGGACTTTCTGGAAATTGTGCCACTCGTGTCTATCCTCGCTCTTCTTATCACACCCTCCAAAGCAATGTTGAATAGCAGACACGAAAGGCCATCACCTTGCCGTAGCCCTCTGCGAGTTTCGAAGGGACTCGAATTTATCCCCGATACTCGAACAACGCACATCACTCGATCCATCGTAGCCTTGGCCAATCGTATAAGTTTGTCCGGGAATCCGTAGTCGTGCATGATTTTCCATATCTGTTCTCGATCGATTGTGTCGTAGGCCGATTTGAAATCGATGAATAATACCGTTTTCGTTTATTGATCAGAGCAGCCCGAAAGCTGACCCAGAGTCACCCAAACAACGTTTGATATGTTTGTTTTAGCAACCTGAGGTCGCTCTAGATAGGACTCCAATCGCGTAGTTTCGCTCTGAAAATTTTCTCGGGTCGCACCACGCATCCAGCCGAGATTGTTTATTTTTTCTTTTTTTCATGAGTTGTTGTTTAGGGCGCGTACCACGTGTTCGTTTTACTCGGAGTCAGAGTAGCCCGCGTCTAGGTTCGAAAACGAAAACGGTATAAGTGATGTGTGGGCACATTGTATTCGCGGCACTTTTGCAACACCTGACGGATGGCGAACACTTGGTCCGTGGTAGCGCGTTCGCCCATAAATCCTGCCTGATAATGTCCCACGAATTCGTTTGCAATCGGTGAAAGTCGACGGCATAAGATTTGGGAGAGTACCTTGTAATCGGCGTTCAGCAGAGTTATCGCGCGGTAATTGCAGCAATCCAGCTTATCGCCCTTTTTGTAGATGGGACACATGATTCCTTCCATCCATTCCTCCGGTAAAATCTCGTCCTCCCAGATCTTGGTAACGACCCAGTGCAGTGCTTTCACTAGTGCATTACCACCGTGTTTTAGTGGCTCGCTTGGTAGTTGGTCAACGCCAGCGGCCTTATTATTTTTCAACCGGCTTACAACCTCCTCGACTTCTTGGAGGTCTGGGACCGGCAGTCTATCGTCCTCCGCACGCGTTCCCAAGTTCGTTACCGCGCCGCCACTTTCGTATTCCGCCACATCGCCATTGAGGTGCTCGTCGATATACTGCCGCCACCTCTCAATCACCTCACAGTCGTTCGTGAGAAGATCCCCGTTAGTGTCCTTGCACATATTGGCCTGTGGCACATGGCCTCTGCGAGAACGGTTCACCTTCTCGTAGAACTTCCTTGTGTCATTAGCACGGAACAGCTGTTCCATCGCTTCGCGATCTCGGTCTTCCTGTTGGCGCTTTTTTCTACGGGATACCGAGTTTAGTCTGTTCCGCGCCTGTCTGTATCGCTCCTCGTTTGCTCTCGTCCGGTGTTGCAGCTTGCTCGCCCAAGCTGCATTTTTCTCGGCCACTAACTGTTCACATTCGTCGTCGAACCAGTCGTTCCTTACGTTCGGAGCCACCGTACCTAGTGTTGCTGATGCAGTGCTACCTATGGCAGAACGGATGTCTCTCCAGCCATCTTCAAGAGTAGCTGCACCAAGCTGCTCTTCCGTTGGTAGTGCCACTGCTAACTGCTGCGGGTAATCTTGGGCTACTCCAGCATCCCGGAGTCGCGCGATGTTAAACCGCGATGTTGGGTTTCGACGTTGGGTAGCCACCGTCGAAAGTTTTGAGCGCATGCATACAGCAACCTAGTAGTGGTCCGCATCTATATTCGCACTGCGGTAGGTGGGAACATTGTTGATGTCCGAGAAAAAATTTCCGTCGATCAAAACTTGGTCGATTTGGTTTTCGGTCTGTTGGTCAGGTAATCTCCAGGTAGCTTTGTGGATATCCTTGCGGGAAAAGAAGGTGCTTCTGACTACCATTCCTCGGGAGGTCGCAAAGTTGACACACCGTTTTCCGTTGTTATTCGATGCGGCATGCAGGCTGTTCGGCCCGATTACCGGTCGGTACATTACCTCCCTTCCTACCTGGGCATTCATGTTACCGATGACAATTTTTACGTCTCTGCGTGGGCAGCCGTCATTGGCTTGTTCCAGCTGCACGTAGAACGCTTCTTTCTCGTCATCGGGTCTCCCTTCATGTGGGCAGTGCACGTTGATGGTGCTGTAATTGAAAAAACGGCCTTTAATTCTCAACTTACACATCCTAGCATTGATCGGCTGCCACCCAATCACTCGCTGACGCATCTTGCCCAGCACTATAAAGCCAGTTCCCAGCTCGTTCGTTGTGCCAGAGCTTTGGTAGAAGGTAGCCGCTCGATGACCGCTTTTCCACACCTTCTGTCCCATCCAACAAAGCTCCTGCAGCGCTACGACGTCGAAGCTGCGAGGATATAGTTCGTCGTATATTATCCTGTCGCAGCCTGCGAAACCTAGCGACTTGCAGTTCCATGTTCCAAGTTTCCAATCGTAGTCCTTATTTCGTCGCGTGGCTCTATGCCGATTGTTCCAGGTCGTATTCTCTCCTGTATTATTCGAAATAGATGTTTTACGGGCGGCTTATTAGGCCTACGCCAACCCCCTGTCTCGCCGGAGGATCATCGTGCTTGCTCTGTTTAACGTCCCAACGCACACGGCATTTAGGCTATATTGCCAGTTAATTTTTGTTTTGTCCAATAGACTTTTTTTTCATCGGACTACTAGTGAAAATCTCACTGCGTGATAACGTGGGGTCGCCAAAGTACAGATGAAAATCCTTTCTTTCTCGCGAAATACTCAAATTTTCTCCGCACTAACACGATGCAACTTGTTCACTCGTTGAAGGTTTCACCGGAAGTCCGAAAATCATCTTTATGCTTTGACTTAGGCTAGATGGACTGTGAACGGTTTCATCCGTTTGTCGAAAATCCCTTCCCAATCCGCCTGAAAACATCAGTTTTTTTTTCCAGAAGGGCTTATCTTCATATTTTTATTTTGTAATATATTGTAACATACAACTGATCTAGTTTATTGTACTATGATTAAAGATGAGAGAGTAACCATCAAAAAAGTGTTTTTTTCTACTGTTTTTAACAAAAAAATCAAGTTTTGGAAAATGCTCTGCATTTTGCAGTTTTTAAGTTTTTCGACTTTATGAAAGAACACAAACACAAGTCCAAAATAAAATTTGGTTGAATATTACCACTTTACTAATAATAGTGGTTTTTATTATGTTAAAGTATCTTATTAAACTATGTAAAATGAAAAATAACGAAAAAATGACACTGGTCGTGGTTCAAATTTGGAAATTTTTTATATGGACTACCAGAAAGTTCCAGACAACAGAAAAAGTGCATGTGGTGGGATAAACTGGGCGCTATTTATTATGAGCTACTCAAATGAGTTTGGACAGAGCTTTGCATGAAAAACGGACGCAATATGAAGATCTTCATGGCATAGTATTTTTGCTTCATGACAATACAAGACTCCATGTTTCGAAAGCTGTAAAACTTTTATTTTGTAATCGCTGCAATGATAAGTTCATCCCCAGCCACCATTATTTTTAATCAGACATTGTTCCATACGGTTGCCATTTGTTCCAATCCATGGCGTAACTTTTCAGGCCAGTTTCAAAGACTACGACACCACCAAAAATTGGATCAATTCATTTGTCGAATCTGAGGAAAAGGAATTTTTCAAACGTGGTCTTCTTTCGTGGTCTTACCAGAAAGATGACAGAAGGTGGTACATAACGATGTGCTATACTTAGAAAAACGTTTTTTTTACTCGCATCGACTTCATTTACAAAAGTATAGCCCTTGTATTTGTGATTTTTATTGTCGACCCCGCAAACAATTGAAAATAACCTTTAAAGTGCAGAGATGTGCATGATCGCATAGTGGTTTTTGAAAAGTAGAGAAAAAATGCTATAAATCAAATACTAGTGAACAGTGGCAGCCCTTTCCTACCTATGTAGAACTCAAATCGCAAAACATCATCATTGCGCCATATATTTTGTATGGAAGGATGAAAAGAAAGTTTACAATACCCTATCTTTGAAAGGATATGGAGAGATTATTTCTTATTCAAAAACTTTTATACTTTAAAATGAACACAGTGCAGAAAAAATATAAATTTATTTTTTGGATTTCTGCCACCTTGGCATCACTGTGCCACGGTGAGAGAAGCATCCCTTAACATTGGAATATATAACAGTACATAGCGTTGCAAATGAACACTACTTAGGCTGTCTACACACTTAGGGAAAATCGTGTAAATTCACGTCTTCACATAAAAGGAGCGTTTTGATTCACTTAAAATTTGCAATTCAAAGCTTGTAAAGATAAGTCATATCTTTAACTTTACGGTTAATTAAGCTGAAGTTTACATCGACACAGACACAAAAAATATTTTTACATGTTAATAGATGTAATATTGTGTCATCACCGAAAAAATTTATGTATCGTTTATTTATACCCGGCTTTAACTCGAAGAAATTACGGCTTGCTTTAATTTACATCAAGCGTAAATTTCATTTTCTCGATACTCTTCAGAATTAAAACTCATCTGTATTTTCGACACTGTGGGAATTTCCTTTCATAACAGTAACAGAAATAAAATAGATTTATTGCATCTAACCATTCAAGTTGAAACACCCAGGATAAGAAATGAAGCTTGTATCTTTACCAGATCGGTTTAAATCGGATTATCCACGGTAGCAAAAATCACATTACGTCAACAGTGAATATTTGCAGTTGGCTCTCTCGAAGATGCACCAGATTTCTGTCATGCGATCCCAAAGCCATAAACCACTTTATACTTCAAAAGTCCTCTGACATCGTGAAGCATTTAATCCTGTAAAAACATCTCGTAAAACCGACCAAACAAGCTCAAAGTGCAACGAGCAAATGGATCCCGATTCATGTCAATTTGTTCCTTGATGTGGCTCCATTTGTTTACACATACACACCTTGCGACTGCGGTCTACCATTCCTCGTCAATACCATTCGCAATACCAAGGAACACGTGAGGTTTTAGATCATCGTGATGCACCTTTGAGCCATACGTTGAATAATAAATTAGAGAGTATAACTGCACCACCCGGCATCAATCCATCCTACGTTACAAATTGATTGGCAGTCGAGAGCTACTTTGATGATGGTGATGATGATGATGTGATGTCGAAATGATCCACAGAGTCGTGCGAATACACTTAATCAGTTTAGCTGAAAAGCCACGTTCTATCATTATCCGCATCAGAACATTCGGTTCCTTTGAATCGTGCGATGTCTTCAAATTCACAAACAGATGATGGATTTACAAATTGAGTTCTCGAGATTTGTCAAAACTTTGATGGCTGGTTGCATGAACGTTGGCTACTTAACCGAATACAGAGGAGTAACTAAGCTTGTCACTGATATTGATGAGCAATGCTTGGATAAATTTAGCCCGGCGATTATGTCGGTATATTATAAACTAGTGTTATAAGAGGAAACGAAAATCACCCATCTTTAAAACAGATTCATAAATCAAACATGATATTATTTGTATTGCTAAGAAATTGCGAAACATTTGATTAAATATTTATGTTTGTTGTTTGTTTATTTGTTTATTTGTTTATTTGTTTATTTGTTTATTTTTTTATTTGTTTATTTGTTTATTTGTTTATTTGTTTATTTGTTTATTTGTTTATTGGTTTATTTGTTTATTTGTTTATTTGTTTATTTGTTTATTTGTTTATTTGTTTATTTGTTTATTTGTTTATTTGTTTATTTGTTTATTTGTTTATTTGTTTATTTGTTTATTTGTTTATTTGTTTATTTGTTTATTTGTTTATTTGTTTATTTGTTTATTTGTTTATTTGTTTATTTGTTTATTTGTTTATTTGTTTATTTGTTTATTTGTTTATTTGTTTATTTGTTTATTCGTTTATTTGTTTATTTGTTTATTTGTTTATTTGTTTATTTGTTTATTTGTTTATTTGTTTATTTGTTTATTTGTTTATTTGTTTATTTGTTTATTTGTTTATTTGTTTATTTGTTTATTTGTTTATTTGTTTATTTGTTTATTTGTTTATTTGTTTATTTGTTTATTTGTTTATTTGTTTATTTGTTTATTTGTTTATTTGTTTATTTGTTTATTTGTTTATTTGTTTATTTGTTTATTTGTTTATTTGTTTATTTGTTTATTTGTTTATTTGTTTATTTGTTTATTTGTTTATTTGTTTATTTGTTTATTTGTTTATTTGTTTATTTGTTTATTTGTTTATTTGTTTATTTGTTTATTTGTTTATTTGTTTATTTGTTTATTTGTTTATTTGTTTATTTGTTTATTTGTTTATTTGTTTATTTGTTTATTTGTTTATTTGTTTATTTGTTTATTTGTTTATTTGTTTATTTGTTTATTTGTTTATTTGTTTATTTGTTTATTTGTTTATTTGTTTATTTGTTTATTTGTTTATTTGTTTATTTGTTTATTTGTTTATTTGTTTATTTGTTTATTTGTTTATTTGTTTATTTGTTTATTTGTTCATTTGTTTATTTGTTTATTTGTTTATTTGTTTATTTGTTTATTTGTTTATTTGTTTATTTGTTTATTTGTTTATTTGTTTATTTGTTTATTTGTTTATTTGTTTATTTGTTTATTTGTTTATTTGTTTATTTATTTATTTGTTTATTTGTTTATTTGTTTATTTGTTTATTTGTTTATTTGTTTATTTGTTTATTTGTTTATTTGTTTATTTGTTTATTTGTTTATTTGTTTATTTGTTTATTTGTTTATTTGTTTATTTGTTTATTTGTTTATTTGTTTATTTGTTTATTTGTTTATTTGTTTATTTGTTTATTTGTTTATTTGTTTATTTGTTTATTTGTTTATTTGTTTATTTGTTTATTTGTTTATTTGTTTATTTGTTTATTTGTTTATTTGTTTATTTGTTTATTTGTTTATTTGTTTATTTGTTTATTTGTTTATTTGTTTATTTGTTTATTTGTTTATTTGTTTATTTGTTTATTTGTTTATTTGTTTATTTGTTTATTTGTTTATTTGTTTATTTGTTTATTTGTTTATTTGGAGCAGGGAAAAGCCCAGTGGAGTTAGTTTCTGTCAAGCTTGCTCTCTAACAGGCATAAAACCTCCTCATCTTTAGCATCAACAGATTACAATTATCCAAATGATACATTTCACTTAAACATAGCATTTCTAAACTAACTAAAACTAATTAGATAGTAACCCGAGGAACAATTTCTTGATAACGTTTCGTGATAGATTAAAATCGAATGAATTGGAACAGTGGTTGAATATTCGGCACATGCTGGCAAAAGGCTCATTATACCCATAATTAGTTCTAGCATAAACGGTTCTAAGAAATGAATAATTTCTAAGATTACGGCGATGGATATCTATTTGTAAAAGCTGTAGGAGCTCGGAGCAGTCTATTCTTGATTGGAGGAGATCAGCCACAAAAGTAGCCTTGCTGACGTCGCGATGGACAGATAACAAATCGAGGTCAATCAGTTTGCATCTGGCATGGTAACTTGGGAGGTTCCAAGGGTTTCTTCAAGGAAGCCGACGCAGAGCAAATCGAACAAATTTCCGTTGAATTACTTCAATGTGTTGGATATCGTTTTGGTTGTACGGTGACCAGACAACCGAGGCGTATTAGAGCGTAGAGCGAACTAAGGCATAATATAATGCTTTCAAGCAATGTACATCATCGAATTCTTTAGTAACGCGAAAAATGAATCCTAGCAGCTTGGAGGCTTTGGAGATAGTAAACTCGATGTGCTCCTTGAATTTTAACTTAGAGTCCAGGAGGACACCAAGGTCCTTCACAGACGATGTACGTTCCAGAACAATTTGTGAAATATTATAGTCGAAACTGACTATTGACTGTTTGCGACTAAAAGAGATGACGGAGCATTTGGAGGCGTTCAAAATCATTCTGTTGATATTACACCAGTTAGTCAAATTATTCAACTGCTCTTGTAGGAACTCTGCGTCAGCTGTGGATTTGATGACATGAAAAAATTCGAAGTCATCGGCGAACGATACTTTCATGCACTTGATCGAAAAATTTAGATCGTTGAGATAAAGTAAAAATATAAACGGTCCAAGGTGACTTCCTTGAGGAACTCCAGAGGTAACGGCGAATGGTAAGGTTGTACAGTCTCCTATTTTCACTATCATTTCGCGACCACTAAGATATGAGTGAAGCCAATTCAGAAATGACCCGTTAAATCCTAGCCTATTAACTTTAAAATTGTTATTGGATGATTAATCTTGTCGAACGCAGCGGAGAAATCGGCGTAGATAGAATCTACCAGTAGTCGTGATTGTAACGAACGTATGATAAAGGAAGTGTAGGATACTAAATTTGTAGACATCGAAAGATTCGGCATGAAACCATGTTGAGTCTCAGATATGTAGTTAGAGCAATTATGTGTTATAAAGTCCAGAGCTATAATTTCAAACAGCTTAGATACGGCGCACAAAGCTGCTATTCCGCGGTAGTTGGATACTGTACACTTGTTTCCTTTTTTATAAACAGGAAACACATAGGATTTCTTCCATATTTCAGGAAAAGTTCCTGAACGTAAGGAGCAGTTGAATATAATGGATAGTGGAACTAATAGGCTGTCAGAGCAGTTTTTTATTACCACAGATGTTGTTTGTTGTTTGTTGTTTGTTTACAGTTTGGTGAAACGATACCGAAAACGCTCCACTACATTCGAGTAGTTAAAATGGACGTAATTTATTCCGTTATATAGAATCTCCATAGCCGTTGGATGGTTCAATCTGCAAACTCTTGAGTATGTGATATGTTTTTGCTCTACTTTTTAACACATGGATCAATAAGTCCCGAGACAAAAGCAGCGATGGCGCTCGTAGTAAACCAGTAACCACGTCTTTCTAAAGTACTAACCTTTGCTTGAAACGGGTCAGAATTTTAAGTCGATCCGACCAGAAACAGCTGAGTTATCGAGGTTGGAGTAAAGTCGTTTTGTAGTTTGTTTAAAAAATGGAAAAAAACCCGAGTTTCGTGTTTTGATAAAACATTGTTTTTTAATGGGTAAAAACACCGTGCAAGCGAAACAATGGATTGAAAAATGTTATCCGGACTCTTGTTCATCAAAAGCAACGATTTGTCGGTGGTTCTCCGAGTTTTAACGTTGTCGTACCGACACAAATGACGCGGAACGCTCGGGTAGATCTGTGGAAGCCGTTACACCGGAAAATGTGAGTGAAGTGACAAAAATTATAATGAAATATCGTAAAGTGAAGCTCCGTGAGATTGCTGAGATAACACAGATATCATATGGAAGTGTATTTACTAACCTTCATGAAAAATTGAGCATGAAAAAGGTTTTTTCCAAGTGGGTACCGCGATTGCTTTCGATGGAACAAAAACAGCAACGAGTCGATGATTCAGAAAGCAGTTTATCGTTATTTACTCGCAACAAAAAAGATTTCTTGCGTCGTTACGTGACCATGGACGAAACATGGATACATCACTACACTCCAGAGTCGAAGCGGCATTCATCTGAGTGGCGCACACCTGGCGAAAGCCGTCCGAAGCGTCCGAAAACGCAGCAGTCAGCTAGCAAAGCAATGGCGTCAGTTTTTTGGGATACGCTTGGCGTGATTTTCATGGACTACCTCGAGAAAGGTAAATCGATTAACAGTGATTATTATATTGACTTACTGGTGCGTTTGAAGGAGGAAATCGCAAAAAAAAAACGACCGCACATGCAGAGAAAAAAAAATCTTTTTTCATCAAGACAATGCACCCTGCCACAAGTCGATGAAAACAATGGCGAAATTGAACGAATTGGGCTTTGATCTGCTTCCCCACATCCCATACTCGCCAGATTTAGCCCCCAGTGACTACTGGCTCTATGCTGATCTTAAAAAAATGCTCCAGGGAAAAAGATTTGGCTCAAATGAGGAGTTCATCGCTGAAACTGAAGCTTATTTTGAAGCGAATGATAATTTTTTTATAAACATGGTATTGAAAAATTGGAAAAACGTTGGAACCATTGTATCACCCTAAAAGGTGATTATGTTGATGAATTAAAAAAAAATTGCAAAAAAATGTTGTTTCCATTGTTAGTCTCGGGACTTATTGATCCATGTATTACTATAAGAAAAACGGAACTGCATCGAATTCAACTGGAAATTAACAAAACTGCACAGCATGCGTAAATTCCGAATATTGAAATATCTATCAACATGCGTATTTCGCAGTCTGGCATGGTTTACCAATTCAATTTTTGAGTCGATGTTGGTACAGTTTTTAATCAGATTCCAAATAAAATCTCAGTTAATATCGAATGAGCAACCATTCCAATTTGGGTAAATATTCTAGTCTAACAATGAAATTAGTGTAGGCGAATCTTCCCCTGGCCGCGGCAGTCAAATTCCCGCGTGGAACATTCTCTCAACCGCACTAAATGAACCCGCGCGCATCATCCCAAAAACAGAATAGATTTCTGTGGTTGGATCCGTGCGTGGCCCGGCCCGAACTGATGCGGTGTCTAGTAACGATTGGGCGAAGGTCAACAGAAGCTTCCATTGTGATGGATTTCAGTACACCTCACTAACCATCCCATATATCCGATTCCGTTGGGCTCCGGTCCGACAACGTCAGCACCAGTGATCGGTTCGGATGGACGAGTTTGGTAAAAATTCCGATTACCGCCCCGTTACGACCGCGTCTACTTCAACTAAGCACGTATCCTGCTACTGCCGTCATTCCTACAGCTGCCGGAACCGAGGATATCGAGGATATTCGATGAGCCACCCACAAAAAAACAAACAGCCGGGCGAATATACGCAATTTCATTGAATGTTCAGTTCCCTTTCCGCTCAGGTTTTCTGATCACACGTCCACGCGCTTATCGTTACTAAACCTTTGTAAAGTGTATAAACTCGTATAATTAAATTTTGATGAGATCTCAAAACGCAATTCTATCGCTTCCCATTCCGAATTACGCCCGGTTGTCAATGGTTTGACGAGTTTGCGGCCGTGTTGCTATCTTTGGAATGGGCGAGAAACATCGAACCGCGCTCTTGTATTTAATAACTTTGAGGATAAGTTTTTAATCGCTTTGAGATAATTTGTAATCTCGCAGGTTTAGAAAATCATGCGGCCAAAGAATAATTGTCGCGTTTTGCTTTTCTCATATTGAAGGGCTATACAATCACTGCAAAAACCGACCTTTGAACCGAGGCCGACCTTTCAACGGAGGGCCGATTGTCATATACCATTCGACTCGACGAGCTGAGCAAATGTCTGCGTGTTTGTGTTTGTGTGTGTGTGTGTGTGTGTGTGTGTGTGTGTGTGTGTGTGTGTGTGTGTGTGTGTGTGTGTGTGTGTGTGTGTGTGTGTGTGTGTGTGTGTGTGTGTGTGTGTGTGTGTGTGTGTGTGTGTGTGTGTGTGTGTGTGTGTGTGTGTGTGTGTGTGTGTGTGTGTGTGTGTGTGTGTGTGTGTGTGTGTGTGTGTGTGTGTGTGTGTGTGTGTGTGTGTGTGTGTGCGTGTGACAAATATTGTCACTTACTTTTCTCGGAGATGGCTGAACCGACTTTCACAAACTTTTATTCAAATTAAATTACGGGGTGATATGCATGAAGAAGGGGAAAATTAGGCACCAAAAATGTGAAAATAATGCCGCTCACTGTCACATGTCGGAGATGGAAGTTCTTTAAATGACATAAGAATATCCCAATTTTCATTCGGATCAAACCACCGGTTCCGGGGATAAGGTGCTCTGTATGAAATCGTCAATTTCAGAAATAATTTGTTCATAAACTACCTCTTTACATTGGCTATTCATTTTCTCTAGTTTGCTGACCACGAGACTCTGTAGCCAAATAAACCATTGACATTCCCATAAATGATTTGCTGAATTTTATTAAAGTCCGACTAGCGGTACTTTGTTTTTAAATTCGAATCGTCATAGAGAACCGTAAATAAATTTGTAGTTCATGTTAGTGTATGGTTGAATGAACCGAATGTCGCTATGCCGATATCCAGCGTTCGGTTCCGGAAGTACCGGCAATAATAATCAAATATGATAAAATGGAGCTCACTTCATTTTCTCACATATGATTGAATAGATTTTCACTAACTTAGCTTCAAATGTAGTGTTATGCAACAGAAATCTTTAAAACTATTTTCTGAACTTTTTAAATTATAGTATTTCGTCAAATTTCTGTTGTAACATACAGGAGAAAATGAGAATGAGAAAGGCATCATTACACCACTAGGTGGATTAAAACAGGTTTTTTTAAAACGGTTAATACGCCACCTCTCAACATTCACTTTTAACTTTGCTGGTAGAGTATTAATCTTAACACCTGAATATAGAGGAATTATTTAAAACCATACAGTATTAACACTCCAAATACCAAGCCCCAAAAAAGTTGGAACGGTAACTTTGAGCTGTCATAGCTCAGCTGTTTTTCAACGAATCTCAACAAATTTTACACCCTCGAATTTTGTGAAGTTCGTAGATTGATTCCAAAACTTTGTAGCAGACGATTGGTAAAGGAAAACCAATAAAAATTTGATTTTTCCCTTTCCAAGTTCTTTTCACGCGCCTAATATGCTCTATCTGCTTTCCAATTTTCTTTCCTTTGGCATAAACGTCGCATAGAAAATATTGAATACTTCAACTTTACCGAGTCATAACTTTGTTGTTAGTCAACCGATCTTCAAAATTTGTTCACCATTGGAAAGGTACTACTTCCACAAATAAAATGCACTGAAAAAAATTAAAAATAGGTTTGTCTACCCAAAGTTATAATGAAAACTGTAGATAGATGACCTAAGAAAAGATGAGACTTTTTACAATGGTCGTAAATATCTCGAAATTCAAAGCGATGACCTATATATTTTTATACATCATTCGATTGTTAGTGACACCAGCTACAATTTTTGCTCAACTACCATTCCTGCACAATCAAGAGAAAACGTTAAAAACGTGTTTAATCCACCTAGCAGTGAGATGACACCTATTTTTATCAATCCGCATGTGTTTTTTGCATGAATATTCTTCGGTGTTTAAGTTTTCATGACATTATTTTAATGACCCTCGTTTTAAGCGACAATTTGAGATTTTAATCACTCATTACTCTGTAATGTCGAAACTGCAAATCGGATCGAATTTGAATCTAGAAGTGTGATAATCGATTAAACATGCCATGATATGTAAGTTCCTCTCTAGAGTTTACGGTAATTTAAGGTACTTCCAGAGCCGGTATTCAGGAACCAGCATAACCCAAACCGATTCGTATGGCCATATGACGAATAAATTACAACAGTTTTGAGTTCAACTTTGAAGCTTTTCGGGATTGTCATCTTCTATATCGGTTTGAATTTTAAAAATTCATCATCATGTAATTCGAGAACCGGAAGTCATAATTGGATAAAATAATTAATTTTTGTATATAAGTTTGTTTTAATTAAAATTTTTGTTTCGGAAATTTGATTAGGCTTTTTTTGAGAAAACGATTGAGCTTTGAGAAACGATTTTATACTGGAACCGGAATTCTAAAAGCGGTATGGCCGAAGTCAGATAAATTCACCTGAGTAGCTGTACACTTTACATTTGTTTCAAAACATTTGAAAATCAGTTAAGACATCTTTGAGAGATCATAGCACGAATTAAATTTTTAGGTGCCTTCTGATCGACAACTGAATACCACTAAAACTGAAAAAAGTTAATTTTTTTATCGACTATCCAAATCTGCTAACCCGATAAACCTGATTAAATGATGTGGAATAGACATTTTTATACAATCCCCGAGACCGGAAGTTGGATCTGACTGAGAAGCAAGATGTTTTATAGAACTTTGAAACTTTTCATTTGAATCTTAGATGATTCTTAGATTTCATTTGCATCTTAGATCGGTTCAGCCATCTTCAAGAAAAATGAGTTACACAATTTTGATTTCGTTTCACATATCATCCTGTAGTTCCGAAACCAGAGGTCGGAACCAAACATAATGCAGGAACTTTGTTTGGGAGCATACGACTTTTCGTATGAATCTGAATTTGTAGAAAAGAAATTTTCCGAGAAAATTAATTGAAGTTATTTGTCACACACGCATTTGCTGATCTCGACGAACTGATTCGAATGGTATATGGATGTTATGTTGTTCCAGCATTTATTGCTGTAAGTAGTTTAAAACAAAATAATTAAAAAAAATTCTGCCATCATCTGGTTTATATATGTCATATTCGAACGATTATGTTGCCAAAAACGAGCCGTGCCAAAATCGGTCCGAGGCTAAATGTCATAAAAAGAATGCTGTACACAATCCTTTTGGTTCTAACTGTATGTAACAGTATAAAAAATCGTGTTTTCCGTTGCTCCCAAGCATTTCTTTGTCATACAGCGCTCAAAACTCCTACTGCTGGAATAGGGGGAAAAGTCGCTTACAGAAAAATTTCGATATCTCCGTTAAAAATGGACGGATTTTAACAATCTATGGCTTGTTGAATAGGTATTACCGTGCGGAATCTAAGTCTGAAAACATATTCTGTTTTCAAGGTCAATTGTGACAGATACTGTCAAAAAACTGAAAATTTTGACATAAAACTTTGTATAACTCAAAAAGTAAACATCCGATCTCAAAACCATTTAATAGCGTTTTGGGTGACGGGGAGACCTTTCATTTGCGACTAGTTTGATGAAAATCGGTCCAGCCATCTCTGAGATCTCGACCTCTTAGTTGACAACACACATACGGACACACACACATACGGACACACACACATACACACACACACACAGACATTTGCTCAGTTCGTCGAGCTGAATCGATTGGTATATGTCATTCGGCCCTCCGGGCCTCGGAAAAATTTTCGAAAGTTTGAGCGAATTCTATACCTATTTTTTATATATATAAAAATAGGTAAAAATCGATGAGTTTATAAATATATATGAATTTTTCATTTTTTTCACATGTTTGTATATAACTCTAAAATTAAAGCGATGACATGTACATTTTTTTATTCGAAATATTGGAATCATTACCAGAAACAATGTATTGATGATCAAAATTATATATCCGTTCAAAGAATCTCAAGAAATTTGGTTCAAATACAGAGAATTTCTATAATTGAGAAAATTTTGCCAAACAAAATCAAATCAAAACTTTACAATTTTATGACATATATTTTTTTATTATTTTACAAAAAAGCTAAAACTTGGATTTCACTGAAAATCTAAAAATTTTGGTAAATATACCTAAACTCTAAAAATAATTATGTTCTTGTATTGGACAAAAGATCTAAACAATTTTTATGCACAACCCAAACGGAATTGATAACTACTAAAGTTAGTTTTTTTTGTTTTAGGTTTTCCGTAAAATCTCAAAAAATCGGTAGAAGATCGGAAATTGATTTCATCTGTTTGTTTGTTTTGTTTAGAGACGTAGAATTTGTTTTTTATTAATAAAATAAATTTTGTGACAATACAAAAATTTTAAATTATTTCAATGGCTTTGTACAATAAGAAATAGAACGTAAAATTATATGAATTTCATATACTAACGCATGGCAAAAGAAACAACCTACAATTGAAAAAAATATTGCTTGATTTTTGTTTTACAAACAATTAAGAACGAAAACATATATCTTAAATTTTCCGCTATCCTAAACGACATCAATTATAATCGATAGAATATTAAAATTCAAATATCACAAACTTAGAATTATTTCGGAATGCATAGAATTTGAAAATTATTTGCATTTTCTATTAGTAAACATTTCAGAAAAAGTAGACTTTTGAATTTAGCACAAAAAATCACACGAAATTAAGTAAAACTTGTTTTTATCGACCTAGTTGTGTAATGATGCCTTTCTCGTATCTCTCTTATTCTTATATAAATAATGTATTCTTCAAACAGTTTTGTTCGATTTTTGAAAAACATGAAAAATGAAAATGAAAACCTACAAAATGAAACAGTTCTCAAATAGGTTAGGCCATCTTTCTCAATGAAGTGGGTTCCACTATTTCAGGTACTTATGAAACTGGAATCGCCCCGAATATTGGCTTTGCAGCAGCCTTTGCGATTAGCACCAACCAAACAATCTATTTGCAGCTTACAGTTGTCTTCGTCTCGAAAAAAAACCTCTTCGTTAGAATGCGTTTTACTGAATGAAACCCTGCAAGTATGTTATCAAAATTAATTGGCTCAAGTGGCATGTTCCCCTAGTTATTTGGAGATTCGTGCCTTGCCGTAGCTTCTCATCAACTTCCTGTTGGGAAGGGAAGGATAAAAGGAACGTGGAAGGGAATTGGGAATTGAGTGAGGTGGGAAAACAGCACAAAACATAAAGAAATAAATCGTCCTGCATCCCCGAAAGGAGAGATTTTACAAAAGCGACACCATTCTGCATTCTCCGAAGAATGCAGAACGAATATGCACTTGAATTAATTTAAGACTTTAGAAGACAAAAATACCTTATTTTTATATATAGCTAATAAATGCCTTACATGATACGAATATTTTTCAATGAAAAAACCCAATGTTTAAACAAAATTTGAAAAAAATTTAAAAAATATCTCCTCCGCCTTTTTTTATGAACATGCTCGAAAACATTTTCTGTCAAATACAAAAAGCGGATTTTTTTCGTTTGCCTCAATGTTAGATATAGCAGTTTAAAAATAACCTGTTTTTGAACTAGTTTTGCTCATAACTTCGGTTCAGAAAACGCTACCTGAATACGCCAGTCATTAAAAAATTGGTTTGAATAAACTCTAAAAGATGTTCAAAGATACCTATACGAAAAGAGAAAATAAATGCTAGAGCAAAATATCTGATTTTTTGAGGAACACCCTAAGTTGCTCTTTAAAAATAGCTGTAACACTAAAACCGTTGCAAATACTACTATGGTGTTCTCAACAAAGCTGCTCGATATAAGTATATTTGGGACAGTTGAACATCTCTTCGATTTCGGCGAACCTACACATGAATTTGCGCAGAAAGCGTTACTTTCCACTATTTTATAACTTGACTACATTATATTCATTAAGGCCTTTTATTGCCGGATGAATTAGAGAAAAATAAATAAATAAATAAATCTACAATTTTGCCGAAGAATGCAGTCCTCTATCTCAATACATCCGGAAAATAAGTTTTGGATCACCATAATAATAAGAGCCACCCTAATACCATGTACATTGACATATGGTTTATCTTCACTGATCATTTGTTTTGAAGACATCATAGCTCTAAAGTATAAGCTTAAGCCACAAATGTTTTTGTTCCCCTAAATTGTGGATCCGGAAAACTGTGCAATGCAATTTAACTCGAAAATTTTAAAATTTCCGATCTTTCACCTATTCTACGGCAAACCTACAACAAAATCAGAATTTTAGTAGTTATCAATTGCGTTTGGGTTGTGCATGAAAATTGTTTAGATCTTTTGTCCAATACAAAACTATAACTATTTTTAGAATTTTAGGTTATTTACCAAAATTTTTAAAATTTTAAAAATTTAACTTTTTTTGTGAAAATATTGCTCATAATAAATTTCCAACTAAAATAATAAAAAAATATATGTCATAAAATTTAAAAGTTTTGATTTGATTTTGTTTGGCAAAATTTTCTCAATTATAGAAATTCTCTGTATTTGTACCAGATTTCTTGAGATTCTTTGAACGGATATACAATTTTGATCATCAATACATTGTTTCTGGTAATGATTCCAATATTTTGAATCAAAAAAATGTACATGTCATCGCTTTAATTTTTGAGTTATATACAAACATATGAAAAATATGAAAAATTCATATATATTTATAAACTCATCGATTTTTTAACGTTTTCTTTTGATTGTGCAGGAATGGTAGTTGAGTAAAATTTGTAGCTGGTATCAATAGCAACCAAATGATGTGTAAAAATATATAGGTCATCGCTTTGAATTTCGAGATATTTACGATCATTGTAAAAAGTCTCATCTATCTACAGTTTTCATTATAACTTTGGGTCTATTTTTAGTTTTTTTTCAGTCTCTATTTTTAGTTTTTTTTTCAGTGCATTTTATTTGTGGAAGTAGTACCTTCCCAAAGGTGAACAAATTTTGAAGATCGGTTGACTAACAAAAAAGTTATGACTCGGTAAATTTGAGGTTCTCAATATCCGATTCGCGATGCAGGTGCCGCATGAATGTAGATAGGGCACATTTTAAGCTTGAAAAAAAAAACTTGGAACGGGAAAATCAGATTTTCATTAGTTTTTCCTAAACGATCGTCAATAATGATATACTTAAAATAATCTACAAACTTCACAAAATTCGAAGGTGTAAAATTTATCACAATTGGTCAAGTAACAACTTAGCTATGATAGCTCAAAGTTACCGTTCCAACTTTTTTTGAGGCTTGGTATTAGGAGTGTTAACAACTCACAACAGGAGGAAATGTAAATATTCTTTGCGTTTGATTTTCAAATCATTCGTTTTTTTTTGTAAACGACATCCGAACAACTAATGATTTGCGGCATTTCATCAACGACGACAATGAACAAAGAGCTATACGTTACTATGACAAACATTTCTTTTCTTGTGAGTACACTTTGCTTATTCCTAAAAAACTACCACTCTAACAATTGCAAATACCAAACCTAACAGAATGGATTCTTGATGAGCCAACAGTCACTTCATGAACTCTCTTACCATCTTCGCAACCGTGTGCCGGATTCTGCTGACGTTGTACAGGGGAAAAATGTTTATCGTTTTCTCTCGCAACTGCTGCTGAAGATGAATTTCAGGTTCCAAGATTCGTACCTATCCTCCTGGTCGGGACGAAGAACATCCAGTGTGCAGTGCAGAGATACCGAACGTAAACAGTCCATGCATTATTCATTTCACTTTACATTTATTACGTTATTTTTTCATTTCCAGCAAATCGCTCCAAGGCAGTGAATATGTTAGTGCCGTATAACTATGAGTGAAATAGAAGAGTTTGGTTCATCTACCCATCCGTTACCAACGTAGTCCGAGGGCGCCGTCGAAGTTGGAGTTGGAGTTGGAGTTTACTGGTGAGGGTGATCCGGAAAAAATGCGAAACATTGCGCCGATCCAACATACTGCTGCTTCCACGAATAGAAATCTACAATAGGATGTTCGTCGATGATAAGAAAGTACAGCTGCATCGAGTGTAGTGTGCGAGAAATTTTTGAAATGGAATCGTTTTGCTCCGAAATAGCTCTGTGAAATAGTAGGGAGCTTTTGTAAACTCTGTGTTAACTGTGGTTTTCCACGGCATTGCACATATCTTACTCGTTTGATGGAAAATTGTATTGAGTTTCCGCTAAAATCTCGGTAGAAACTATAGAAAATGATTGATTGATGTCAAGTATGATTGTTCCCAGAAAATGTTTACAGTTTCGAATGAAAACCAACCTATCTGTTAGGTGTATGATTTTGTTTCCACAGTTTTCCAATAGATGTCTCTGTGGGTTAGTGATGATCGATAAAAGTTTTTGCCTTTCTCATATAGAAAGGCTATGTAATCACTGTGAAAACCGTCTTTTTAACCGAGGCCCGGAGAGCCAAATGTCATATACCATTCGACGCAGTTCGCCGAGCTGAGCAAATGTCTGTATGTATGTGTGTGTGTATCCGTGTATGTATGTAACAAAAATATACACTCACTTTTCTCGGAGACGGCTGAACCGATTTTCACAAACTACGATTTAAATGAAAGGTCTCATGGTCTCATAGCCTGCTTTTGAATTTCATCCCGATCCGACTTCCGGTTCCGGAGATACAGGATGATATGTACCAAAAAAATGGAAAAAAGCACTCACTTTTTTCAGAGATGGCTGACCCGATTTCCACAAACTTATGTCGTTTTCGCTTGAGAAAACTGAAACTGACCCAGGGTAGTTTCATCAAACAAACACTTTTCACGAAACTGTGTTGATTTCGCACTTAGCAACGGGGGTTTGAGTAAAACTGATTTAAAAACCAGGTTGGAAACTGACTCGATTTTCAGTTCAACAACGTTGAAACTAGGTTCGAAACTGACTTCAAACAAACGGTTTGACAGCAGTTAGGGTGGAAACTGGGTTAGGTTTGGCATCAAGCGAAAACAACATTAGATTCAAATAAAAGGACTAACAGTCCCACAGCCTGCTATTGAAACGTGGGCCCGTTTCACGTTTCAGAACGTTTTGCGAGAGGTTGTAGTTATATATAAATGGTGAGCGCTTTCGAGAGAAGAATATAGCGGATCAGTTAGAGGCATTCAGCACCATTCTGTAAATATGACACCATTTTTAGAAAGCATCTAATTGAGCTTGGAAAAAATACACGTTTTCTATTAGGTTTTTAGGAGAATTTTAATTCAATAAAAATAACTCTATTTTCACATACAGATTTTGTTATTATTTTTGATATTTTTACTCTTATTTCAAACAAAATAATGTTAACTTCTACCATTGAGATGATTGGTTTTAATGATGAAATTTGTTATTGATTTGCAAAGATCTTTTACCCAGGACACTATTATTTTGTTATGAGATTCGTGATGTCATTGTATTCAACGAGTCATTGCTGAAATACACCCTCAAATGCTTGAAAAGTTGTCTAAAATCGTATTTTTGTGAAAAATAATCATGGCGGCTATATGCCCGAAATTATATTTAAATGTTAAATGCCAAGAAATTATCTATCAACTAAAAAAATTAATCATTCGAGAATTTGGCATGTTTTGCCTTTCTCATATTGAATGGCTATACAATCATTGAGCAATTCCAGAAATGCTTAGCAGATCATCATTTTTAGAAAGGGCGTATGTATTTTTGCATTTCACAAAAACTGCCTTTTTCATTCCTAACATACATTATTAAAACCTATAGATTGATGGCTTTTGAAAAATGAAGAAGTTACAGCTAAAACAGTTAACGGGTGCATGCAAATGATCAAGTTCTTCTCGTTGTAATTCGGAAGTCGTTCATCGTACAAAAATGGCGTCCAGGAAGAAGTTGTATGGAATCGAAAGGGCACTCTAAAAAAAATATACACTGAAAAAAAATATGATTTTTTCTCAATAATTTCAAGATGAACCAAAAAATTAAATTAAAAAATAATCAGGTGTTCAATTTTTTTGACAATTTTTATTTTAAAGCTCTTATTAAAACCTACAGATTGATGGCTTTCCCATCCGTGCCTTTTGAAAATTGAAGAAGTTACAGCTAAAACAATTTACAGATACATTCGAAATTTCAAGTCATTTAAACAGTAGAACTAACGTAACTACGTCAAAACGAATAAACTCATGTAGAATCAAAGAGGTGTGCCAGTTGACTACCTACTGTTTACAACCAACGTACGTACTGACGAATTGCTTACCTAAATTCTACCTGTTTCACATAAAAATAGTTCTGCATCGTAGAACAGATATCAGTTTATAACAAATCTCTTTCAAAACAGTTACAATACTACAATATGGTTTTCTCAAAGTGTTGTAAACCTTTTCCTGGTTTTGTGTATTCCGGAAAAATTTTCCAATTAACAGTACGCATAATTGGAAAATTAGAAGCTCAAAAGTGCAAGGTTAAATTGAATACCATGTTAAGTATTTGTGATCGCTGTCGTAGGCGGGCTTATAAGGAAAGTCATACGTAGGAAACGGAAGGGCAGTCAACAACGGAACCACAACCATCCACATCGCAATACGATTAAGAGGAAGTACCTTCAGCAGCTTCAATCAACTCAGCATCTTCTGAAGCATCAGTCGCGGCGGAGTATTCAAGAGCACACAACATTGAACTCTTCAACAAGGGCATCGCAGGAATCAACGTGTCTCCGATATCAACGAAGAAAACCCGGAATGTTAATTATCCTCGAGAAAAATATTTGAATATTTCAAGAGGTATAAAAAAGCAAATATTCGGGTTTCTGGGCGGATAAAGAAGATCCGGAATTACTCAAAACGAAAACATCAGAGTTGGATGAAGTGATTACTAAAATGATAGAGCAGTTCGTGGTCAAAGGAGAAAAAACAAGAAACAAACGGGACGCAGCAGGAACGAAACGATAGAAAACGAGGTGCTTCAATATTCCAACAGCGATGACGTCAGCAGAGCAATGCCGGGAACAAGAGATTAAATTTTTTTTCAGTGTAATTTTTTTTTAGTTTTAGCTGTAACTTCTTCATTTTTCAAAAGGCGCGGATGGGATTGCCATCAATCTGTAGGTTTTAATAACAGAATGAAAAAGGCAGTTTTTGTGAAATGCAAAAATACATACCCCCTTTTTAAAAATCAGTCGTGAGTCGGATTGACCTCTTCATCGATTCAAAACTTATGGTTTGCCATACTGAAGTTTCATCCAAATCGGAAAACGTCGATTCTGATTTTGTCACTTTTTCGTCTATTCATTCCTGGAATTGCTCCATTGTGAAAACCGACTTTTGAACCGAGGCCCGGGGGGTCGAATGTCATATACCATTCGACTCAGCTCGACGAACTGAGCAAATGTTTGTGTGTTGTTGTTGTTGTTGTGTGTGTGTGTGTGTGTATGTGTGTGTTTGTATGTATGTATGTATGTATGTGTGTATGTGACAAATAATGTCACTCGATTTTCACAGAGACTACTGAACCGATTTACACAAACTCGGATTCAAATGAAAGGTCTTACGATCCCATAGATCGCTATTGAATTTTATCTCGATCCGATTTCCGCTTGCGGAATTACAAGGCAATATGTGCAAATCAATGAGAAAATGCACATTCAGTTTTCTCGGAAATTTCTCAACCGATTTTTACAAACTAAGATGCAAATGAAAGATCTTAGAATTCGTAGAAAAGTTTATCCCTATCCGACTTCCGGTTCCGATATTACAGTGTGATTAGTTAAAAATTTCAATTTCATGAGTATTTTTTCACAAGTGATGGCAATACGAGATGCACATTATTATAAAATTTACTGCTAAATTCATCTAGCTGGGGCTACTAGCGCCCGGTTTCCGCTTTCGAACGCACCGGTAATAGTGCAGGAAAGCTCCAACAACGGAACTCACTTCGATTTCTCAGCAACGGTTAAACCGATTTTCACAAATCACGATTCAAATTAAAGCTCTCAGTGTTTTTATAAACACTGTGCAATTTCGTCTAGATCAGACTTCCGGTTCCAAAAGTTTAGGGTAATGAGTATCAAAACTTTCAAACTGTCATACCAAATTATGCAAAATCGGTGTGCATCGGTACGTGCTGGTACGGAAGAAGAAGAAAACGCACCCACCTAGCAACCCACCCAAAGTTTGATGGAAAATTATTTACATTTTATGAATGTAGACTTTAATTCCTTAATAAAAAAATTAGCAACACTGCTTCAATGCATTTGTGTTAGATTGCGCTACACAAAATAAACAAAACTAAATATTTTCTGTTACAAAAGCAGTTTACCTGAAAAATAAATAGTTTTACGACAACATTTCATATCCATTGCCTTTCGCGTGTTGAATTAAAGGTTCCTATTTTGCGGGTTTACTTATAGAAGGTACGTAAATCTTTATGTCACAATAATTTCTGCAAGAGGAAATCCATATAGGAATGTGTTTGTTGCTAATCAAATGTGTCAGTGGAAGTAAGCTGAAGCTGAAATAATTTTTCTCGAGCAGTTTTAAGGAAAACGGAAGAGTTTTAGACTAAAATTTTCGCTTTTTTTGAATTGCAATTTTAAGCAGTATGAACCGATTGGTTTTTTTTCAACCAAATGGAAGATTTATTGAGTAAAATCAGGAAAAGAAGCGCCGGAATTTGTTTTTACGCACACATTGTTGGCATTACTCACACGCCAGCAAAGAGTCTTGCTCCTTAACTTGACATAACTGTTTACAAATTGAAAAGGTGATGGTAGTTTACACCAAATTTTTTTTTGATTTTATTCAAGTTTGAAAAAGAAAATCTTGACAGAATCTTCTAGTGATAAAAAAAACATAAGTAATATGAGAAAGGCATCATTACACTACTAGGTGGATTAAAAAAGATTTTTATTTAAATTTCAAATCAGCAAGCTCTTAAAAAGACATCCTCTAGTTTGAAATCATCAGCGTATTGTGTTGGATTTGTTGCCCTTTCCTAACACTGGGAAGATATATCGCTTGATGTTGGGAGGCTGTTCAGGCACCTTATCAATACTATTGCAGGAATACCATCTGGTCTTGCGCCAGTAGAATATTTCAACTTGGAACAAGCCGTAAAAGAGCGTCGACGGAATATAAAACTACATTTCTCCATAATGTAACCGAGGAATTGCTATCGCAAGTAGATAGTATCGATCTCCAGTTCTGCTTTCGTTGAATTCTTGAAATCGTAATTTTTCAACGAACGGTGAATAATTTTTCAAATGCTATAAACTGCAGAACCAAACATTGCTGTGTCAATTTCGCGTATCTTGACTTCACGTGTAGAACGTAACATTCCAAAGAAAATCATTTTCACTGTTTATTACTGTCGAATTGTTTTTCGATACGATAAGATTTTGAAATAACTGTATTTTTTCCCGCTCAATTCGATTCTGTGGCAGATGTTTTTCTCCTCCTTGCTCGCAATCGTGAAACTGTTTGCAAGTGGAATCAATCATCGATTTACGCACACAGGCTCATCACACAAAATTCCGCCGGCATTCCGCTACTACCATCGTTTTCTGGAAGCCCATCCTTCCATCCGACGAGAAGATAAAAGCAAACTGCGCGCCATGGCAACCAGCTTACGGAGCATGAAGAAAAGCTCGAATTAGCACCGTTTTGACGTAGCCATCAATTGCCTCAGCCCGAAGACTCCGGCTGACAATCACAACCTTGGACGAAATTGTTTATTTATGCCTCCACGTGCCATTATTACAGCCTGTCCTGGCTTCGATTTGGCTTTCCAGCCGCTGCGGTAGATACTGATTTCAGGCAATAAAACTTTTATTGGTATGTTTTATTTAACTAACGGAAAATGGTTTTCGCTTCTGCGGATAGCAGTAAAACACCGTTCAAGAGAAGGCACGCCCGGTCCGATTCCTGGGAAAACGGAAACGTGGTGGCCAAACTCCAATCAAGGCGCATTTAATTTCCACTCTCTCCATTTTGGTCATCCTTACGAGCTTACGAGACAAACCGAAGAAAGTTTTCTCAGTTCCCATGTACGGTGAAACAAGGACTTTTCTACATCCTTCCGAAATGGAATTCGTGTGTTCTAAATCGTTGAGTTTGAGTTAATGAAAAAATGTGTGATTTTTCGTTGAATCATCAAACGCTTTCTCAATAATCTTTGCTAGCAATGCAACTGGAACGAACAACAGTAGATAAGATCTCCTGAATAATTCAACAAAACGAAAATCATGTCAACATAGATTCATAACCGTTTGAGAACAGTTTCTTATAGTGACAAGGTTTTTGGCGAAAACTTATGCCTAATCATTGTAACTTAAATTTCAATTCGGGTATATTATGGCATGCTGAAAACTAATGAAATGATTTTCACGATTTCGAGAATTAAGTTTGCTTCAGTCAAGGCTCAAAGTTGTGTGCATTGTTCAGCCTTTTCTAAACAAACGAGGTTAGAGATTTTGTCTCCTACAAAAATCTATCTGAGAAATAGATATTTTTTCAAACCCGAGCCCGAACCCGACCGGTACCCGATCGAAAATTAAAAACTTTCACTCGTACCCGACCTAAACCAGAAATTTGTTTTTCTTTAAAACCTAAACCCGACCTGTACCCCATAGAAAAATAAAACTCCGTAACCCGTACTCCACTCGAACCCGAAAAAAACGAAACACGACAAACATACCTCTTCCTGTACCCGAACCCGACAAATACCCGTCGGGTTCAGGTCGGGTTTCGGCTACAAATACCCAAAACTCAACCATCTCTACTGCGCAATCCTCAATCATATGACCATTTTTGGAATGGCTGTGATAAGTAAGCGTAAGAAGATGATGTTTGGGGTCGTACCAAATTACAAGATGGCGACTTCCGGTTTATTGATATTCTTTAAAACCCTTACAATATGGGTATTTTCAGAACGGGTTTAATGTGAAGACGATGTTTCAAGTGGTTCTGAATTGCAAGATGGCGACATCCGGTTTATTGATATTCCTTGAAAACCCTTACAATATGAATACTTTCGGAACGGAATTGATGAGTAGATGTCCGAAAACGATGTTTGAGGTGGTTCTGAAATTCAAGACGACCGGTTTCTTGACATTCCTTGAAAACCATTACAATGTGGGTATTTTTGGAACGGAGTTGATGAATAGATAACAGAAAACAATTTTTGAGGTGGTTCTGAAATCCAGCATGGCGATTTCCGTTTCTTTTTTATATTTCTTGAAATAATCAAATCAAATCAAATAACGTGTGCTAGCTGGATTTCCCTAACGGAGACGATGGTTTTGAAGGAGTAAGCGATTTATCAGCTGGGAAGCATCGCTCTGATTTGTCGGTCAATGCAAAAGCGAAACTGTGGAAGCACGTGAAGCTATGAATACAAGCATAATTATTTCTATAGCTTCAGTCTCACATGAAACATGTCATAGGAAGATTACTGCTAGACAGCAAGTACCACACAAAGTACTATAAAACGATTTGAAGCTTTAACTGGTTTGCTTTCATCTTAAGTGTCATGCGAGTTTGGATGAATGTTATGTCGTTTTTGCCAGGGAAATGTGCAAAGTTTGTATAAAAAATTGACTTACTTATTTAATTCTTTAAACTGACTTGCAAAAATAAACTTACGCCCTTGCGAGCGGCCCTCCGGCAGTTAACCGAAACAATCGCCGTGGCGGTCAATATAACGGGTATTGACGTACTTTAGCGTAACGGAAGCGTTACTCGAGCCATTTTATCGGGTCATTAAAAGAACTTTCCTAAATTCAATAGAGCAATTCCAGGAATGAGTAGACGAAAAAGTGACAACATCAGAATCGATCTTCTCCGATTTGGATGAAACTTTGCACATGACTTCAGTATGGCAAACCATAAGTTTTGAACCAATGGAGAGGTCAATCCGACTCACGATTGATTTTTAAAAAGGGCGTATGTATTTTTGAATTTCACAAAAAATGCCTGTTTCAAATCGTTGTAACTCGGAAACTGTTAATTGTACAAAAATAGCGTTCAGGAAGAAGTTGTAGGGAATCGATAGGGCACTTTAAAAAAATATACGCTGAAAAAAATAATTTAATATTTTTTCTCAATAATTACAAAATAATCCGAAAAAGTTCAATAAAAAAAATTGGGGTTTTAATTTTTTTGATAATTTTTATTCTAAAGCTGTTATGAAAACCTACATATTGATGGTTATTCTATCCGTGCCTTTTGAAAAATGAAGAAGTTACAGCTAAAACAGTTTACGGGTGCATGCAAATGATCAAATTCTTCTCGTTGTAATTCAGAAACCGTTAATCGTACAAAAATGTCGTCCATGAAGAAGTTGTACGGAATCAATAGGGCAGTCCAAAAAAATATACACTAAAAAAAATTGATTTTTTCCTCAATAATTTCAAAATGCATCAAATAAATTAAATTAAAATTCAGGGTTTCGATTTTTTTTTTGATAATTTTTATTTTAAAGTTCTTATTAAAACCTACAGATTGATGGCTATCCCATCCGTGCCTTTTGAAAATTGAAGAAGTTACAGCTAAAACAATTTACAGATATATTCGAAATTTCAAGTTTTCGTTGAAAGATAATCAATAAATTTGTTCATAATATCCTTTCTTCTTAAAGTAGCTGTTCTTGATACACTTGGATATTTAATTATTTGGGCGAGGTTTCAATGATCTTGAGGGTGTACTGAATAGCAGCTAATTCTGCGATGTAAACTGAAGCCGGATCACTGAGTTTGTACCAAGCGGCGATGTTCTGATTGAAGATGCCAAAGCCTGTGGACCTTTTGATGTTTGATCCGTCAGTGTAAAACACCTTTTCACAGTTGACTGTTCTAAATTTATTATAAAAGATATTAGGGGCCACTCGAGGACGTACGTGATCCGGAATTCCACGAAACTCTTCTCTCATGGATGTGTCGAAAAACACAGTAGAATCAAAAGTATCCAAGAAATGAGCACGGTTGGAAACAAACGAAGAAGGATTAATATTCTGAGCCATGTAATCAAAATACAAGGACACAAAACGGGTCTGAGAATTGAGCTCGACAAGCCTTTCGAAGTTTTCAATCACCATCGGATTCAAGATGTCGCATCGGATAAGCAATCGATATGAGAGGTCCCAGAATCGATTTTTCAACGGTAAGACGCCCGTGAGCACTTCGAGACTCATCGCATGAGTCGATTGCATGCAACCTAGGGTAATACGCAAACAACGATTCTGAATTCTTTCCAGTTTAATGAAATAGGTGTTCGCGGCGGATCGGAAGCAGAAGCATCCATATTCCATTACGGACAATATCGTTGTTTTATACAGCCTTATCAGGTCTTCTGGGTGGGCACCCCACCATGTTCCGGTTATTGTGCGAAAAAAGTTAATTCTCTGCTGGCATTTTTGTTTCAGATACCTAATGTGACATCCCCAGGTGCCTTTGGAGTCGAACCAGACCCCGAGATATTTAAATGTGAAGACCTGAGCTATCGTTTCACCCCTTAGTTAGCTGTAATTGTGCTGGTTCTCGCTTTCTTGAAAATACAACCAGCTCAGTTTTCTCCGTAGAGAACTCTATGTCCATTTGAAGAGCCCATGTCGACAGGTTGTCGACCCGATCAGATGCACATAACAAAATCATAACACAAGTATATCAACAGTTGATATGTATAGCAATTTGTGTTATTTTGAGATATTTAACAAACGAAAACAGTTACAAGTTAAAACTTATGATAACAATATGATAACAAAATCATTTTTTATTTTCGTTTCCAAGACTCATGATAAAGTTAATTAATTTGGAAAAATGAGTTCTTCCGTTGCTTTATATCGAAATATAATGGTCAGAATTTCAAAAAACTAAGAGAAGAAACCAGATCACTAAATAAATTATTCATTTGATAAAAAAAAATTAATTCAACAATTTTGGATTGAAACGATGCTAAAAGTTGGCTCTGATATAGTTTTTCTGTATTAAATTTGCTATCTAATTTTTTACATTATTTTTATAAATTTCTGCTTTCGGACTTCTGTAATTATATCAATTTCAATAATAATTGTGATACAAACGTTTCAAAATCTGTTACGATTTTGTTCCCGATAGAGTCTTTTTTGTTATGATGTTTGTTATTTTAACAGCTTACTAGCCAGAAATGTTTCAAAATTTGTTACATAATATTTCTGAAATAAATTACTCCAGTTGTTATAACTCTGTTATTACCCTCTGATCGGGCAGGGTATCTTGCAATGGTCCTTGGAGATCGGCAGCTTTGGGTCCTATAACAGACACAACGCTGTCATCGGCAAGTTGTCTTAGCGTGCAAGATGTGTTGATACATTCATCAATGTTGTTTACGTAAAAGTTGTATAAGAGGGGGCTTAAGCATGAGCCCTGAGGAAGACCCATGTAACTGAATCGTATTGTCGACAAATCACCATGCGCGAAATACATGTATTTCTCAGATAATAGATTATACAAAAAGTTGTTCAAAACTGGTGAAAGACCATGCTGATGCAACTTCTCAGATAGGATGTTTATGGAAACTGAATCAAAAGCCCCCTTGATATCTAGGAAAACTGACGCCATTAGTTCTTTACGAGCAAATGCCATTTGAATTTCGGTTGAGAGCAACGTAAGACAATCGTTCGTTCCTTTGCCCCTGCGGAAGCCGAATTGTGTATCCGAAAGTAAGCCATTAGTCTCGACCCAATTGTCTAGTCGAAACAGAATCATTTTTTCGAGCAATTTCCGGATACAAGAAAGCATAGAAATCGGCCGATACGAATTGTTATCGGCGGCTCGTTTCCCTGGTTTTTGAATGGCGATAACTCTTACTTGTCTCCAGTTATGTGGGACAATATTATCCTCAAGAAGCCTATTGAATAAATTTAATAAGCGCCTTTTGGCAGAGTCAGGCAAATTATTCAACAAATTGAATTTGATTTTGTCTATCCCCGGAGCTTTATTGTTACACGATAAAAGCGCAAGTGAGAACTCGACCATCGAAAAAGGTGTTTCGTTTCTGTTAGATGAGGCGACGCGCACGATCGTATGTTCCGGAACAGAGTCAGGACATATTTTTTTAGCGAAATCGAATATCCAGCGGTTAGAATATTCCTCGCTTTCGTTCGAGGTGTTTTTGTTGCGCATTCGTCGGGCTGTGTTCCAAAGGGTGCTCATTGATGTTTCTCTCGATAGTCCGTCTACGAATCGACGCCAATAACCGCTTTTCTTCGCTTTAATCAAGCTTTTCATTTTAGCGTCTAATGCCGCGTAGTTTCTAAAATTATCAGGTGTTCCGTTTTTCCTAAACTTGATAAATGATGAAGCTCTCTTCGCGTTTAATTCTGAGCACTCTTTGTCCCACCACGGGTTGGGGGGACGGATGTTAGTTTTCGCACCGGGTACAGGTTTCGTCTGAGCTTGAGTCGCGGTGTCGAGAATCAAGCCATCCAAAAACGTGTACTCGTCCTCCGGAGGATGTTCTTGTGTTGTTTCTAGTTTCTCAGATATCGAATTTGTGTAGCATTTCCAATCAATATTTCGTGTGAGGTCATACGAAACATTGATTGTTTCCGATGGTCTTAATCCGTAGGCAATTGAAATCACGATAGGTAGGTGATCGCTACCGTGGGGATCAGGGATCACCTTCCACGTGCAGTCAAACCGTAGCGATGTCGAACAAAGGGATAAATCCAGCGCACTTGGTCTTGCTGGTGGTGCAGGAATTTGTGTCATTTCTCCCGTATTCAAGAGTGTCATAAGTTGTCGCAGATATCATGGATCATAGCTGATCTGTTATCGTCGTGAAGACAACTCCATCCCGTATCATGAGAGTTAAAGTCTCCTAAAACCAATGTCGATGCGGGAAGGAGCTCAATGATATCACTGAGCCGCTGATGCCCAACCGAGGCTCTTGGGGGAATGTAGATGGAAGCAATGCAATTTGACTGCAACATGACATGCGACAACTTCAATACCTGGAATCGATGGGAGGTTAATGCGATAGAAAGAATAGCACTCCTCCATAGGGATTATCTCATTTATTTATTTTATCAAGCAAATGTATACGTATAAATGGTTTACAATGTCTACTTACATGCGACGCATTATTTCTAGGCTAGGATTTTATTTGATTTTTGGAATTGCACAACCTTTCTGTTGGAGAAAGTTGATAACGGAAATTAATTAGGAATGCACCTGGTATTCGAAAATCAGCTTAATATTAGACTCCGCATCTCTTCAATTACCTGCTATAGAAAACCACGGTTCCTTCAATTCAAAAACGAATTACATATCATACAGCTCAGCTGAGCTCATTAGAATGGTAGTCCACCGGCACTCACTGACTATGAGAAATGATGCCAAACCTTCTGGGATCAAACATGAACAAGAGCGGTACACGTTTTCAAACTTTCACCACATAAAAAAAAATCTAGCTCGAAAGCGAGCAAAAAAGAACTCGGCGAAATTTATGCTCCGGGATCCTTGCTACTAGCTGCTGCAATCTATATTCTACATAAGTTGTGAGAGCCACTTTAAAGTTCTCAGTATGCATATCTGCTCATTTTATTTCTGCCGGTAATACCTACTGTAGACACTGAACCAAAAAAAAAAAACTATAATAAATGTGACGAAGATTCTAAATTGCTTTCTTTCGGCGCACACGTTACGTAATCCATGCTAAAATTAGGAAGATTCAAATTTTCAACATTGTATTAATGTGAAAATAATACAATAAGTTTGTAAACCATTTAAGACCACTGGATCAGACTGTGTACCGTAAATTACAAGACTGCTACAATTTTATATAAGCCCTTTTACAACAACCCGTTGAAGTGAAATTAACGAACTGAATAGTATTTCGGTGATAGCATCTTAGCTGAAGCCCCCTAATTCCCACTTCTTATACGATACAAAGCATCACAGTACTGCAACCCGAAAGGCAATCTTCTTATTTTTTTTCTTCTTTCAAAGCTACTCACAGATAGCGCACCTCGAATACCTATCCTTCAGGGTCTATCTCTCCACCTTTATCGGTGGCATCCCGGCAGTGTACCGAAATGCGCCGAATACCTTCCGTTGCCGTTATGATTTATAGCTTCATTGAATTTTCATACCTTTGGAAACGTGAAATTGTATCGTGCCTCCCAATTCTCTACCGCCATAAGTCATGTCCTTTCTGATAGCGAAGATATACAGCGGCGTCTTCCGTTAGTTGCGAGTTGCCCAAATCCAATCGCAAAGAACGACGGTTCTACGGACACGAACGGTTAGGAATATCTTATCGCACACGGAGAAGCCATGACTCCTTTGCGACCGGAACTGGTTATAAGCGAACCAAAATCGAAAGTCCGTTCGGAAAATTTTCGGATGGTAGCAGCATCCGGTTTAAAAAAAACAGCATCATTTTCGACATCATTCAGTTTCGGAACAATCTGATAATTTCACAGAATGAGCTCGGTTTGCCGGAACCACATACGAAGGGATGCGGCCAGGATGGAGCCAGAGCATCCATCAAACTATTCATCAACGAGTCGTTTTTCATGACTAACTCAGCAGTATCGACGGAACGTTTCAATCCGGCACAATCAGGCCTAGCACTCTAGACGATGAAATTCGCAAAATTGCGCTTTTTCCAACAGCTAAAAACGAAACCCGCCCCCATTGGCCGGTATGCAGTATCCGTTAGAAAATTTACATGCAAAATAAATTGTATTACACCATTTAAGCTCACAGCTCATCGGCTCACAGCTTTAATCAATTTATGTATGCAAATTATATTTACGTAGGCAGTCAGTACCAGTAGGTACTCGTTCGCTGGCACAGAAACATTAACCGACCCGATCCCAAATGTAGGTGCTCTCCTTGTTGTACGGGGCCTCAACATTTCACCACAAAATTTTAAACAAGTGAGGATACCAGTCGGTATGAGTTTCAGTTAGTGTAGTGCTGCCGGGAGAATTTATTCCCAACCTCGTCACCATCGTCCTCATCATCGACAGCAACAACGACAACAGTTCATCAACGGTTTCAGCAATCTCGGAGCTTTAAGCGTTGTTTTCACTGTATGTTGTGCATCACACACGGACAAAGGATCAGCTCGCTAACCGGGCATCGTTTTAGTGCGCCATCATTATGCTATCTCGTTGTAAATTAAAATCAAATTATGGTTCATTATCGAATATAATTGATTTTGATACTGTCCAACACGGATAAAGAGCACCGACAATGTCTGCCCTCGAGGAGCACCACACGAACGATTCGCAGTTCGCGTCACCACCAGGAAAATCTTCGCAGATTTGCGGTAGTGTCGAATTTAATTTTTGATTCAGTTTGGAAATCGAAAACAATTTCATTCGCACGAATAACCGATATCTGCTCCGCGGTTTGTTTTTCATTCCGTTGATTTCCATCACTTCTGAGGACAGGAATTTAATCCTTCATTTACGGTGCTCAGTAAGGATAATTTCACATAATTACATCACTACTTAATGTTGGGTGACTTTATAATTAGTAATGCTCACTTTTCACGTGTTTAATCTATGATTGAAAACTTCCAAAATTACCCGCTATGCAATAAAAATCTTCAAAAATTTGAGATGAAAAATTTTCACTTAGTTCACTTGACTGCACACTTCGAAAAATGACCTGTAATTTTACATCTTATTACATGCACACAAATGGAGCGTCGCAGTTCACGTGAATTTACGTGGAAGAACATTCAATATTGTGTCTAAAATTCCGTGACATGAAATTCATTGAAATGAAAAAAATAATACTGATAGCGACCGCTGCGACTTGAACCGAGAATCAATGGATCACAAAGTACATCTTTTAATCGACTGAGCCACAGAAGTACACATCTGCCTGGCTGATAAAAGGTGCACGTAAACGACCCAATAATTCATACAGTCGCAATTACTAGCAGAATGCAAGTTACAATCGAAACCAGTAAAATTCATGATAATATAACATTAAGTCATTACAAATGAAATTTTCCGTCATTAGACAAATTAGGTCTTTATGAATTAAGGAGTGTATTGAAAATAAGCTATCCACAAATTTTTCTTTCAAATTATGATAAAAAACGATATTTTATTAAAACTAAAAATTGATCATTTATTGTACGAGGTTAAACTTGAGCATAATGAAAACCGAATGAAATTTACGTTATTCCTTCACGAATTTTCGAACTTTCGAAGTTCCGGACAAGTGTTGCAGCGCGTTTTTTGGGCGCTTGAGCCTAATTTTTTTTGAACTCCTGCATGTTCCCAGCTGCCTTACCAGTCTTCTTGAAGACCCTCTTCACGATTGCCCAGTAACGTTCGATGGCTCGAAGCTGAGGGCAATTTGGTGGATTGATATTTTCTCAACGAAATTTATACCCTCTTCCGCAAGCCAATTGAGAGTGATTTTGGCATATTGAGCCGACGCTAAATCCTGCCAAAACAGTAGATGTGTACTATGCTTCTTATATAAAGGCAGCAATCTCTTCTGGAGTCACTCAGATCGATAGATTTCTTCATTTATAGTTCCGGTAGTGAAAAAAATGGTTGACTTCAAACCACAGGAACATATTGCTTGCCATACCAGTACATTTCGAACGAATTTCTCCACTTGAATCGACCTGTCCGCATCGCTCACATCCTCCCCAACGACGACAGTAAAGTATTGTGGACCTGGAAGGAGTTTTGAGTTCTCCATTACATAAGTCTCATCGTCCATCAAAACGCATGCATCCGTACACTTCAAAAGACGCGAATACAATTTCCGGGCCCTTGTTGCTGCTCGCTTCTTCTGTTCTACAATTTGTTTCGAGATTTTCTGCTTCTTGTAGGTCTTCAAGTGATTTCGCCTCTTGATACGCTGGAGCACTCCGACACTCGTTTCTGCTTTTTTGCCAAATCACGTATTGCCATTGATTTGTTCTTCATGATTAGAGATACCACCTTCTGGTCCAGTTTCGGGTTGGAAGAACCGGGTTTTCTGCTGAACCTTCCTGGTGTTCCTAGTGTTCCCCAAACTTAATAATGATGGGTTTTAACACTGGCATGATGAATTCCAAACCGCTTCGCCAATTTTCGCATAGTTATACCTTTCTCACTTAGCCATGTATCCAGAACCTTAATTTTCACTTCCTTTTCAATACGCAGAATTTCAATCGCACAAACAAGTAAACAAACGAAAGCTGACAGCCAAACGCAAACCATCACAAATACATGCGTACAACACAAATGTATGTGGATAGCTTATTTTCGATACACTCCTTACATCATGCGAGGGATTAGGCCACCTGTGAATTTCAAATTTGTTTGGTGTGTGCGTCTTGTTTTCATCTCATTTCGCATCGCAAGGTTACCAAGTTTTTTCATAATGTTATGAAAAAAAAATTTCTTCTTTAATTTACCATCAACAAGTGTATTTTTGGTATCCGTGACATTGGTTTAATTATATTATTGATATTTATATTCAATAAAACTGTTTCGGCTTCGAATATTGCTAGAGAGTGCGGGTTAAATACAAATGAAATAACCATTATGTCAAATCTAGTAGCACTGGTTTCATTCCGATATATGTCAACATAACGCAGTTAAGTGTGTGTGTTTCATCGGTTGTGAATCTGATATTTTCTTATTTTTAAAAGGACCAATCTAGATAAGCCATACAGTAAAATTTTAAGTGTAAAACGAAAGCAAACGAAAACGACCCAATAATTTTTAAAAGTCGAGTCGGTTTTAAAAATGTCGTGTGTTGTCTCACAGTTGGCACTAGGCCCTTTTGAGAAGAATTTTTACGTTTTTAACCTAAGAGTTTTTTGAATATGGATTTAATTTCTAAGAAAAGGGTTTTTAAGGTAACGTCCTTGCGAATGAGATGAAATAGGGAGCCGTTACTATATAATCGAATGTTAATGTTATTTTAGGCATTTTTAAAGATAGACAAAATTTCGAAAAGAAGGAGAAAAAATAAAGAGTTGTGTACAAGACACGACTGATGAACGGGACATTAAAAATGCAATTTTCAAGCTCACTCATCAATGTATTTAATTTTGAAAATAGGCCATATATTGTGAAGTAAAAATCATATTACACTAAGGTCTCTTTTTACACGGGGGTTACGTACCGTGTTAAAAAAATCCGTGTAAAAGAAAACCGTGCAAAAAAGACCGCGTGGGAAATTTGACCTAATAATTCAAAAAACCGTAGATTTGATTGTTTGTTTGTTTTGTTTTGGATAAAATGTAACTCTTGATAATTTGAAGGGGAAAAAAACTTTTTTTTAACCCCTAAAATTATGCAAGGTGCACATAACTGTGAAAAAGGAAATGTTGTTTCACAATAAAAACGGAAATCTGAAAAACAGCCAGAGGTTACGAGAAGGGTCCAGTCATACTTGATAAAACACATTGGATGACAAATTAAAATTAGAAAACGCGTTGTACAATAAGCAAATTATTCTAAATGGCTCATGCCTTCTGTATAATGCATTCAGTTTTCAAAAGAACGATAATACGTACAATTAGAACCCATAAACACTTTCACTACAAAAAAGCGTGAGAATAAGTGTTTTTCGATTCCGAAGGTACGATGTGTAGTAAACACTATCGATCTTAGCAGTAATTCTCAACTGAACTGAGTGGAAAGACATGGGTATTGGATGAAGATTTATGCACGCAGCGACAGAATCAATGAGGAAGAATTCATAGAGATGAATATGGACTAAATTAGAAAAGGTATTACTATTTGTCATGCTGAAGAAACCGATTTCATCGAGATTAGTAAATCCGACTAGTTCTTCAACGCTACGAAATTCTCGATGATATCAATGACGATGCTGACATCATACACCACAACTGAGCAGAAAAGACGTTGTCGTGTAATTTACGACAGGGATTTAAGATCTGAAGACTGATTAATCATTTTATGAAACAACAGTCAATACTCCCGTGAATTGTTGAATGAATGATTTTAGTTTACTTTCAAACTTTCAATTAATTCTCGTAATCGTTTTCTTACCTGTTCCCTTTTTAAAAATATTTCTCAAAAAACCAATGACAGTGCTTTTTAAACTGTTATCAGAAACCGTGTTAATTCCGGAATCCGTGTGAAAAAAGCCGTGTATAAAAAAACCGTGCGAAATAAAACCGTGTAAAAAGAGACCTTAACAATTATTCCTAACAGTTCAAAACTTGCTTGTAGGAGCCATTCCTTAAATACCATTAGTTTAACGATTAACCTTGAGAACCTGTCTTGAATTTTGAAAAACCTTCAACCATCATTTAAATCTGGAAATATAATCCTTATACGGTAATTTGATAATTTTTTCGCTCTCAAATTTATGCTAATATTACCACAATCTGTATTATTAGTAAACCGAAACTAGTTTCGTCCGAGACGTCAGTTTAACATTCCCAAGTAGCAAGTTAAGTTGCTGTCCCGTATTTTCATACTAATAGTTTATATTACTATTCTGGTAACTGTTGTGTTATCGAAAAAGCGCTGTTTTTCAGTGCTGTGCAACATATCTTCAAAGGGTTACACCACTGTGGAAAAAAAGAAAAGAATAGAAGGAGATTAATTGATTTTCTTTAATATTGCAGCCCTTTTGAAATTGAAACCGCATATTTACCTTTTTTATATATCTAAAAAATAGGTATAGAAATCGCTCAAACTTTAGAAAAATTTTCCGAAGCCTGGAGGCCTGTCATATACCAATCGATTCAGCTCGACAAACTGAGCAAATGTCCGCGTGTGTGTATGTGTGTTGTCAACAAAGAGGTCGAGATTTCAGAGATGACTGGACCGATTTTGATCAAACTAGTCGCAAATGAAAGGTCTCCCCGTCACTCTGAACGCTACTGAATGGTTTTGAGATCGCTTTTCAGTCAGATCCTACTTCCGGTTTAGGAAATGGTGATTAGTATAAAAATATCCATTTCACATAAATTAATGAGGTTTATCGGGTCTGCTGATTTGAATAGTCGACAACCAAATAAACTTATTTCAGTTTTAGCGGTATTCAATTTTCGATCCGGAAGAAACCCAAAAATTTAACTCGCAGTACATTTTCTCAAAGATGTCTACACTGATATTCAAACATTATGAAACAAATGTAAACTATACAGCTCCTCAGGTGAATTTAACTTCGATTAAACCGGAAGAACCTTAAATAACCGTAAACTCTAAAGTGGAACCTACTTCGTCATATCATGGAATGTTCAATCGAATGTCACACGTTTAGATTCAAATTCGATCCGATTTGCAGTTTCGACATTACAGAGTAATGAGTGATTAAAATCTCAAATTGCCGCTTAAAACGACGGTCTTCAAAATAATGTCATAAGAACTAAAACACCGAAGAATATTCATGCAATAAACACATGCGGATTGATAAAACAGGTATCATCTCACTGCTAGATGGATAAAGCACATTTTTGTATTTGAAAATACATATTAAAAAGTGGTTTATACAAAATTCGGATTAATCCATTTTTTTGGTCCCAAAATAATTAGCCAAAAAAATTCTTCTCTTTTTTTCTACAGTGGTGTAACCCCTTAAGGTGAAATGTAGCGTCATAAAATGCGCGCAAAATTTTATCCGCTTCAGTTGAACGAACCGTCGCACAAAGCATACCAAGAAAAACGGCCACATAGAAAAAAGAACTTTTTTCAATGATTGAGCGCAGTGGGTTTACCTCTCGTTATATTGGCATGTAAAAAAGACGGGACGTAATGGATTTTAGAATTCTTCACACTTTGAATATATGCTGATTCAATCATCATTGTTAGTGATTACTCTTACACTAGAGCTATAAATCATGAGTAATTATGAATGATTAACATGAGGTTATATGTATATGTATTGACTAACTTGCTAACCATGTATATGCCTGATTTTAGTAGCAAGCATCGATTCTCCTTCAAAAGAACGGTTGAAGACAAGATAACATTCAAGTATTTTCGATATCTTTGCCAGTCGTTCACCAGGCCCTTCCCGCCGATGAGATAGAATTTACGTAAAAGTATTCACCATTAACTTTTTTCGGAAGCGACTTTCGGAATTATATAGCATGATGAGTCTAGAAATCTCTGTTTCAACGATAACAAACGGAAGACCAAACAGCCTCTGGTCTCCGGTGCCAGAAATCATCAATAGTTTAATAATTTCTCAGATTACATTATTGGAATACATTCCAATTATAACTAATTGTTCATCATACCATGCAGTTAAAATTATTTAGTGAATCTTTTCTCAAGCACATATTTGGGGCACGAAATTGAATAGAAAGTTATTTCGTAGTTCCTTATTATTCAATCGATTTTGAAAGCAAAATCAAGCGTTGATTCATTGTATTCATAATAATTGAAAAACCAATGAATTCCAATAAGTTTTCCATACTGACTGGCTCGAAGCTGGCCCTCAATGTTTATCACATTGTTTGTATGAATGACAGCTACTTAGAAAATAAACAATTTCTTACAATACTCATTTTATTGTATTCAAGTCGTTTTTATTTCAACACAAAACCCAATGCTGCATAAATTCGCGTCATTATTTTATATCTATTTTTTGCTCACGATATAATGCCACCGTGCCCACCGTGCATTTCTCACACCACTTTAATACTAAACAGCAGCGCGCAAGCAATAAAAAAAATGCAGAAAAGTTTATGTAAACTTTTTCTATTTTCGGTTGTTTTCGCTAAAATTTTATAATTTTGAGTTGCATTTTCAGATTCTTTGTGAAATTCTGCTACAAATACTACTTTTCAGTTCTAAAACCATCCACGTGGAACGGAACAGTGACCGTTTATACATTTCAAAAACCAATTACGGCTCGGCAAAGCAAAATTTCAAAATTCTAAGAATACTTAGTTATGATAAATTTGATTTCGAAAACTTAAGTGTTTTTGGTTTTTCGAAAATCGGTCTAGTTTTTGAATAATTTATCAAAAACGCGATTTTCGCATTCCGCTACATTTCACCTTAAGTTCATCCTTTGTTAAGAATATCAACTGTGTAACTCATGTTATATTATGGCAAATCTCGTATGTTCGATAATCAGTGTTATAAGCTAGAGTTCCGTGTTTTATATGTTTTTACGAACAACTTGAGAAATCAATTGTGAAACTCATGCATCCGTCACCTTACAAATGCAGCAATAAAAATAACGAAAAATCAGTCGGTGTTGAACAGTCGTTCGCACCGCACGTGTATAGGTTTTGGCTCCTGGAAATTTTTTCTGGCTACCTAGAATTTCATTGATTCAAGGCTTCTTTTTCAAGGCTACCTGAATCACTAACAGTCTTTTTAAAGACTAACAATTAGTTTGCCCTTTCTCAAGGCTATTCAAAGAGTGATATTAGAGTGACTAAGTGATACAAAGAGTGATATTAGAGTGACTAAGAAATTAATCTGCCTTTTTTAAGACTCAGTCTTTATCAAGACTTTTCTTTATCAAGCCTTTCTTTATTCAGTCTTTATCAAGACTTTTCCAAACTAGGAGTTGAAGACTAATTTAGCCTAGTTAATTTAATTTAAAATTTCTTTCATTTCAAAAAGGCCTGCGTCCAAACGGAAAGGCAACAAGCCTAAGGCTAAAAATAATTCAATACGGAATAAATCACAATCCGTTATTCTACATTTTCCTAATAACATTCACGATCTTATAGAATCTGAATGTAAAAATAAAAGACAACGGACGGATTTCCCTTCCGTTGATCCTATGCCGTCTAACAATATTTACGAGATTCTTCCTGAATCCGATTGTAGCGACATAGAAGAAAATTCTTCAAAAATTCCCAAAATGGACGCTTGTCGTTCTGGGAAGAAACAACAATCTATGCCACCAGTGACGGTGATGATTTCCGACTTCAAAGCATTCCGTACTGAGCTTTGTACTTTTCTCCCGGAAGTAAAAGTCTCATTTCAAATCGGGCGAAGAGGAGAATTTCGAGTCTTGGTTGATGGATTGGAATATGATATAAAATCAGACAGACCCTTCAAGGCTGCCTTGAAAGGCTTATCAAATGATCAAAGTAATGATAAAATTAAAAATGAACTGAAAAAATTGCTTGGTTTTGCCCCTTCCCAAGTAATACTTATGAAAAAAAAGAGCGAATGGTACTTCTACACCACGCTCTGGAATTTCCCATGAACTTTACCTAATACACTTCAATTGATGTGATGTAAACAATTTGAAAACTATAGAAAAAGTACGTATCATTTCCCACATTAAAATTCATTGGAAACATTATAAACGGCATAATCGTATTGCAAACTTAACGCAATGTCGTCGTTGCCAAGGCTTCGGCTATGGAACCAAAAATTGTCATAATTGTAAATCGCATTCGAAAGACGTTTGTCCAATGAATGAAACCACAGATAAATTTTCATGTTCAAATTGCAATGGAAATCATAAATCCAATTATTTGAAATGTCCTGTCAGGGAAAAAAATTTAAACGCTCGTTCGCTTAGACAACAAGTCAAAACAACGACCTTAAATTTACAGAACATACCTGAAAATCAAAAAACCGTTACAAATGCCACGCCTAATTCTTCTAAGGCACTTATTTCTTCGAATTTAAAACAAAAAACAGGTACGCCTTCCAATTCCCTTATAACGCCTTATAACGAAAACAATTTATTGACAGGTAGATCGACCTCGTCATCATCTTCTTCTAATGTCAGTTATGCTGGTATATTAGGTAGAAATCTACCACCTATTTCTTCTAATGTAAATAATCAAAACACAGGACCGCCTTGCAGTCCATCTTCTAACGAAAACAATTTATTAATAGGTAGACCGGCCAAATCAAAATACCTACAAATATTCCTTCAATGCCATTCGCTTCTTTAAATGAGGTCGATTTAGGCGATATAACTGAAAATAAAATGATCTACCTACAAGATCAACTTTTTCAAATGATCATCCGAATGAATTCGACTTCATCACTTTTCGAAGCATTTCAAATCGGATGGCAATTTGCAAATAATATTATAATAAATTTAAAATTTAACAGTGATGTTAAATAATTATTTGAATATTTTAAATTGGAATGCTCGATCTTCGAAATCGAGTGAAGATGAGTTTTATAATTTTTTCAATGTTCACAAAATCCATATTGCCATTGTGATAGAAACTTTTCTTAAACCAAATGTCAAATTGAAAAGTAATCCACATTATGTGGTTCATCGATTTGACAGGTTTACTGAAACGGGTGGTGGAGTTGCCATTTTTGTCCAACGGCAAATTAAACATCGAATTTTACCTTCTTTCAATACTAAAGTTATTGAAAGCTTGGGAATCGAAGTTGAAACCATTCATGGAATTTATTTCATCGCTGGAGCATATTTGCCATTCCAATTGCGATTTGCAAAAACTCACAAGATATCGACCGAAATTTTTCGTAGTAGGGGACTTAAATGCTAATCTTGTCCAGTGGAATTGTAGGCAAAATAACAGTAATGGTAAAATACTTTATAATCGACTCTCAGCTGGTTACTTCACAGTTCTTCATCCCAGTAATCCGACTTGTTTCTCTTCCGTGAAAAACCCGTCTACAATTGATCTGGTTCTAACAGATCAAAGTCACATTTGTAGTGAACCGATTACACATGCTGACTTTGACTCAGATCATCTTCCTGTAACATTCAGACTTTCCAACGAAGCTATAATTAATCCAATTAGTTCTATATTCAACTATCATAGAGCTAATTGGTTGGATTACAGATCTCACATTGAAAATCATGTGTATCATGAAACCATTTTAGAAAGTTCTGCGGACATCGACACAGCAATTGATAATTTGAATCATTATATTATCGAAGCTAGAAATCTTTCAGTTCCCAAAGCTCAAACTAAATTAAATTCTCCTATCATCGATGACCATCTTCAACTGCTCATTCGGTTGAAGAATGTTCGTCGACGACAATATCAACGTTCTCGTGATTCTGCTATGAAAAACATAGTCAAGGATTTACAAAACGAAATTAAGCATAGATTTACACTTTTGCGAAATGAAAATTTCGCTAAAGGAGTTGAACAAATTAAACCACATTCTAAACCTTTCTGGAAACTTTCTAAGGTTCTTAAGAAACCTCAGAAACCAATTCCTGCTCTCAAGGAAGGAAATCAAATACTTCTTACAAATCTTCCCGATGTTGCCTTGAGAGTCCTGGTTAAAATTTTCAACAAGTGAAATGAAAATGCTTACTTCCCAAAAAAGTAATTCCTATCCTGAAACCTGATAAAAATCCAGCAGAAACATCAAGTTATCGATTAATTAGTTTACTTTCTTCTATCAGTAACCTTTTTGAAAAAAATATCTTGTTAAGAATGATGTCTCAGTTTGGATTTCGTCATGAACATTCAACTACTCATCAACTTGTCAGAGTAACGAACATGATAAAATCAAATAAATCTTCTGGGTTATCCACTGGAGTTGCTCTTCTAGACATAGAAAAAGCATTCGACAGTGTTTGGCACAAAGGTTTAATAGCAAAAATGTCTGATTTCCAGTTTCCTATTTATTTGATCAAAATGATTCAAAATTATTTAACTGATCGTACTCTTCAGGTTAGCTATCAGAATTGTGAATCTGAATTGCTACCCGTACGAGCCGGTGTTCCCCAGGGTTCGAGCGTAGCTCCAATCTTGTATAATATTTTCACTTCTGATCTTCCAAATCTACCCGTAGGTTGTCAGAAATCGCTATTCTGTGACGACACAAGTCTGTTAGCCACAGGTAGAAATCTAAGAGTGATCTGCAGTCCAAATGCAGCAAAAACGCAATTAATTATCAACCAAATCATATATATAATAGGGCTGAAAAGTCACCACTTGTGGCTGAACACCCAATTTAAATCTTAATAATTTAATTTTAACTTATATTCCAATAAATAGTTATTAAAAAAATAATAACGAAAAAACAAATTTCCAAACTCAAGCAAATGACTATGTCGTTCGTCTATTTGTGAACAAATTACAAGTTTTCTGATTGGGTTTTGTTTTCGATGCTTATGTAATGCTGTATTGTTGCTGCATTTATGATACTGTTTTCATGTCTGCAAGTTTTGAGCTCATTTCAAAACAACTGCTTTTTAAATTGCAAGTGTCGAATTTATTGTCATTGTTTTCCAAAAATGAAGAAAACTGCACACACATATTCCAATAAATAGTTATTAAAAAAAATAACGAAAAAACAAATTTCCAAACTCAAGCAAATGACTATGTCGTTCGTCTATTTGTGAAAAAATTACAAGTTTTCTGATTGGGTTTTGTTTTCGATGCTTATGTAATGCTGTATTGTTGCTGCATTTATGATACTGTTTTCATGTCTGCAAGTTTTGAGCTCATTTCAAAACAACTGCTTTTTAAATTGCAAGTGTCGAATTTATTGTCATTGTTTTCCAAAAATGAAGAAAACTGCACACACTGACCCACATATTCATAAGTCGGCCAAAACTAGGCAGACTCAGCAGAAAAATATTCTTTACAGCATGGTTCTTACTTCAGATTATCAGTTTTTACCTTGCGGAGAATATCATTTCGCTCACATATTTTACTTCCACAAGAGATTTATAGCCGTTTCCATTAGTTACATTTTTTATAAGTTGCACAATTGTTTTAGTTAATCCGTGCGAAAAAAGCCGTGTAAAAAAACCGTGCGAAAAAATAAAACGCTTGAAAAGAGACCTTAGTGTGCTTTCTTTCGACATGCAGATGTGAAAATCTTTGCAGAACTCCTAAATCTGCTAGTGCAAGTTGATGATTTGCTGCACAACTTTGAGTACATAAAATTGTTCTACATTGATTGCTTCGCTAGTATTGTGAAACTTAACAGTGATAACAAAGTTGCACGACCGTTTCAAAACTGTTCATAAATCTTTCTGAATATATCTAACATGTATAACAATTCTAAAACAATTGCAAAACATCTAGAAATTTCGATAAGTTACTGATGAGTCGAAGACGAAACGTAAATTCAAATCTTATATGTTGTTGCATACGGCACTGGTCTTACAAGCCAGTTGGCATATGTTCGAGCCTCGACCTGGAAGGATTCATAGTGTCAGTAGGATCGTAGTACTAGCCATGCAAGGATTCTGTACGCTAAGAATCGTCTGCAAAGTGTGTTGAAACAGAAAGGCCAAATTACACAAAAGGAATGTAATGCCAGGACTTTGCTTTGAATGAGCCGGATGTCACTATGCCGATATCCAGTTTTCGATTCCGGAATTTACCGACAATAGTAATCAAATATATTGAAATTTCACTTCACTTTCTCACATATGTTTGAACAGATTTCCACTAACTTAAATTCAAATGTAGGTAGGTGGATTAAATTTTTTCCTTCAGTTAAGAGATAATTTTTTCTCAGTTGAGAGATTAGTTTTGCCATCGCATCAGCTGTTTCTGGACCTGTCCATGCCAATTTGTTACATAAATTTTCAGTGCAGATCTTTAAAGAGGGCATCATAATTGAAATCCGCTGACATCTGCTTTGCATGTTTTAGCACAACATTCAATTAACTGCAATTGATTTTCTCTTGTAATGGTGATATATACACATTATTTGAAGAATAATGACATTCCGTTTTAAATTGCTGTATTTTCCCAAATAATTTACAGACTCTAGCGAGCTGAGTTTGGGAAGCAACGACCAATAAGCCTAGCTGCTAATTTATTATCGTACCAGCACTCTATTTACAATTTACAGTTGTTCCGCCTCACCGATCGACTTTCCACCAGTTTCCGCATGTGGTTTTCTGAGCCAAAATACTGATATGATAATATTAGTAGCATTGGTGGCTTTTGCAACGAAAACTACTTTGCCGTGTTAGTAAACATCCGCACTATACTCCAGGGTTTGATTGGTAGAGAATCAAATAGAGAGAGAGAGAGAAAACCTATCTCCACCGCAAAATACCGCACACTCCATCCGCAGGACGCATGAATTTAATGGCACGAATTTATGTAGTTGGAAATTAATCCACTCGGATATCGAAGCCAATATCGGTAGGTCACCTAGCATTCGGTCGTATTATGATTATTGGGTGGATTGGATTCCCATTGCTGTCGCAATCTGGCTTCAGGACGCTCCTAGGCCAAACGGCGCACATCGAGTCAACGGGTGGACAGGATCGATTGCGAGACGAGGCAGGATAAATTCACTCGACCATAAATCCACCAGTGCTTGACATTCGCCACATTGGCTATTGAACAAGGGGTCCACCGGTAAGCATGAATCCAGTAAACAATGGAAAATAGTCCATCGATAAGGAATTTTCTCTATTTATAATCTAAATTTAAAGCCACAAAGCTTATGCTCTAAGGTGCCGAGGGGATTTTCTAATTTTCAATAAATATTTACTTAAAGGAATTATTTTGTTTCTGGTCAACCTTTTAAAAAGTGAACTGAATTAATTTACTAATGATCAACCGAATTATTCAACCCCTCGAACTGCCACAGGTAAACTGCATCCAATTTTCCACTCGAACGATTCACGTACGCGTGTAATTAATCTCACATTTCGAGCCAAATCTGCTTACACCATGATCTCTGTTTCGTTTCACGTGCCCAATTGAACACGTGGCATGGAGCACCGGAATCAACCGTCTGCAAAGAGGGACTTACTACGGGCCTAATTTATGATTTTGGATACCTCACCTGTGACAAAACCCCATTTTTGTGCGTACAGCAAAAAGTTTTATGCAGGTCTGGAATGTCTGCGGCCACCCGGCTTCGGGTCGTTCGACAGCTGTCATATTACATAAATCAGGCCGGCGATTATTCGCTGCTGGAATACATGTTTCCCGAATGTTTTCCCATTTATCCTTTGCATGTGCATGGTTATAGAGCTGTGTGTGTGTGTGTGTGTTTATAAGTGTCAGTGCCCGAAGTTCAGTAAGTTCATGAAAGAACCGAGGGTACGCGCAATTTCCGGTAGATCAGGAATGGCTTGTGATAATTAGTTCCGCATTCGCTACACGCGTTGCCAGTTAATTACAATGTAATCCAAATACTAGCAAATATACTAAACTAATGTAAATTGTGTTTTATCAGCTGAATCACAATAAGCCCTGAATGCGTGATTGGAGAAAGGTGGGACGAACGGTCCTCTCGATAGATGCGATATTGGCACCGTACTACTGAACGGGAAATTCCTGAAAGTGGTAATTGTTGATCACATTCAAAGCGAAATAATTGACGTTAAAAAAGTAGAACACGTATCTGTTCCAATGATGTACTATAAAGTAGCACACATTGATGAAAGACTGCACCTTTAATTAAGTTGTCAGAGTGCAGCTGCTTTGTTTCAATAGGTATCCTGAAACAATTTAACGGATAGAAACAAATTTATTTATCGATTATGTGAACTTTACGATTATAGATCCGAAACTTGAAATCTCGAACGAGCCAAACATGATCCACGACTCAATAGTATCGCTCGAACGAGCCGAAACATTTTCGAATCGGTTCAGCCATCGGAGATACAAAAGAGCGTTTACGTCACCTACACCATTACATTATCAATATCTCCGAAACCAGAAGTTTGGTCATTGAACTTGATCCAAAATCCATTAGAAGCTATCAAACGAGCTTAAGTATTAGGTAAGAAAAGATAAAGGCCCATAACTTCCAGAGTTTTGATCCTGTAGCCCCGGAACCGGTAATCGAATGCGAATAAAATTCTGGAATACAAGACCTTTCCATTCGCATCTAAGTTTGTGAATATCGGTCCAGCCAGCTCAGATTTCATGTTATTTCATTCTTTGTGCATATTACTTCGAAATTTCGAAAGTTGAATCTCGATGAAATTTAGCAGTTGGTTATGGAAACATAAGATCATTCATTTAGATCCGTTTCAGTTATCTCCAAAAAAATTGAGTACATATTCTATCACACACGATCTCGACTAGAGATGGCCGGGAACGCAAATTCGAAAACCCGAACCCGCTTGAAAATAAAAATCTTTACCCTACCCAACCCGTAAGCTACTTTTTCTCTACAGGGTTTCGCATTCGAATACTTGAAATCCGACTATAGATAAATGCAAATTTTTAAACCCGATTCCGACCCGTATACGTTAAAATAGAAATCTGATATGGTATATGACACCTTGTTTTTCCAATGATTGCACGGAGAACCCTTCGATCATAGAATTGCGATATCGCAGGTTTTGATTTTTGCGATAGTTGATTTAACTAATTTCTTTTTGATTTAACCAATATGGTTTTTGATTTGCATATATTAAAGTAGTTGAAAAATATGTTGTTTTGAATGCTGTCAAATGCCGGAGACAGTTGAAAGCAAAACAAAAGGCGGGTGGGTAATGTCAGAGACATAACTGGATGTCGTGAATACGAAAACAACTGACATGTTCCTTAACACTTCCGAATATCCATTAGTTGATCAATTGTATGAATTATGCAAACATTCCCCATTTTCACATTTTTCGCAAAAACAAGGAAGGCTTCACTTGATCTCGATTACTGTGAATTTCACACAGCGAAATCAAGATGTTCTAGATTTACACTAAATCGATTTACGAAGAAGAAATCCTAATAGTTCTTTAGAAAACTTTTAGAGCCATTAGAACGGCTGATTTTGTGTGATGCTCTCCAGCGTTGTCCTCTTTTCGTTGTTTTTTTCACCAATGCAAACAACTGGCAGCTGTAACGTAATCGCTCTTGTCGGAAGCGAAACTAGCTTTGCAAACGACACACAATACATCTGCTCGCAGTGGCGCTAGAATCCAAACTGATCAAATTTTTGTTAAGAGGTTTCTTTATCCGTGATTTCGTCTGTAGCTTTTTCACTAATGGGCGGTCCTAACGGCTATAAAAATAGCAGCATATAGAATTTTTACGTCGATTATTTCATTTCGGATTTGCATTTCATTGAAAGAAACTATCAGGATGCTGTACGGGATTCATTTCTGCCTTTCAGAAGGACCAAATTGTAGAACTCACTACGATATTAAACACTGTTCGGAACATTTTTCTCGAACGATTTGTTGTACAGCAGCAGATATTTTGTTTTCTTCCTCGGTTCTGATTGGCTGGTATTCTCATGGGTCAAATGAGACAGGTTTTTCAATAGTGAACTATTGAAATAGTTCATTACTGTTGCTATACACGTTTAACATTTCAGGAGAGTTTAATTTTGAATTATTTGAGATTATGTCACACAACTAGAAAAAATTATCATAAAATTGTGATCATATTTTCGATGGTATGTAGCAAAATTTATGTTGATTCGTTAGATACAACAAGAGATATTCACGATCAAAAACTTATCGCTCTCTCAGAGTGTAAATTTTGAAAAGGCGCCCCATATTAAAGTAAGTCGTATTCACGACAATAATCGCAATGCAAAATCAACAACTTTTTTAGTTGAAATCTGTTCGCGTCGCTTCAAAATGTCAATGAAAACAACATCGATGGTAAAGCGTTTGGTGAAATTGTGTTCATTCGATTTGAGAAATTTATGATAACAAGTGTTTATCTAACAGCGGTGTTGTGATAAAGTTAACCTTGATTAAGATGAAAAAGATTTGGTGACAAATTAGAAAATATTAATGATTGATCATCTCGTAATCTTTCAGGCATGCGCAAAAATTTTATACTTCAAATTCGATCATTGATTTACTTCCAGCAGACTGTTTTACTTCCAGCTGTTTGATACCGATGATGATTTTTTTTCATAAATACGTTTATTTCATAGGCAATATACATAAGTTTTTCTTCGCCGTGGCATCCACAATACATAGTACTTAAAACCTAATACATTTCGAATATCGTATTGGTATGTTGGTATTCATTAGTTAATCGAAACACTGTTTTTATCAAGCGAGTTGCTATTATAATTTACATTAAATGAAATACATTTATTTTGTACATGATCTTATAACTATTTCAGGTTTGTTTGTATCAGTTCATCACTTTTATTTAATATAAGATAGCAGGCTATTGGTTGAACTCATGGAAGAGAAAACAGTCTAAATGGACTTAATGAAATGATAAAGAAGTTTCATGAAAGGAAGGTCACGACAAGCAAGAATGTCGCGAACTGGGACATTGGATAGTCTACCTTGGGTACGCAAGGAATTTATTAGTTGAGATCTGACATCACGATACTCCACGCATGTCCAAACGACATGGTCAATATCGCGGTAACCTTCGCCACAAGCACAATGATTAGTCTCGGAAAGTCCAATTCGAAGGAGATGTGCATCTAACGTGTAGTGATTGGACATGAGTCTGGACATCACACGAATGAAATCCCTACTCACATCCAGTCCCCTGAACCATGCCTTTGTCGATATTTTAGGAATAATTGAGTGCATCCACCGACCCAGATCATCTTTATCCCAAGAAGTTCTTTGGCGAGACGCGCTATAGAATTCGTTGAAAGCAATCGGTCTCTCATAAATTTCACCCTCAATAGCACCACGTTTGGCTAAAATGTCAGCTCTTTCATTGCCTGGAATAGAGCAATGAGCTGGGACCCAAACTATTGTGATTTGATAATTATTGTTCAATATGTCGTTCAGGCACTGTTTTATTTTGTCCAAGAAAAACGGTTCTTTCTTGCCTGTCATGTTTGAGCGAATGGCTTCAATTGCACTCAGACTATCTGTGAAGAAATGGTTTGGTGATAATGTGACGATTACACTCAAACTATAATGAACTGCTGCTAACTCTGCTTTATAAACAGATGCAGGTTCTTGAAGCCGAAACATTATTGTTGAATATACCAAACCCAGTAGCCTCTTCAATTCGTGATCCGTCCGTGTAAAATATTTTCTCAGAGTCAATATGCCCGAACTTACTTGAACATAATTTTGGGATTTCCATCGAGCGTAGGTTTTCCGGGATTCCACGCACTTCGCGCTGCATGGATGTGCCGAAAAATAGAGTTGAGTCAGGAACATTTAGGAGGGTGTCGCGGATAGGAATATATCTTGAAGGTTTGATTTCCTGTGGCATATGGTTAAAATATACTGTCATGAATCTTGTTTGAGATTGAAGGTCAACTAACCTTTCGAAGTTATTAATAACCAGGGGATTCAGTACTTCACATCTTATTAGCAGTCGCGATGAAAGCTCCCAAAAGCGATCTTTCAATGGAAGAACTCACGCCAGAACTTCAAGACTCATTGTATGTGTCGAATGCATGCAGCCTAAGGCAATTCGCAAACAACGATATTGAATTCGCTCTAATTTGATAATATGAGAGTTTGCAGCGGAACGAAAGCAAACGCATCCATATTCCATCACTGAAAGTATCGTTGTCTGATACAATTTTATTAGATCTTGCGGATGAGCACCCCACCAAGACCCTGTTATCGTTCGAAGAAAATTTACTCTTTGCTGGCATTTTGTTATCAGATACCTAATGTGTCCTCCCCACGTGCATTTGTAATCAAACCACACCCCGAGGTATTTGAAAGTCAAAACCTGTTGGATCATTCTTCCCATCATATGAAGCTGAAGTTGCGCGGGATCATGCTTTCTTGAAAAGACGACCAGCTCTGTTTTCTCCGCAGAGAATTCGATACCAAGATGAACAGCCCAAACGGACAATTTATCTAAGGTATCTTGCAATGGTTTTTGCAGATCAATAGCTTTGGACCCGGTAACTGAAACCACGCCATCATCTGCCAATTGTCTTAGTGTACATGGGGTTACTAGACAGCTGTCAATGTCATTCACGTAAAAATTATAGAGGAGCGGACTGAGGCATAAGCCTTGCGGTAGACCCATGTAGCTAATTCTGTATGTTGCCAAATCGCCATGTGAAAAATACATGCGTTTCTCTGACAAAAGGTTGTGCAAATAATTATTTATAACCGCTGGGAGTCTATGTTGGTGGAGCTTGTCCGAAAGAACATCAATGGAAACTGAATCAAATGCTCCTTTAATGTCTAAAAATACAGATGCCATTTGTTGCTTTAGAGCGAAGGCAATTTGGATGTCAGACGAAAGTAATGCAAGGCAATCATTCGTTCCTTTATTTTTCGGAAGCCAAACTGAGTATCTGACAACAAACCGTTCGTCTCGACCCAATTGTCGAGATGTCGTAGAATAATTTTTTCGAACTATTTTCTGATGCAGGACAACATTGCAATGGGTCTATATGAGTTGTGTTAGTGTTATTGTTACAAGACATGAGTGCTATGGAAAATTCCATCATTGAAAAGGGGCTATCAATGGAACCATTATTTGGAAAAGATTCCCTAATAATGCTATGCGTAGGAACAGAAACTGGACAAACTTTCCTCGCAAAATCAAATATCCATCAATTTTTTCGAGATTTCCTCGCTCTCATTTCCTACATTACGATTCCTCATTCGTCTGGCCGTATTCCAAAGAGTGCTCATTGAGGTTTCTCTTGACAAACCTACGAAAAAATGTCTCCAATAGCTACATTTCTTGGCCTGAAGTATGCTCTTGTGGTTTCGAATATCAAGATTTTTTTTAAATTCTGACGAGTTCCTCCTCCTCGTTTTTGAAAACGTCTTGAAAGCATTTTGTTTCGCGTTTTTAGCATCTGACTCTTTGTCCCACCAAGGGTTTGGAGGCCTTCTGTTAGACGATGGGCCAAGAAATCGTTTGGTTTGAGCTTGTTCTGCGGCCTCCAGAATCGAAAAAACGAGGAAGTCATATTCTTCAAGTGGGGGGAGCTCTTCTATTGAGTTCAAAGTACTTGAGATACTACTTTGGTATTCCATCCAGTCAACATTTTTTGTCGAATCATATGGAATATTAACTGAATTAGCAATGCATTTATTATTGCTAATTGAGATGATGATTGGTAAATGATCGCTACCGTTTAAAGCAGGAAATACTTTCCAGTTGCAATCTAGTCGGATTGAGGTCGAGCAAAGAGATAAATCTAATGCACTTGGACGTGCAGGAGGTCTTTGAATCCGTGTCATGCTACCCATATTCAATACTGTCATGTTGAAATTGTCGCAAATATTATATATTAAAGATGACCTGCTATCATTGTAAACGGAACCCCACATCATTCCGTGCGAATTGAAACCTCCCAGACTAAATCGTGGAGCAGGAAGGGCTTCGACAATTTCATTAGGCTGTCGCTGTCAAACTTGAGCTCTTGGAGGAATATATACCGAAGCAATGCAAATGTCCTTTCGTTTAATGTTTATTTGACAAGAAACAACTTCTATACTAGAAATCGAAGGAATGTTTAATCTATAAAAGGAATAACATTTCTTAATTCCTAAAAGCACTCCACCATACGGAGAGTCTCTATCGAGACGTATAATGTTACAGTCATCAAAGCTATGTTTGATGTAAGCCATGTTTCGCACAAAGCAAATACATCACATTTTTGACTATGCAACAAAACTTTAAATGAATTTCTGCATATGTGCGCTTAAACCGTGCTTTTAAAGAAAGCTTCATTTTGTCTTTACGCAACTTAAATGCAGCGCATACTGAAAGATCATCATAAGGACTATCCCCAAAATAAACGCATTTTTCAATATTTTTATCGCAAAAATTATCCTTATGAGGCTCTTGACATTTTATACATTTAGGTTTACTACTATAATAAGTTGCTGTATGTCCGATTTTTTACAGTTCGTGCAATTCATAACATGCGGTACGAAAAGCCGAACAGGAAGACGAATTTTATCGATATAGACATGGCTAGGCAATGCAGATCCGGTAAATGTTACTCGAAACGAATCTGAGGGACGATAAGACTTAATTCCGTCGTCAATAGATGCTGAGTGCAATTGCTTACACTCGAGTATCTTAACTCCCTCAAACATGGAGTTTTTAAAACGATCAACTCCATTTTTAAGTAAATCATCGACTATCAGACTTGCTTCAGTCACAACAGCAAATAATTTACAGGCTACAATATCGTTAGCCTGTTTCAAGTCGTTAACAACAACTCGAATTTTATCGCTATTAACTTTAGACATTTCTTCAACTTTTAAAAAATGTGATGTCAATTCCTTTGTAATTTGCATCAATACTATTTAATACTATTTCTTTTTCTCGAAAATAGACTATCCATGGCCCAGTGGTACCCTCTGGATAATGTTTAGTCCTCGGAGTATTTGTGATGTGATGTGATGTAAAGTGAAGCCACCATCAGTTCAAGGACTTGCCAGTGGATGCGGGTAGACTTACAGTAGCCCCGATATGACTCATCCATTCACCTTCTTACTATAGCTGTTACCGAAAAGCGAACAAAAAGGGTTGGGCGGATACGTAAGTAGAGTCACTTACTCGTATTCCGCGGGAATAAAAGATGCTCTTCCAACCATAATATTCAGTGCATGGATGAAGCATATCGCCATACATGCTTGAACCCGCCTGATGGTTTGTTTGAGAAGGGCGCGTCAGACTCATGTCAAACCTTCAGAAGGAAACAAGTTTCCTTCAAGTGACTTGGGCTGGCTATCCACAATCCCTCGTCCAGTCATCAATTCGTCCGATGCCCTGATGCTCCCTCCTCTTTACGCCCCCGTGCAAAATGTTTTATATTGATAAATACAATGAAACATAGTGTAATGAAATTAATATAACACAAAATGATATAATAGATTACAAAATAATATAATATAACATAATATAATATAATATATTTTAATTTAATATAATACAATGTCATACAATATAATATAGTATATTATAAAACAATATATAAAATAACAGTTAATGTATAGTGTCAGTTATGCTCTTCTATCTTCGCAATACTGCAGGAAGTAGAATACTTCTCTTCTAATAACAATATTAATATCCACATCTATAAAAATAATATATGTTAATAATAACAAATTTGATGACAAATTAATAATAATAACAATAAATATAATAATGAAAATAATAATCAAAAACAATATAATATAGTACAATGAAATATATACTAAATAATAGACCAATTGTCACCACAGACACACGTGTAGGCATGAAACAGGAACCAGTGAGGACCAAGCTCACCTTGTGACGGCCTTGATATTTAGTTAAAAGATTACTTCAAAAATGATAACTTATAAGGAAATCAAATTTATATTTTACGCAGAGGTACGTAGTACTACTCAGAATAAACCCTATAATATAATATAATATAATATAATATAATATAATATAATATAATATAACATAATAAAATATTATATAATATTATATAATACAATATAATATGATATAATGCAATGCAGAATAATACAATACAACATAGTATATAATAACATAAAATAGTGTAAGACGATAATATATGAAATAATAATAATAATAATAATAATAATAATGATAATAATAATAATAATAATAATAATACATGATGTAATAAACAATAGAATTATATATTGTAATATACTATGATAAATATTGCACTTTAGGATGGGCTTCAACCTACAAGCCATTTCGCACCCTCTCATTCTGCTACTAACGCAGAAGGCGATAGCACCCAGTCGACGCCGTTCTATTGACCAAATGTCATCATAGACGCTCGGGGAGGCATGAGATAGGGACTTGTGAGGACTTAGTTATCTCACCATTTGACGACCATGTTTAGTTCTCGGAGTATTTAAGCTCTTACTAGTATCCGAAATCGGATTCGGATGATCTTCCATGAGATCATCCATTACATTAATATTTTTTTGTAAATTAATAATACCAAAATGAAAACTTATGTTTAGTAAATTTTCAGATATAAGATAAATAAAAAATAAATTAAATTAAATCTACCTTGTAGCTGATGTCTCTGTTCCTTTATCGTAAAGAACGACGTGAAGCTCATCCAACGATTTCCAATTGGCAGTCTTCTGCTGTTTCCAATTGGCAGTATTTTGTTTTTTTCTGCTATCTCGGTTGCTCTGCCGTCGTTTTGGTCACCACTGAACTTGGTGTGCTGCCTGTACCTGACCCCAGGTACAGTGCTATTGCTCTTGGTGGTGAACAAATGTGATGCTTGCAGTGCAGCACCTCGCGATATATGTCGTCTCTTTCGATCCTACGCAGCGTACAAATTCTGGTACCTGGTAGATCAGCACTGGGTTGCTTTAGCACCTCTGTGCCTATGTCTTCGCACCTTTATGCGATAGCACCTCTGTGAGTTGTCACTTCTATGCGCTCTGTGTCTCTACACCCCTGTGCGTATGAACGGGATGGCCTTCGTTACTAGCTTTCCAGTCGGGAAACGTCCCGAATATTGCGTTTGCTATGGGCAGTTTAACTACCTGAAGCTTAGAATTGTCTCGGTAGCAGCCGTTAACTCACGAGCCAGTACAATCGAAACACAACCTCTTCGCTTGAATGGTTTTTACTGAATGACCGATGATGATGTTCATGCACTAGCAATAAAACGCTTTTTGACATGAATTTAATTGATAGAAATAACAGGGTTCAAACACACAGAACACGCTGCGATTGAATGGCGCGTTTGAATTGCCGTCGCAAAATTCCAATTCCCAGCGGTTGATGCACCCAAGCTCATAAAAATTGACTAAAATTATCAGTGCATAACAGCCGTTCTTATTTAACAGACCCCTAAAGCCGAAACCATAATTAATGCAGTGCATAACTTTAGTTCAACCGTTTGAAGGCATTTTCCTTCAATACTCATTTTAGGTAAATTTAATAATTTCGCTAATTTACTCGCCCCTCCGGGCACTTTTGCTGATTAAAAATGTTTTTCTACATCAATCATTTCCGATCGAATCAGAAGTATTTTTTTTAGAATTTAGATCTTTACTGATCTCGACTTGACATGATCATGATCATACAAAAATCAAAATCACTTAGAGATCAGATCAGTTCTGATGATAATGATAATTTATAGCTTGGTTAAGATCACTTGAAATCAGCAGTGATCGGTGGTTTTCCCAGCCCTAATGATATTACATGTCAATATAAAATACTGTTTATATTTTAACAACGATATTTATTTCATGAATCTCAACATACCGAACTTATTTCAAATAGATCATGACGTGTATCAGTAAGTATATTTCGATTATTTTCGCAAATCAATAGCTGCCCTTACACGAGACAATATTATTGTCAATACAAGGAGTATTGACAATACTTTTGATCGTGTAGTGGAAACTTCAGTGGATTGACGAAAATATTGTCAAAAATCAAAACTGCTCATCAATCCTACAATACTTTCTCTCCAGAGAGGAAACAGTTAAATATGTATAATGACCTTTTCTCTCAATGTTTCGATATTCAGTTGCAATATTTAGAACTCCAAACGCTTGATTTTTTCGAAAAACGCGGACTCAAGTTACCAAACCAATTGGATTGACGGTATTGGCAATACTTTGGATTGACAATAATATTGTCACGTGTAAGGGCCGCTAATAAAAATGTTCGAGTTGATTCAACTATTTGCAATGTCTAAAACAAATAAAACAGATTTATTTTTCAACTAACAGGATTTTGTTTCAATAACAACACCAGTTATTTCAACTAAAATATTTGTTGAAATTGAAAGGTATGTGTCCTTAGTAATCGACAGCATTTTTTTTAAACAGTTAAATTAGTTGTTTCAACCATCGTTTCTGCTAAAACAAAAATGACAGTGTGGTTAAAACAACGATCGATTAGTTGTACCAAATGTTAACCAATCGAATTCAGAAAATCAACTAATATTCTGGTTGAAATGGGATCACGGGTGGTTCCGTGAAGATATAAGGAAAAAGTTCTTTTCTCAGTGTATACATTTTCCACACAGGTTTAATCATTATTTGAAACATTAGTGAAAACTCCTAATCAATCACGAGATAAATAAAAAATACAAGTTAATTTATTAAAAAAGTAGTCATTTTCCGGTCCGTAGCGAACGGTGCATCATGTCAGTTTTAGTTGGATCGATTTTTTTTAATACATTATCAAGATTGAAATATATTCAGAGACTTCAAATTAATAATCAAAAATCATCCAGCTGACGTTTATCGACGTATTTATGGTTTTTGCCAACTTTTGTATGGAGAAGCATCACTGTGCGCGGGTTTGGCTATTGAGAACTGCTTATGCAAAATCTAAATACCAATGAGATCATTAAAACTTACCGTCGTCCGGAATTAGTTTGATAGGCCGTCTACTAACAATGCCTAACGGTAGGAATAGTTTCGAGATCAGATTAGAATTTTTTTCACGCTTTGTATGCGATCATAAGACCTTTAATTTGAACCTAAGTTTGTGAAAATCGGTCTTTCTATATCTGAAGAAAAGGAGTAAGTAATCAGCTTAGGTTTTGGTTTTCGTTTTCTTTATAGCGTGTACGAAATTCAATAAAGCCCGCTGTGTGCATTGTTTGTAAAGGTGAGTTGGGTGTTCTTCTTCCGTATTGGTGCGTGCTGGTTTTCTAACGTCCTTTTATATGGCGTTTTGAATGCTTTGACACTAATCGCCCTGTAATTACAGAACCAAAAGTCAGATCCGGAGATTTTACAGTGGCTTTTGAGACGGTGTGAACTTCAATTTAAATCAAGATTTGTGAAAATTGGTTTTAGTATCGCTGAGAAATCGAAATGAGTTCTACTTTTGGAGTTTTTCTTCACTACCTTCTGTGCTTCCGAAACAGGAAATTTGGAACTAATAGTGCCGAATGAAGTTTATATGCTCACAAACAAATAAGTACTGCAAACAAGAAGAATTTATCAGTCAGTTTTATGGGATTTGTACTTGTTTTTGCAATCGTTTGTGAAAAATACTTAATTTTTGTATATTAAAGACTGTCTCAGAAAGTATGGACGCAACCAAAAACCGCTGCCATTTCGCAATTGTTCAGAATCTGTCAATTTTTATGGTTGCGTCCTGTTGTTTACACTCTTCTCTAACCACTTGTGCAGTTGTTTATTCGTTTTCATTAGTTTGTTTCGAAATGCGTGGACTTTCAGCAGAACAACGTCGGAAAATTGTGTACAAATGGTGCACAGAACGCGGACTGTCACTGAGAAAGATAGAAAAAATGGAAGGAGTAAGTGAAAAAGCCGTGCGAAATGCAATCAGGAAGTTCGATGAGGATAACACCTTTGAGGATAAACCGAAAACGGGTCGAAAAAAAGGCCCTGCTAACCCTCAGTTGGATAAACGTATACTGAAGGCGTTCAAGCAAAAGAAGGAGGTTTCAGTTCGGGATGTGGCCAAAAAAGTGGGCACTTCGAAGTCAAATGTTCTTCGTGCTAAAGAATGTTTGAATCTTCGAACATATAAGAAGCAGAAACAACCAAAACGTAGTCCGAAACAAGAAGCATCGATCAGGCCGAGGCTTCGAAAGCTGTACAATACGATTCTTGCTGGAAATTTGAACTTCATAATCATAATCATAATTGCCCACAACTTCGACCAATTGAGGAATTTTGGGCATTAACGAAGGCACATCTTAGGAAACATGTCTCGGCAGCCAAAATCATTCAACAGTTCGAAAAAGATTGGAAAAAAGTTTCAAAGCTTGTCGCCAAGGAGTCTGTACGGAATTTAATGAGGAACGTTCGCAAGAAGGTGCGCCAGCTAGTCTACAATGGGTAGGTAGCAAATGTTGAGAGCAATATTCTGTTGTTGTAGTCTAATATTATCAGTATATTGAATAAAATTTGAATATCTAACACTTGTGAATTATTTACAGCGAAATCAAAGTGCGTCCATACTTTCTGGGACAGTCTTTATTCTATAACTCCGGAACAAAATCTCCGAGCCTGGGTTGAAAAGTCGGTTTTCTCAGTGATTGCATAGCCCTTACCTTAAAATTGTTGGTTGTTTTTTATCCTGTGTTATCAGCTCATCTTGCAATGTATAATCGGTTGGTAGGGAACTTATCCGATAAAAAAATTTCATCAAAATCAATAATGGTTTTGTTTTGTAAATCGATTTTGAACTTTTAGATGAATGTTTTCAGTGTATAACTCAATAATGATTTTTTTCAGTATTTTTATAAAAAAAATTGCCAGATTTTTTGAAGACCATTAATACAACACTGTTGTGTATGTCTTATCATTTTCGCCAATAACTTTGAAAAAAAAAATTGGTTAAAAATATTTTGCCCTTTTCAAAAGACAGTCTGAATCAATTTTGTAAGAAAACACAAATTATGCAGTGACTTTTCGGGACAACAAATTGAGTTGGCATGAAATTCGTCATATTTACAGTGAAGAGCTTTCATAACACAATTGTTTAAAGTCTCGGTAGGGCTTTGAACCCCTAGATTTGGAAAAACTTTCCTTGGCGATCTAAAGATCATGTGTTTAGTTTTTTGAAACATCAGAGAATTTTTCGAATAATGTGTTCGTAGGATCTGTAGATCTCTGTTCACTCGCCATATGATATAATTTGGGTTGTTATTAGGATAAAACAAAACCGTATCATCCTCGAACAATCTCGGAGTACAGGAAAGATTAATTTTACTTATGTCATAGGTGTACAGTAGAAAAAGCAAGGGTACAATATCACTTGCTTGTGGTACACCAATGCTTACTTGTTTCAAAAAACTTTTTTCCTCGTTAAAGTAAACTTTTTGGGTTCTGTTTTCCAAATAATTACGAATTACGCTGCTAGCAACTCTTCTGAGACCATAAATACGGAGTTGTTTCTGAAGTAGAATTTCCTGATACAGAATATCGAATGCCTTTTTCAGATTTAAAAATAATGCACCAACATATTCTTTCAGTCAGTTTTGTCTACGAGCTCAGTTATAGTTGTACTGCTCCCGCTTTGGAGTCCGTATTGAGTGCTAAAGAGTATTCTATGTCTATCTAGAAAGTTACTAATACGACTTATCAGTAATTTTTCAAATATTTTATTAAAAATTGAAGGAGTCACTATTGAACATTAATTATCGTTTTTTGAAAGCTACCCATTTTGTAATTGACTTAAATGTCTGAAGAAAAGAGTTTTGAAAAATAACGTTAGACCTGGGCTAAAACTGAACACTTTTTGGACCAAAATTCTCAATATGTGATTTCGAAAAACATGCATTAGTTTTTCGTACCAAGTCTCGCTGAAGTGACCAGCCCAAAATTCAATATTTCTGGAATCGCGGAGCTGAACCGAACTCGTCGTGGGGCAAAACCAGACCAAAAAGCTGCACACAAAAAATAAGATCGAATACAATGGGGTGTCAAATCTTGAGATGCGCGTTTACTAAGTCAATCCATGGATCGAAATAATTACAGGTTCATAAGATATTTAAACTGTCCAGTTTAACCCCGTCGGTGTGTATTGCTGGGTTTGAACATGCAGTCCCTCAGTAAAGTTAAAATTTTCAGAATATATTCCCAGCAACAAATCGATTAGTGAATGTTTTTAGCTAATTAGGAAGCGATGAATTTTGTTTTTGTGTACTAGTGGTTTTTAATAACAAGCTAATTTTTGTTTGTGTTACGACAAAATTAAAACGAGGCGTTATGGCGAACATGGACACATTTTTTGTTGCTAAAATGGCTAGTAGAGTCGGTCTGCCTCGTAAATATACTGTTGTGTTTTTACAAAAAACTAGCTTATTTTATCAGCAAAATAGTCTAATATGCATTAGAGTGCTCGCTTTTCCCAGCCAATTGTCGTATGTTCGAGCTCCGTTCTGGAGGGTTTAGTAGTGTCACTGGGATAGCCATGCAATGAGTCTTCCCGCTAAGAATCGGCAGCGATGTCTGTTGAAAATGTGTGATCAATTTTTACCGAAGTAATGTAATAATCGATGTTGATCAGAGTGAGGGGATGAATGCAGTTTGTATGCAACGAAGTAGAAATTAGTTTGCATGTTTCTAATCAATAACGGAATGGCAATACGGTGATGTTAATGTGAATCATTCCCTGCCAAGGAACTGTGATATTTTGCTCAGCTCAAGTCCAGCGTAATTATAACAACATATATTTTGATTTCCATTTTAAAAAGTTTCATCTTTTCATTACAGCTTTTGCTTACAGTTAAATATATAACTACAGTTACATTTATATCGAATTTTTTTCTTAACGGCTCACATTGCACATTTTTCTGCTTGTTATTTTGTTATTTTTATCAATCAAATTACTAGATCTAGGTAGAGATATATTGACGCTTGACATAGTCTTATAGGGATTCAATCAATTACGACTAGGATTTTCGTAACTATCAAAACGAAACTGCTGCATCAAGCCTTCGGTTTTTTTGTTTTACATTGATATAAACGTTCTAGGTAGGAAAATAAAACAGACAGTTTTGTTGTTGTTCTTTGTTTTTTTTACAAGCCACTTAGCGCCTACATTTGATTAGCTATCCTAAGCTGATCGACCCTCGCACTAGCTACGAAACACTACGACGTAATTTTTTGTTTCTTTATTTTAACTCTCGAAGCTGCCGGCTGCAAAATGTAGAAAAATAATCTTTGGAAGGATTTCGGTTACGAGACTGTTAAGTATCATTTTTTTATTTCATTTTTTTGTAATTCTTGTTTTGTTTTTTTTTCTTCTTTGGTTTGCAGGTTTGTGTTTGTTTGATTGGTTGGTTGATTAATTCGGCTTACAAATCAGTTCCGTTCGCTTTTTTTTGTTTTCTAGAGCTTTGTTAATGCTTAGGCAATTGGCGTTAGTTTGTCTCTATAATACTGATCAGTTTGACGATTGTTTCTACTGGTTAATGCAAGCGCATGAAGCAATTTCTTTGTTTACATGATAGCTTTTTGATGCTCATCAGTCGCTACCGGAAAAAGGAAGCAAAGTCACAAAAGTAATACTTTTCTGATCACACTAGTTTCAATTATGTTGGAGTATATCTTCTCTTTCTATTTTGCTTCGTTATCTAATCAATGCTGTTGTTGCTTAGGATTTTCCTTTAGTTTCGAACAACTATCATCATGGACGTTAAATACTGGCAGGACATAAATATATCATTCTGCTGTCAGCCCCATCCGGTTGTTGGCGAATGGGTGACATTTGTGGGTTTTGTATTTTTTTTGTTTTTTTATTACTTCGAATCGGTTTCAGTTGAAGAACTTTACAAGTTTACAAAAATACCTGTCTAGTTGCTAGAGTTGAATATTTTTTTGTTTGAACTGTCCGAAAAAAATGTATTATGAATCATGGTGGTAGATGCCCCATAAAAGGCTACTATGCTCGTTGGGTTCTTCTAGCGGAATGTTTTGAAGTACTTTCCTAATTGAGGCGAACGTTAAACAATTCACTTTCTCATAGTCAATTCAATGCTAGCTAGCTAGTTAGACGTCTTACAATTGCTGTTAGGTTTTTTACCGTCACTGCTAACCTCAATCGGAAGAACACATTTTGACAGTTCAGCAGTACTGTTTGTAAACAGAGATTTTAATGTGGAACACATTTTTGTTTTCTATATAGCGGTGCAAACTAGAAACTCAAGAAAAATATACGTAGAAATGTGGTCAGGTTTTGAACAATTACAGCTCAGTCAATTTTGTATCAATTATTAATATTATGTCACCATTTGATTGGAAATATTTCTACGTATTGATTTGAATGTTCATAGCCATGTATTTTTAATTTTATATCATTGAAATGTTGATTAATAGCTAGCAGTGTCCTATTTTGGCTGCAAAAAATCTCCGGCATACCGGATTTCCCTGCCATAGTCGACGGTTTTGACGGAGTAAGCGATATATCAAAGGGAAAGCAGCGCTCTGATTGGTCAATCGAAGCAAGAGCAAAGCTGTTGGAAGCACGCGAATCTACAAATAGAAGCGAAATTATAGCTAACGTTTCAGTCTTATGCGTAGCTTGCTAGAGGTAGGTTGTTGCTACACAGCAAGATAAAAAGTGCCATAAACGATTTGAAGCTTTTATTGGTATGCTCTGATCTTGTGTCATGCAAGATTGGATGAAATCCCATGTTATGTCGTTTCGCCTGAGAAATTGACAACTACCCCAGGGTAAATTTTGAGTGCATAAGACTAATATCTAATTTATATAAGATGAACTCGATTGATAATGAGAAATATTTTATCGCTTCAACCGAAATCGCAAAATGGTAGTAATGGTAGAGAAACGCTATAAAAATAACTGCTTGCATACAAAACTTGAACACAAGCTTGGTGAAGAGAAGCTTAAATATCGATATCCGTATCGCAAGCATTTACAAACGTTTAATAGTATACATTTGGGCTATTGATGTAATTTCGTCGGCTACGAAACAATTACAAATCACAATAAATAGAGTCTACATTCTGGGTTCGCGTGTTCGGTGTTGATTCCTAGTAAGGATCAATTTAAGCAGACTCTTGTGCATTTGCGGATTCAAAAGTGTGACGATTATTTGAAAATGTCAATCATTGGAAATTTTGGTTGCCTTGTTCCACATCAACGGCTCGAACAACCCCATGGGGCTGATCCTTGTAGTTTTTTTGTTTGTCTGTTGACATTTTACGGTCCATATCGTCTAAATAGAGGATTGGATACGGTTTGTTTTGGAGATTTATTAAATAAAAGTGACAACTAGTAGACTAGTGCAAAGTGTAAAGATAATTGCTAAAGATAGCTCTTCGATTTTTGTTTAGGCTTGTTCGTAAACAGTACCGCTGAGCTGTCAAGTATGAACACTGTTCATTTGTGACGTCACGATAAAAAATCTAGTAACCGAAAGTAATTGTCGTATGGAAATGAAAAAATACTGTTGAACAATGCCAACCAACACATTGTTACTCTTGTTGACCTCAAAATTACAGCAACTTCTATTTGACGATGGCAACAACTCAAATGTTCGATTTTCATTGCTATTATCCATTCTTATGTGAATATAACGAATTAGTCTGTAACCTCACTTACCTTAATCAAACAATAATATTATCGTTCATGTTCATCGTCGATATTTATCAATAACTCCGGACAAAACCAAATTAAACCACAAAATCTCCAATCCATTTTAATACATCAGCAGTTTTCAATTTCCGATCAGAAAAATAAACAAAACTTCATACAGACTTTGCACAGTGGGAATAAAGGATAAAATTGCGACATAACTAGAGAATTTCATATCCAATTCACAGATAACAGATATAAAGGCTGGAACGAAATTTTCCAAAATCGTGTGTAAATTTCAGATTTGCTATACGTTGGAAACACTACTGCCATTGCACGCTGCGAGCTTTCAAAATGTTCCAGTACGTTCCGAAACGATGACAAAGTTCTTCTGCCTAATGTAGAAATATTCCAACTACAGCGATTTGAACACTTCTCACACGATTTCCATATGCGTAAAAGATAACTTTATTTCCGACTTCAATCGGAATAAAACAAAAATAAACTTTATATAAAAAAAATTCAGCCAAACATCTTACGTGAAGTGAATGTTGCACCCAAAATACTGTTTCGTGTGGAAACCACTAGAATTGGCACCAAAAATAGCACTGCCATCGAGGTGACATCTGCAATTATTCGCCACTCTGAATAAGCAAATTTTACACACAGTTCATATGCGAGCCTGTATATCTGTTTTGTGTGTCCAACCACACCCGTATCGCGTTTCATGCCACTCATTATAAGATCCGAATCAATTCCGAATCGGCGAGAAATTTTCATTCGAATTCCATGTGGAAATCATAATGAATACCGAATAAATTCCAACTTCAGTGCAACAACCAATTTCTAATGAATTTCGCCTTCAACCGGTGGGTGCGGAAATTTACCGGAATTGAGTGAGAAGATGCGGACTGAATTGTCAATTCGTTTTTTCAGAGCCGTAGTGAACATTTCTGGCGCCCGAGGCAAACTCAAAAATAATCGCCTCCTCCATTTTTTTTTACAAACACCATGAAGACGAACACACATTATTTCATTTTCCTGTAAGTTTATCTCAAGTAACATTTTCAATTTTAGTAAATACATATCGCTCTTTTGAGTGTTACATCATAAATCCCGCATTGAAACTGTAAACGCCACAAGAGCATTCTGAAAACCATTTTAAGATCATATTGCCGTCAAGAGGACAGTTCTCACAGGAACAAAAGAATACGACCACCATCGACAAGTACCCACATCTTCTGGACAATCCCTATGAAAGATTCATCCCATCAGCCACTGCCGACTAAAACTTTCAGAGTTTCGGTTGTCAGAATGTGAGCCAAAAACAACATACGATAATGTGAACCAAAAACAACAACGTTACAATTCATGAAATTATCCTAGTCTTAAGTACAGTTAAGAAATACTCTTGGCATCTTCGAGCTAAGACAGTCCTTAGCCAGAATTATACAACAAAATATACTGTTAAATGAAAAAAGTGGACAATTTTTATAAAGCTTATCATATGAAGCGAAAGCAAGAAGCAGTATACCCCTGCGTTAAATTTATTTCGAAATGGTTCAAAATTCAAGAAAATTATAAAACCTGTTTTACGATCAACTATAGCAATAAAATATAACATTTTTTTACGACTGAACCTGAATTCATGAACTGGATTTTGGACACGAATTCTGGATTTGGATTCAGGGTCTGGATTCTGAAAATGAATTCTAGATCTGAATTCAGGAGCGGAACCTGGATCCTGGAAATAAATTCTGGAATTGAATTGTTGGTCTGAACTTTGAAAGCGGGATTCTGGAAATGAGTTATGAACCTGAGCTCTAATTTTAAACTCTCGACTTACTTGTGGACTCTGGACTTGGATTTTGGGCTTGGATTCTGAGTCTGAATTCTAAACTTAACTTTGAAACAGAATTCTGGACCTAAGTTCTGAATCTTGATTCTGGAAATGAGTTTTGGACAAGAATTTTAGATTCTGCACTAGAATTATAGAATTTGATTCTGTATCTAAATTATAAATTTGTATTCTGGTTCTAAGAATTAATTCTGGACCTTAGTTCTGAGCTTTTATTCAGGACCTGGATTCTGTATCTGATTTCTGGACTTGAATTATGGACCTGAATTGAGAATCTGCGAATTCTAGGACTGTATTCTGCATCTGAATTCTGGACATGAATTTTAGTTCTGTATTCTGGAGTAGGATTCAGTAAATGATTTCTGGGTTAGGAACTGAATTGGATTTCGGACATGAATTATGAAGTTGTACTCTGCTCTTGAATTCTTGAAATGAATTCTGGATCTCAATTCTGAACATTAACTCTGGATCTGAATTTTGGATCTGAATTCTAGGTCTATATTCTTAACTAAACTTCGGAGTAGAACTCTGATCCTGGGTCCTGAATCTTGATTCTGGACCTGGATTCTGAAAATGGATTTTGGACCATAATTCTGGATTCAGGACTTGAATTCTAGATCTTAAAATAAATCTGGAGCTGATTTCGATACCTGGATTCTTGACCAGAATTCTACAACTTAATTCTGTATCTGAACTCTGGACATGAATTCTAAATCTGTTCTGGAATTGGATAAATTTTGGACCTGGATTCTGAATTAGGAACTGGATTTTGAGCTTGGATTCTGGTTCTAGAATCCGAAGTTCTGAACTTTAATTCAGAACCTGGATTCTGCATCTGCATCTGTCTGGAGTTATATTTTTAACTTGGAATATAGACCAGGGATCTTGGTTCTGGTTAAACTTCTAGTTCTAGTATTATCTCAAAATTTTTTTTTGGAAAAAACATCGACTCTGGAATTCCGAAATTGAAATTTTTTTTACCGAATGTCTTAGAATTGCATAAAATGTCGAGATCTGGTGTTGATTTGATGTGACCTGATCACTGTTTCGCATTCCTATATAGAATTTAAAGAGTAGTCCTACGTCAAAACGTACGATATCAGTTCAGTGAACAGTAGTATTGATATCTACGCACTTGCACATTTGATTAATAGTCAATTTTCCGCAATGGTAATCCCTTTTAGGGAATCTTTTAGAAAATCTAATTTTTGTTTTTTAAGAGGTTCGCAGGTTTGCTCTCTGAGAATTAGATCTTTGGTAGGCCCAAGTTCACAACCACAATCGAGAAGAGAGCATCTCTTGCTCATGAAAAAAAATGTTTACGGTCGTCGCTGAATGGCGGTTCTGTATTCTAAATGACTGTGACTGTTGTTTTTACACTTTCATGTTTATCAACGATAATGATTATGGCGGCATCTCGTCGGATTTTTGTAGCAGTATAGTACTAATCTGAAACTTAATCTAGTTTAAATAGTTTTCCCGAAAAAAACTTCATGCAATTTATTTTTCATAAAATAAGTGTACATTTTTTTCAATTCCATCATGTTTTGGCGCTCCCCGGCTGTTGGTGCCCGAGGCGGTCGCCTCACTCGCCTCACCCTCACTACGGTACTGCGTTTTCTTCCTATTATCTTCCGATTTTGTAACTTTCCGTGGTGATTTTCAGTATTTCTAAATAAACAATTTATATAACTGAATATATAAATTTAAATCTTCAAGTTCTTCGGATACACAGAATTAGTAAATAACCAGTTCTTCTTGGAATGCCAACATAAACTGTTGAAATTCGCTGGAAATTAACAAAAACAAAATATAAACAAGTATGTTTTTATGTACTAATCGTACCTAAACTAAATTATCTAGACTTCGTCGCGATAGATTTATGATAAAAGTCTTAAAAGTATGTTTTCAAAAACTCACATGACGCACTGTTCTCACTCACATTAATGACGGAATGAGCAATGAATTCTTCATCGACTGCTCGTTTCCTGGTGCTCGATCAACCCTGTTGACAGTGACATTATAAATGTCATTGATATTGAGGTTACTATGCCCGATGAAAAATGAACGACGACCCTAGTGAAAAATGGGTGGCCAACACGTTTCCTGTTGAAAAAAAAATAGTACCGGCATGGAACGGTTACAGAACAACAACATTAATTATAAGCAATTCGTATGAAGGAAAACAATGTCAAGTTGACGGAACTTTTTGATTTCCGGTACGTGAGTAATATCCAGCTAATACCAATTTATAAATTAATATTGACCCAGGATAGTTTCATCAAACAAACACTTTTCACGAAATTGTGTTGGGTCCGAACTTAGCAACGGGGGTTTGAGCAAACCTGATATAAAAACCAGGTTAGAAACTGACTTAACAACGTTGAGACTATGTCTGTGTGTATGTGTGTAAATTTAACAAAAATATTCACTCACTTTTCTCGGAGATGGCTGAACCGATTTTCACAAGCCTAGTATCAAATGAAAGGTCTTATGGTTCCATAGCCTGCTATTGAATTTCATCCCGATCTGTCTTCCGGTCCGGCAGTTATAGGGTAATTTGTAATTTCCTGTTCCAGAAACACCGAAAGTGGTGAAGTACAACTCCAAAAGTAGAACTCACTTCGATTTCTCAGCGATGCTTGAACCGATTGTCACAAATCTTGATTTAAATTAAAGCTCATATTGTATCAGACGTTACTGTGAAATTACATCCGGATCTGACTTTAAGTTCCGCAATTACAGGACGATGAGTGTCCAAGCTTTCAAACCGCCATTTAAAAGGACGATACAAAACCAGTACGCACCGGTACAAGCTGGCACGGAAGAAGAAAACACAACTCGCCTTTACAAACAATGCACACAGCGTGCTTTATATAAATTCGTGCACGCTATAAAGAAAATGCAAACCAAGAACCTTAGCTGATTACTTACTCATTTTCCTCAGATATAGCGTGACCGATTTTGACAAACTTAGGTTCAAATTGAGTTTTTAGAAAATATAGGTATATAAAAATCAAAACTGAGCTTGACACTATTCCAACCGTTAGAGCATATTCAGTTGTGTTCTAATTCTAGATGCATAATTTATGTCAGTCACAAAATTTAAATCTGAATTTTATAACAAGAAAAACTGGTAACCACAGCAGTGTTTTACTCCTGTTTCAAATATACAAAAAATAGAATGGCATCGTAGACCAGTTTTAAATTTGACAGAAGAACTGGTCGAATAAATAAAACTAGAACGGCTTGCTCGGGATTCGTTTGTTCCAGTTTTTGCTCTATTATTGATCTTCCATATAGAACTTCTAGCTGCTGAATTTGCTCTTAGTCATTGTTAGTAGACGGCCTATCAAACTAATTCCGGCTATCCTGGTTCCCGATTTTCGATTCCGGAAGCATCGAAAATAGTGTTTGAATACTCCAAAACATAACTCAGTCTATTTTCTTAGAGATGGTTTGACCGATTTTCATGAACTTAGGTTTAAGTAGAAAGTCTTATAATCTCATATAAAATTCCTGAATTTCATCTGGATCCGACTTCCGGCTCCGGAACTACTGGGTAAAGCGTTGGTAATTTTATAGCGCCACCTAAAGCGACGAAGTGAAAGAGAGAAAAGTTCTCAACTAGGTTCGAAACTGGTCCAACTTCTAGGTCATGATTGTTGCTGGCCATACGAACCAACTTCGGCTATCCTGGTCCTTAAAATTAGGTTGCGGTAGTATTGGAAATAGTGGTCCAAAACTACAAAAAGGATCTACCTTACTTGCCTTCAAGATGGCTAAATCGTTTTTCAAACACTTTTAGATTCAAAGTAAAACTCTTCGGGTTCCATACAGAATCCTTAAATTTGTTGTGGGTTATACTTCTAGTTCCGGAACAATAAAGTGTTTTGATTCGTAGATTGTTTCTATTCAATGAACAGTTCATTTTAGAACTCCACTGTAATATTTCAGATGCTATGACTAATATGAGAAAGGCATCATTACACCACTAGGTGGATTTAAATAGATTTTTTTCATGTTAATAAATTGTATGGTAGAATGCCGATGCGAAGTTTTCTCGTCCTCTAGTTATAGCTGTGACATTACCCACTAATCTTTTTTTTAAATGGCGATAAGCAAAACATAGCCTATGACCAGCATGGGTTTTTTTTCAGGTAATTCAACATTCACTAATCTAGTTCAGTTTTCTTCATATGGTATTATAAGCTTTGAAGAGGATTGATACCATACAGACCACAGAGCTGCATTTGATCGAGTTGATCACTTTACTTTACTGGCCAAGATTGGAACAATTGACCTAACATGCATTTACTGATTGGCTCAAGTCGTATCTCATCAGGACATCTATTGTATGTCAAACACAAGTCACTTGATTTCGTAAACACGTCAGCAGTGTCTCATGGAAGCAACCTTAGACCATTGTTATTATCTTTATTTTTCAACGACGTTAACAATAACCTTCCATCAGGATGCGAACCAATTTACGCAGAGGATCTTAAACTGTTTCTCATTTTCCAATATAAGTCCGATTACAAAGAGTTACAACGATAACTTGACATTTTCTCTAGCTGTGTTTCTGTAATCTCTTTTACCCGCAAGTGAATGCCCATTTTCTGGAGTTATTTTTGTCTCAGGTGCTTCACTTGACAGAGTCTCAACTATTAGTGTTATTGGTGTGAGGCTCGAATTCGAATTAACTTTTAAAAATCATTGCTAAGGCCAATAGGAACTGGAAAATGCTACTATCATCTGGTACCCTTACGAGGGGTTTTGGATTAAGCGAGTAGAAAGTATTCAAACCAGGTTTCTGCGTCATGTTTTCAAGGCCCTTCCGTGGGCAGTAAATCCTACTGATTTACTATTATATGAAGATCGGTGTCGCCTACTTACTGGTCAAATAGATGCAGATTTTTTAAGGATTTTTAAAGACTTGACTATAGGTAGACCCTATCAGCCTGGAGTGAAATCAATCTTCAGTTCAGCAACGCCATCGAACGGCAACACATTCACAATATCATGTCAATTGTATGGATGCGCACTGCTGCTATTTTTGCGCTACTTCCCTACTTCTACGTACGAGATTCGATGCGGACTCGCCAGAGGGCGCCATGCTCGCAAAAAAGGATGTTGCCAATGATTTGTTCGGGAAATGTGAGAGCTGGATATGATGTCTTTGCTACAGGGTGTAGACTGAGTGTAGACAAAACGAACCGATAAGAGCTGTGTGCAGAGTATTTAATAGGGCTTATGAACACTTCCACGATTTCAATATACCATGTGATGTTTTTAAAAATAGGTTAAAGCAACTGACGAAGATTGTAAGACATTTCAGCTGTGTAATTGTGTAGCTATGTAGACTATTTTGCGTGAAAAGAATTCTATACGGTCAACCGTTTTATGCATCACCCAAAAAAAAATGGTCGCGTTTTTTCGATCCATATTTTCCCACTGTGCATTGGATTAACTGATAGACAAGTTTTTCGTCATAATCATAAACATGCGTTTGGTTTCAACAACGAACATCGAAACATTTGTTAAAGTGTGTGTTAAAGCAATTAGCAACATATAAAATTAAGCTTTTTATGTCGTATGCTGAGTGCAAAAAGCTTTAAAGAGGTTCCAAAAAGCACATGTTTCAAGCCACCATCTGTCGTCTCGATTGAATGTGAATGTCGTCGTGAGTATTTACAAAACAGTGATTACAAAAATATTATCTTCACCATCTTCCAGCAGGATGGAAGGATTACACTTTACTTTCGATGTCGCTCATCAACTGGGATTTCCAGGACTCGCCGTGTCATCGATGAATATAAAAAGTCTCTTCTGTACACAATTCGCGCTGGTTAGTAGTTTGATTTGAATGTTACGGGATTTTGAATGCTTTTGTTTGATTTATCTGCACTGAATGCGGTGTCTTTTGATTTTTGTTGAACTGCTATCCACAGTGGAATTTCGAACCACGCCCTGTTATTTGGATTTTGACGATGCCGAGAGCTATCAAAATTGACGAGTATTATTTTTTTCCTGTCTGGTTTTCCATCACCGTCTGCCGGATAATGCACCTTGTTTTCCGACTGCAGTACGTATGTACGTACGTATAGGTTCGATTATTTTCTTCTACATTTGGCATTGGTCCGCATCCATTCCGCACTATCATCGATTGAAGAGGAAATCGATGTACGTGTGTTGGCTCTTGTGGCCACCGTGCCCGGTCGAGTCATGTTCGTGCGAGGGCCAACACCGTCGGATCACGGCGAAGTGGGTCGTCTGGAACTGATTGGATCGCTGGTCGCCGCGCTCGAGTGTCCCCGTCAGACAGTATCCCATGTTGTAGTCGGCCAGCGTGATGTTGGAGGACAGGTACAGCTGGAATCGAAAGGGAGAGAGAGAAAGAGAAATGCAAGGATAAGCGTCGATTGTTGTAGTGTAAGGGATCTATCACAAGGACTAGATTGAATGTGCTTATGAAACAGGTTTTCCCTGGTATAATCTTGTACATGAAGTTTATATGGTTTGACCCTTGATGCCAGAAGAACGATGCACAATGGATAAATTGAAGTGATTCTCAAGAGTTTAGTATGCTTGATTAGTTTGAGTTACATCACCATTACCCCAGATATGGCTAGGGCATGATACAGGATCACCTAAAACAAAACTGGTGTGTCTAACACCAACCTCGATACTTCGAAACTAATCACAACAAATCGACTATTGTCATTCTTAATCTTCACAGCACGATCAATTTCGGTTAAAAACCTTTTTATCCACCTAATGGTGTAATGGAGCCTTTCTCATATTACTTTTATTTTTAAAAATAGCACTAGGAGATTCTGTCAAAAATAAACAACTTCTAACAAAACCTTTTCAATTTGTAAACAGCTATGTCAAGTTGATAAGATTTTTTCTTTATTTTGCATCGTCACAGTAAATTATTAAACAGACTTTATCCAATAAGGAGTCGGGCTCGGAAGAAATTAAACAGCATCCAATGAGACTAAAGGAACTTTAATTTAAGCTTAAGTTTGTAGAAATCGACCAAGTCAACTCTGAGAAAATTGAGTGAGTATCGTTTTAGTGTTTTTTTACCACTGTTTCCGGTACTTCTGGAACCGGGAACTGGGGACCGGTATAGCCGAAGTCGGTTCGTTTAGTAATATAGACTACAAATTAAAATAGTTTTGAGCCAAATTTAGAAAAATTTTACCCTTTTTTGCATGTTTTTTTTAATAACTATTTATTGGAATATGAGTTAAAATTAAATTATTAAGATTTAAATTGGGTGTTCAGCTACAAGTGGTGACTTTTCAGCCCTATTATATGCATGATTTGGTTATTACCATGAAGACATCATTTGCTTCCGTAATTCTGAGATTTTTGTGTAGGGAAAATTGTAAACCTACTTGTATTGTGTAATGGGGAAAAGGAACTTATCTACTAACTTACTAACTAATACAGAGAGCGAACCGATTCAATTGAAAATTGCATCGATTTTTGTCGGAATTTGCTTATAATATTATGTGACATTACATCTAATGGTTCTATATTTGTGAGTCTGTGTAACTCATTTGAACTGAACCAGGGAGGACGCTTCAAAATCATTTTCAGAATTTTATTCTGAACCCTTTGAAGTGTTTTCTTCCTGGTGGAACAACAACTTGCCCAAATTGGTACTGCATAAAGCATGGGTGGTCTGAAAATTTGTTTATACATTAACAATTTGTTTTTCAGACAGAGCTTAGAATTTCTGTTTATAAGAGGATATAAACATTTAATACATTTATTACACTTTGCCTGGATTCCTACAATGTGATCCTTAAAAGTGAGTTTTTGTCATACGTTAAACCTAAGTATTTAACTTGATCAGACCATGTCAATTCCAAGCCATTCAATTTGAGAATGTGATTATTGTTTGGTTGAAGAAAAGAAGCTCTTGGCTTATGGGAAACGATAATTAATTGCGTTTTTGCTAAATTTGGTTTAATTTTCCATTTTGACAGATAATCACTGAAAATATTTAAACTTCTTTGTAGGCGACTGCAGATCACTCTTAGATTTCTACCTGTGGCTAACTATTCAATTTATAAACTTCGTTGTGCAAAAAAATCATATTTTGTACCAAGTACCATAGTAATGAATATATACTGAAATCTGATCTGACATGAAGTGAACCTTATCATTGCAAATTTCAAGGACAAGGATATTAAAAAAAAAAAACATATCTCGCCTGCAGACGATCGCAGACGAGTAATTCAACCACGGTATGAAAGCTCTTTTGGAGTAGTTTAATATGTAATTAGTCTCATTTGCACCTTTCTAAGCCTTTCGACGATAGACAAGTTGAAATTTTGTAAAAAAAACATGAAAAATGGCTCTATTTCATTAATCTGAAATGATAGCAGCATAGTATGTTTGAGAAAGTTGTGTAGTTTTTAATGATGAAAAATTCATATGCATTGAAAAAATATGTGTTTTCTCACAAAAACTGGTTTTAGGACACCATTTTCAGAAAATACATTAAATCATGAATTACACTCAAGTTACGGGAATAGTACCTTCAGCAAATTTGTTTGAAAGAACTTTTCGAACAACTTTGTCCAAGTAACTTAGCCCCTATGTTGGCTCTGAACTAAAATAATATTTTTAACTCACTTTTAGCGGGATTAATCACATAAATAAAATTTGCCAAAAGATGACGTCTATTATTCTGAACAACTTTGCTGAAGATACTGTACCTCAAAAACCACGTTCCTATGAGTTATCAATTTGTATAAGTTGTGTCTATGAAAATATCTGTGAATGCTCCACACAAGGATTTTGAAATATTGCAACCTAGTATGAGAGTCATCAAGTCGAATTATCGATTCGATTTTCTGAAATAATTTTCAACTTGGGATTCTTTCTTGGTAAATTTCACACAGCACCAATCATTTTTTTTATAATAAAATTTTTATTCTGGCCTTTTTGCGTAAAAGCTTTACGTGGCCGATTGGCTTACATTTTTGTTACTTAAAAATATTTTTTGCTATTGGATCTTGTTGTCAACCTTTTTTCAAGGGGGAGATGAGTTTCCATTTCCATCCAACGAGTATCGGGGGTCACTTCGTCCGCGGCTTATCTCATCATCCATTGCATTGTCGGTGTTGTGTGTGATTTCCGTTTTCTTTTCGTTTTCCTTGTTGATCGTAGTCTTGGGCTCGTTGAGAGTTGCTGTAACACATGGATCAATAAGTCCCGAGACAAAGCAGAGATGGCGCTCGTAGTAAACCAGTAACCACGTCTTTCTAGAGTACTAACCTTTGCTTGAAACGGGTCAAAATTTTAAGTCGATCCGACCAGAAACGTGGTCGTACCGACACAAATGCCGCGGAACGCTCGGGTAGACCTGTGGAAGCCGTTACACCGGAAAATGTGAGTGAAGTGACAAAAATTATGATGAAAGATCGTAAAGTGAAGCTCCGCGAGATTGCTGAGAAGACACAGATATCATATGGAAGTGTATTTACTATCCTTCATGAAAAATTGAGCATGAAAAAGGCTTTTTTCCAAGTGGGTGCCGCGATTGCTTTTGATGGAATAAAATGCACCCTGCCACAAGTCGATGAAAACAATGGCGAAATTGAACGAATTGGGCTTTGATCTGCTTCCCCACAGCCCATACTCGCCAGATTTAGCCCCCAGTGACTACTGGCTCTTTGCTGATCTTAAAAAAATGCTCCAGGGAAAAAGATTTGGCTCAAATGAGGAGGTCATCGCTGAAACTGAAGCTTATTTTGAAGCGAAAGATAATTTTTTTTATAAACATGGTATTGAAAAATTGGAAAAACGTTGGAACCATTGTATTACCCTAAAAGGTGATTATGTTGATGAATAAAAAAAATTTTTGCAAAAAAAATGTTGTTTCCATTGTTAGTCTCGGGACTTATTGATCCATGTGTTAGATGCGCCTTGTTGTACATTGGTTGCAGTTGCTGGTTGGTTGGAGGGTAAGTTGTTAACTGCAGCTGGTGTAATTTGTTCTGTAGGGGATACTGATGGTTTCGTTGAAGGGGATGCTTCATTGTTGTTGGTGGCTATCACAGATGTACTGGGGTTCCTTGGGGTTGGTGTGAAGGAAGCACCGTTGTCCTTTGGTGTGGTTATCTTTTTGTCCAGTTTATCACATGGCTTACCATAGTGAACAGCTTTTTGGCAATATTGACATGTGGCCATCTGATTGTCATAGGTATCAAGTGATTTGCACGGAATTCTTGTATCCTGACCGAAAGTCACATAAGAATGTATAGGCCTCTTCAAGCGCATGCGTAACAAACGTACGCCATTTAGAATACCGGGGAAAAAGTTCTTCCACTTTTCTTTTTCGATAGAGAGAATCTCTTCGTATTGGGACATAGTTTTGCGAATATAAGAATCGGTGACACTTGAGGGAAGATCATGCACACGCACTTCTATAGCACTATCTTCCATATATACTGGAATGTTGTACTTAATGTTCTCGTGCTCCACATAGTGCACATTGTGATTATCTTTTGCGAATTGAATTGCATCCAACTCTTCATAAAACTGGATGTAAACAACATTATTGGTCTTATTGCATTGAAGTGAATGCACACGTTTAATGTCAAGATGCATTTGCTCCTTAAGCAAACCTTCAAGTTCTCGTTTTGAAGGTCGAATTTTGCACTGCCTGAAGTCAACAACAATTGTATTCTTTCGTGTCAGTTCGTTTAGTTCACTCATTTCGAGGTCGTTCTATTGTTCACTACACAATACTGTAGTTGGTTTCTTCCGTCCCGAACGTAAGCGGTTTTGTTATATCGACTGACTTGGATGAGATGTAAAAGCGAACTCAGGAGCACTAATCTTTATCAGACTGTATTTTTGTAAGGGCCGTGAAATACTCAGAGTATGAAGTGGAACGAAGAAATGTAGAAAAATTCTCTCGCGGTTCATGCATTGAGAGACTCGAGTTCTTGTAGCATCATCTACCGGACTGAAAATGTTGTATACAATATTGATGAATATCGAGCAGCTTCTGTCAAATTTTCGGCAATTACCAACACTGGCTATAAACCGTGAACATCGTTGAAAGATTGTTTTTGTTTTCAAATTATATGCAGCATGTGGATTTTTTTTACCTGTGTTGTTATATCTATGAAACTAACAAAACAGAATTGATAGTTATGGTTCCGATGATTTTACTGACTATCATTAGATGGTTTTCTACATTTATAATCGAACATTACTTTGATTTTTGCCAAATGAAAGCTGTAATCAGGTTTAGTCCGTTCATTATCTTTTCTGGTGCCAAATCTTTTCAGTTGGTGGATAAAAAACACAATTAATTTGTATTTATTTTCTGAATATTTCTCCGAATCATGTAAATATTTTACGCAGTTCATTTGCCTTTCCATTAAACTTTTACACAAACGATCACATTCTATGTTTTTTTTACTATAATCAATATTTACTGTTAAGAGAAACTGCAGGCGAACCATTGCCAATTGAGTACTAATGCTAATACCACCAGAAAATAGAGAAAGCTTTTCTTTTTCATTCACTGTTCGACCATTGATGTACCGTCGGGAAAAAACCTTCCAACTTGCCCAAGTAGCACGTTAAGTTGCTGTCCTGTATTTTTCTACAGATTGTGCAATTTATCTAATTAGTTCATTTTACTATTGTAGTAACTGTTGTGTTATGGGAAAAGCGCAATTTTTCTGTGTTGTGCAACATATCTTTAATTGTCACGAACATTTATTCACAATTATTGTGCAACTTATACAATAACTCATGCATCGATCACATTGCAAATGCAGCAATTAAATCAACAAAAAAACAATTGTGAAACTCATGGGAACGACTACATAATGTAAACAAGAATTGAATTGATGTTTACAAAAACATAGCAAACATAATATCTAATGAATAAGTTTCACATTTGATTTTCAATACAACTGCCCGTAACACAAACATGGAACTTTAAAACATTCTGCACATAAATAATTGGTAATACTACATATTGTAGAATTGATCTTTTACGTTTTAGGAGATAGAAAATCGACAACGAACTGCAATTTTATGGTGAAACGTTTCTTCGTACACCTGAAATTTTCAAGCGCCTTTGAATGTACGTGTTTTGATGATTGCACATAAATTTCTATGAAAAATAACAATCTATTCTTTTCAATTAATATGATCGGGAGAGTGTTTAAAATATTTATAAGAAAGCTATCAAACATTCATACACATTCTCAGACGATTTTTATCATATTGATGTTTCAATTAATCTGAAAAATCTTGAAATGAATTTTTCTTCAATATTTTCCAATATGGCATCGAGGGTAACAGTGTGTTGAAAAGAAAGTGGTTCACCCAACGTAATGATTTATTTTACCTAAATGAAACGAAATATAAACATGTAGATATTGAAAAGAGAAATTTTTGTTTTTATTTTTATCAGAATAGTTGTTTTTATTTTTATCAAACTAGTTGACTTAAACAACAATATAGTTTAGTCATTCATCTTAGTGAACCCGACATTAGTGTTACGCACTGTAAGTATTATTTTGGTGAGCCAAAGACATCATATTAACAAGGTATCCAGCTCTTACATTTCTCGAACAATTTGTTCATTTGGCAACATCCTTTTTTGCGAGCATGGCGCCCTCAAGCGAGTCCTCATCGAATCTCGTACATAGAAGTAGGGGAGAGAAATGTCAAATTCGTGCGCGCAAAAACAGCAGCACTGCGCACCCATACAATTGACATGATATACCTATTGAATGTGATGCGGTGAGATGGCGTTGCTGAGCTGAAGATTGATTTCGGTCCAAGCTGACAGGGTCTGGGTGAGCCCATGTGCTTTAGTTGCAAAAACAAGTTGCTCAAGCGGTAATATATAACTATGAGAGTAACTATGATGAACTTCACTTTTCATTCAATATCTTTGAAAAGTGATGTCAGGTCTGTTCATTTTTTCGCGAGATGAAAACTGAATATAAATTATCTGATTATAGTTTTGTTTTCATTGCATATCTAATGCTGTATTTCTGAAACTTTTATGATAATATTCTCATATCGGCAAGTTTTACGTTCATTTCAAGCAGATAAGAAACTTATTTGCAAGTTTCGAATTGTTTTTCTAAAAATGAAGAAAACTGCACACACTGACCTAAAATTTCATGAGGCAGTCAACTCAAAACAATGCGGACTCGGCAGCAAAATAGTTTTTCTGTGAGGTTTTTAATTGGGCTTATCATTTTTTGTCTTGCGGGGAGCAAAATTTCACTATTTTTTCTTCACAAAAGATTTACAGTCATTTCAGCATATATTGAGTCCGTTACAATTATGATAGCCATTTGGAAAATTTTTGATAAGTTGAACAATTGTTTTAGTTACTTCGTTTTTACATGACGATGTGAAAATTTTGGCAGAGCTTCTATGACTACTAGTGCAACGTGGGCAAGTTGGTGATTCGCTGCACAATTGTTTTAGATATACTTAAAATTGTTTTATAATGATTTTTTTCGGTATTATCGTAAAACTCAACAGGTATAAGTTGCACAACCGATTTTCATATATTTAAAAATCTTTTTGAACATATATAACATACAAAACAATTGTTGAACCTCTTGAAATTTCAATAAGTTACATTTGCTACTTGGGTGGTTTTTATTTTTTTGGTTTCAACCGGGTTTTCCTGCAAATCAGGAATATTTTAGGAATTATGGGGAACCTTTCTGATTTTTTTCAGAATTTTTCAAAATGTGTTTCATGTGAAAAAAAATGTTCAAAATTATTGATTTTTTTTTAATCACACTTACATTTTTGGTACCACTCTAGATTTTACATCAAAAATAAATCATTTATGAGTACATTACGCTGTATTTTTTTCAGATTTTTAAAAAATGTGGACGGGTATAATATTAGTCTTTGAAAAAATAAATCATTCGGAAAGCCATACGTCTCCATCAAATTGTCATCATCCGATGGAGACGCATAGTATTTAGTTCTAAGATCATACACTAAGGTCTCTTTTTACACGGGGGTTAAGTACCGTGTTAAAAAAATCCGTGTAAAAGAAAACCGTGTTAATTGCGGAAACCGTGCAAAAAAAAACCGCGTGGAAAATTTTAACATGATAATTCCAAAAACCGTAGATTTGATTATTTGTTTGTTTTGTTTTGGATAAAATGTAACTTTTGATAAAATGGAGGGGAAAAAGCTTATTTTTTAACTCCCAAATTTATACAAGGTGCACATAACTGTTGTTTCACAATAAAAACGGAAATCTAAAAAACAGCCAGAGGTTACGAGAAGGGTCCAGTCATACTTGATAAAACACATTGGATGATAAACTAAAACTAGAACACTTAGAAAACGCGTTGTACGACAAGAAAATTAATCTAAATGCCTTCTGTAAAATGCATTCAGTTTTCAAAAAACCGATAATACTTTCAAATTAGAACGTTCGACTAAAGAAGTGCTAGTAATACCACCAATAAACACTTTCACTACAAATCAAGCTTGAGAATCAGTTCTTTTCAATTCCGAAGGTGCGATGTGTAGTAAACACTAACGATCATAACAGTCATTTTCAACTAAACTGAGTGGGAAGACATGGGTATTGGATGCACGCAGAGACCTAATTAAAGTGAAAGAATTCATAGAGATGAATATAAATCAAATAAGAAAAGGTATTACTATGTGTAACGCTCGTCTATTTTTTCTTACGAAAAACAGTACATTTGGCTTAAATACGGAAATACAGCACATCGACTTTGAAAATACAGTACATTTTACAGTACGCTTTTTTCTAAAAATAGTGAATAAAAAACAAAAGCAAATAAATTTGATCAGCATCTTCCGAGGTAAACAGATTGAAAAAATGACATGCGAATACAACTATGTAATGAAAACCGCGAAAAGCCACCGCAGAGATGGGACTCGAGCCCGTAGCAAGCCAAATACGGGTATATCGTTTTGCCTACTAAACTATCCTATATGTGAGACACACATACAAACATCCTCACTGAACATAAGAACCGAGCATGTTCAGCTGTGCTCGGGCCCTACGGCGTTCATTTGTAGTAATTTCTCAATAACAATCCCTCCGCAAGGTGTTTCAGCCCTCAATTAGTCCGTTTTTTTGTATGTTTCACATGCAGGCACATAATTGGCAAAATGATTTAGGAGAATAGGAACTATTTTCGGGTTCGAGTACCGTCTCTGCGGTAGCTTTTTCGCGGTTTTCATCACACAGTTGTATTCGCATATCATGCAAAACTTACTCAATACGGCTCTACGTCTTAACAAGACTAAACAAATCGTTCAAAGCAAGTTTGTAAACTCAATTATTTATTAATTTCTTTTTAGGGCATTTAAAAATTTGTCAAAAAATGTGCGAAAGTAATAATAAAATTTTTTGAGAAGCGGATGTTTTTGATAATGATTTTGATTTAGAGTATATTTTCTTTTTGGTTGAGACATTTTTCTTTTTTTTTATCATCAAAGTTTCGCTTGATTGTTGTGACGCGCTCTGAACAAGAATTATTAATGAAAAATTTGTGTGTGTTGTTGTTGTGTTCTTATTCACATTCGCTACGTGTTGTTACTGTTCTTGTACTGCCACAGATCGAAATTCGATGCATTGAAGATTTAAAATTCTGTAAATGTAAATTTTCGTGTGAAAAATACAGTATATTTCAGTGTAAAAATACAGTACAAATTAAAATACAGTAGATTTGAGGGTAAAAAGCAGTACACAGTATTTGAGTCTAAAATACAGTACAATACTGTAAAATACAGTACGGATACGAGCGTTAACTATGTGTCATGCTGAAGCAACTCATTTCATCGGCGTAAATCATAATACTACTAGAGCTATATCATTCAAATGGGTATGAAATACTGTAATGCTCTATATGATGAAGAGTTGAAGTAAATTTGAATAGTTCTTCAAAGCTCCGAAATTCTCGATGATATCAATGACGATGCTGACATCATACACCACAACTGAGCGGAAGAGACGTTGTCGTGTAATTTACGACAGGGGTTCAATATCTGAAGACTGATTAATAATTTTATGGAACGACAGTCAATACTCCCGTGAATTGTTGAATGAATGATTTTAGTTAACTTTCAAACTTTAAATTAACTCTCATAATCGTTTTCTTACAGACAACCTGTTCCCTTTGTTAAAATTTTTCTCAAAAAAACAAATGACAGTTCTTTTTAAACTCTCATCAGAAACCGTGTTAATTGCAAAAACCGTGTAAATAAAAACCGTGTTAATTCCGGAATCCGTGTAAAAAAAGCCGTGTATAAAAAAACCGTGCGAAAAAAAACCGTGTAAAAAGAGACCTTAGTGTATATCACATGCCCTTAGAACTAAATACCATGCGTTTCCATCTACAACTTGAGTTCAGGGCTAAATAAAAAAATTTCATAAGGAAGGATCGGTGAGAGAAACATGAATCAGAACTAATAAATTGACAAATATTTATGTTTTAATATACGGTTTAAAGTTTTTATTCATGAATTGATAAGCCATTTTACATTTATTTTACATTTTTTTTACATTTATTGTACTCAAATCAAATAATACTTATATTTAGTGAAAATTTTAAAGGACAATTAAATTATAGTTCTTTTGCAAAAAAAAGTATTCCTAGATACCAAGCGCAAAATCAAGGAAAATTAGAAACCAAGCGAAATCTAAAAAACTATGAGTTTTAAGGTAAAATGTTCGTCGACGTTCTGTATCACATGGTATGAATAGCCAAGTTGCCTGAAACTGCTCAACAAGACAGCTGAAGTCAAACGGCTTAAGCTCATAAAGACGGATTAATCAAACAGAGATCGGACTGACAGTAAATCCGTCGAAACAAATGTATAAACGAGAACACCTTGCTACTCGAATAAGGAGTATATCGAAAATAAGCTATCCACAAATGTTGTTTTCAAATAATGATAGAAAACGATATTTCATTCAAACTAAAAATGTATCCTTTCAAACTGAAAATGGAAACTTGAGCATAATGAAAACCGGATGAAATTTAAGTCATTCCTTCGCGAATTTTCGAGCTTTTGATCGAACACTCTTCATCAAGTTCCAGACAAGCGTTGCATCGCATTTTGTGGACGCTTGAGCCCAAATTGTTTTGAATTCCTGCATGTTCCCAGCTGCCTTACCAGTCCTCTTGAAGACTCTCTTCACGATTGCCCAGTAACGATCGATGGGACGAAGCTGAGGGCAATTTGGTGGATTGATATTTTTCTCAACGAAATTTATACACTTTTCCGCAAGGAAATTGAGAATTGTTTTAGCATAGTGAGCCGACGCTAAATCCGGCCAAAACAGTGGAGGTGTACTATGCTTCTTATATGAAGGCAGCAATCTCTTCTGGAGACATTCAGATCAATAGATTTCTGCATTTATAGTTCCGAAAAATGGACCTTTCGACCGAATTTCTCCATTTGAATCGATCTGTCCGCATCGCTCACATCCTCCCCAACGACGATACTAAAGTATTGTGGACCTGGAAGGGTTTTTGAGTCCTCTTTTACATAAGTCTTATTGTCCATCAAAATGCATGTATCCGGACACAGTAAAAGACGGGAATACAATTGGAAGAACCGGGTTTTCTGCTTATTTATGGTAGCTCATCCAAAGAATAGTGTTCCCCAAACTTATTAATGATGGTTTTAACACTGGCATGATAAATTCCAAACCGCTTCGCCAATTTGCGCATAGTAATACCTTTCTCACTTAGCCATGTGTCCAGAACCTTAATTTTCACTTGCTTTTCAATACATGATATTTTGAATAAGCAGAATTTTAACCGCACAGACAAGTAAACAAACAAAAGCTGTCAGCCAAACGCACCGCATGCTGTGATCTGAGCATAAAAAACCATCACAAATACATGCGTACAACACAAATGTATGTGTATAGCTTATTTTCGATACACTCCTTAAAAGTGCGTGGCGACGATATCGTGGTGGTTCATGAATGCGTGATTCATTCATTCCTATCATACGTCAGCTGAAGTTGGACAGCTACGATCGGCAGGGCATGTCATCAGGATAACAGACGCAAACATTTGAAAATGGTTCTTGTATGTGATTCGGAAGGGTCAAGAAGGAAATAGTAAAAAACTGAAAATATTAAGTTATAAAGAACATTTTGTTTGTATAGAAAATCGACAATGCGAATTTATACGTTATTTTTGGGTCTTCGGGACTTGCTGCAGGCGCTTCGGCTTGATTTCTATCTGGTTTCCAGTATTCTTGTAATAGCTAACCTCGAAACCTCTAGACTATCTCGCAAGATGTTGATGTTAGAAACGAATTACAACCGTCCGCTGGCACACATGTTTACTAATGCATTCCCTACATCATTGCTTGGTAAATCGACCCAGGCGTGCGCGTGTGTAAATAACATAAGGAATAAAATTCTTTTATCATTATTAATTACGTCAATACTCAAGCCCTGAGCTTAAGTTGTAGATGGAAACGCATGGTTTTTAGTTCTAAGGGCATTTGATATATGATTTTAGAACTAAACACCATGCGTCTCCATCGGATGATGACAATGCTATTGAGACGCATGGCTTTCCGAATGATTTATTTTTTCAAAGTCTGATATTATACCCGGCCACATTTTTTAAAAATATGGAAAAAATACAGCGTAATGTGCTCATAAATGATTTATTTTTGATGTAAAATATCCTACATTGTAAGTGAGATTAAAAAAATCGAAAATTTTGAACATTTTTTTGCACATGAAATACATTTTGAAATATTCTGAAAAAAGTTAGAAAGGTTCCCCATAATTCCTAAAATATTCCTGATTTTTTTCAATTTTTTCAGAGGTTTTCGAAGAAATAAATAAAATGAAAATCAGAAGAACCATCCTAACTTCACCAATAAGGCAGTTAAAGGGTTAAAATTTTGGGAAAATCATCTCTAATATAAACCCTTTCAAACAGCGTATATCAATGTTTGATCTGTTGAGGGGCAGTTTTTATATGCAAACCCGGCTACACCCTTGGTTTTTTTTTTCGTACCATATTATAAACATTCGTTGGATACATAATAAAAGGTGCAATTGCTCAACCACCGAATGAGCGGGAAAATTAACTTATCTTTCTTTTAATTACAAATTGTGCAAAGAAATGTGTGTTGAACTCGATATTGCGAACAATTTAATGGATGATGACTCAACAATTTTTTCAGATTCTTCGGAAAATCAATAAAACCTTTTTAAATAAATATGTGATTCCAGATATATGATTTATTAGTGTTTTACTTAGAAAAATATCAAAAAAAAAAATTTCCAATTCCAAATTTCCCATGAAAAAACCCGATTGTCCAATTTTTATTGGGTTTTAAAGTCAAACAGATGGCTCCAGTTGAAAAATAAGTCAGGTATTTATAGTGTTATCAGTCTTTGAAAAGACACCTTAATATGATTGCTTACGTTGTAAATGACATTTTATATAAGTGAATGAAAGCGCGCCTTTGAAATGTTTTTACCCTGAAACAGAGGCTTGTTGAGAAGTGCTACTCTAGGTATATTATATGTGAAAGCCACAACAGTTTGACTTTTTTCTTGTTAGATTTGCACAATGTAATTGAATATTATATGTTCATTCCTATGTCAGTACATAAATTTACATTTTCTATATTTTATCTACCTTCCGTTAGAGAATCCGGAGTCATCTTCAGGAGCCCTCGAAATTCGTTGGGATAACATGAATCTTCATCCAAACACCGGTGCTGCGTAGGAAGACATGATCCCAAATCCTCGAGCACGGCGACAAAAGAACGTCCTTGTAGAATTGATGTATTGAAAGGTAGATGCTTTCATGTGCAAAATGCGAATCAAGATGTAACGTTAGAACCAGCTACAATTCCGCCTCTTCTCTTCTATTGGAAGTCATCCGGCATATCAAGCTTCAAAGCGACTTGCGATGCCGGGTAAATTGAAACGCTTGAAGCTGCGAATCCTGATCGGGGAAGCGGGTCGCCAATGTGATATAGCTAGGCGTGCAATTTTTTGCCATTTCCAATGTATTCATAGAAATCAGAGCATCGGCGGAGGAGCTTTGAAATATTACGTGGAAAATGATAATAAATTTTATTAAAGAACTCCTCACTCGTGCGCTCTCACTTTCAGCAAAGCTGATTTGGATATCAAAGGAAGGTCGCATTTTGCTGCTTTTCTTCTCTTTCGAGTCCGGAACCGTTCTGAGGGAGGTGGAATCAACTGGGAAGTGCTTTTGCTGCGGTTCGATTCGTAATCACTGGCTGGGCCGGAGATCTACATATCTATCCAGCCGCATACTCATTCCACCCGAAGACCTAATGCCGACAAAGCGCTGACTTTACGATTGGTTCCGGTTGGTCGAAAAAGCTGATTTAGACTTCAAACGAACCCTGAATGGGGCTTTGTAATTTTTAGTAGCGCTTTGAGGATACATGCATCGATGGGCGCGGTTTTTTTCCTATTGAATTCAGCATTTGAACTCGCTGTGATTTCCATTTACCGAAACGATTCATGTGTGCGGAATATGATGATTTTTTGTTTTCTAGAACCTGCTCATAGCCGGATCTACAAATATTGAGTTTGATTGTTTAAGAAGTGGTTGAAGCAATCTCCGAAATAAAAATTTCTTTAGGAAACATGATTATTTAAAAAAGTTAAACCGAAGTGCAAAAACAGCAAAAGAAGTAAGTTCTGTGTTTCAGTCAATTTAGTTGGATAGACAAAAATATTGTTTTGTGCAAGTATTTCAACATTAGATGTTTCGAATGTTTTTTTATTATTTAAAAATATATTTTTCAAGCTCTGAAATGCCGTGGACATTTTTCCATGTTTGAAACCTAGACTACGACTATTCTTTCTAAATTAACAACTGTTCTTGAACATTTTGAGAACGAGATCCATGTCCAACGACAAAAGCGGAGTTGTGTTCTTTCTTTCATTTACCCTTTTCAGTCATTTTCGGTTTTCAGTGATGATCGTTAACTGTGCAGTATCGATATTCAACCGAAGCTGACAGAACACAGTAAACAATGATTTTTACCTGTTGGTTGAAAAGACAAGAACATCGAAACATCTAAATCAACAATTGGAAATAACAATGCGACCATCGAAAAAGGGTTTCCATCCACCAAAACATAAAAGATTTGTTGCTTCCATTGACTTTAATGCTTCAGTGATTGCTCAAAATCGTCCATACTGTAACATGATATGTTTTTGAACATAAACCGGCATTGACTTAGTTACGATACATGTAGCGATCAGACGCTTGTTGTTTTGTTTCAAATGATAATTGAACTGAAACTGACAGTGAACCGAGTTCATCGAGGAGTCTTATTCAGATACTTGAGAAAGCGCAGATCATTTTATCCTGAGTTTATCTTTGGTTAAGGAGGAAATAGAGTCTAAGGGATGAAAAAACACCATTTTTGCGAATTTTGTTTAAATTCAAATGTTTTGCATAACACAAAGCATCACTCGAATTTGTTTCGTTGCAAAATATTGAGAAAAAAGTCGCTAACGGAACAGTTTCGAGGACGCGTTTTAGAAATCATGATTGGCGGTGTCCACTGTATCTCAGCGCAGCAAAATCAGAAGGTGTCTAGGAGAGGTTTTCCTAGTCCCCTACGTTTTTTATTTGATATTTTTTTGATTTTTTCTGGATTTAAAAAAAAATAAACTGCGACTTTTCACGACAAAATCCACCATTTGAAAGCTGGAAAGCCTTCCGAAAGAAACAAAAAATTAAAAGGAAAACGTTATGGTTGAGTGTGTTCTATGTAGAAAGTGTGTGCCAAATTTGAAAATAATTAGACAAGAAGTTTTTGAATGATGATTGGTACGGACTTATAAAACGTGATTTCGAATAAATCGCGATTAAAGTTTGTTGTCTATAAAATCGAAGGAAATAATTTATCTGTCGTAGGGCCTAACACTTTTTAAAAATCGTAAGTTTTCTTTGTATTTCTTTATAATAAAACATTTCAAGTATCCATAATTTGTAATGAAAACCGTGAAAATGTTTCCGCAGAGACCCAGGGTAGTTTAATTGGCAAAGCAATTTCCCCGGTTAGGAGCTTGCTACGGGTTCGAGTCCCGTTTCTGCGGTAACATTTTTTCGGTTTTCATTACATAGTTGCATTCGCATCCCATTTTTCCGATCTGTTTCAAAAATGTTTTGTCAAATTTTCAAGTTTATCGAAGAAGAACTCTTTGGCCTGTGCGCCGAGTTCTAGCCTCTTCGCAGTATAAGAAAAGCGAAAATAAAGGCCTACAACTTTCAGAGTTTTGTTCCGATAGGCTTGAAAATTTGACAAAATTTGAAATGGTTTACCATTAGAAAATACAAAGAATGAATAAATGACTTTTCAAAAGTGTTAGACCCTATTCGGTCCTTAAACAAGGTGACGCAGCAAAAACTAACATGGATTCCGGAATACCGTACAATTATTACAATTATTTCATCAACATCAGCAACAACAATAATAACTACAACACTAACTACGACAAAGACGACGAAGAAATTGACAAAGATGCGAGCGGTGCCTCTCAATCTTCGAATGATAATAAGTAGAGTTAGGTATTGATTTGATCACAATGTAGTATTCAGGAAGAATAACAGAATTTACATGACATGTACAGTATTATGAAATAGACATCAATTGAATTGGAATGCATAGATTTGTCAATGGACAGGACTGTATATTTAAATATTCTGGTTTAACCCACCTGTAGTGGTGTAATTATACTTTTCTCAAATTTCTTATACTTTCATAAATATCACTAGAAGATTCTGTCGCAAAATTTTATTTAAAACGTGAATATAAATTAGAAACTTTTTTTTGATATAAACTAACAGAACCTTTTCAATTTGTAAACAATTATGTTAAATTAAAAAGAATTTTTTTTCGCATCGTCACTCTGAATAACGATGGATGCAATTTTAAACACACTTTACCCTATAGTTCTGGAACCGGAAGTCGGATTTGAATGAAATTCAATAGCAACCTATAGGGCTAACATATAAGACCTTTCATTTGAACCTACGTTTCTAAAAATCGGCTAGGCCTTCTTTGAGAAAAACAAGTGACTTTATTTGACACATACACACTCATAGAATTGAGTCGAATGTTATATGACAGTTTTTACTAGTCGATTTTTCAAGTGATTGCCTAACCTTTCTAGACCCAAACCTTCATTCACGAAGTCTTTTTGCCTTTCTCATATAGAAAGGCTTTGCAATCACTGTAAAAACCGACTTTTCAACCGCGGCCTGAAGGGCCGAATGGAATATATCATTCGACTCAGTTCGACGAACTGAGCAAATGACTGTGCGTACGTGTGTGTGTCTGTATGTATGTGTATGTTACATACATACGAAAATGTGCACTCGATTTTCTCGAAGATGGCTGAACCGATTTTCTACATAGCGTGCTATTAAACTTTATCTGGGGCCGACTTCTGGTTCAGAAGTTAGGGGGTAAAATGTGCAAAATGAACTAAAAAAGTGTACTCGATTTTTTTCAGAGACCACTCATCCAATTTTTACAAGCTTAGATACAAATGAAAGGTCTTACAACCCCATATAACATTACCAAATTTCATCCGGGTACGACTTCCAGTCTCGAAATTACAGACTGATAAGTATAAGGATCTCATTTTCAGGAGAGTGTTTTTCTACATGGCACGGAAAAATCAAACCAAATACGAACCTCGTACATTCCAATAACCGAATAATTTTTCAAATACGTTGGCTTTAAGTATACCGGATCATAGTTCCTGGTGCCGGATGAATCGGAAAAGTGCTCGTGTGCTCTAAACAGGAAATCACTCCAATTTCTCAGAAATGGTTAAACCGATCTTCGCAAACTAAAATTTAAACCTAAAGCATTATGTTTCCATAAATTGATGTAGAATTTTTTCCACATTCGGCTTCCGGTTTCATCTATGTCAGTTCCCAGTTGCCGGTCGAAATGTATGCCCAAACAAGCTTTTTTGTTCCTATTTAATATTCAAAGTTTCTTTGATGAATTCCTTAGCAATAATAATGAAGACATTAGTTATATGAGAAAGGCATTATAGCACCATTAGGTGCATTACAACAGGTTTTTACGAAGTATACGATTTACGTAACTCGTTTTGCGAACGAAATCCCAAATAATGTAATCTTTTTTACGAAGTCAATTCCAAATAGACTATTTTCACGTATTTTGCAGAACATAAAATTTCGTTCGAAATGTTCTAATGCTGTATTTTAGAAACAGATATGACGAACAGAAACCAGAAAACATGAGGACGGGTTAAGTGTGATGGGTAAGCCGATGATTGGGTTCGATTTCCAACCCCGCACATAGGGTCAGAAAAAAAAAATGCAAAACTAACAGCGTTACCGTTTTTCTGTCATATTTTTGAACGCTTATAACTCAGTCATTTGTTGATGAATTTATATAATTTAACTACCAATCGATTCGAAAACATTTAACTTAAACTTATGCGGTAATGTCATCGAGTATATCAATTGCATACCATTGAAAAATTGGTTTGAATTGATCTATGTTTTCACGAGCCAATGACAGTCGCAGTGAATGATGTCACACTCTCGTCCGATTTGCGCAGTATGAACTATAGCACAAAAGGGAATCTATAAATATATGCTCGAATACATTTCTGCTTTAGTTTACCCATGGCTTATCTTGATTCTCCGGTAACAAGCAGGCCAACTTAGAATTATCGGCGATAGATTTTTCGAACCTAATTTGAAGCGCCTGTATCACTGTGATTTATTGATAAATTTTCCTCATTTAACTTGATTCGAAACAGTTTAAAAATGTTTTAATTTGTCAACGGGTAGTTTGCATATTGAAATCTCCTTTTACATACGAACAACACGGTGGCGCGCAAATAAATTCAGTATAAAGTTGTGTTATGATGATAATCATAGATAATTCTTTTTCATTAAATGTGGCCAAATACAAATAACTTTTTCTCAGCATAATCCCTCAGACCCTATTATTAAACCAAACACAAATCGTGTCACCTAATTGAAGTATAAAGCATAATATTTTGGTCGATTCTTGCTTCCAAGAATCTTATAGAAAGGATCCAGATTAAGTGTAGCAAAAATAATGCAATGAAAATCGTTATGCAGTATTGATTTGCTGTTGTCCCATCAGGAATAAAACGCTTCAAAAGATACGGAACTTAATACAAATAAGTTGCACAGACTCACATATATTGAATTATCAGATGCAATAAAATACAGTATTAGAGATAAACTCAAGACAAGCTGATTTGCGATTTTACATGTATCATTTAAATCCTTACTACACTCGGGTTACCGTCAGTTTCAGTTAAATTATCATTTACATCAAAACAATAAGTGTCTTATCACTACATGCGTTGTAACAATGATAATGTCCGTTCATGTATTAATAAAATCAAGTTACAATATGAATAAAATTAAGGAATTTGGTTGCGTATGCATTGGTTCCTTAATATGCAAAAGTGAAAATCAACTAAAGTAACAAAATATGTTCTACGGAGTGTGTCACATATTTTCTTCCTTGTATTGCTGGCATTCTATTTTCAGACACTTTCCGAAGATTATCGACGCTTTTTAACGAAGCATCATCAAAATTACTCTATTACTGAGTTTATTGGTTGACTGTTATTCAAATTTTTCACATTCACATTTTTCGATCAAAATATTCAAAATCTTCCCTAATAGCGGTTTATAAAATGATTGAGTTTGTACGTTCTCTATCTTGAAAATTATGATGATATAAAATCGTTTCATTTGTCCAGATTTATATCTTAAGGTTGTTCATATCCAAAATTGATCTTTTAGTAACTTTGAAATCATCATAATTGACTTTCATTTAAAGGATATTTTCCAAAACTTTTCAAATGTAAAAATTTGTTGAAGGCATCAAAATGGAGAAGAATCAATTGTTCTGAAAGAATCTAATTGTCATTTTGATCATTCGCCAAAAATGTAAACAAGTTTGTAATTTGTGACTTTTAGTGCATATCATCATTTTTATTTTTGTATTCATTAGGGTACCTTAGAATTATTTTATTTTTAATGTAATCGTGATAGGTCGTGTCTTGCATACAACCCTCTAATTTTTTTTGTGATGTTTTTTCACATCCACTTCACATTTATCTTCCATGTTCTTTTTATCTGTCCCTTCCCATCAGGAAATTGATGAGAAGCCACGGCAAGACACAAATCTTCAAGTAACTAGGGAAACGTGCAACTTGAGCTAATTAGTTATGATTCCTGTATCCTGTATCGACAATATGAGCTATCTGTTTGAGGAAAGGAAAACTTAACTTTAACTAATTGCGTGAAGTCTTTTCGTGTTATTTATAACCTGATCAGAAACACCACTTCGCGGATACAAAATTATTGACAACTGCTGCCTCTTCCGCTAGTCAGACCAAAGTCAGAAATCGAAGTTTTTAAATCCTTAGGCTACCATTTGGTAATCCTTAGGCTACCATTTGGTAATCTTCGTTACAGGAACTTGTAAGACGAAGTTTGTAAATCGCGTTTAATCGAAACCAAAATTTTAGCAATAGTTATCCCTTTCTAGTGGACCGTCTTGACCATACCAACTAGATCCCTTTTGCGTTGTAAAGCAAAAACTAACATTTTCCCACACATTTCGGTCTCATTCGGCTACAAAGCTGTTATCATATCAGCGAGAGAGCCACAGAATCACGAGGCGCCAGTGCCATGGGTAACTCATTTGGGTATTGAAGCAAACCTTCAATTGAATGGCAGTTCATTTGCGGTGCCTCAAGTTGATGATTTGTATCGGATAATTTATGAGATCAATAATCGATAAATTGAATATGACTTATGACATCCATTTTATATTTTTGATGCTGGCGACAAACTTTTTCACCTTGATAAGATTAGCTACTATGAGCTTCTATTTTAAATCAACACACAGACGTTCCTAGGCTGTGGTGCCCACTTGGTCACTGTTTTTTTGTGCTCATGACAATGGTCGTAGATCTGGTTTTGTGATAATGTAAATTGTGGTATGTGGTTCTTGTAATGGTTTGTATGGAATGTAGTGGTAATAATTGTAATCAGAGATGGCATTTCACTGATAAGTTTATATTAAACACTGCGGATACATTTACTCCGCTCCATACAAAGAGGAGAGTGCACTTCTTCTCAGTGTCCAGACAGACAGACTCCACCTCAGAGAATTTATTAGTTCTGCTCAAGCACTTTGGTGCGATTCAGTAGAGGAGGTAAAAGGAAATAAACAAACGCACTCATGATGCGTGCACACTTTACACAACAGTGGTGTATATATGTGAAAGAGAAGAGCTCTCGTTGAAGTTGTCAGTGCGAGGGGAGAAATTTTGCTTGCTCTTCGTTACACAGAGAAGATGGACATCTCTGAATGTAATAGTAATGTAATAAGGTAATAATGGTAATAGTAATAACAATAATAATCTTTTAAATGGGTTTACCTGTTGGGTACTTGTTTTTTTTTTTTTTATTCAATAGTAACATGTTTGAAGGCACACTGCTTAAGCTCTTAGATGCCAAGGGCATTTTCTTATTTTAAATTAAAACTAACTTAAAACTAGGGTATTATCATTAGGGTAGTGGCGAATTCCGGTCGCAATGGTCGATTCTGCAAATTCAGTCTGCATTATACGTTTCAATGGGTCCGCGGGAAACACCCCCAGGTCACAGAGACCCAGCGGGTGGCCCGCATGTTGTTCATCGATTGAAGCAGTTTTCCCGTGGGCGATGCCTTTGCCTAAGAGAATGAAAGAAGTATAGAGAAGTAATTTTGTGGAAAACGGGATGAAAAAGGGGGTATGAGAACGAATGACCAAACACGATAAAGATCTAATTAGTTGACATCGAGATGGTGGAGAAACGGAGAAAGGGGGAACGAAGAAGTTAGTGACAGCAAAAAGATCTTGTTATTTTATACAGAGATGGTGTGGAGGCGAGGGATTTGGAGAATCGGGCGAATGTTAGTCTCGAACCTGCAGGTGAAGATTATTCTTAGCCTCGACAAGAGAGAGGAAACTACGGATTACACTTGTATATTAATGTGTTTAAGGTACTGGTATATGAGAAGCATATATAAACTATCCCGACTCGCCAACACATCCCGAACCGGAACATTGGACGGTCTACCTCGGGCCCTAAGGGATTCCAGTAGCTCCGACCTGACGTCGCGATACTCTACGCACGACCACACGACATGCTCGATGTCCTGATAACCGTCGCCACAGGTGCAGAGACCGTCCAGATAAAGCTCTCAAGTGTTCCCATATTTTCCCCAGAAAATAGGGGGGATACTTTCCTGGCTTCATTGCCCGGAGAGCTTCTATTGAACTTAGACTGTCCGTGACAATGAAGTAATGATCTTTGGGCAAGGTTTCAATGATCTCAAGAGTGTACTGAATGGCAGCTAGTTCTGCGACGTAAACTGAAGCTGGATCACTGAGTTTGTAAGAAGCGGTGATGTTTTGATTGAAGATGCCGAAGCCTGTGGACTCGTTGATGTATGATCCGTCAGTGTAGAATATCTTTTCACAGTTGACTGTTCTGAATTTGTTATAAAAAATATTGGGGGCCACTTGAGGGCGTACGTGATCCGGAATTCCACGAATCTCTTCTCTCATGGATGTGTCGAAAAATACAGTGGAATCAGAAGTATCCAAGAATAGGACACGGTTGGGCACAAACGAAGAAGGGTTAATATTCTGAGCCATGTAATCAAAATACAAGGACATAAAACGGGTCTGAGAATTGAGCTCGACAAGCCTTTCGAAGTTTTCAATCACTTTCGGATTCAAGATTTCGCATCGGATTAGCAATCGATATGAGAGATCCCAGAATCGGTTTTTCAACGGTAAGACGCCCGCCAACACTTCGAGACTCATCGTATGAGTTGACTGCATGCAACCTAAGGAAATACGCAAGCAACGATACTGGATTCTTTCCAGCTTGATGAAATGAGTGTTCGCCGCGGATCGGAAGCAAAAGCATCCATATTCCATAACGGACAATATCGTTGTTTGGTACAACCTGATCAGGTCTCCTGGATGGGCACCCCACCACGATCCGGTTATCGTACGAAGAAAGTTGATTCTCCGTTGGCATTTTTGTTTCAGATATCTAATGTGACATCCCCAGGTGCCTTTGGAGTCGAACCAGACCCCGAGATATTTAAATGTGAAGACCTGAGCTATGGTTTCACCCCCTAGTTGAAGCTGTAATTGTGCTGGTTCTCGCTTCCTTGAAAATACAACTAGCTCAGTTTTCTCCGTAGAGAAATCGATACCCATTTGAAGAGCCCATGTCGACAAGTTGTCGAGGGTATCTTGTAATGGTCCTTGGAGATCGGCAGCTTTGCGTCCTATAATAGACACAACGCTGTCGTCGGCAAGTTGTCTTAGCGTGCAAGATGTGTTGATACATTCATCAATATTGCTTACGTAAAAATTGTATAAAAGGGGGCTTAAACATGAGCCCTGAGGAAGACCCATGTAACTGAATCGTTTTGTCGACAAATCACCATGCGCGAAATACATGTGTTTCTCGGACAATAGATTATACAAAAAGTTATTCAAAATTGGTGAAAGACCATGCTGATGCAACTTCTCAGATAGGATGTTTATGGAAACTGAGTCAAAGGCCCCCTTGATGTCGAGGAAAACTGACGCCATTTGTTCTTTACGAGCAAATGCCATTTGAATTTCTGTTGAGAGCAACGCAAGACAATCGTTCGTTCCTTTGCCCCTGCGGAAACCAAATTGTGTATCTGAAAGCAAGCCATTAGTCTCCACCCAATTGTCAAGACGAAAGAGAATCATTTTTTCGAACAATTTCCGGATGCAGGAAAGCATAGCAATCGGCCGATACGAATTGTGATCGGAGGCTGGTTTTCCTGGTTTTTGGATGGCGATCACTCGCACTTGTCTCCAGTCGTGTGGGACAATATTACCCGTAAGAAACTTGTTAAATAAATTCAACAAGCGCCTTTTCGCAGGGTCAGGGAGATTTTTCAACAAGTTGAATTTAATTCTGTCTAGCCCCGGGGCTTTATTGTTACACGACAAGAGTGCGAGTGAGAACTCTACCATCGAAAACGGTGTTTCGTTTGTATTTGATGTCGCGGCGCGGGTGGTCTTCTGTTCCGGAACAGAGTCTGGGCATACTTTTTTAGCGAAATCGAATATCCAGCGGTTGGAATATTCCTCGCTTTCATTCGTGGCGTTTTGGTTGCGCATTCGTCGGGCTGTGTTCCAAAGAGTGCTCATCGATGTTTCTTTTGATAATCCTTCAACAAACCGTCGCCAATAACCAAGTTTCTTTGCTTTGACTAAGTTCTTCATTTGCTTGTCTAACGCCGCGTAATTCCGATAATTATCGGGTGTTCCATTTTTTCTGAACTTTTTGAACGCTAAAGATCTTTCCGCGTTCAGTGATGAGCACTCTTTGTCCCACCACAGGTTAGGAGGACGGATGTTGGTTTTCGCGCCAGGTTCACCGTTTCGTCTGAGCTTGAGTCGCGGTGTCGAGAATCAAGCCAGCCAACAACGTGTACTCTTCCTCCGGAGGAAGTTCTTGTGTTGATTCTAGTTTCTCAGATATCGAATTTGCGTAGTATTTCCAATCAATATTTCGTGTGAGGTCATACGAAACATTGATTGTCTCCGATGGTCTTAATCCGTAGGCGATTGAAATTACGATAGGTAGATGGTCGCTACCGTGGGGATCGGGGATCACCTTCCACGTGCAATCCAACCGTAGCGAGGTCGAGCATAAGGATAAATCCAGCGCGCTTGGTCTTGCTGGTGGTGGCATAAAACATACTCTTCTGGAATGGCTCAAATCATACTTAACGAATCGTGTACAGGTAGTCCGCTTCCAAAACATTCTGTCTGAACCAATTAATGTAACATCTGGCGTACCTCAGGGTTCTCACTTAGGGCCTCTCCTTTTCATTTTACATATAAACGACATTTCCTTCATACTCAAAAATCTGAAAGTGCTTATATATGCAGACGACATGAAACTCTTCATGGAAATTAAAAATATCAACGACGCTGTAATATTCCAGAACGAAATCAATCTATTCCACATTTGGTGCTGCAAAAGTCTACTCCAACTCAATGTAAAAAAATGTAACTCAATAACTTTCAGTAGGAAAAATGAAACTATACCCACAAACATACATCTAGGAAATCAGCTTGTAGAAAAATGTAAAATTGTAAGAGATTTAGGCGTAATCTTAGACTCCAAGCTCACTTTTGTGGAACACTACAATACCATAATCAATCAAGCAAATAGCATGCTGGGCTTTATTAAACGCTTCAGTCATAACTTTCAGGACCCATACACAATAAAATTATTATACACTACATATGTCAGACCTATTTTGGAATATTGCAGCCTAGTATGGAATCCATATAATATTATTCACGAAGAACGCATCGAATCTATTCAAAAACAATTTCTTTTATATGCACTTCGTAAATTAAACTGGACAGCATTTCCTCTACCATCATATGAAGCACGCTGCATGCTCATCAATATACAAACACTTAAAGAACGCCGCGACCTTGCAATGCTTTATTTTATCAGCGACATTATTTCTCAACGCATTCAATCACCTTCTTTATTATCGCAACTAAATTTTTATACACCTAGCCGTCAATTACGAACCAGGAAATTATTTTTAGAAAGAAACACTAGAACAAATTATGCAAAATACAGTCCAGTCAATCGAATAATGCGCCATTACAATCAATACTGCGAACATCTTGACCTTACTATGTCAAAAAATCAAATCAAATCTCAGCTTTGTCGTAGAAATAATGCGTAGTATGTAAGTGAACATTGTAAACAATTTATATGTAGTCTACATTTGCTTGACGAAATAAATAAATAAATAAAATAAATAAATAAATAAAATACAAAAAAAAAATTATCTAAAAACTCAGCTAAATCGGCCACGTAAAGCTTGTACGCAAATAGGCCTGAATAAAATATCTTTTAAATAAAATCCGTGTCATTTCTCCGGTATTCAAAATAGTCATATTGAAGTTATCGCAAAGATCATAGATCGCGGTTGATCTGTTGTCATCATGAAGACAACCCCATCCCGCACCGTGAGAGTTAAAGTCTCCTAAAACTAACGTCGGTGCGGGAAGAAGTTGCATGATACTGCTGAGCCAGTGGTACAAAACTGAGGCTCTAGGGGGAATGTAGATGGAAGCAATGCAAAGGTCCTTGCCTTTCATTGTGACATGACATGCGACAACTTCAATACCTGGTATCGATGGGAGGTTAATTCGATAGAAGGAATAGCACTTTTTGATCCCCAAAAGTACTCCTCCGTAGGGATCGTCTCGATCCAGGCGAATAATGTTAAAATCGTGGAAGTTCAGGGAAACATCAGAAGTTAGCCAAGTTTCGCACAATGCAAATGCGTCACATTTCAGATTATTCACAAGAATTTTAAAAGAATCTATTTTTGGGATGATACTTCTACAATTCCACTGTAAAACAGTGATTGAATCCGTGACCTCGGTGGATGAGTTAGCCATCGAAGGATACGATCGCTGAAAGAAGGGGCCATTTTGCAGTCAACTGCTTCAAAAAAGTTCTAACTGTAGGTATCAAAGCCATAAACAGGCTTTTAAGAGGATCAGAAATATTGAAGGTGTTAAAAATCCAGTCCACAACATCAGAGAATTTTATGAGCCCAGCACCCAGCTGGTTCTCTGTTGGGTTTTCAGGGGCACTTGGGGATTTTGGTGTCCCGGGAAGTGGTGGGAATTCCTTCTCAGAATTGAGTTTTCCGAGACCAGGAACTGTTTGCTTCGGAGCTTTGTCTCCACTACTTCTAAACATAAATGTTGGAGGCCCATTGGAAGACAACTTCGTACCCTTACTAGGGAGCTTAGGAGAGGATTTGTTTACTCTTTTCCTATAGCTATGAGGGGCCGCTGAAGATGTACCTTCTAATGGGTCGTCAAAATCGCTCTCGTCAGTTGACAAGCAGGTATAGATGTTCGTTGATTGCTTAGGGGGGGTGGCACTCTTGAGCATGTCAGCAAAGGAACGCTTGGAGTGTTCCTTCAGGGAACGTTTCAAACCATCCTTGCGCACTTTGTACGCGGGACATGCCATCAGGTCATGCGAACCCTCCTTACAGTAAAGACACTTTGCAGTACCCTTACCGCAGGAGCCATCCGCATGAGCCTCCCCACAATTAGCACAACGGGGCTTATTGCTGCAATGGGACGCTGTGTGTCCCAGTTGCTTGCAGTTGGTGCAGTTCATGATACGTGGAACATAGAGACGAACAGGGAGGCGAACTCGGTCCAGGAGGACGTAGTTAGGTAAAGCCGAGCCAGCGAATGTCACCCGATACGAGTCTGATTGGGGGTATGATTTGGTACCATCCCCCGCAATCGACACTGAATGCAATCGCTTGCAATCCAGTATCTTTACGTTCTTAAGTAGGGGGTTTTTAAAGCAACCCATCCCGTATTTAAGAACGTCATCGCAAGTCAAACTGGCATCGGTGACAACGCCGTCAATTTCGACTTCACGAGCTGGGATGTACACACGGTATTCCCGCGTAAAAAGCTCACCCTGAACGATCTCGTTAGCCTGTTTTGAGCTGGTTAACGAGACCCTAAGCTTGTCCGGGCGTACTTTGTCAATACTCTTGACAGTAGAGTATCGCTTCGACAGCTCTCGCGATATATGGAGACAATTTATTTTTTTTCCATTTAATTTGGGCCGGAAATAAACCGTGTACGGTCCGGCCGGGAGTGCAAGTCCGTCGGGATAGCTCTTAATGCGAGTTTTGCTATCGACAGTTGTCTCCATTTTATCATCTGGTGGGTCAGAGTTTTGTTTCACAGGGTTTGTCATGGCACGGAATTGTATCCGCACGGGTTAGAATTCTGGGATACCACCAGATAATTTCAAGGACAGAAAAAAAGGAAAAGAGAATGATACTTAGCTTAATAATGGATAGCCACCAATGCCTGGCCTTGGCTAATCGGTGTGCTACGAAACTCGGCCGCTGGGGCCACGCGTTGGTTGAATTGTTGTTGTATCTGTGTGCCAAAAACCTCTAAGAGGAAAAAAAGCACACAGCACCGGGTCACGACACTACTCCAAATGTTCACTATTCAAAGTCTATACACTGCACTATTGTATTATGTATGAAAACCTCTCAGCGGAACGAGCACCATTGTCTATTATACAATAACGGTACAATGTCGATTGTCCGATCGCTTTATCACACACGGCACTGGTTTTCAGCGTTTCGCAGTTCACAAAAGCACGTCTGTTCGCTCGGAAGGTTGAAACGGCAATGATTGGGTACTTGTTGTATTTTTTTTACATACTTATCGATACTCTTGCGTTATTTGTTCGTTTCTTAATCATATTTCTGGTATTCTGCATCATTCTTTTTTTTCTTCTTTCTTCTTCTTCCTTCTTTTCCAAGTTTAAGAGCTTCTCTTAGTACGATTTTCCAGTTTCCTCAGTGTGAATAAATTTCATATGGAATAGAAATGTTGAGCTAGTAATTATTTACACATGTAATTTACACATACATATACATACATCTACATATACACGCAAACATACTCACACACATACATACATAACAGATCGGCTGAAAAGTTCGTATCGTTTCTATGAGAGGGCGCCACTAGAATTAAATCCATACCATTTTCAGTTAGTACCAACCTTCAAAAGATACGTGTAAAAATTTGACAGCTGTCTAATTATTAGTTTGTGAGATATTGCATTTTGAGTGAAGCTACTTTTGTTATTGTGAAAAAATGGAAAAAAAGGAATTTCGTGTGTTGATGAAACACTACTTTTTGGTGAAAAAAAGTGCCGCCGATACCAAAAAATGGCTTGATGAGTGTTATCCAGACTCTGCACCGGGCGAAGCAACAATTCGTAAGTGGTTTGCAAAATTTCGTACTGGTCATATGAGCACCGAAGACGATGAACGCAGTGGACGTCCAAAAGAGGCTGTTACAGATGAAAACGTGAAAAAAATCCACAAAATGATTTTCAATGACCGTAAAGTGACGTTGATCGAGATAGCTTTGTGCAAAATGGGTGCCGTGTGAGTTCACAATCGATCAAAAACAACAACGAATTGATGATTCTGAGCAGTGTTTGGAGCTGTTATATCGAAATAAAACCGATTTTTTTCGTCGATATATAACAATGGACGAAACATGGCTCCATCACTTCACTCCGGAGTCCAATCGACAGTCAGCTGAGTGGACTGCACGCGATGAACCGAACCCAAAGCGTGGAAAGACTCAACAATCGGCCGGTAAGGGTATGGCGTCTGTATTTTGGGATTCGCATGGTATAATTTTCAACAACTACCTTGAAAAGGGAAAAACCATCAACAGTGACTATTATATAGCGTTATTAGAGCGTTTGAAAAAATTTCAAAAAAACGGCCTCATTTGAAGACGAAAAAAGTTTTGTTTCATCAAGACAATGCACCGTGTCACAAGTCGATGAAAACCATGCTGAAATTGAACGAATTGGGCTTCGAATTGCTCCCTCATCCACCGTATTCTCCAGATTCGGCCCTCAGTGACATTTTCCTGTTCGCAGACCTCAACAGAATGCTCGCTGGTAAAAAATTTAGAAGCAATGAGGTAATCACTGAAACTGAGGCCTATTTTGAGGCAAAGGACAAATCGTACTACAAAAATGGTATCGAAAAGTTGGAAGATCGCTATAATCGCTGTATCGCCTCTGATGGCAAAAACGAATTTTGGCAAAAAAATGTGTGTTTCTATTAAACGATACGAACTTTTCAGCCGAACTGTTACGTAATACATGAACTTCACATGCTAACATAGTAACATTGAGCTCCTGTTTCTATTCTAATAGATTCTGACTAGGGTTAATGTACTAATTGTCCTCTCATTAGTAGTGTCACCATGTTATTTTAGCGATTACTGGACTTTCAATTAATGCATTGTGATCAAATCGAATGCAATATCTTTGCTTCGGATTTGTGAAGCACTGTCGCAGAAAAAGTAGTTCGAAAATTGTTCAATACTGTTGTTATAGCGACGCGAAAATTTGAAGCGAATGCTCCTAATTTCATTTTACTTTTGAAGTCAATCTATCGAACAGAGACAACAGATCTCACTCTAACTAATGGTTCGTGAGATAAATGAGAGTAGCGTTACCGTATTTTGATCTGTAGTATTGGTCGATCGTTAGTCCTGAGCTGAAACGGTGGCCTTTATTACCATTCTTGCATACACTTCCTCTTACACTGCACTCACATATCATCTTACCCATCAGGTCTCACGTGAAAACGACACAACCTCACAAAATGAATTGGATGAACATCGTTTGACAGCTATCAGTGGTTTGCTCATATGTTCAGTCTGTATTATTTCATTCAATTCTACAATATTCTATCTCATTCCACAGTATTCCATGGTACACAAACCACCAATAAACGTAATAGATGGACTGCATTTATCGTTCGTTTGATGTCATCATGTGAAAACCATTTGGGATACGTTCACTCCATTGAATTTCCACTTCACACTGGTAATAAAGGCCGGTAGTACGAAAATGAAACATAAAACAGAGCTCTACCGGCCTCTCCAAACCCCGGATGTTTGGAGCGTAATGCAATCAACATCTTATTCAAATCATTCCGTATTTCATTCATTAAATTCAATAATGAAGCTAAAGCTGTAACATATATCTATACTGAATTCTAACTGTAATTGATTGTATCTGATGATGTTTGCAATACCGTCAAGCCCACCAACCACGGGAGGGATTTTTGATGCTGGCGATTAACTGTAACTAAATATATTCACACATGAGTCTGACTATAATAATTAAAGACTGTCCCAGAAAGTATGGACGCACTTTGGTTTCGCTGTAATTAAATCACAAGTTTAAATTTAATTTGATATACTGATAATATTCGACTACAACAACAGAATATTATTCTCAACATTTGATACTTAGCCATTGTAGACTAGCTGACGCACCTTCTTGCGAAAGTTCCTCATTAAATTCCGTACAGACTTCTTGGCGACTAGTTTTGACACTTTTTTCCAATCCTTTTCGAAATGTTGAATGGTTTCGGCAGCCGAAACATGTTTCCTAAGATATGCCTTCGGTAATGCTCAAAATTCCTCAATTGGTCGAAGTTGTGTTCAATTTGGTGGATTCGTGTCTTTTGGGACGAAAGTGACAATTTTGATAGTATACCATTCTACCGTTGATTTCGAGTAGTGGCAAAAAGCAAGATCTCGCCAGAAGACAACAGGATCCTGGTGGCTTCGAATCATGGATAAAAGTCGTTTTTGTAAACATTCCTTGATGTATACTTCGCTGTTCATTGAAGCATTGTTGATGAATTGCAGCTACAAATTGCTTGCCAGACCATAACTTTCTTACCAAATTTTTCGACTTCAATCGATGTCTCGGACTGGTTTAACACTTGCCCTTCTTGCACCGTATAATATTGTGGTCCCGGCAAGGATTTGTAATCGAGTTTCACGTAGGTTTCGTCGTCCATGATTATGCAGTTCAAATTTCCAGCAAGAATCGTATTGTACAGCTTTCGAACCCTCGGCCTGATCGATGCTTCTTGTTTCGGACTACGTTTTGATTTGTTTCTGCTTCTTATAGGTTCGAAGATTCAAACGTTCTTTAGCACGAAGAACATTTGACTTCGAAGTGCCAACTTTTTTGGTTACATCCCGAACTGAAACCTCCTTGTTTTGCTCGAACGCCTTCAGTATACGTTCATCTAACTGAGGGTTAGCAGGACCTTTTCTTCGACCCGTTTTCGGTTTATCCTCACCGAACTTCCTGATTGCATTTCGCAGGGCTTTTTCACTTACTCCTTCCATTTTTGCTATCTTTCTCAGTGACAGTCCGCGTTCTGTGCACCATTTGTACACAGCTTTTCGACGTTGTTCTGCTTGTCGTCTACACGTCTGTTCGAAGTAAGCTTCGTTCGTAGAATGAATAGAATTATTATTTTCATCGTATCAACAAATCCTCAACATGTTAGTAACCATATCAACGAAGCGCAATTGTTTATCAGTTTCCACGGTTACGCTCCCTTTGATTATCAGTGTTACCAGTTTCATCAACATAAACAGTCACTTTAGTTGTTGCAAAACATTTATAAAATATTTTAATATTTCAACAGTTCAGTTTTTTTTTAGATTATTATTTATTCATTTTTGTATCGTCCTATTCACCACATCCTTCCTCTTCTCTACTGTTTATGTTTTCGACAGTTTCGTCAGTTTAATTTGTTTTGTCGTAAACTACTATTGTACTTATTACTGACTATAAGCAAATTTGTGAATAGAATCACTGTAAACATAGCTAAAAATAATGAATTCATGGTAAAACAAACGTATATTTTTACGGAAACCAGATTTGTTTAATATTTCATGGTTCTCTACATGATAAATTGATTGATAGAAACAAATACAACAAAGGGAATCGGTTAAAGAATTCGAGCATCATACCGAAGCCAAAATATTCCAATTTCGCACGGCTAGGAATATACTGTACTAAATTCCATCATAATTACATAATAATGTTCCAAAGACAGAGTTTGTAGTTTATATACTTATTAAAAACAAAGTCTTTGCATTAGATTCCTTTCGTAGAATTTTGCCTTTCTGTTTCAACAGACTTCGCAGCCGATTCTTAGCGTACAGATCATTGCATGTCTAGTATTATGGATCCTACTGACACTAAAAATCCTTCAAGGTCGGGGCTCGAACATACGACAGTTGGCTTGTAAGACCAGCGTCCTATGCATTGAACCGCCAACCCGGACATTATATACTTAATAATGCAAGCTTAAATAAAAATTTGTTCTGCGTCGATTCCGTCGCATGCTAAGTTCCACAGAAGAGCACTGTATCAACAAAATATTGTACTTGTTATGTATTCTACTACTCGATATTTGGACATCAAAATGGTTGCTACTTAAAAATGTTAGCCGATTAGTACCAACCTAACCCAGTTATAAATGTTTCCGATAATTTTCCTCGTTTAATCGTAGTTCACAAGAACAAGTAGTACTAATCACTACTCACAATTTTTTTCGAGTTCATTTTTTTTTATTTTGCTGATCTAGGTATTATTGAACAAACGATAAAATCGTCACAATAAACGATAAAACAAGTCACAACTCTCGACAAGAAAAAATCAAAGTAATCCTTCATTTCATTTTGGAGGTCGTTTTATCAACGACGTTTATCATCTTTCGCTGTCGGAGCATACGAGACTCGTCATCGGGAATAAAAGTGATTGCAGGAGTATTGGATAATCAATATTCGGTGTTCCCTGAAGCATTAGTTACTCAAATAAGATCGTACTGTCTTTCAACACAGTGGCTACGTCATCTAGAGAAGCGTTTGTAGATAACCGCGGAAAATTGTCCATATTATTTGGTTCAACTATTTTGTTGCAACTTCTCTTATATTTCTCGCTTACTGTATTCCTGTTTGGCTGAAAATCACAATCCTTTCGTTGTGTCTTGCAACTATTTTCTTCATGTGTATATCATATATGTACGTGAAACGTAGAGACCTACTCGCTCTACATCTTTTGTCGTATAGAGTCCTACTCGCTCTATATTTCAGCAGGTTGAAGATACCTACTCGCTCAACAACCTCTTTAATTGTATTATGCAGAGTCCTACTCGCTCTACATCGTTTTTTCTTTAATACTTAGGTTATATTCTTGATATCCTTTCAATGTTTTTTTTTCAAGCTTACACTGCTACATGTCACAAGATGATTACAATTTTATTCTTACCTAACAGCTGCGCCATGTCGTAACCCAACCTAAATATCCAGAGAAGACACGTCTGTTCGAAGTAAGCTTCGTTCGTAGAATGAATAGAATTATTATTTTCATCGTATCAACAAATCCTCAACATGTTAGTAACCATATCAACGAAGCGCAATTGTTTATCAGTTTCCACGGTTACGCTCCCTTTGATTATCAGTGTTACCAGTTTCATCAACATAAACAGTCACTTTAGTTGTTGCAAAACATTTATAAAATATTTTAATATTTCAACAGTTCAGTTTTTTTTTAGATTATTATTTATTCATTTTTGTATCGTCCTATTCACCACACTGCTGAAAGTCCACGCATTTCGGAACAAACTAATGAATACGAATAAACAACTGCACAAGTGGTTAGAGAAGAGTGTAAACAACAGGACGCAGCCAAAAAAATTAACAGATTCTGAACCATTACGAAATGGCAGCTGTTTTTTGGTAGCGTCCATACTTTCTGGGACAGTCTTTATTTGGCGAATTTGTACTTGTACCAGTATCTTCTCATCCAGCCCGTTCAGAAAATATACATCTTGTAATGGTTTTTGGGAAATATTTATAAACCGGACATGAAGCTGATTGAAATTGGTGCATCCATCTCCGATAAAATTAAAGAAAAGTGCACGCACATACATACACAGACCTTTTTCCGATTTCGTCGAGCTGAGGTGAATGATATATAACACTTGTGGTCTCCGGAGCTCCGATCAAATGTCGGGTTTTCCAGCAAGTTTACCTTTTTTATAGATAAAGGTAAAAAGATCGAATCTAAGTTTGGACGAATTGGTTCAGTCATCGTCGGCAACATCAAGCTGCAATAATTGTAACTTACACACTCAGCCACACATTTTATCGAGACGTGCGATGAGATTGCATAAAGCTCTTCTATACCTTTGAGAAAGGCTAAAGCAGAATTTCTTCAGACACAAAAAAAACGGGTTACCCCGCGTTCTCCACTTTGTCTGCTGCTCATCCTGGCAAACAAACAAAAAAAAAAGATTCAGCAGTGAAATCACCGTGACCGCAATTAGTGCTAGTTTGATCCACACCCTCACCGGATCTCATCAGATTCCGCAGTTCCGGAACAACAATCAAATCCCCACCGAGGATAGTTACATAATACCGGACCATCGCCAGTTGTGTGAATCACAAGGAAGCGGAAACGAAATGCTTTCAATATCCTGTCCCTAGGAAGTGGAACTTCCTTTCATCTGACATTCAGTTGCCGTGCTGGCTTTTATTCATCTTTTTTTTTGCTGTCGACTCTGTACGACACTATCTGCCACAAGTCGGGTCGATTCAATCGTGTTTCGAAATATACCGCATCAACTGGGAATGGCGCCAACCAAAGTGCTCTCGGGCGTGGGGTGGTGAAACATTGTCAACTCTAGGAGAGGTGACGGGACCGAGCGCCTCGACTGTTGCACTTTTCTGCGGTGTTTATTTTAGCAAAAACTCATGTCGCCTTCGGAACGGGAACGGCTGTCGGGGCGGAGGGGGGTTTGCTTGTCGGAGATGTGACAGAATAGCTAAGAAGCAGCAAGCATGCAGCAGAAGCTAAAGAATTCAATTTCTGCTCTTGTATCGAAGAACGGGTGGAAAACTAACTTGCACAACCAGGGAAAAAAGCGAAACTTTTCCGAAACGTGCAGGAGAATTTTGTTGAAAGTAATCCGACGAGCAGCTGGCAGGTCAATTGATTTTGTTTTCACTAGTTTCTTTGGCACGACATTTGCCGTTGGAAAATTGCACCGCGATCCAGGGACGGGACAGTTCTTACCTTGAAGTCGGGATCAGGAACTCGCCTTTTGAACGTGCCAACTATCAACAATGCACCGTCGCCAACTACGATCATCCGGCCCTGCGTTGATTGCCTGTAAGAGAAACAGAGAAAGAGAACATTGAAATGAGTTTGAAGCTTTCAAATGGTTTCAACGTTATTACATATTACGCTGAATCCCACGTAATACTGAATTTATTCTGGTCATACTTTTTATTGCCAAGCATCATTAATTTTCTTGGAGGATCTTCGAAAGTCATTAGCATGGTTCTTTTGTCAGTAGGCCAATTAGTCTTCTTGGTCTGTCATACGCAAGTCGTGCCAGTTAGGAAAGTCACGTTTCGATTTCGCGTCAATTGCGTTCGCTTTTTACTACACCACGTAGTGCCAAATTAAAATTCAAAATCTCACGCCCCTCCACCGCCTACTCGAATATTTCAAGCTAATTAATTTAATGTATCGAAATAATTTCCATTTTACTGGCTTCGCCTGCACGACAAATGCGACCGACGACGGGCAGATTCGCGGGTTATATTGTTTTCACCTCCTGTTTGTCGTGGGAGTAGTAGAGTCTCTTTTTTTTTTGTTTCCGGTTGGCAGGCTGGCTGCTCACGAATGGAAACGAGAAAATAATGTAATTAACCCATACTAATTAGGCTTAATGTCTCTAGTCGGAGCCTTTGTCGCGTTGGGTTGTGGAACGTTAGCCCGCACCGAAAGCTTTTTGTAGGTGCTTGGTCGATGCTGGCCGCTGCAAATCGGCCGGGGAAAAACAGCTTTTCCCCGTCCAGAAGAAAGCCGACATCTAGCCGACCGAGGGCATTACTGGTCGTGAAATATTGTAATCGCTGAAATGCTGTAATTTGCTGGTTTCATTTTTCAGTGTTCCTCTGGTTGAAAAAGATACTACGGATCGGGGGTTTTACGATTGTGACCTCTAAATGCGGATCGTAAACATTCGAAACGTTGTAATAATAATGATGTTCAGGATTCGGCTCTAGGGATTCAATGTACTGCTCAATGATGCAATATGCCTGGCAGTGCCAAGCTGTTTTCAATAGCTGGTTTATTCAATGGTTGAGTTCCATCTATCGTACCGCGTTTCATGAATGTTATCTTTCTCGATTAAGCTGTGCTGTTTGAATTAGAATTTGTATTCAGTTGGTCTCCAATGAAGTCCTAATCTAATAACATTTTAGACACATTCAAAATCAACTAAAACTCGGAAAATAAAAGGCCACATACATACGAGGCCGCCCCTAAGAGGTATAATATATATTATTTATATTTTTACAAGCGGATCCCTGCACACTTCGTAGCTCAAAAATATTATACTAAACGTAGGGGAGACCGGGGCTGAGCTGTACACATTTCGGAAATTGAAAAATGTACCCTTTACAACAAGTTATCTACACCATAGAAGATGACAATTCTAAGTTGTACTCAAAACTATTTCAATTTATTCGTCATACTAACTCATGAACATACAAACTATTTTTGGTTATGCTGGTCTCTGAATACCGTTTCTGGAAGTAACATTGTATGCAAGACACGATTGAACACGATTACATTAAAAATGAAATAATTCTTAGGTATCCATAATAAATACAAAAATAGAGATGATAGTGGATGCACTAAACAGCGACAAATTACAAACTTACTCTAATTTTTCATTTCAAAATTTTTGAAAATATCATTTAAATGAAAGTCAATTATGATGATTTCAAAGTTACTTAAAAGACCAATTTTGAATATTCTGGCTGCAAATCTGGACAAAAGAAACGATTTTATACCAGAATAATGTTCAAGATAGGGAACGTACAAACCTATTCATTTTATAAACAGCGATTAGAGAAGATATTATATATTTAATTTAACTGAAACTGACGGTGACCCGAGTTTAGTGAGGATTCAAATGATACATGTAAAATCGCAGTTCAGCTTGTCTTGAGTTTATCTCTAATACTGTATTTTATTGCATCTGACAATTCTATATATGTGAGTCTGTGCAACTTATTTGCACTAAGCTCTGAATCTTTTGAAGCGTTTCCTGGTGGAACAACAGCTTGTTCTCCGCGGACCCACACGAACGAAAAGATGCGACCAACAGTGATACGTACCAACGTCGTGCCAGTTTACTCCAGCGTACAAGATCCAGCCAGCCACTGCCGACCACCCGTTGAAGACTAGATCTCCCAAAGCTCATATGATGTGAAAATAAAAAAAAAATCTAGTTTAAGTAGTTAAAACATATGCCCTCGGCATCTTATAGCTTAACGCAATGTGCCTTAAAATATGTTATTAAATAAAAAAAAAAAAAAAGACATCAGTGAGCACAGAAGTGATGTGATGAAATGATCTTTCTCATAAAAAAAAAAAAAAACAGCTTGTTCAAATCGATACTGTATAACGATTTGCATTGCATTGCATTGAATTTGTTACACTTATTCTGGATCCCTTCTATAAGATTCTATAAATAAATCAATTTCTAACTATGCAATTAGGTTACACGATTATTGTTTAGTTCAATAATAGGGCTTAAGAAATTATGCTGAGAGATAGTTTATTGTGTTTAGGAATATTTAATGAAAAACAATTACCTATGATTATCATCATAACACAACTTTATACTGAATCTATTTGCGCGCCACCACGTTGTTCGTATGTAAATGGAGATTTCTGTATGCACAGAACACACTACCCGTTGACAAATTAAAACATTTTAAAACTTTTTCAAATCAAGTTAAATGAAAAAATCCATTAACAAATCACTGAGATACAAGCGCTTCTAATTGGGTTCGAAGAATCTATCGCCGATAGTTCTAAGTTGGCCTGCTAGTTACCGGAGAGTCAAGATAAGCCATGGGTAAAATAAAGCAGAAATGTATTCGGGCATATATTTATAGAATCCCTTTTGTGCTATAGTTCATACTGCGCAAATCGGAAGAGAGTTTGACATCATTCACTGCGACTGTCATTGGCTCGTGAAAACATAGATCAATTCAAACCAATTTTTCAATGGTATGCAATTGAAATACTCGATGACATTACCGCATAAGTTTAAGTTAAATGTTTTCGAATCGATTGGTAGTTAAATTATATAAATTCATCAACAAATGACTGAGTTATAAGCGTTCAAAATTATGACAGAAAAAAGGTTACGCGGTTAGTTTTGCATTTTTTTTAAAATGACACCCAGCATACACAATCTTGTCATCACCTCACTGGACGAGCTACTTGTTTTTAATTCACAGTCAAGCATGATTTGCAGCATATCTATATATATATAAATATGCAGAGATCATTCTTTGTAATCGCATCACGTAAGAACGGATGGACGGATTGAGATGCTTTTTTTTTGTTTGATCAGTTTTTACCCCCACCGGGTTCGTACATCAAAAAAATTAGGAAAACTTACCGGAAAAGTGGGAAAAACCAATAAAGTTATTTTGTATGGACAATGGAATTTTCCACTGAAAAAGTCGCCAATGCTTGCTAGATCTACGGTTGATGTTTGGCGTGCAACGAGTTGCATAAGTGTTTGACCGTCGAAGAAAAGAATACTAGATCGTTGAAAAAATCGTTTGGCGCGCAAAGATTAGTAGTGGAGATTTCCCGTGCATCATTTAGAGCCACGTGCTTACTTGGGTATTAAAACTTGACAAATGACTCAATGACGGAATGCATATGACTGTTTTCTAGAAAATCGCTGTAGGCAGCAGAAAAAGTTCTGATATCATTTACCTGTTGATGAATTGTGATTAATGATAAATATTGGCCATCCCGGCCTAACAAATCAATAAATTTTTGAATAAATCAATGCAAAGTTTGTGCTGTAGAAGCGTTTAGGTCAAGCTAAGAGATTTTCCGTGCAGTTTGTTTTCTAATGATTTAGAGTATACTAAGCCTCTCTAAGCAACCAAAGGTCCACAGTACATGAAAAATATTCACTTTATTAGAGCTCTAAAGTTTGCGTGGCACTTTTTGGCAACTTAAACATACAGAACAAGTTCTGAGAAAACTTTCAAGCTGCCTTAAAGCTGTGCAAGAAACTGCTCTCTGTTCAGAGAATTGACTCAAAGGATGAGATTACAATCTATGCATTTGATAAATTTTTGCTTAACAGAAGTGTTTCACATTTTCACATTAATTTTTGGTGATATTTCTTTTTTGGGCTAAAGTGAATGTGTATCGAATTCTATTGATAGAGCTCTAAAGTACGCATGGTACTTTTTGATAACTTGAACGTACAGAACAGATTTTGAGAAAAATTTCTCGCTGCTTAAAAGCTGTACACACCGAATTATTTTTACGGATGTCGGTACAGTTTTACTGACTTTCAAACAGCTGGACATTCGGTAATTCGTTCGGTAAAAGTTTTATTTGCTGAATGATCCGTATAGTTCCAATGAACTTCGATCTGTCATAATTCTAATGACTTCTTCATCATTCAATACCGACGTTCGGCAAAAATCATAAAACAATCCTAAAAATATGTAAACGTCTTGACCTGTAAAGTATTACTGTTTTTGGTAAATTTATTTATTTATTTATTTATTTATTTGGGAGCAGGGAAAAGCCCGATGGAGATGAAATTTAGCAATCTCTCTCTCCAGCAGGCATAAAACCTCCTCATCAGTATCAACAGATTACAATGATCCAACAGATACATTTGGACTTAACACTAACAATTAGAACTAACAATAAAAACTAACAATTAAAACTAACAATGAAAACTTAATCTATAATCCTATAACTAGTTGATGACACCAAGCATTGCATGGCAGTAATAGTGCTCTTTCTTAATAGGTGAGAGAGAAGAAAAAAGTGGGTGTGCGAATGGAGTACCAGGGTTGGTGGAGGAGGTGGTAAAGGGGTGTGGACTAACGACGATGTTAGAATCGGCATGTAGATCTAATTAGTGACTAAAAAGGTGGTGGAAGGAAAAGAAAACGACGATGTTAGAATCGGCATGTAGATCTAATTAGTGATCGAAGAAAGCATGGTGATAGACAAAGAAAAAGAGGAAGGGACGACCGGGTTAATTCTGCGAGCAAATCTAGTTAGTGTCCAATGAAGATGGTGGAGACACGAAGTGAGGGTTGAACGAAAAAACAATATTGTCGGTTACAAAACAAATACTGATCGTAAGGCTAATCTGACAAGTGATTACGAAACAATCGTTTAATCATATTTCGAGATAAATGAAAATCGAAAACATTGGAACAGTTGTTGAAAGTTCGGCACATACTGGAGAATGGCTCATTGTACCCATAATTTGTTCTTGCAATAGGTAATCTGAGAAAGGGGTGGGAACGTAGATTACGTCGATGAATGTCGAGATTAATCAACTGCAAAAGCTCGGGACAGTCGATATGTGATTGAAGTAAATCAGCAACGAAAGTTGCTTTGGAGATATTTCGACGAACAAATAACCGATCCAAGTCAATAAGCTTACAGCGATCGATGTAACTAGGAAGATTAGCAGGATCTCTCCAAGGTAGGTTACGCAGGGCAAATCTAACAAATTTATGCTGAATGGCTTCAATCCGCTCTATGTCGATTTGATAATGAGGTGACCAGACAACAGCTGAATATTCAAGTGACGAGCGGACTAAAGAACAATATAATGCTTTTAGACAATGTACATTGACAAAGCTCTTGGTGATGCGGGAAACGAAACCTAAAAGCTTGGATGCCTTAGAAATCACATAGTCGATATGACTTTTGAAATCTAGCTTGATATCAAGAATGATACCTAGATCTTTAACGATAGACTCACGTTTGAGTACATTCTGCGAAATGTTATAGTCGTACCTAATTAACGAGCGTTTGCGAGTAAACGACATAACGGAACATTTCGAGGCATTTAAAACCATTTTATTGCTAATACACCAGTTCACGAATATATCAAGCTGTGACTGCAAAAATATGGTGTCGTCAGGTGATTTTATTGGATAATATAGTTTAAAATCATCTGCGAAAGATAGTTTGTGGCATTTCAATATAAAATTGAAATCGTTGAGGTAGAGCAAGAATAAAAATGGCCCCAAGTGACTGCCTTGAGGGACTCCAGAGCAGACTGTGAAAGGTGTTGTAATGCAGTCTCCAATTTTTACTGACATTTCACGACCAATTAGATAAGACTGCAGCCATTTAAGTAGTGATCCGCCGAATCCAAGCCTATTGAGTTTTGCAACTGTTATTTGATGGTTTATTTTGTCGAAAGCAGCGGAGAAATCAGTATATATAGCGTCAACTTGTCGACGTGCTTGTAGACATCGAATAATGAAGGATGTGTAAGATAATAAGTTCGTTGAGGTTGATCGATTTGGCATAAAACCGTGTTGACTTTCAGAGATGTAGTTGTTGCAGTTATGCGTAACGAATTCGAAAACAATAATTTCAAGTAATTTGGATACGGCGCATAGTGCGGCTATCCCACGATAATTAGAAACATCAGATTTGTTTCCCTTTTTGAACACAGGGAAAATGAAAGATTTCTTCCAGATGTCGGGAAACGTACCTGAATTAAGTGATAAGTTGAACAGTATCGATAGTGGAATTAATAGGCTGCTCGAGCATTTTCTTAAAACTAAAGAGGGAATTCCATCTGGACCAGCATTCGAGGATGATTTCAATTTAGAGCACGCTTTTGCAATCATAGTATCAGTAATTAAAGGGTGCGGGCCAATTGGAGAACGACGAGGAACGTTGATAATAGCTTTGGATATTTGATCATCGGATATGATTTCGTGCGAAAATACACTGCTAAAATGTCGTTGAAATAGGTTACAAATATCAATTAAAGCCGATGATTCAGTATCGCCAAGAAACATCTGGTTTGGTAGTCCTGCTAAATTGTATTAGAGATCTAGGAAAGGAAGGAGCATTTTTGTTTTCAAAACATATTTTCATCCGATTAATTTATTCATTTGCGTGTGATGAATGAATTGAATTACATTTGCTCCTCAGAAATATTTTTTTCAAATGAAATGATCAAATATCTTTCGGATGCAATTCAGTAGAATATGGGATCACCCTTCATATTTTTAGAGAGCAGAAATGATAAGTTGTAGAAGGCTTTTTGAATATATTCACTAAATGAAAAATTACCGCTAGGAATCAGTATCATGTATTTTTCGCAAGCAATCAATTCGCACCGAAAATTATGTTATTTGACAGATCTTTATTTCTGCTGAATGTATAGTGATGATTACTGAAATTCTTCATTATTTTTTATTAATTTTCCGAATATTGGTAAAACTTTCAATGAGTTCGTGAAGAGAAATGACATTTCAGAGTTCACAGACCGTGTCAGTAAATAATAAATAATCATAACTTTTACATAGGATTTTCCGATATTCAATAGTTCTTCGACAGATGACCGTAAGTTGGATAAATTTTACGTATAAAAATAATATTTTGCAGATCGTTGCCGCAAAAATTGTTACCGAACACAAAAATAGAAATTTTTTGTGTATAAGAAACTGCTTTAAAGTTTGTTTTGTCGGGTGAACATTTACGTATGAGTAATTCCTTAAAACGGACTGTTCAGAATAGATATCTGTGCATTTGTTCAATTTTCGCTTAACAGATGTGTTACATATTTTCACATTAATCTTTGGTGATGTTACTTTTTTTGGAGCTAAAGCGAGTGTGTGCCGAATTCCGTTGATTGTAAGTTAGGTAATCAGAAAAATAATGGAGAAAAACGTTGACCACTTAGTCTTTTGACAATTCTTCTGGCGAGACGAAGTTCGACGGGTCAGCTAGTATTTATATATTCCTCTTCACACTACGCAGAATGATGCGATGTTTTTATGCATGACACAAAGCCTCCTATGCCGAACAAGAAAATGACGTAAATTTGGTCAGTTGGGATTGGTGGATGAAAACATAGGTCAATTCTAACCATTTTTTCAATAGTTATTATTGAAATACTGGAACGACGTTGTCATACATGTTTAAGTTAAAAGTTTCCGAATCGATTAGTTGTTAAATTATGTCAATCCATCAACAAATGACTGAGTTATTAACGTTCAAAATTATGACGCAAAAAGGTTACGCGGCTATTTTTGAAACATTTAATTGACCCCCGGCCCCGTATAGTGAAGAGTAAGACATTTTTAACGCCAAAACTTTAAAAAACTTAAACTTCTACATGTTATGGAATGCTTAATCGATCCAAATAATACATCTTGTTGGCGGTCTGGCCTTGTGGTAAAGACTGTCCCAGAAAGTATGGACGCAACCAAAAACCGCTGCCATTTCGCAATGGTTCAGAATCTGTTAATTTTTATGGCTGCGTCCTGTTGTTTACACTCTTCTCTAGCCACTTGTGCAGTTGTTTATTCGTTTTCATTAGTTTGTTTCGAAATGCGTGGACTTTCAGCAGAACAACGTCGAAAAATTGTGTACAAATGGTGCACAGAACGCGAACTGTCACTGAGAAAGACAGCAAATATGGAAGCAGTAAGCGAAAAAGTCGTGCGAAATGCAATCAGGAAGTTCGGTGAGGATAACACCTTGGAGGATAAACCGAAAACGGGTCGAAAAAAGATCCTGCTAACCCTCAGTTGGATAAAAGTACCTTATGATTAAAAAAGAACCGGAATTTTCATTTTAAAATTCCCTCGCTTGTCCAATCGGTAAACTTTTATTCTCTCAACGTTTGCACCACTTTTATACACACTCTGTCAAATTTTGACGCATATCGTACCATTAGTTTTTGTTTGGCGTCTTTACAAAGAAGTTGAAAATTTTTTATAATGGCTGAAAATTTAGAACAACGTGCACCGTCTCAAAACTACACAAATCGATAGTCATTATCAGTAGCCTAAACAAACCGATTCCGGTTATCCTGGTTCCCGGTATCCGGTTCCGGAAGTATCGGAAATAGTGGTCATATATACTAGATAGATCTCACTCACTTTTCTCAGCGATGGTTTGACCGATTTCCACAAAATTATATCCAAATTAATGGTCTTCCGGTCCCATACTGAATTCCTGAATTTCATCCGGATATGACTTCCGGTTCCGGAATTATAGGGTAAAGTGTTTTCAATATTGTATGACGTCACTTAAACCGTCGAAACAAAAAACGTAAAAAAATGTCTAAACTGGTCTCAAAACTATACAAATTGATAGTCATTATCAGTAGGCAACTAAACAAACCGATTTCGGTTATCTGGTTCCGGAAGTACCGGAAATAGTGGTCATATATACCAAAATAGATCTCACTCACTTTTCTCAGCGATGGTTTGACCGATTTCCACAAACTTAGATTCAAATGAAAGGTCTTCCGGTCCCATACGGAATTCCTGAATTTCCGACTCCCGGTTCCGGAGTTATAGGGTAAAGTATGCTCAATATTGTACACTGTCCCTTGAACTGGCGAAACAAAAACCGTAAAAAATGTTATAAACTGGACTCTAAACCGTTATTCTCAATCAACAAACATTTAAATCGTAATTTAGAGTGCGTACTAGTAGAGTTTGAATGTCATGTTAGTTGGTGGCCGTACGAACCGCTTTTGATTATACCGGTTCTTGGATTCCGGTGCTGGAAGTGCATATAATAGTGAACCCACTTCGTTTTCTTAAGGATGACTTACGCAATCAAAGCACTGTTTTATTCTGTATGTTACACAAACAATCTCTTGGTTTCTTTCAAAAATAGAAGAGAAAAATTTTGAATAGAATACCACAATATTATATGTACATGTGAAAGGCATCATTACACCACTAGGAGGATTAAAACAGGTTTTTTAATAAAATTCCGGTTCTTTTTTGATCATAAGGTATATCGAAGGCGTTCGAGCAAAAGAAGGAAGTTTTAGTTCGGGATGTGGCCAAAAAAGTGGGCACTTCGAAGTCAAATGTTCTTCGTGCTAAAGAACGTTTGAATCTTCGAAAGCCAATAATAGCAGAAACAACCAAAACGTAGTCCGAAATAAGAAGCATCGAACAGGCCGAGGACTCGAAAGCTGTACAATACGATTCTTGCTGGATATTTGAACCACAATATTATACGGTGCGAGAAGGGCAAGTGTTAAACCAGTCCGAGACATCGATTGAAGTCGAAAAATTTGGTAAGAAAGCTATGGTCTGGCAAGCAATTTGTAGCTGCGGTAAGATCAATGGTAGAATGGTATACTACTAAAAATGTCACTTTCGTCTCAAAAGACATGAATCCACCAAATTGCCCACAACTTCGACCAATTGAGGAATTTTGGGCATTAACGAAGGCACATCTTAGGAAACATGTCTCGGCAGCCGAAGTGTCAAAACTTGGCAGCCGAAAGTGTCAAAACTTGTCACCAAGAAGTCTGTACGGAATTCGATGGGGAACGTTCGCAAGAAGGTGCACAAGCTAGTCTACAATGGCTAAGTAGCAAATGTTGAGAATAATGTTCTGTTGTTGTAGTCTAATATTATCAGTATATCGAATAAAATTTGAATATCTAACACTTGTGACTTATTTACAGCGAAATCAAAATGCGTCCATACTTTCTGGGACAGTCTTTAGGAACTCATGATACACAAAACCTTTGTAATCAATGAAAACTGTGAGCATTGCCTACCGCTTCTCTCATCATAATTCACAGACTCACGGCGACCTCTGAAACGTTCGTGTCACTGATAAACCAGAGAGTATCGTTGCCGAAACTGTTATCAACGCAAAATTCAATGAAAACTCATTGTTGCAAATTCAAATCCATTTGGAAAATTCTACAAAATTCAGGAGAATCTCAGATGTACTCAGTACAGCGCAACATTTACAAATATCCTGGTATCAAGCTGTTGAAAATTTCAAGTCGCAAATTATGTGTCCGGTTAAGTTCCACTTTTTTGTTCGATTTCGTCCCGTACAGACAATTCGTTTACGAATGCACATTTGAAAACACTAACCAGACCGTCATTACAATACACAGGAATCAAATATGCCCTGAAAATCAGAACATTTTTAGTAAAAAATTTAAGTAAATAACTTGGAGTAGGTAATGCCAGAGACATAACCGTGAGATTGACGTAGGACGCATTTGAGATGTGTATAAATATTATTTGATTTGATACCGTTTGACCGTTTAAGATTTCGTAATTCTGAAAATTACCATTTGTTTTCAAAAGATTGCGTTTGTATTCTAGAAAAGTAGGGCGTCAATTTAATACAGTTTTCTGAATAAGTTCTTTACGTTATCTTTGGGGTCCTGAAAAAAAGACTGTTTGGTTACGCATGATTACGTTTGTATTCCAGGAAGCAGGGCGCCATTCATTGCGCGTATGTCATTGAACGATTAAGTATCATTCATCAAGCAACGTATTTCGCTTCTCGGTTACGAATCCTTTTGCATGCGGAATCACTCCAATTTGCATCCCTCATTTGCATATCCTGTAACTGCACGAAGTTATCTCACGAGTCAGTGATCCGCTGTAGTGGTACAACTAAGAAGAGCGAGGATGAAAAATAAAATGAACAGACTGTTGTCTTTTTAAGTACCTACGGCTCTCAATTAATTTTGCCACAGTTCTGCTATTTACTATTCACTTCATCGAACATTATTTTCCTTTTTAATATCGTACAGTGAGACGAAGAACGAACTAGTTTCGACAAAATCGCAAAATTTGAAAGAAAATTTTTTGAAAAAAATTTATTTTAATTCCCGTAACCGGAATATGATCGCAAAAATTTGTAGATTTCTTGAGCTTTTGATCTTGGGACACCAATTTCCAGTTCCTCTGCAATCCTTGCACTTGTTAAAAGATCACAAAGTCCTCCCTGGACTAATTAATGAGTAGACAAGTTTCAGGTAATGTTTTGGCTATGTGCACTTCTTTATGAAATTGACTCATTTTTGAGTTATTTTCAATGAGAATGTATCGAATCAGTTTTGCATCACTGTGGAGTGTAGCATCGGGGAACATCCAGGGCAGTGCAGCAACGTTTCAACGAGCGAGGCCAACGATCTAACGTGCACTTGGTGCCGCTTGGATGTTCCGAAAGTGGCGCCATCCCGATAGGTATGTACGTAGCTAGTGTACGATGAGTGGTTTGAGTCTACGGGGCACTACATGAAAAGTATGAAAAACGTGTGTATTCAGGAGGCGGAAAAATCCCTCCACTCCGGTGCACTGTCTGAGTGGAACGTGATTTTTTCGTAATTTCCCTAGCGCCGGCACACGGCTTATGACCACGCTTTTCGAAAGAGTCTTTTGTGTTTCTGCTGTTGTTGTTGTTGTTGGTATTGTTGCAGTTGTGGAGTGGTTTTAGCCATTGTTGTGAGTCAACTGTGCTGTTCTATTGGAGCGGCGAAAGCATTAAATTCAGTGGCAGAAATTTCGCGAACGAATTGTCCATCTCTAATTTACTTTCTACTCAAGTGTATCCAAATTAAGTGTGACACATATACCGTGTCATCAAGGCAGTATGAAGGAATCACGAGTTGGCTATAAATTTGTTTGGCATCAAGGTTGGCTCGTTCCTTGTCAGCAGATGGAGTGGCCCGGGAAGGCACTGCGTCTAATCGTGATTGTTAAACACGCATTTAACTTTTTCCCGCCACACGGCAGGCGACACATGACTGGAATAAGAAATTATCCTGTCGCTGTCGGTTTCGCATCAGCACACTCGCATGAACTTGGATTTTCTCCGTGTTAGCAACGGGATCACATGCCGTCATTATTTATGGCTGTGCATGAGCGGGAGTTTTTCCACACCGAAGAGCATCCAAATCGTCTACGAACGAGGCGCGGTCGGTGTTTTGGGAAAATTGATCCACTCTTATAATTTCGATAAAGTTTTCCCTAACGACAGAAAGACTTTTATAGCCGTATATCAATATAAATTTTATGGTGATGCATTGTGAAGTATGTTCAGATGATTGGTACCGAATTTGACAGGTGATCGGTGCGCAAAATCAAATACATTCTCAACAAGAAACAAATATTCCCGAGGTAGGCACCGAACATCATTGGTCTAAAGTCAACAATCATCTACAGTTTCGAAAGCAGCTGTCAAAAATGCTCAGTCTACTGAGAAGTGAGGCGTTTATTGCGTGGCCGACCGTCATGTCATCAAAAGTTTGACAACCCGCAGTAATAAATTTATAATTTAGCCATTTCTCAACTTGTTCTCGTTTGAATGGTCCGCCCTACGCACTCATCCTTGTGCCTCTCCGCGGTTCTACAAATCTCATACCACGTTTAAAGGCGTGAGTGCAAAGTTTCCCCCCACCTCTCCACCCCACAATATCAACCATTTTGCTTTTCACCACGACGAGAAGCAGTTTTCTTGTAAAGTTCCTGACTGCTGTTACTCATTGGACTGGAAACGACTGACGGGAAACGAGCTGGAATACCGGAGAAAGTCGGTACCAGTGTCAAAGTAGTAGTAGTAGCAGCAGCAGAAGTTATTGTATTTGTTTTACGCGTGAAAAGAGAATTTCGAAGCAAACTACGTGTAGCAATAGAAAGGAAATGAGACTTTCCTGTTTCTTAGCTGAAGTGTTGGAATTGGGTCAATTTTTTGTTTTCAAACTCAGCGTCTTTCACCACAAGCACAGGCGATTCCGTTGATTGTCGAGTTTAGGTAAAACGAGAATACGGGATATTGGTGCTGAGTGGGAGAAGTGAGACACGATTTGAGGGGTTGGGCTTTCACCAAAAAACAAGACGAAAAGTAATTTTCTATGAAAGTTTTACTGAGCGATTCTTGATCGCGCTTGCTTCGAATTGATCGAGGTGGGAAAAATTGAAACTTGTTCGTACGATGAATGTTTGGTAGATTTTACACGCTTATGAGACGACTTTGCTTGTGCACCGAAATTAAAACCTAGATAATTTGCTCATATTATGTCTTTTGTTTTTTTTTTTGTCGTTTGTTGTAACCGGATTGAAACCAATGATGCCCATATTCTTCGTGTAACTAATTCATTCATCTATCTTCAGTGCGCAATTCCATATATTACTCACACCTGTCTCGAATAACGTTGAACTATTCACCAAAAGAGAGAGTGGTGAAAACGAATAAGCAATAATCGTCGAGAACTCGAATCTACTAATACATTCTTCGTTGCTGGTATACTATTGCTATGCTGGTTCGTTTTATACATTCGTTTGTCATTCGTTCATTTACTTCACTCTTAGAATTACTTCGAATAGCGTCCCTGCGGTGATCGTTGGATTTCATTCTTCGCGAAGCATTCTTCATCTAATAAGTTCATCACATCTCGTGAGGTAGAAGTACTATATTTGTGAGTTTGTGTAACTCATTTGTACTAAACCAGGGATGACGCTTCAAAATCATTTTCAGAATTTTATTCTGAATCCTTTGAAGCGTTTTCTTTCTGGTGGAACAAAAACTTGACCAAATTGGTACTGCATAAGGCATGGCTGGTCTGAAAATTTGTTTATAAATTAATAATTTGTTTTTCAGACAGAGCTTAGATTTTCTGTTTATAAGAGAATATAAACATTTAATATATTTATTACACTTTGCCTGGATTCCTTCAATGTGATCCTTGAAAGTGAGTTTTTTGTCATACGTCAAACCTAAGTATTTAGCTTGATCAGACCATGTCAATTCCAAGCCATTCAATTTGAAAATGTGATTACTGTTTGGTTTAAGAAAGGAAGCTCTCGGCTTATGAGGAAAGATAATTAATTGCGTTTTTGCTGCATTTGGTTTAATTTTGCATTTTGACAGATAATCACTGAAAATATTTAAACTTCTTTGTAGGCGACTGCAGATCACTCTTAGATTTCTACCTGTGGCTAACAGACTTGTGTCGTCACAGAATAGCGATTTCTGACAACCAACGGGTAGATTTGGAAGATCAGAAGTGAAAATATTGTACAAGATTGGAGCTACGCTCGAACCCTGCGGAACACCTGCTCGTACGGGTAGCAATTCAGATTTACAATTCTGATAGCTAACCTGAAGAGTACGATCAGTTAAATAATTTTGAATCATTTTAATCAAACAAATACTAAACTGAAAATTTGACATTTTTGCTATTAATCCTTTGTGCCAAACACTGTCGAATGCTTTTTCTATGTCTAGAAGAGCAACTCCAGTGGATAAACCAGAAGATTTATTTGCTTTTATCATGTTCGTAACTCTTACAAGTTGATGAGTAGTTGAATGTTCATGACGAAATCCAAACTGCTCTGGTAAAAAAATTGAATTCCCATTTATATGAGACATCATTCTCAACAAGATATTTTTTTCAAAACGTTTACTGATAGAAGAAAGTAAGCTAATTGGTCGATAACTTGATGTTTCTGCTAGGTTTTTATCAGGTTTGAGGATAGGAATTACTTGAGCGTTTTTTCATCTTTTTGGGAAGTAAGCTAATGAAAAACACTTGTTGAAAATTTTAACCAGGAATCTCAAGGCAACATTGGGAAGATTGTTTATAAGAATATTAAAAATTCCATCATTAAAAGGAGCCTTCATGTTTTTAGGTTTCCTAATTATTGATTTAATTTCATCAAACTTCGTCTCAATAATGTCATCTTGTGATAAAATTTGGGTTGAAATATGATCATATTTCACTGAGACTTCATTTTCAATAGGACTCACAACGTTTAAATTAAAATTGTGGACACTCTCGAACTGCTGAGCAAGTTTTTGAGCTTTCTCGCCATTTGTAAGAAGTATTTGATTTCCTTCCTTGAGAGCAGAAATTGGCTTCTGAGGTTTCTTAAGAACCTAAGAAAGTTTCCAGAAAGGTTTATAATATGGTTTAATTTGTTCAACTTCTTTAGCGAAATTTTCATTTCGCAAAAGAGTAAATCTATGTTTAATTTCTGTTTGTAATTCCTTAACTATGTTTTTTATAGCAGGATCACGAGAACGTTGATATTGTCGTCGACGAACATTCTTCAACCGAATGAGCAGTTGAGGATTGTCATCGATGATAGGAGAATTTAATTTAGTTTGAGATTTGGGAACTAAAAGATTTGTAGCTTCGATTATGTAATGATTCAAATTATCAATTACTGTGTCGATGTTCGCAGAATTTTCTAAAATAGTTTCATGATCCACATGATTTCCAATGAGAGATCTGTTATCCAACCAATTATATAGTTATATAGTTGAATATATAACTAATTGGATTAATTAAAGCTTCGTTGGAAAGTCTGAATGTTGAATGTAATCGGTTCACTTCAAATGTGACTTTGATCTGTTAGAACCAGATCAATTGTAGACGGGTTTTTCACGGAAGAGAAACAAGTCGGATTACTGGGATAAAGAACTGTGAAGTAACCAGCTGAGAGTTGATTATGAAGTATTTTACCATTACTGTTATTTTGCCTACAATTCCACTGGGCATGCTTAGCATTTAAGTACTCTTTTACGAAAAATTTCGGCCGATATCTTTTCATTTAACGAAGCGAATGGCATTGAAGGAATATTGGTACTACCTACCAATATTCCTTCAATTGATTGATGAAATTGTTTTCGTTAGAAGATGAATTGCAAGGCGTTCCTGTGTTTTAATTATTTACACTAGAAGAATTAAGTGGTAGATTTCTACCTGTTACACTAGCTTAACTGACATTACGAGGTCGATCTACCTGTCAATAAATTGTTTTCGTTAGAAGACGAATTGGAAAGCGTACCTTCTTTTTTATTTTAAATTCGAAGAAATAAGTGCCTTAAAAGAATTATGCATGGCATTTGTAACGGTTTTTTTTTAATTTTCAGGTATGTTATGTAAATTTAAGGTCGTTGATTTGACTTGTTGACTAAGCGAACGAGCGTTTAAAATTTTTTCCCTGACAGGACATTTAAAATAATTGCAATCACTTCGATTGAAGTGTATTAAGTAAAGTTCATGGGGATTTCCAGAGCGTGGTTTAGAAGTACCATTCGCTCTTTTTTCATAGGTATTACTTGGGAAGGGGCAAAATCAAGCAATTCTTTTAGTTTATGTTTAATTTCATCAGTACTTTGATCATTTGATAAGCCTTTCAAGACAGTCTTTAAAGGTCTGGACGTTCATAATCTTCCAATCCATCAACCAAGACTCGACATTCTCCTCTTCGTCCGATTTGAAATGAGACTTCCGGGAGAAAAGTAGAAAGCTGAGTACGGAATGCTTTGAAGTCGGAAATCATCACCGTCACTGGTGGCATAGATTGATGTTTCTTCCCAGAACGACAAGCGTCCATTTTGGGAATTTTTGAAGAATTTTCTTCTATGTCGCTACAATCGGATTCAGGAAGAATCTCGTAAATATTGTTAGACGGCATAGAATCAACGGAAGGGAAATCCGTCCGTTGTCTTTTATTTTTACATTCAGATTCTATAAGATCGTGAATGTTATTAGAAAAATGTTGAATAACGGATTGTGATTTATTCCGTACTAAATTATTTTTAGCCTTAGGCTTGTTGCCTTTCCGGTTGGACGCAGGCATTTTTGAAATGAATGAAATTTGAAATTAAATTTACTAGGCTAAATTAGTCTTCGATTAGACTCCTAGTTTGGAAAAGTCTTGATTAAGACTGATTTTATGGTAGTCCTAACAAAGACTGATTAGTTCGAAGAATAGTTCTTTGAATAGCAAGCCTTAAAAAAGGCTAATTAATTTCTTAGTCTTGAAAAAGACTGATTATATCAGAATATCACTCTTTGTATAGCCTTGAGAATGGCTGACTAATTAGTCTTTCAACAACACCGACGGATCGTTTGTCTCTTTATGCACCCTTTTTCCCTATGAAAGCCTGTTGAAAATCAATAGCAACCTATGGGGCTATGATTTTTTTAAATTTTAGCTTTAGTTTGTGAGAATCGGTCAAGCCACCTGTGAAAAAATGAGTGACATTACTCACATACACATACACACACGCATACTTTGCTCAACTCGATGAACTGTGTCGAATGATATAGAACACTTAGCCTTCCGGCCCAATTTTCTCTAGTCATTTTTTCAGGTGATCGCATAGGCTTTCTATGCAAGCAAGGCAAAAAGTATACTTTTATAGAAAAACACCGTTATCATGATTTTGTGATAAAACTAACAAGTAGGTACAAATTGAATAACACATCAACAGATTTACATATTTTTTAGCTGGAACAAAGCAATACCGACGTGTACCTGTTTTACATTGTCATTCAACGACACTTATCGCCCTATAATTTAGTAACCGAAAGTTGGATCTGGATGAAATTACATAGTATCATTTAAGACAATGAGAGCTTTAGTTGAATTTTTTCACTTATCGCGCTGTAATTCAGAAACCAGAAGTCGGATCTGGATCAACAGTTTTATTGTAAGAATTTCAAGACATTTTATTTGCATCTTAGTTGAAAATCGTTTCAGCCATCTCTGAGAAAAGTGACAATTATTTTCACTTTTTTGGTGCATATCACCATGTAATTCCGGAACTGGAAGTCGGGACGGAAAAAAAATCAACAGCAGTCTATGGGTTGAGCAAAATTGTGCCCAATGATTAGTTCAACAACTCTTCTAAAGATAACTTTTCGGTGGAACGTTTCACAAAAAAGATAGAACAGAAAAAGTAATTTTTCAGGAGCCACCCTACTTTTACTCGGGAAAATTGATGTAACTCGATCAAATGAAGAGCTAGAGAGGTGCTTTTTTCAGCAAAGTTGCTCGCAATAAAATTTCCCACAACTTTATTGTACAACAAAATCATTTTCGAGTACAATTTAGAGAGTTAGATTTCAGATTTCAATCTCAATAAGGACCACCGTAGTAACTTTTTTTATCAAAAGGAGCGCCATTTGATTACAAACAACTTTTGTGAAGACACCAACTACAAGAAACTAATATTTAATAGTGAAAATATTTTTGTCACGCAAATTTCCCGTTTCGGACCACTGTGCAGTGGTTTATGTTGAACTGCTGTGTGGCGTGACCTTTCAACATGATCTGCTGTGCACTGATGAGTCAAAGACGAAACATAAAAACAATGTGCACTTCACTGAAATTGGGTTCTTGCAACTAAGCAGATTCTATTGATCTGTTCTTTGAAAAATCTTCGTCTGAAAACGATGTTCCCTCTAAGCTGATCGAAACGTTTTCATTTTTTCTTTGCTCGTGAATAATCGAACTCGAATGAAACTGTTTCCATGGAGTTTAAATTTAAAAAGTTGAACACATTTAAATTCACCTCAACTCCTCTTCAATCCGACGCAGCACAACAGTGAAGGTAAATCGCTCACGGGATACGATTTACGGTTGTTGTTTCCTTTGCTCCGGAGTCCTTCCCTGACCTTCCGCAGTTCTCCCTACCGTAGAGGTTAGGTACATAGGAGAAAATAGGATTCGTCTACTCCCGACGAATTCACGGTTGGGGCGAGATGCGAACTGCTGCACAGGGGAAGAACAAAATTGTGGATTTGTTTGGCAGCTTCAGTTCGTTACGAAGGATTTTCTCTCGAAGGCTTTTGTTTGTCGGAATGGTTTTGTAACCCACATTCATCATTTAATTCCAGGGAGAACTTCTTTGATTGAGGTTCGGGCGGTGGACTGGTTGGGTAGATTTTTGAAAATATTTGAGTATTGTTGGAAGTGGATAATTTTTTTATTACAATTATTTCCCAGTCCAGTAGGTTGCACTACCGCAAACCGATTGCCAATTTGATTATGAGATTAGAACTTGAGATGAGATTTTTCATCTGTAAACTCCTTCTCGAACATCGTTTCACCGGTTTTCTCGGTTGATGTAATTCCACGAGTTGCCAGAAATCCACACGAGCCACCGACTTTTTTTTTGCTTTGATTACAGCCTGCTTTCGTAAATGAGTAAACGGGCCCCACAAAATACGAGTGGATTACAATGGCAGGGTGCGAAAGGACACCGACGAAAAGTAAAATGCTGGTAGGCACAACCTAATCTGCACGTACCAGATGTTCAACGGTGGAGGCGTGTGCCGTTCAGTCGTCGGAGTAGATTGGAATTCCAACCCGTTTCCTGTCTTTTTTTTCTTCGTACTATTCGGTTTTGGTGTGTGCGACAAAAATTTCGAGGTCGTGGTCGAGCTTTTTTTGTAACAAGATTAATTTGTGGTCTTTCTTCAAACTTGCCACCGATAGTAGATAGAATTGGGCACAGGTGGTGTATCCGGTTGTAGGCCGATCCTCCGGTAGTTGAGAGAGAGAAGTCCTTCCGTCGGACCAGGTGTGTCCATTGTTGCGAAAACTTTTGACTTATTGTCAGCTCGTCGACGGCCGTTGGTCGTTGGCCGCTTTGTAGAACCGTCGGAGTGCGGAGAGATGAAAAGGTTAAAGAGATTAATTGAGTGGTTTTGTTGAATGCTAACGGACGAGGTAAGCTTCCTCGTTAGTGGCTTCCAGGGTCTGCCGTTTGGGGGCTTTTGTCCGATTTGTAATCTCGACAGGTCACCTAATGAAAACGTATTTTTTTTGTTGTTCATCTCGAGTACCGAAATGTTGGAAGCAAAACCAACAACTCTATCGAATGGTACTCGTAGTGTTGGATAAGTTTTTGTTACCGAGCGAATTATTTTTTTGGGAAATTACGAAACATGCAATTAGGAAAATGAACGTGTTGGAACGGGACCTACCAAAGCCATAATCTACGCAAGAAAAAAAAAGACAATATTCAGAATATTCTACGGCTCAGCCATGAAAGCCCAAATACAATTGATTCCACGCAGGTGCTAGATCGGAATCTCACGTATTGTTTTACGGGGTCGTTAAAAATTTAATTAAAAACTTTCTCGTTGTCTATGGCGAATGAACCCGATGCACATTATAATGCGTGGTTTCTGTTGTTACTCGCGTTCCGGGATCAGCACTGAACTGAATATTAATGGAACTGAATATTAAAAGTTATTTCTTATTCCAATGATCCGAGTTCTAACGAAAAAATATCGGAAGAATGAAATTGTAGAACCTACAATTCTTAATAGTCACGAAGAGTGAAGGTAAATTAATTAATTTTGTACTCTTTTGCTCGTCCAAGTGAACTTGATTTGTCCCTCTGATTGGCCATGATTCGATTAGTTTTTTCCCGGAGAAGCTATTTATACGGTTGGCTGCCTTTTTTGTGATGTGGACTGTGATTTCACAATTCTTTAAGTTTCGTCTTCGACTCGTCAGTGCAGAGCAGTTTAAATTGAGCTGCTTAGTGCAAAATTTAACAGTTCAATTTTAACCGCTTAGCAGAGGTAAAGTATTATCGTATTTATTTATTTGATTTTATATATTGTCAAGATGTTTGCAGTATTGACTGTAGTGATGCATTATTCGATTGACTGGACAATCCTTTGATCAAAATTGATCCTGACTGGTCCATTTAAACCGCGCGCGTAAACCCAATCGGTATTTTTTTTTCCTTGGTTGATATAATCTTCTTGGACATTCCTGTTAAGTTTGAGCGGAATATGTCAATTAGTGTGTGTGTTTGGCAGCTGTTTGTTTACGGCACGAAAAATATGCATTTATTATGAAAAATAAATTGAACAATGATTTTTCTTGAAATTTTGTGTTTCAAATGGAATTTCGGCAACGGACTTTTTGGGGAGTCTAGTCAATTGAGAATGAAACTATTTGAGTAGCATAAGGAGTGTATCGAAAATGAGCTATCCACATACATTTGTGTTGTAGGCATGTATTTGTGATGATTTTTATGCTCAGATTGCAGCATGCTGTGCGTTTGGCTGTCAGATTTCGATTCTTTACTTGTTTGTGCGGTTGAAATTCTGCGTTTTCAAAATGTCGCGTATTGAAAAGGAAGTGGAAATTAAAGTTCTGGACACATGGCTAAGAGAGAAGGGTATTACTATGCGAAAATTGGCGAAGCGGTTTGGAATTCATCATGCCAGTGTTAAAAACATAATTCATATTTATGGGGAAAAATATTCTTAGGATGAGCTATCAGGAAGAGGCAGAAAACCCGGTTCTTCCAACCCGAAACTGGACCAGAAAGTTGTATCTCTAATCATGAAGAACAAATCAATGTCAATACGTGATTTTGCCAAAACAGCAGGAACGAGTGTCGGAATGGTCCAACGTATCAAAAGGGCGAAATCACCTAAAGACCTACAAGAAACAGAAAATCTTGGAACAAAGTGTAAAACAGAAGAAGCAAGCAGCAACAAAGGCCCGGAAATTGTATTCGTGTCTTTTGCAGTGTCCGGATGCATGCGTTTTGATGGACGATGAGACTTATGTAAAGGAGGACTCAAAAACCCTTCCAGGTCCACAATACTTTACTGTCGTCGTTGGGGAGGATGTGAGCGATGCGGACAGGTCGATTCCAGAGGAGAAACTCGGTCGAAAGGTACTGGTATGGCAAGCAATATGTTCCTGTGGTTTGAAGTCAACCATTTTTTACACTATCGGAACTATAAATGCAGAAATCTATCGATCTAAGTGTTTCCAGAAGAGATTGCTGCCTTTATATAAGAAGCATAGTACACATCTACTGTTTTGGCTAGATTTGGCGTCGGCTCACTATGCCAAAACCACTTTCAATTAGCTTGCGAAAAAGTGTATAAATTTCGTTGAGAAAAATATCAATCCACCAAATTGGCCTCAGCTTCGACAAGTTAGGCAGCTGGGAACATGCAGGAGTTCAACAAAATTTGGGCTCAAGCGTCCAAAAAATGCGATGCCACACTTGTCCGGAAGTTGATGAAGAGCGTTCGAAAACTCGTGAAGGAATAACTTAAATTTCATCCGGTTTTCTTGTTTTCCGGTTTTCTTAAATTTCATCCGGTTTAACCTCGTACAATAAAGGATCAATTTTCAGTTTGAATAAAATATCGTTTTTTATCATAATTTGAAAGAAAAATTTTCGATACACTCCTTAATGCATTCAGTGAGGGTCGTGAGATCGTAGAAAATTTCCTAAGGATGCTCACCCGTCCACCTCTGTTGACGACGATAATATTGAGAAAGTGAAAGAAATTGTGTTTGAAAATCGTTGTGTTAGTATTAGAGAGATAGCAGAGAATCTTGGCATTTCTTATGGATCGAATCAGCACATTTTGGTTAATATTTTGGGTATGACACGCGTCGACGCTAAGCTCGTACTGACAGAACTGATTTTTTGCATGATTGTGATTGAATATTTGGCTAAACACGAAACGAAAGTCATCGCTCAACCACCGTATTCACCAGATTTGACCCCCTGTGACTTTTTCCCAGTTTCAAAACTTAAAATATCCATATGTTTGTATAATTTGAATTCTGTCGAATCGTTTTTACCTTTTTTTATAAATATAAAAAATAGGTATAGAATTCGCTCAAACTTTAGAAAAAATTTCCGAGGCCCGGAGGGCCGAATGTCATATACCAATCGATTCAGCTCGACGAACTGAGCAAATGTCCGTGTGTGTGTGTGTGTGTGTGTGTGTGTGTGTGTGTGTGTGTGTGTGTGTTTGTGTGTGTGTGTGTGTGTGTGTGTGTGTGTGTGTGTGTGTGTGTGTGTGTGTGTGTGTGTGTGTGTGTGTGTGTGTGTGTGTGTGTGTGTGTGTGTGTGTGTGTGTGTGACTTTATGTGTGTTGTCAACTAAGAGAACGAGATCTCAGAGATGGCTGAACCGATTTTGATGTTTTTGGCAACATAATCGTTCGAATTTGACATATGTAAACCAGATGATGGCAGAATTTGCGAGTTGAAAACAATTCCATAATTATATTGATTTAAACTACTTACAGCAATAAAAGCTAGAAGAACATAACAGCCATATACCATTCGAATCAGTTCGTCGAGATCAACAAATGCGTGTGTGACAAATAATTTCACTTAATTTTCTCGGAGATGGCTAAACCGTTTCCTATAAACTCAGATTTATATGGAAAGTCGTATACTCCCAAACAAGGTTCCTGAATTATGTTTGGTTCCGACCTCTGGTTCCGTAACTACAGGATGATATGTGAAACGAAATTAAAACTGTGTAACTCATTTTTCTCGTAGATGGCTGAACCGATCTAAGATTCAAATGAAATCTAAGAATCATCTAAGATTCAAATGAAAAGTTTTATGATTCTATAAAACATCTTGTTTTTAAGTTAGATCCAACTTCCTGTTTTGGAGATACACGTGATTAGTATAAAAAAGTCTATTTCACATAAACTAACGTAATCAGGTTTATCCGGTTAGCAGATTTGGATAGTTGATAACCAAATAAACTTATTTCCTTTTTGGTTGTATTTAGTTTTCGTTTCGGAAAGCATCCAAAAATTTAATTCGCACTACGATTCCTCAAAGATATTGATTCTATTGATTTTCAAACATTTTGAAACAAATGTAAACTATACAGCTACTAAGGTGAATTTGTCTTCAAAGTTGGACTCAAAAATATTGCAATTTATTCGTCATATAGCCATACGAATCGGTTTGGGTTATGCTGGTTCCTGAATACCGACCCTGGAAGTACCTTAAATTATCCTAAACTCTAAAGTGGAAAATTCTTCGACATATCATGGAATGTTTAATCGATTGTTACACTTTTATATTCAAATTCGATTCGATTTGCAGTTTCGATATTACAGAGTAATGAGTGATTAAAATCTCAAATATCCACTCAAAACGACGGACTTTAGAATAATGTCATGAAAACTGAAACATCGAAGAATATTCATGCAAAAAAACATGAGGATTGATAAAAAAAGGTATCATCTCACTGCTAGGTGGATTAAGCACATTTTTATTGTTGAATTTTTCAATTCGAAATTTTTCGTGGGACACCCTGTATATTGATGAGCATACAGCGTGCTTTATATGATAGTAGAGGAAATGCAGTTTCATTTACGAAGTGCATATAAATAGAATTGTTTTTAAAATTTTTCTTTTTCCTACAAGTTGATTTCCTAGATGCATGTCTATAGATATAGGGGGGACGGGTATAGCGTGATGGGATAGTCGATGCCTTTCACGCAGCACGCCTGGGTTCGATTCCCAACCCCGCACATAGGGTCAGAAAGATTTTCTGGTCCGAAGAGCCGAATGACCTAAGATGTTAAAGTCTCTATAATTGAAACAAATAAAAAAATGTCTATAGATATAGTTCAATTTTTCCTACTGAAAGTTATTGAGTTACATTTTTTACATTGAGCTTGAGTAGACTTTTGCTGCATCAAATGTGGAATAATTTGTTCTTGTTCTGAAATATTCCGCCATCGTTGATATTTTCGTTTTTCACGAAGAGTTCCATGTCGTCAGCATATATAAACACTTTTAGATAGTTGACTATAGAGGAAATGTTGTTTATATGCAAAACGTGAAGAAAAGGCCCTAGGTGAGAGCCCTGAGGTACACCCGATGTTACATTAATTGGTTCAGACAGTATGTGTTGTAATTCCGGAACCGGAAGTCGTATCCTGATGAAGTTCTATAGCCTTTCTATATGACATAGGTAAAAAGGCAAAAACACTTTTTTTAAAATTTTCTAAGTGTTTTTGTTTTCCCGGTTTAAGTAACGGTGAACAATATTTAACACACTTTACCCTATAACTCCAGAACCGGAAATCGGATCCGGATGAAATTCATGAATTCCGTATAAGACTGTGAGACCTTTCATTTGAATTCAAGTATGTGGAATTGGTTAAACCATCGCTGAGAAAAGTGAGTGAGAACTATTTTGGAAAATATGACCACTATTTGCGGTGCTTTTGGAACTGTAGACCGAGTACCAGGATAGCCGGAATCGGTTTGTTTAGTTGCCTACCGATAAAGGCTATCGATTTGTGTAGTTTTGAGTCTAGTTTAGAATTTTTTTTACGGTTTCTGTTTCGCCGGTTTAAGTGACGGCGTATAGTATTTAACACACTTTATCCTATAGCTCCAGATCCGGAAGTCGGATCCGGATGAAGTTCAGCAATTCCGTGTGGGATCACGAGACCTTTCATTTTAATTTCAAGTTTTTTTTTATCAAAATCGGTTCAGCCATCTCCGAGAAAATCTAGTGAGATTATTTGACACATATACACACACAGCCATTGCTCAGCTCGATTAACTGAGTCGAATGATATATGACACTTGGTCATCCGGGCTAACTTTTACTAGTCGATTTTTCACGTCATTGTATAACCTTTCTATATGAGAAAGACAAAAACAAATTCAAATGTTTTGCATTATACAAAGCATCATTTGAATACCGTATTGTAATTTTTTCGTGATTAGCGGTGTTCATGATTTCTAAAATGCGGGGTCAGAGCAAAATTATCAGAAATCAAAAAATTAAGGCAACATAGTTGAAGTAGATGTTTTTCTGGACCCCTACGTTTTTATTCGATATATTTTGAATTTTCTATGATTGTTTAAAGAATAAACTGCGATTTTGTAGCTGCCAAACATTCCTAAAGTAACAAAAATCGAAAAGGAAAACGATGGGGTTGGATATTTGAAAGGGTGATTTTTTGAGAGGTATAATATTTGTTTTTGAAATAAAAAACACTAAAACATTTGAGAAAATTGATGAAAAATTCATTGGAATCGATAGAACGTTAAAAATAATTTAATGTTTGAGGATGATTTCATGCAAATGTTGCCCGCGACTCCGCTTTAGATGGCCCATGCGAAAGTTCCAATTTTGGCACACCAACATATCGGCCGGTACTTCATGAATAATGCCACTGGTCAATAATCCATACCAAACAGTGACTTTTTTGGGATGTATTGGAAGCTCTTGCAATGCTTTTGACTGGCCTTCACTCCACATGCGGCAATTTTACTTGTTGACGTATCCATTTAACCAGAAATGAGCCTCACCGCTGAACACAATTTGTTGATAAAAAAGTGGATCTTCCTCCAACTTTGCCAGCGCCCATTCATGATTAAATTATAGACCGAACGATGATTCCTGATTTAAAAATGGACCACACTGAACATGTTTGACAATGACACACGACACGATTCACGCGTGATCTGTCAAATACAGTGCACTATGTTGCGAAACGGAAAATTAGCGTGACAAAAATATTTTCACTATTAAATATTAGTTTTTTGTAGTTGGTGTCTTCACAAAAGTTGTTTGTAATCAAATGGTGCTTCTTTTGATGAAAAATGTTACTAGGGTGGTTCTCATTTAGATTGAAATCTGAAATCTAACTTTCTTAATTGAACTCAAAAATGGTTTTGTTGTACAATAAAGTTTTGGGAAATTTTATTTTGAGCAACTTTGCTGAAAAAAGCACCTCTCTAGCTTTTCATTTGATCGAGTTACATCAATTTTCCCTAATAAAAGGAGGGTGACTTCTAGAATTCACTTTTTTTGTTCTAACTTTTTTGTGAAACGTTCCACCGAAAAGTTACAATTAGAAGAGTTGTTGAACTAATCATTGTGCACAGTTTTGCGCAATCAAGCTTTTTCATATGAGCTACCAGTCAAAAGTTATGATCTTTTTTTTTATCAAAAACTAGTCATGCTTCAAATATCAATATTCATTAGATGCCAGATCGATAAAAATGTATCCTATGCGGTTAATGGAAGGTCATAATATAAATAAAAATTAATGAGAAAATGTGTTATTTTTTTATCTTATTTGAATTGGTTTTAAAAATACCTTCAAAACACTCAAAAACATTGCATAACTCTTAAGCGCTTTAACGTATCAACATACTTTCTTCAGCAAAATAATAGTATCAAATTAGTTCTACAAGTGTTCCATACATTGCCCTTCCGAGAATTGAGACACACAAAAACTGCAGCCGAAAATAGATTGAAGAAAAATTTTAATTATTTGTTACCAAAATAACTACTTCAATTGAGTTTGAGCAACTGATGGTTAGAGATGCTGTGTAATATGATTATTTCGAACTAGTTGGCCATGAACAGAAATTTTCATAATCTCGACAACCATCCAACAAGTTGGTGCAAGTTAGTTTTTTTTTTCATAAATACGTTTATTTCTTAAGGCAGTTTACATAAGTTTTTCTTCGCCGTAGCATCACTTTTACATAATATTCTTATCCTAATTTAATTCTAACATAGTCACAACGTTTTGCATTTATTAAAACATATTCTCTTATTACTTGAATATCATCTTAGGTAACTCGTCATTAATTATGAAATCTACTCGGAAATATTATTTGAACCAAACGATTAACTTCTATAAATTATAAAATAAGCTGTTATTTTCAGACATTTTGTTAATAATTTAATAATCTGTTTCGAGTTTGTTTGTATCATTACATTATTTTTATTCTAATTTAGCTATTGGTTGAACTCATGGACGCAGCTGGGATCAGAACTAAGTCTTGAAAGGGGCCTTTATTAAATTGAAACTCCAGTTTTCTTTATGAAATGATAAATAAGTTTCATGTATGAAAGGTCACGACAAGCAAGAATGTCTCGAACTGGGATATTGGATAGTCTACCTTGGGTACGCAAAGAATTTATTAGTTGAGATCTGACATCACGATACTCCACGCATGTCCAAACGACATGATCAATATCTCGATAACCTTCGCCACAAGCACAATGATTAGTCTCGGAGAGCCCAATTCGAAGGAGATGTGCATCTAACGTGTAGTGATTGGACATGAGTCTGGACATCACACGAATGAAATCTCTACTCACATCCAGTCCCCTGAACCATGCCTTTGTCGATATTTTCGGAATAATTGAGTGCATCCACCGACCCAGATCATCTTTATCCCAAGAAGCTTGCCAGCTGGCAAGTGTTCTTTGGCGAGACGAGCTATAGAATTCGTTGAAAGCAATTGGTCTCTCATAAATTTCACCCTCAATAGCACCACGTTTGGCTAAAATATCGGCTCTTTCATAGCCAGGAATGGAGCAATGAGCCGGGACCCAGACTATAGTGATTAGATAATTATTGTTCAATATGTCGTTCAGGCACTGTTTTATTTTGCCCAGGAAAAACGGTTCAGTCTTGCCAGTCATGTTTGAGCGAATGGCTTCAATTGCACTCAGACTATCTGTGAAGAGGAAATAATGGTTTGGAGATAATGTGACGATTACACTCAAACTATAATGAACTGCTGCTAACTCTGCTATATAAACAGATGCAGGTTCTTGAAGCCTAAATGAGGCCGAAACATTATTGTTGAACATACCAAACCCTGTCGCTTCTTCAATTCGCGATCCGTCCGTGTAAAACATTTTCTCAGAGTCAATATGCCTGAACTTACTTGAAAATATTTTTGGGATTTCCGTCGAACGTAGATGATCCGGGATTCCACGCACTTCGCGCTGCATGGATGTATCGAAAAATAAAGTTGAGTCAGGGACATTTAGGAGGCTGACACGGATAGGAATATATCTTGAAGGGTTGATTTCCTGTGACATATGGTTAAAATATACTGTCATGAATTTTGTTTGAGATCGAAGCTCGACTAGTCGTTCGAAATTATTAATTACCATGGGATTCAGCACCTCACATCTTATTAGCAGGCGTGATGAAAGCTCCCAAAATCGATCTTTTAATGGAAGAACTCCCGCCAGAACTTCAAGACTCATTGTATGTGTCGAATGCATGCACCCTAAAGCAATTCGCAAACAACGATACTGAATTCGCTCCAGTTTGATAATATGAGAGTTTGCAGCGGAACGAAAGCAAACGCATCCATATTCCATCACTGAAAGTATCGTTGTCTGATACAATTTTATTAGATCTTCCGGATGAGCACCCCACCAAGATCCTGTTATTGTTCGAAGAAAATTTACTCTTTGTTGGCATTTTGTTATCAGAAACCTAATGTGTCCTCCCCACGTGCATTTGGAATCGAACCACACCCCGAGGTATTTAAAAGTTAAAACCTGTTGGATCATTCTTCCCTTCATATGGAGCTGAAGCTGCGCGGGATCATGCTTTCTTGAAAAGACGACTAACTCTGTTTTCTCCGCAGAGAATTCGATACCAAGATGAACAGCCCAATCGGACAAGTTATCTAAGGTATCTTGCAATGGTTTATGCAGATCAATAGCTTTGGGTCCAGTAACTGAAACCACGCCATCATCTGCCAATTGTCTTAGTGTACATGGGGTTACTAGACAGCTGTCAATGTCATTTACGTAAAAATTATAGAGGAGCGGACTGAGGCATGAGCCTTGCGGGAGACCCATGTAACTATTTCTGAGTGTTGCCAAATCGCCATGTGAAAAATGCATGTGTTTCTCTGACAAAAGGTTGTGCAAATAATTATTTATAACCGCTGGGAGTCCATTTTGGTGAAGCTTGTCTGAAAGAACATCAATGGAAACTGAATCAAATGCTCCTTTAATGTCTAAAAATACAGATGCCATTTGTTGCTTTTGAGCGAAGGCAATTTGGATGTCAGACGAAAGTAATGCAAGGCAATCATTCGTCCCTTTATTTCTACGGAAGCCAAACTGAGTATCTGACAACAAACCGTTCGTCTCGACCCAAGTGTCGAGACGTCGTAGAATAATTTTTTCGAACAATTTTCTGATGCAGGACAACATCGCAATGGGTCTATATGAGTTGTGATTGGAAGCTGGTTTCCCCGGTTTTTGAATGGCGATAAGGTGCAAGTTAGTAAAATGCAATATTTTTATCCACATCGTGCCGAGACGCCTATGATACTGGCCCTTCTTTTTCATCCACTTGTGTACCGAGTAGCCTGTAAAAACCGGAAAACGACGCACAATGAGTTTTTGTTCGAATAAATACATTCTACTCATTTTAACAAAGTAATGATTTTTTTTTGGGTTTCAGGTAGTGCTTTGACTTACAACTTTTGTTCTTCTCGAATGGACAATGTATATAACACTTATAAAACTAATTTGATACTATCATTTTGCCGAAGGAAGTATGTTGATACGTTAAGGCGATTAAGAGTTATGCAATGTTTTTGAGTTTTTTGAAGGTATTTTTAAAACTAATTTGAATAAGTAAAAAAATAACGCCCTTCCAATTTTCTCTTAAACTTTTACTTATGTTATGACCTTCCATGAACCGCATAGGATACATTTTTATCGATCTGGCATCTGATAAATATTGATATTTGAAGCTTGACTAGTTTTTGATGAAAAAATAATCATAACTTTTCACTGGTAGCTCATACGAAAAAGCTTGGTTATACAAAATTGTGCGCAATAATTAGTACAACAACTCTTCTAAAGACAACTTTTCCGTAGAACGTTTCATAAAAAAGTTAGAACAAAAAAAGTGAATTTTCAGGAGCCACCCTACTTTTATTCGGGAAAATTGATGTAACTCGATCAAATGAAAAGCTAGAGAGATAATTTTTTCAGCAAAGTTGCTCAAAATAAAATTTTCTACAACTTTATTGTACAACAAAATCATTTTTGAGTTCAATTAAGAAAGTTAGATTTCAGATTTCAATCTAAATTAGGACCATTCTAGTAACATTTCTCATTAAAAGGAGTGCCATTTGATTACAAACAACTTTTGTGAAGACACCAACTACAAGAAACTAATATTTAATAGTGAAAATATTTTTGTCCCACTAATTTCCCGTTTTGGACCACTGTGCAGTGTTTCCAAAAAGATACCAGCAAAAAATCACCCTTTATATGTAAAAATTGTGTGAAAAATTTGAAAATGATGTTGGATAAAAGATGGAATATGATATTAATATTGACTCTCCACAACCTCTCTGCATTGATTGTCACCCATAGTATCATAGCTAATGAAACTGAACAAGAACACAAAATATAAAATCCTGCCACGTGCATCCATATGCAGAGCAGTTCGAATGCATTCGGATGTAAAAGCATTAACTCAGGAAATTATAAAAAATAAAAACTCAGTAGGAAACGGAAATCCTGCAATCGGTCCAGCACAATATATGCTTCCTGCGAGTAAGGGTGCTCCACCCAATCAAGAACATACAACGAAGCTCGCGGAACAAGGACGGCATGTGACGTGTTTATCTGTCGATTGCGACCAGATGTCCGCGATGTACGTGTTATTGAGTGATGCTTTTGAAAGACCAGAGCTACGTAGGAATTTCAACAGGGTGATAATCATATTACTGATGATGTAACTGTTCCGAATTGGTTCTCAATTATGTTGTTCCGGAGAAGTAATTATTATTAATTCTTAGAATCTGTGGCATACATTAATGCTATTGAATTGCAGTATTATGGTATGAGATTTTGTGTCTTTCGTTCTCAACGAGTAAACATATTCAACGGAACTGTCTGCTCGTCTCAACTGCTATTTTTGGCAGAATAATTTCTGAACGATAATTATGAATTTGTGAATTTGAATGCAATAACCACTAGTTTGTGGCTAGGTTTCCAGCGCTTTTGTATTTTCATTTTGAGAGCACTTTTGATCATCGAGACAGCTGAAATTTTATATTTATTTCAGTATAGTTGGAAAACCCTAACGATATTTTACATTTTAATACGGTTGAGGAATAAAAAGGAAACAGCATGGGATGTGGAGTTCAAAATTTGAAATATTCGACTAACCTTACATGCATTGGAAAATGTTAGCATCCTTTGATTATGACCCCCTCCCGTTCGAGGCACGTAATCAGATAATTTCCTTCAATTTTTATTGAAAATTTTCCCTCCCGCACAACAACATCTGCGAACAGCTGGAGACTCGATGATGCCGCAAAGCTCGAACCACGCCACCTATATCGGCACCGAATATTGAATTAAATCGGTTCGAGCTGGAAGCCAACCTCGTAAGAATCGGAAGAAGAAAAAAAGGATGCTAAAGACTATGTGGAAAATCCAAAAGCAAATATGTTGCTCGTTGCCACAATCATCCGTACCGAGCTCCCAATAATCCCCACTCCGCTCGTTCGGTTCTATTTGACCGAGTGTGGATGGTGGCTGATTGAAAGAAATGAATGAAAATATTTTCTTCTCGACACTCAGGCGACCTTTCGTTCGTTCGTTCGTACGTCTTTGGGGGGTACTTTTTCTACTTTCGGTTGATTGTTTCAAAAGAACTGGCGGACCTCACGAAACAGCAAAGGACTATAGTGTGAGACTCCGGGTTGAGGGCCGGCCAAAAGACTGCGAGACTCGAAACGATGATGTGAATAATGTTTTCTGTTGTCGTAGCATTGTGGATTCCGTGTGGGAAGAGTTTGGCGTGTCTGCTGGGAAGCTGTTTTATTTTCGGCACGAAGACTACCGAGAGTAACGATTAAAGCTGACGTTTAAATCGCCCCCGCCGGTTGAGTTGTGTTACGAGAAGGAAGCGTTTATGTTCTGATACAAAGAAATATAGAGTGTACATAGTGCGATTTAAGACGCAGTTATAAATAAGAAACAGTGAATGATACGACAAAGACAAAAGCAATAACCTTGTAAGAAAATCTGTTTTGATCCACCTAGTGGTGTAATGACACCTTTCTCATGTTTAATAGTGTGGTATTCTATTCAAAATTTTTCTCTTCGATTTTTGAAAGAAACCAAGGGATTGTTTGTGAATTAACTAGTATAACATACAGAATGAAACAGTGCTTTGCTCGCGTAGGTTTTTTTTAAGAAAACGAAGTGGGTTCACTATTATATGCACTTCTGGCACCGGAACCCGAGAACCGGTATAATCGATGTCGGTTCGTACGGCCACTAACTAACATGACGTCCAAACTCTAAGGAGTGTATCGAAAATAAGCTATCCACAAATTTTTCTTTCAAATTATGATAAAAAACTAAATTTTATTCAAACTAAAAATTGATCCTTTATTGTACGAGGTTAAACTTGAGCATAATGAAAACCGGATGAAATTTAAGTTATTCCTTCACGAATTTTCGAACTTTTGATCGAACGCTCTTCATCAAGTTCCGGGCAAGTAATGCATCGCATTTTTTGGACGCTTGAGCCCATTTTTTTGAACTCCTGCATGTTCCCAGCTGCCTTACCAGTCTTCTTGAAGACCCTCTTCACTTTGGTGGATTGATATTTTTCTCAACGAAATTTATACCCTTTTCCGCAAGACAATTGAGAGTGGTTTTGGCATAATGAGCCGACGCTAAGTCCTGCCAAAACAGTGGAGGTGCACTAAGCTTCTTATATAAAGGCAGCAATCTCTTCTAGAGACACTCAGATCGATAGATTTCTGCATTTATAGTTCCGGTAGTGTAAAAAATGGTTGACTTCAAACCACAGGAACATATTGCTTGCCATACCAGTACCTTTCAACCGAACTTCTCCACTTGAATCGACCTGTCCGCATCGCTCACATCTTCCCCAACGACGACAGTAAAGTGTTGTGGACCTGGAAGGGTTTTTAAGTCCTCCTTAATATAAGTCTCATCGTCCATCAAAACGCATGTATCCGGACACTGCAAAAGACGCGAATACAATTTCCGGGCCCTTGTTGCTGCTCACTTCTTCTGTTCTACACTTTGTTTCGAGATTTTCTGCTTCTTGTAGGTCTTTAGGTGATTTCGCCTCTTGATACGCTGGATCATTCCGACACTCGATCCTGCATTTTTGGCCAAATCACGTATTGACATTGATTTGTTCTTCATGATTAGAGATACCACTTTCTGGTCCAGTTTTGGGTTGGAAGAACCGGGTTTTCTGCCTCTTTCTGGTAGCTCATCCAAAGAATACTATTCCACAAACTTATAAATGATGGTTTTAACGCTGGCATGATGAATTCCAAACCGTTTCGCCAATTTTCGCATAGTAATACACTTCTCACTTAGCCATGCGTCCAGATCCTTAATTTTCACTTCCAATTTCAACCGCACAAACAGAAAAAAACAAACGAAAGCTGACAGCTAAACGCACAGCATGCTGTTATCTGATCATAAAAAATCATCACAAATACATGCGTACAACACAAATGTATGTGGATAGCTCATTTTCGATACACTCCTTACTAGTTTTTATTCAAATTTTGAAGATTTTATACAATTTTGCCATCGCACTCTAAATGATCGTCAATGTTTGTTGTATCCGAAAATATGCAGTAATTTTTGGTAGGACCATAAGTCCTTTCGTTTGACTCTAAGATTAGGAATAGCGGTTTTGAGTCCAGTTTACAACATTTTTTACGGTTTTTGTTCCGCCAGTTTAAGTGACGGTGTACAATTTTCAACACACTTTACCCCGGATGAAATTCAGAAATTCCGTATGAGACCGTGAGACTTTTCATTTGAATATAAGTTTGTGGAAATCGGTTAAACCATCGCTGAGAAAAGTGAGTGAGATCCATGTTGGTATATATGACCACTCTCTCTGGTTTGTGTAGTTTTGAGACCGGTTTAGATTTTTTTTTACGTGTTTTGTTTCGCCGGTTTAAGTGACGGTGTACAATATTGAAGACGCTTTACCCTATAACTCCGGAACCGGAAGTCGGATCCGGATGAAATTCAGTAATTCCGTATGGGACCATGAGACCCTTCATTTGAATCAAAGTTTGTCAAAATCGGCTCAGCCATCTCCGAGAAAACCTAGTGAGATGATTTGACACATCCGCACATCCGCACACACACACCTTAAAGAAGTCGTGTCTTGCGCAGAGGAAGGCTTCGTAATCGTCAAAGTTAACGGAATCTTCACCAGCAGCTGCTACGCACCTCCGCGATGGACTGTAGAACAGTTCAACCGGATGCTGGACAAACTGACGGAAGCACTTATTAATCGAGGACCAGCCATTTTCGCCGGCGACTTCAATGCCTGGGCGGTTAAATGGGGAAGCAGACTCACCAACCCAAGAGGACGTAGTCTGCTAGAGGCCATAGCAAAGCTGAATACTGACCTGGCTAATATAGGCACCACTAGTACGTACCGAAGGGATGGCCATGAGTCCATAATCGATGTTATATTTGGCAGTCCAGGACTGATAGGAAGCGGGAGAGTGAGTGAGGAATATACCCACAGTGACCATCAAGCGATCCAGTACTCCCTTGGGAACCGGCCGCAGAGGAAATCATTTGGGAGACAGACACGAGAGCGGAGATGGAAAATGGTAGATTTCAACAAGGATGTGTTCATCGAGGCACTTAGGTATGAACCCACCCTGCTGAACCTAAATGCTGGAACACAACAATAGCCGATCTGCGCACGAACTGCCTACAAGCCAGAAGGCGAATGCAAAGGACCCGCGATGACGCCGAAAGAGATGAACGAAAGTCAGCGCATAGAGCGGCAAGAGCTGCACTCAACAATGCAATCAGGCTGAGCAAAAAAGCCTGCCTGGATGAACTCTATCGAAACGCTAACGCGAACCCTTGGGGAGACGCCTACAGAGTTGCTATGTCAAAAATAAAAGGCCCTGCGACTCCACCCGAAAGGTCCCCGGAAAAGCTGGAAGTCATCATTGAAGGGCTGTTCCCGCAACATGAAGCAACGATATGGCCACCAACACCGTACGACGAGCCAGTTGAGTACGAAGAAGAGGCTCGAGTAACGATCGCCAGGACCAGACGGAATCCCAAACTTCGTTCTTAAAACAGCGATTCAAGCGTATCCGGATATGTTCAGGTCCACGTTTCAAAAATGCCTCGATGACAGAAATTTTCCCGACATATGGAAAATGCAGAAACTGGTGCTGTTACCGAAACCTAGCAAGCCTCCCGGAGATCCCTCAGCATACAGACCGATTTGCTTGTTTGATACTGTAGGCAAACTGCTAGAGAGGGTGATACTAAATAGATTGTTGAAATATACAGAGGGCGAGAATGGCCTGTCGAACATGCAGTTTGGCTTCCGGAAAGGTAAGTCAACAGTAGATGCTACTCGGACTGTCATCCAAATCATGGAGGCAGCGCAGAAGCAACATAGAGGAGGGAACCGTTACTGCGCGGTAGTCATCTTGGATGTAAAAAATGCTTTCAACTGTGCATGCTGGGAAGAAATCGCCCGTTCATTGCACAGACTGAAGGTGCCGGTTTATCTGTGTAGAATCCTGAAAAGCTATTTCCGTAATCGGATGCTTTTGTACGAAACAGATGGAGGTCAGAGAAGAATTCAAATCACCGCAGGTGTTCCACAAGGGTCAGTCCTCGGCCCAACGCTCTGGAATGCGTCGTATGATGAAGTACTGAAGCTGAGGCTTCCCAGGGGCGTGAAGATTGTTGGATTTGCGGATGACGTTGTGCTCACAGTAACTGGAGAATCCCTGGTGTTGCTACATCAGTTCTCAGATACGGAAGCCCTGTCTGGGTCCCCGGAATGAAAACAAAACTAAATCAGGCACTTCTGTACAGGCTAATGAGCATGAGAGTCGCGAGTGCAAATCGGACCATATCGTTGGAAGCGGTGGAAGTAATTGCTGGAATGCTCCCTATCAGAATCCTATTGGAGGAGGATTACGAGTGTTATATTCGTAGGTATACAAGAGGCATCCGCAAAACCTCGAGGAATCAGTCGCTAAGAAGGTGGCAAAGAGAATGGGATTCAGCTGCGTCTGGTAGGTGGACATATCGGTTGATTCCGAACGTGACCACGTGGATTGAAGAAAAGCACGGAGAAGTCAACTTCCATCTGACTCAATTTCTATCAGGGCACGGATGCTTCCGAAAGTATCTGAACAGGTTCGGTTACGCAAACTCCCCATTCTGCTCGGAGTGCATAGACACTGATGAAACACCGGAGCACGTACTTTTCGTCTGTACTAGATTCACCGAGGTTCGAAACGGGATGCTTGCTATCAGTGGGTACGACACAATCCCAGATAATGTTATCCAGAGAATGTGCTGCGACGAGAACATCTGGATCGCAGTCAACAGTTCAATAATTCAGATAGTGTCAACGCTACAGCGCACATGGCGGAAAGACCAAAGAGCAGCAGGATAGATGCATCAGTAACGAGCGATTGAGAAGAGGTGCACAGCCCCCCTGCCGAAGTAATACCTTATGGTAGTCCCGGCAGGAAAAGAGGAACGAAGCTTAGGGGGTGTTTTTGTTCGGTCACCTCCTATAAATACACACACACACACACACACACACACACACACACACACACACACACACACACACACACACACACACACACACACACACACACACACACACACACACATTCGATATGAGAAAGGCAACACTGTTAAAATTTAACCTAGCAGAACGAAAAAGACTAATACATTCTTTAATTCATTTTTATTTTATTTCGCATATGGAAACTTGAGTCCTGTATATCTGAAGTGTTTTATTTTGTTGGCAGTTAAACATTCAAACTCCCTATTTTTGTTGTACTCAACCATCCGTTATTTTGGAACTGGAGCCCTTGACCAAAGAGACTTTGGTTATTCATCAATCACTAAAACTTTTGATGTACACTTTATTAAACTGGGTACCTTTTTGGTTTGTGACTCATGGATATTTTCTATCCGACAGCACTCAATAACATACACATCTGTTCGCAAACATGAAAAAATTCGAAGCATATTATCTTCATACACACACAAAAATTCTTATTTTTCATGACGTTTTCTTGGCGGTTTGTGTGTGGAACTGCTGAGTGGCATGGCAGAGTAACGTGAACTGCTATGCACTGATGAGTCGAAGACAAAAAGTTTAACATTTTCCTATATCGATGAACTAAATTAAATGTTATTTGGCAATTGAATCTCGGATATAACGTCAATTTGAATGGTGTCTATGCTTGTTGTATGAGAAGGTAAAATACAATCCAAAAGTGAGAGAGGGTACAATGATGGAAGAAACGTGAATAAAAGAACAGAATTGAGCAAAAATGATCAATGAAATATGGAAGGCATTAATGAAAAAAGAAATAAAGTAAAGAGAAAACTCATGACAAAGACTACAATATATTAAAAGTGAAAAGATGTTAGATATAAATGATCATGAAAGTAAGCCAATTTTCTGAGTAGGAGAAATTAAAAAACAAAAGAGCCTTAGAAGTGTAACAAATTATTAACAGTGATGATTGGAAGAAATCGTAGGAATCATAGAACAGAACAAAATCCAGAGGACAGGTAAACTGATATTAAGGATATATTAAAAAAATGAATAATTACGTAGCAACAACTGACATATTGCAGTAAGAAACATTGAGCAATACTTGATCAAACAAAGTAAATTAGTGACGAATATAAGAACTGTAGGTACTATAGAGATAAATATAAAATATTCGAAGGTCCAATTGAGAAATGATAGAGACTAAGATGTCATATATAACCAGGAAATAATTAATTATTTAAGAAAAGATTGAAGTTCGTGGAATTGTAAGTGATTAAAATGATATAAATGATGAAAAGAATAGATATAAGAATGATAAACTAAGGAGTAAAAGTAAATAAAATATTAGAAAAGAAAGAAGAAATGAAGTAGAAGAAAGTCAAGTAAGAAACTCAAGTAACATGAGGGACAAACGGAAAGGTTACAAAGAAGGATGAATTGCAGAACTGCACAAGGAATTTAGCGTTCATAATAAACTTCAAGTTAAGATAAAAAACTAATCGAGAAATGAGGGAAATTAAGAACTAAAGGAAGTCGCAATAGAAAACTAACTGCGATAAAAGGGACATGGAGAAAAAATAGAAATTGCGACATTCAAACATTTGAGAAACAAGCAACGGAGTGTGGGATAAACCAACCAATTATGAAATAGCTGAGAAGCAATACAAAATCAAAAGTATGAGAAATCGGAAAAAAGGGAATCGGCAGAGCATGTTTTCATATAGTATAAAAAAAAAAAGAGAAACACAAACCAAGAGGAAATAAGACTTACACAGAAATTGGGAATAAATAAGAGCTCAGAAGAACTGCTAGGGTATGAGAATCAAGAATAAATAAGATTTAGAATGTAAGAAGAATTGCCAAGAAACAAGAATGATGAAGATATACAAATTCAAAACCAATAGGAACAAAAATCAATAAGAATTGAGTTGAAATAGGATTGGAGAAACAAAAAAAAATGGAGAACATAATATAGCGAAAGAATGAGAATGAAGAAAATATAGGAATTGAGAAGAAATAATACAAAAAAAGGGGAAAAAATGAAGAATTAAGGAAAGTCGAAAATTAAGCAGAACGAGCAGAAACAAAAATTTAAAACAAATAAGAGCTCAGCAGATTTGCAAGTGCACAAAAATAGAGAATAAATGCGATTTGACAGATTTTTCAAGGAACAAGAAGTAAGAAGAAATACGAATTTAGAGGTAATAGAAGTAAAAATTTGAATAAAATAGGAATAAAAATAATACAAAAGAATGGAGAATATAGTAAGAGGGAAAGAAAAAAAATAGAGGAAACATAGAAATTGAGAAGAATCAACATGAAAAAAATATTCAGGAAAAATAAGAAATAAGGAAAATTTATAGTTAAATAGAAGTTACAATTGAGGAGAAATAAGAATTGAAGTGAAACAAACATGAAGAAGAAACAAGAATTGGAAAAAATTAATAAATTGAAAAGCAATAACAACAGATAAGAAGCTAAAATTGAGAAGAAATAATAGTTGAGACTGAAATAAGTAGAAAGAGTAAATTCTAATGGAGGAGATGGGAGTCGCTAATCGTAGATGCTGATCATCTATGACATTGTTTGTTGTACAGGGATCTTCTATTCAATTTGTACCTACTTGTTAGTGTTATTACAAAATCAAGGTGTCCAAAGTCAGTTCGGGTTTACATCTCATCCAAGTCAGTCGATAAAACAAAACCGCTTACGTTGGGGCAGAAGAAACCAAGTACAGTATTGTGTAGTGAACAATAGACCTCGAAAATGAGTGGACCAAACGAACAAAAGCTACCGCCGGTACGAAAGAATACAATTATTGTTGACTTCAGACAGTGCAAAATTCGACCTTCGATACGAGAACTTGAAGGTTTGCTTAAGGAGCAAATGCATCTTGACATTAAACGTGTGCATTTACTTCAATGCAATAAGACCAATAATGTTGTTTATATCCAGTTTTTTAAAGAGTTGGATGCATATATTCCGGTATATATGGAAGATAGTGCTATAGAAGTGCGTTTGCATGTTCTTCCCTCAAGCGTCATCGATCCTTATATTCGCGCAACTATGTCCCAATACGGAGAGATTCTCTCTATCGAAAAAGAAAAGTGGAAGAATTTTTTCCCCGGTATTCTAAATGGCGTACGTTTGTTACGCATGCGCTTGAGGAGGCCTATACCTTCTTATGTGACATTCGGTCAGGATACAAGAATACCGTGTAAATCACTTGTTACCTATGACAATCGGATGGCCACATGTCAATATTGCCAAAAAGCTGTTCACTACGGTAAGCCATGTGATAAACCGGACAAGGAGACAACTATACCAAAGGACAACAGTGCTTCCTTCACACCAACCCCAAGCAACCCCAGTACACCTGTGACAGTCACCAACAACAGGGAAGTATCCCCTTCAACGAAACCATCCAACGTAACCCCTATAGAACAAAGTACACCAGCTGTAGTTAACAGCTTACCATCCAACCAACCAGCAACTGCAAACAGTGTACAACAAAGCGCATCTCCAGCAACTAGCAACGAAATCAACAACAATACCACGGCAATGGATGACGAGACGAACAACGAACAAACTGCCCCTCAATCCTCGCAGGAGGAAAATGGAAGCTCCTCTCCCCCTAGAAAAAGGGTGACAACGAGATCCAATACAAAAAAAATTTATCAAAAAACTCAGCTAAATCGGCCACGTAAAGCTTGTACGCAAATAGGCCTGAATAAAATATCTTTTAAATAAAAAAAAAGGTGTCAAAAGAAAGTTTATTTTATTCAAGAATGAAAATTAAATTATTGACAGAATGTTCTAATGATATTTTTGAAAATAGATGTAATATGAGAGAGGCATCATTACACTACTAGATGAATTAAAAATGATTTTTTCAGCATTTTACCTAAAAATTTGATTGATTTTGTGAATCTCCCTATTATTACACTTTTCGTGAATCCATTTTAGAAAAACAAAGTATGCAAAGTGCTTTTTTGTGATATAGTCTACATGTTCAGAAAGTTTCATTTAAATTTGAGAAAGTGTTGCTCACTGAGAATAGTTTTTTGGCGCGAGATTCGTCCTATTTTTAACAGAATAGAATATCGAAGTTAGTTATTTGAAGTACATTTTGTGATTCTAACAAGAACCGATTAACTGAATCAGTTCAATGATTCACAATATTACTACTTTGAATTGACAAGCTCAAAATATTGGGCTCAGTCCACTGCGCAGGCTAGAACAAATCAAATAGATGAAATGCTCTACTCGGAACCGTCGTCCGAGCAAGAGAAAAGAAAACACATGTCGTTAGTTTTATTCTAAAGTTTCACGAGTCTTTAGAATGCATCTGATAACATTCAACCATTTCGCCAAGTAGTTCGGATTTTCGAGAAACATGAGCAAATGTTTAGCACTATGTTCCCCTTACTGTGATACTAACAAAAAGTAAGGAAAGTATGATTATACACCCACATCTCTAATATGAGAAGAGTGCAATTTTTATCTATCCATAATGCAGAAACAGTTCAACTGAATTGCTTTCAGTTACATCAAAGGGAACTTCGTCTGTTTCACTGATTTTTTTCGTTTGAAATTACCATCAACAGCAAACCTGTCAATTCCCCTGAAATATTATTATTCCAAAAACTGCTTAAAATTCGATGGAGTTCGCATAATCAAATACGCTGGCCGTGTATTTCGTTAGTCATGAACAATCCTTCTTTTATTTTCACTTTGCATTATAGAAAATTGATCGCAAGCGTTGTTACTAACAAAAATTTAATAACGCTTTTCAATGCTCTAAATATTTCATGAACATTTTTTCCAATAATTACACAAAAGCAAACACAACTTAACCAGCATCCTCCGGTTGAAACCCCTCTCCATCGAGTGTAACTAACTCCGTTTGGATATTCAGTTTTACGATATGCAAAGCTGCAACGGGAGCCAGCTCCGGTACCGAAATCACCCAACCTGAACACGCAAATCACCCGACCTGGGAACGTTCCACAAATTTTGCATTCTGGTTGTAACCTACTAGTAAACAAGACAAAATTTAATAATGATGTTATTATGTTCGTAGCCTTGCGGAGTAGCAACACAGGATGAAATTTCAAACATACCAGGTATGCAGGTCCTGGCCCTTCCCGAGGATCGTTGTGTACCAGGTTAAAACCCATAGAAAGCGATTAAGCGAATGGGCAACCATAACCGTATTTTCTCCTCTACTTTCGGAAATGAGCACTTTCAGGGACGATTAAGGCAAACTTTATTTTCCAATTAATCCACTTTGTTTGTTGAGCTTTTATGAACCCACGGGGCTGATCATCAGTGAATGCTCCCGGCCGAATTGAAATTTGATTATGTTCTGCGGTGCAAATCTTTCTTTCAATTTCTGCATCCGTCCCACCATTCCCGTTCGAATGGAACATTGACTTAAGGTTTACCGTAGCCTCTTGAGACTACCTTACTTTCCTTACATAATCAATAAGAAAACATCAGACGACGCCATTCTGTCGGCCTCATTCCCTCCCTCCGTTTAACGTTAAGCCACGTACTACATTTTTCGCATGAATTATTCACACTATAAAATCATCGTATGCCAGATGAATCGAATCTTTTCTGTTGAAAATGATAGACCTTACGACAACGAGGGCAGCCCCGACGACGACGACGATGATGATATCCTTTATACCGTACCGTACCGATCCAGGAAAAGCATAAAGAGAAAGAAAAATATATAAACGTCCGCTGTTGGATGTTTGGATGTGGCAATGTCATCATCCTTATCAATACCACCCAAACAACCGACCAGCTCGAACTGGCGTAAGCTGACTCCGAATGTGCAATGAAACACCGTCGGGTGACATTTAACAATCGGTAGATACCACAAAGAATAAAGGAATATTGATAAGAGCTAACAGAACGACGAAGCATAGGGAGCACTAACCCTGTAGGAACCCGCTTGAGTTTAACAGTAAAAATTTTCTAGAGCTGTTGATCAAATACTGACATTACAATACATGTTAGATTGACCATGCTTACTTCTTACTTCTTACTTCTTACTTCTTACTTCTTACTTCTTACTTCTTACTTCTTACTTCTTACTTCTTACTTCTTACTTCTTACTTCTTACTTCTTACTTCTTACTTCTTACTTCTTACTTCTTACTTCTTACTTCTTACTTCTTACTTCTTACTTCTTACTTCTTACTTCTTACTTCTTACTTCTTACTTCTTACTTCCTACTTCTTACTTCTTACTTCTTACTTCTTACTTCTTACTTCTTACTTCTTACTTCTTACTTCTTACTTCTTACTTCTTACTTCTTACTTCTTACTTCTTACTTCTTACTTCTTACTTCTTACTTCTTACTTCTTACTTCTTACTTCTTACTTCTTACTTCTTACTTCTTACTTCTTACTTCTTACTTCTTACTTCTTACTTCTTACTTCTTACTTCTTACTTCTTACTTCTTACTTCTTACTTTTTACTTCTTACTTCTTACTTCTTACTTCTTACTTCTTACTTCTTACTTCTTACTTCTTACTTCTTACTTCTTACTTCTTACTTCTTACTTCTTACTTCTTACTTCTTACTTCTTACTTCTTACTTCTTACTTCTTACTTCTTACTTCTTACTTCTTACTTCTTACTTCTTACTTCTTACTTCTTACTTCTTACTTCTTACTTCTTACTTCTTACTTCTTACTTCTTACTTCTTACTTCTTACTTCTTACTTCTTACTTCTTACTTCTTACTTCTTACTTCTTACTTCTTACTTCTTACTTCTTACTTCTTACTTCTTACTTCTTACTTCTTACTTCTTACTTCTTACTTCTTACTTCTTACTTCTTACTTCTTACTTCTTACTTCTTACTTCTTACTTCTTACTTCTTACTTCTTACTTCTTACTTCTTACTTCTTACTTCTTACTTCTTACTTCTTACTTCTTACTTCTTACTTCTTACTTCTTACTTCTTACTTCTTACTTCTTACTTCTTACTTCTTACTTCTTACTTCTTACTTCTTACTTCTTACTTCTTACTTCTTACTTCTTACTTCTTACTTCTTACTTCTTCCTTCTTACTTCTTACTTCTTACTTCTTACTTCTTACTTCTTACTTCTTACTTCTTACTTCTTACTTCTTACTTCTTACTTCTTACTTCTTACTTCTTACTTCTTACTTCTTACTTCTTACTTCTTACTTCTTACTTCTTACTTCTTACTTCTTACTTCTTACTTCTTACTTCTTACTTCTTACTTCTTACTTCTTACTTCTTACTTCTTACTTCTTACTTCTTACTTCTTACTTCTTACTTCTTACTTCTTACTTCTTACTTCTTACTTCTTACTTCTTACTTCTTACTTCTTACTTCTTACTTCTTACTTCTTACTTCTTACTTCTTACTTCTTACTTCTTACTTCTTACTTCTTATGTAGTCCTGCAATTTTTTTCAATTTTAATTTTTATGATTCTTCAATTCATTTTGCTCTTAAATTTTCGTGTTCCTTCATTTTTTGTTTTTCTTATTTTCTTAGTTCTAGATTCTCATTTCTTCCAAATTTGTTTTTCTTCTCAATGACTTCTTCTTGCTATTTCAAATTTACTTTCAATTCATATGTTCTGACAATTCTCAATGTGTCTTAGTTCGTTTATTTTCTGAAGTACTTTGTACTATTTTATTTCCATTTATTTTTTATTCAATTTTTTCTCCTTTCAACAGTTTTATCGTTTCTCTATTAATTATTTTTTTTCACAATTCTATTTTCTTATCTGTATACATTACTCCTCACTTCTTATGTCATCTCATTGATATTTCTTCTTAGTTCTTATTTCTGCACAATCCATTCCAATTCATCTCTAATTAGCATATCTCTATAATTCTTCTAACTTTTCAGTTCATATTTTTTGCCAACTATTTTTTCATCCCATTCATAATTCTTTTAAATTATATTTCCACTTCAAGTTTAGATTTATCGCAATCTCTACTCTTGTGTATTTTTGATTTCCATTTCTCCCCAATATTCATTTTTCTTTGTTATTAATATTTCTTCACTTTCAACTTTTGCGCTTTTATCTTCTCTATTTATATCACATATTTTTCATGCTTCTCAATTAGTGCAACTCTTGGATTCTTATTTCATTCAAATTATTAGTTTTCTCAAAGATGTTTATTCTCGATTCTTATTTTATCGCATTTGTGATAAATACTTTTACATATATTATTTTTACTTTTTTCAGTGCTATTCTATTCTTTTTTTCTATTTCTTTACTGGAATTACATGCTCTTTTGCATTCTTATTACTTCTCAATTCTTGTGAATACTATTCCTTGAATACTATTTTCCACTATTTTAATTTATGTCAATTTTATTCGTTCTCTCTTTTTTAATCTACTCAGTTCTTACTTCTCCTGAATTCTTATTTCTTTTCCACGATTAACCAGTGATTATTATTTCTATCAATTCGTAATTCTTTTCAATGTTTTTTCCTCATTTATGAATTTTATCTTAATCTTCATTTCTTTCCAATAATAATTTCTCTGTAATATTTTTGCTTTTTGATTCATTTTCTTCCTCAATTTTATATTTACCATATTTTTTTTTAATTATTTTCGATATTTTTCAAATTTTTATTCCTCAAAAGTTCTAATTTCGTTTCATGGCCAAGTTATTCTCAATTCCTTTTAACCCTGAACTTTTATTTCTTCACCATTCTCATTTGTGATAGTTGTTTCATTTATTTTATTTTCATTTTTTAAAAAAGCGTTGAACATCTCACGTTTTCTCTTTTCATTTATATTTCGTTCCATTGCTTATATTTTCTCCAATCTAAACTCACTTTTCAATTCCTCTTACAGTCTTAGTTTACTGATAATTTCATTGCTCGTCAATTCTCATTTAATCTATTTTGGTTTCCTCAACTCTGGTTTATAAATAAATCCTGTTTTCCCTATTTATTATCCCTTGCTTTTTTGTTTGATCTTCCATTCTTATTACTTCTCTGTTCTTTTTTTCTCAACAATTAAAATATCTTTACAGTTTTCTTCTATCTTTTGTTGTTGCTGTTTTATTCTTATTGTTTTTCTTATTCTCCTGGTTCCACTTTTTACTACATTCTAATTGCTTCTCAAATCTTATTTACATTTTTTCGGTTTCTTAACGATTTAAAACTGACTAGTGATTAAAAGGGAAGAACGAATTTGAATACTATAGAGTTTTAGTACTCAAGAAAGAGCAAGGATATTATTTTAATGTGCGGAAAGGTGAGACGTGACAAGAGTTAGTTAAGTAAGCAGAAGGCTTCTTGCAACTAAACTGTTATCTTCTGCCAGAGAAGCCGAACTTATGTAAATCGTCCGAGTTTTGTGATATGCCAGAAGGTAATGTAAGTACAGTTTACTATGCGAACCAGCAAAAACAATTCTTTGCATTTCAATACTTCCCAATTTCTACATCTCTTCAATTTTTATTTCTCCTCTACTTCTATTTTAATGATTTTTAACTTTTTTCATGAAACTAACTTTAAAGGTTGTTTTGTTGAATCGCTTATTTAAAAGCTAAGGAAAAACCTGTTTTAATCCATCTAGTGGTGTAATGATGCCTTTCTCATGTACATATAATATTGTGGTATTCTATTCAAAAATTTTCTCTTCGATTTTTGAAAGAAAGCAAGAGATTGTTTATACATAACATACAGAATAAAACAGTGCTTTGATTGCGTAAGTCATCCTTAAGAAAACGAAATGGGTTCACTATTATATGCACTTGCAGCACCGGAACCTGAGAACCGGTATAATCAAAGTCGGTTCGTACGGCCACCAACTAACATAATATGACATACAAACTCTACTAGTACGCACTCTAGTCCAGTTTATAACATTTTTTACGGTTTTGTTCCGCCAGCTTAAGTGACGGTGTACAATATACCCTGTAATTCCGGAACCGAAAGTCGGATCCGGATGAAATTCAGGAATTCTGTATGAGACCACGAAACATTTCATTTGAATCTAAGTTTGTCAAAATCGGTTCAGCCATCTCCGAGAAAACCTAGTGAGATTATTTGACACACACATACATACATACACCTAGACATTGCTCACCTCGATTAACTGAGTGGAATGGTATATGACACTGGGCCAATTTTCAGTAGTCGGTTTTCCAAGTGATTGCGTAACCTTTCTCTATGAGAAAGGCAAAACGCGCATTTCATGTCTTGAACGAATTTTTGAATCTTTATTAGATTTTGCAGTATAGGCTATTGAAAAAAGGGTCTTTTTTATAAACTCGAAAATCATATCTCGAAAATTCCACGTACCATATTGGAATAAAAAAATACGTGTCGAATATTTTAGAGTTCTTTAACGAAAAAAAATAGTCAGATGAAAAAAAAATGTTGGTGGCTGGGTTTGCGTGGAATGCCCCCTATAGACTATGCTACTAGCCACACTCGCTTGTGGTCTCAAATGGTTACCTGGGATGATTATTTACTCATTCCTAGTGACCTAACTCTCACATGCAGTTTTCTTTTCAAAACATTCCTGAGTAATGGTTGTCTGGTTATTTGGAACGACAACTTGATGAACACATAACTTGTTATACGAACGGTTCTCTGTTGAATGGTCGTGCTGGTGCTGGTGTCTACTGTCGTGAAATGAAGCTAGAGCAGTCTCATTCACTTGGTAGATACAGTACTATGTTCCAAGCAGAAATCTACGCACTCCTGTGCGGAATACAATCGGCACTTCAGCAGAGAATTTGTGGTAAAGCATTTTTTTTTGGGTCGACAGTCAGGCAGCTTCAAAAACACTCAGAACTCAGAACTCAAATTGAAGACCTCAGCATTTCAAATGCTGTTTACTTCTTATGAGTATCCCGCCATTCTGGTATTACTGGAAATGAATGGGCTGATGAGTTGGCTAGAGCTGGTGCAACGAATGATTTCGTTGGTCCTGAACCAGCTTTACCACTTACCATCGTTCTGTATTGACCTTTAAAAGGTTTTATCAGATTATTTGACATCCTTTATGGGGTGCCGAATTTACTTCTGCTTGTACATACTGCGAATCGTTCTGCATTCTTCCGGGAATGCACAATGATGCCGCTTTTTTTAAATCTCTAAATCCTCTCAGCGGTTGGAGGTTTCATTAACTGTGCATTTTGGCACCTGCATATCGTTCAGCATCCTTTCGGGGATGCAGATCGATATGTTTGTTTACGTTTTGTATTGTTTTCTACCTCATCCACTTCACAATTCCCTTCCACGTCCCTTGTATCATTTCCTTACCATCAGGAAATTGATGAGAAGCCACGGCAAGGCACAATTCTTCAAATAACTAGGGGAACGTGCCACTTGAGTCAATTAGTTCTGATTCCTGATTCGACAATTTCGAATGCTATTAAGTGACTGTTCTTGGTAGCTACCATCGGGTACAGGTGATGTGCAAAGCCATATGGAACAAGTTTAATGACTTTAGCGCTGAAAGTATGCGGAAAATTTAATTATGTTTGCAAATTTGTTTTCACCTGTCGGAGTTCGCTATTCATGCCTATGCACGAGAGAAGAAGGTACGATGTGCGATGTTCTATATCTAAGGCTGTGCCTTTTTTCTCGGTGTTTATGACATCCGACAGTGCTTAGGTTCGTTGTAGAATAGGCATTCGTATGCAATTTTGGCTCCAATAGAATCATCCCGAATGATTAGATAACAGCGTACTGACAGCAAAATAAGTCGAATACTTGCTTTAAAATGCTTTTCGTTTGTTACTAACTTGCCTTGTTGAAAGGCGAAACACTAGTGCAAATTAGGACAATTACGGTCAGCTATTTGATCTCGTTGCACTCCCGAGTGGCTTTTGTTCAGCAGCTCGTTATATTTTTCATTAGCTTCTTGATCATCTGTGCACGGTGCCCTAGATGTAACCTACTGAGAGACAAATCCTTTGTTTTATCAGCAACTCAAAGAAAAGTGACATCATTTTCCCACGGAAAAAGTAATCTCTTTCGTTTTTGCTGTCTTTCCTTTTACGCTAACTTCTGAAGTAGCTAGCACTAGCGGCCACTGTTGGCACAGGGTGGACAGAATTGTGATTTTCGATGTCATGTTCTCATTAGGTATTGTTTCATAATGATACTTTATTATTGCTACAAACTGAGGAATTGAGTGTAAGTAATCTCAATTTGAAAGAGTTAATAGTAATTCTAATAGTCCGGCAGTTGGAATTTGACGCTTTTGCTCATATATTTCAATATTTCATTTACCTCAATATTTCAGTGGAAGAAACAATTGAAAAAAGTGCACGGGATTCATTTCTGGCTTTCAGAAGAGCCAAATTGTTGTTTTCACTACGATATTAGACACTGATTGGAACATTTTTCTCAAACGCGATGCAGCCAAATGCTAGCTTTATTTGCGCTCGTTTGGTGTGAATTTCCCACAGCGAAAAGTGCTCAAAGCTTATCAAATTATTCTAGATTTGTACTATATTGATGATTTTTACCTCCGGTTTGCAATGAAGTAATCCTAATAGTTCTTTAAATAACATTTTTATTAGAATAACTGATTTTGCATTATGTTCCCCATCGTAGTCCAATTTTTGTTGTATTTTTCTCCAATGCAAACGACCAGCAACTGGATGATGCAATCGCTCTTGTTTGAAGCGAAACTCACACTGCGAACGTGAAGATATGCTCACAGAAGTACTAGTTGTTGTTTTTCTGCGTTCAGGCTTGTGAAACGAAATCCCATATTCGCCATTAACTGAAGAACCAGTTGACTAACGCCGGGTGTAGTTCCACTGTCTCCGTTCATGGCTTATCATACAATTCATAGACTGAAGCTAGCAAACGTGCAACAGGGTCTGTTTAAGTATTCGGTTGATTTTGATGTTCCGTGTTTGGATCTATTTTTCACAATTTAAACAATGTTTTTGTAATAAATGTGGCATTAACAACAATGATTTTGTAAGCTCCTAAGGAGGAGGATGAGTAAAGAGCTTACAAAATCATTGGAAGCGACTCAACAAGCAGTTAAAATCCATGAAAAAGGCGATTTCTCTCTTGCGAGCAGCTGATTTAAAGGCAATCAAGAAAGGTTTTTTTTTTTAACATCGTATTGTTACTGGGGATGAAAAATGGATAACCCCAAGAAGAAAAAATACCCGCCGGATTCTTCTGATATCGCTCCTTCTAATTATTGGTTTTACCGACGGACGATCTGGCAGGTTTATATCTTTCGCAGATTTAATCGAAAATTCTCTTCCAACTTGGAGACATTTTTTTCGAGATGGAATTCAGAAATTGCCTGAGAGGTGGAAAAAAGTAGAATTTAGCGATGTACGACAGTTTGAATAATCTTTAAATTAATTTTTTTTTTTATATATAAATGCATTTTTGATTCCAAAAATATATGGACCGAATTAATTTGTACCCCCAATATTTTTCGAAATTCTGTCCGCTCTACGCTCGAGAATCCATCACAGTGCGCGGTTACTGCATTGCATTGACATTTTCATGGGTGGCGCCTGAAAGTAGCTTACAATAAACTACATCAGAGCAGCGGAAGTCGTTCCACGGGTAGAAAAAATGAAAACCACAGGATTCATGTTCCACAAACAGTTCAACCTTTTTTTTGCATGCTGGGCTAAGATGTTGATCGAAAAATCTTCGCCATATCATCCGATTGATTTAGAATACTGGTTTTACATATATTTTTTTCTGTTGTTATGTGTTCAGTATCGATTGTCAAATTGTGTTGATCAAAAATCAACTTTAGATTCGGCACTAAACAGTCATTCGCACCGCATACGAATAGCTCTAGGCTCCTGTAAAATTTTCAGGCTACCCAGAGTTGAATCGCTTCAAGGCTTCTTTCTTACTAAGGCTACATGAATCGCTAATAGTCTCTTTGAAAACTAATAATTAGTCAGTCTGTCTAAAGAATTCTTAGTGTCAGTAGGTTTGTAGCACCAGTCATGCAATGGTTCTGAACACTATGAATCGGCTGCGAAAACTGTGGAACCAGAAGGTCAAATTCCACAACAGGAAAGTAATACCAAGGCTTTGATTTGATTTGGCTTTTCGAAGGCTATTTCTCCGATGAGTGATATTTCGAGCAAGTCAGTCTACCTCAAGACAAATCCATTATTAAGCTTTTTTGAAGGCTAACTATCTTTCTTGAAACCTCAAGCCAAGATTAATGACATTTCGATTAACTGTTTCTGGAACAGGGAATCTGAAGGCTTTCGTAGTTGCAGTAAGTTTTTACAATTATTAAATATCCCGACCTACAGGTTCAGATAGTTTTACAAACTGTTTTTAAAATTCCGTACTTTTGTGTCTTCAACTTAATGAAGGTTGAACACATTTTAGCTCTATCACCCTATTTAGATAATTTAGCTTAGTTAATTTATATACTTGAACATATAATAGACCTATCGAATCTGTTTTAAAAGATTTATCAAATGAGTAATCTCCCGGGAAATTAATCATATAAATTTCAATCGAAGTGAAATTGAACATTTGAGAAAAAAAATCATTTTTTTCAACATAAATTTCGTTGGAAACATTACACGAGACATAATTGCACATATTGAAAACTTAACGCAATGTCGTCGTTGCCAAAACTTCGGTTATGGTACAGAAAAATTGTCATACACTGAGACAAAAAATATATGAAACAATAAATTATCCATTTAGTTCTATATTCAACTATCTTAGAGCTAATTTGTTCAAATACAGATTTTACATTGAAAATCATGTGGATCATGAAATTAGTGAATTAGATATTCTGCGGACATCAACACAGTACTAAATCATTACATAATCGAAACATGGAATCTTTCAGTTCCCAAAGCTCAAACTAAATTAAATTTTCCTATCATCGATGACAATCTTCAACTGCTCATTCGGTTGAAGAATGTTCGTCGACGACAATATCAACGTTCTCGTGATTCTGCTATGAAAAACATAGTTAAGAATTAAAAACTAAATTGGACATAGATTTACTCTTTTGCGAAATGAAAATTTCGCTAATGAAGTTGAACAAATTAAACCATATTCTAAACCTTTCTGGAACGTATCTAAGGTTTTTAAGAAACCTCAGAAACCAATTCCTGCTTTCAAGGAAGGAAATCAAATACTGCTTACAAATAGCGAAAAAGCGCAAGAACTTGCTCAGCAGTTCGAGAGTGTCCACAATTTTAATATAATTTTAATCATTTCTACAACAGACCGAGTTGGTAAGCGTACATCGAACGAATGATCTAAGTCCTAACCGGCTCACGATGTGTCTACAACAGTTCAGGGTGGCGGAAATGGTAAACGCGTATGAACGGATTGCATAAGAACGCAAGTTCGAGTCATGCTTCCGAGCGTATCGTTTTCCAAAAAAATATCTTTTCTGTGAGTTTTTCACTCATTTGGCTTCTTCAATATATGTTTCCACTTTTAGCCAAAAAAACTGATCTTAGTCTCTGATGACATTTGGTCAATAGAACGGTGTCGATTGGGTGCTATCGCCTTCTGAGTTAGTAGCAGAATGAGAGGGTGCGACATGGCTTATAAGTTAAAGCTCATCCTAAAGTGCAATGTTTGTCATAGTATATTGCAACATATAATTCTGTTTATTATTAAATTAATTATTATATATTGAATTGAATTATATTATATTATATTATATATAATAATACCAATAATAATAATAATAATAATAATAATAATATTATTGTTATTATTATTATTATTATTATTATTATTATTATTATTATTATCTTTTTTATGCGATATTCGCCTAACCAGCGACCATTTTTTTAGAAACAGAACATGGAAATTATAGAATGATAGTAGTGAAGGGAAAGCAAGGATGTGAATATATAGAACGGAAAGGTGAGACGTGACAGAGGGTCATCTTAGCAAGTAGAAATCTTTTAGTAACTTAACTTTTACTTTCTACCAGAGGAGCTGGGCTTAGGCATACGAACAATGTGAATCGCCCAAGTCTCTGGTATGTCGGAAAATCATTATCATTATTATTAAAAGAGAAATATTATATTTCCTGCAGTACTGCGACGAAAGAAGAGCATAACTTACACTGTGACATTTACTGTTATATTGTATCATAGCATATTATTTCATATATTATCGATTTTTAATTATATTATATTATATTCTGTTATATATCATTATATTACATTACATATTGTATTATGCTCAATTATATCGACTACGGGGAGGGGCAAGTTCGGATCTACTGTAAGTCTACCCGTATACACTGGTAATGCCTTGAACTGATGGTGGCTTCACACATACATAAATACATACATGTTTACGTCGCTTTCGAGAGCAAGTCGGCGTCGTATCGGCGGCTTTTTGCTGTGTTATATTGTCCATTTACCTGTTAGTGGCTTCGGCGCAGGCACACAAACGAAACCAATCAAATTAAACGTGGGGTATGCTTTCAAGGAAAATGATCCGATATGGATTCATATTAATGTTCCAAATTTTGTTTGTAGAAATGCAAGTAACATAACCATCTTTTCCTGTAGTAGTAAGTTTAAAGTGCAGTAATTCACATTCGGAACCGATGTAATTTCTCACGGCGAAACTGAATGCTTTCCCCGAATACAACAAGCATCACTGAAAACATCCGATACTTGACCACATAAATTACAACTCGCAAATGGAGCTCCTGTGCATCACTCGCACTCGACAAATTGCTCTGCCAGTTCTAATTTGTTAAATCGGAAATCTCTCCACCGCTAATGGTTACAACGGTTTTGATTGGACAGAGAACACGACAAACCCCACATCGTTAGTTAAATCAGGGACCTTCAAAGAACGGAAACAGATAGTTCATTATGGAGCAACATCAATCCTCTTCGGTCAGCCGGTCAGTCGAGAGACGATATCGACCTCCGGTTCAGCTTTTCCTGTAAACGAGAAGATGATAGAAGTGACCCAAATGGAATACCGCAATGTTCCCGACCGGCTTTCTATACTGCAATGGCTCACCGATCAGCACTCGATCCCGGGCTGTTAAAAAATCCAGGCTAGACACTGACGACGACGACGACGACGCGACGAGGAGGAAGCCATGGTACGGTACAAGGAATATGCAAATTCCAGTGATTTGTCATTTTATTGCGGTTCGCTTCCGGTTTCGAGTGCGGTTCAGTAAGCTTTCTCCGAGCGAATATTAATTTTCCTTCCGCTCGTACGTCCGTTCGAATAATGCGTTCGGCAAGCAATGATTGGAGCTTTAACAGGTTTTATTTTTTCTTGCTGCTCTGCTTGGTGCCAACCTCGTAGTAACCGGAAAATGGAAATGAAATCTTCGATACAAATTGATGTTATAAATGTAATTTGCGGGACTCGGAGGAATCGTTTTATGGAAATTGATTTTCCCACTCTTCACCGTGAATCGTAAATTGAACCCGGATCGAATTTATTCCGTCATGTTGCCAACTTGTTTAGTACCAGGTGCCGTCAGCCAGTGGATCCTGTTTATTCTGAATATGAGAAATATTATTTTCGTTCCGCATACTAATGTCTGGGGAGAGCGGAGCAGTTGTGTTTTCGGAAACAATCCGTTTTGATTTGGTTATCCATGGTGATTCATGAAGCAAAGCTTCGTCCTTTTGTCGTCACGGAATTCTTGAAAAGCAAGCTGAATTTGGGAGCCAAAATCACCGCCTGTTCAAAGAATGATGAACCCTCCGAGCACCAATAGGCAGTACAAGGCGTGAAAATCACGTTCGCGAAAGTTATTTCCCTTACTGTTTTGGAAAATTGCGTTTGTGAATTGACACTACGTGAGAATGTCACAGCGTCCAATTTGCAGGCAGCTTGGGGAGGTACAAAAAGATCACAAAGAAGTTTCGAGGTGAGCTTCCGATTGTCAGTGAACTGAGGAAGGATGTTTGTTTTCTTTTCCACACGCACTTTGGTCGATTTAAGAACACAGGATTTAATACTCACTTTCTGGATCCGGCCACCTCTTCGACTATGCATCGATTCCGTCGCCATCGGCAAGGCGTTATAGTCCAGTAGCTGGAAGCTGCACTGCGTGCCCAACCCTCTTCGGGATAGAGAAGCACCTGGAAGAAGAAGGAGATTTCGAGATTATTCTAGAGGTAAATTCACCAAACATGATTCGATTTAAAAGTGTTCAGAGATGTTTGCGCCGATCAAAATCCCCTAGAAAACTCCTGAATTTTATTTGGGCCAGACTGTGGAGAACGTAGTACTTTCTGCGCAAATTTATTTTCCAGGTGCGCCAGAAAAAAAAATTTCGGTTTTTAGAACAGGCTCAAATCGCCGATGGTCACTATTTTTTTAAATATTTAAAAAAAATCTCATATCCAAAAGAACATCGAGAGTTGAGAAAAAAAGTATGTTTTTGGGTATCTCGATTTTGAAATAGAAAATATTCATTATGCCAAGTACACATAACCATGGCAAGAAGTCTTTCTTGGCTTTCTCATATAGATAAGTTATGCAATCACTGTGAAAACCTATTTTGGAACCAAGGCCCGCAGGGCTGAGTGTCATATACCATTGGAATCAGTTCGTTAAGATATGAAATTATGTAACGTTTTTGAGCGATCATTTTTTTCAGAGATGGCTGAACCGATTTTCTTATGGTCCCATACGAATTTCATCCGGATCCGATATCCGGTTGTGAAAAGGGTGAAGAGGTGGAGATCTGCAGAGTGAAAATATAAGCTCTAATCTTGATATCGTAACCAATGAGGTTCAACCGAGGTGCGATTATTGCTAGTTAAAAACTAATAGCAGATTATCAACGAAACGTTTTTGTTCGAGAGTATGAGGATTTACTGAAAGGAAGATTTAAGATTTAAATAATCCTTGGAACGACATTTAATAACGTCATCCACAATCTGTCCAAACATTCATCTTTAGAACCAACAGTAACACCCAGCTCAATGTATTCCATCTTTATCTCTTAGAAAAAAAAAAGTTCAACGGTGGTCCTTCATCATTAGTCCAATACGTTGAATCATTGGTCCAATGAACGCCCAATCAATTGTTCAACGGGAGGCCAATACGGGACCTTCGTTTGCCGATTTTGAAACAGACCATTTTTTCGTTCAACAAACCCGGAAGACAGAGGTCCATTGTTGAACCATTTTTAATATGAGGAGTTGAAGCCTCGTTGGACTGGTTTTACTTGAGAATTTTGAGAATTTCCGAAGATTTTTCCACTTATTTTTTTAAACTAACACTACATATCTATACAATACTTCTACTTCACGTAGAATAACAACAAATATTCTTTCTATATGAAGGTAATACCTAGATTTCACACTATTTTTGCAAGAGAAAAAACAACAACAAACCTGGCTAACCCCTAAATGAACAACAAACCGTTCCAGCAAACTGAACGAATATTTCGTGCAGTATGTCGTTCAATAAGCGCTCAACGACCAACAAAATAGAACCGCCTGCTGAGAGGGCAGGAATGTCAATCATGTACGACTAACAAATTTAACTGGGGTTACAATGTATTCTCTACACTCTAATTTTCTTTAGCGGCTAATTCGGTGGGTAATTATGGTAATTCGAAACAGTTAGTGTTTTCTAGGTTGCCAAAAAATACCATCAGTCATTTGAAAGCCAAATAATTAAGAATTAAATTTAAAGCCTTATAATTAAAATTGAAATTGTTATTTTCTAAACTATTCAGTATTTATAATACTACTACTAAATAAGGAAGGATATCTCATCATCAGTGGCTCTTAAGACTCTTAGGATTCAAACTAGGAGTGTATTCTAGAGATGGGCAAAACTGAAGAATCGCTCAAAACATAATAGTTCTACCGAAAGAATTAGTTCTATTGAACCGTTCTTTCGTTCTTCTTTTTTATATATTATTTATTTTATTCCGGTTTTAAGCTTTCTGGTTTCGTTCTTTGTATGTTTCTTCGAAAATAATATGAGAGCTACAGATTACAGATTTAATAATAGTGAGTACTTTTTGCATGTATTCCTACCAACAATCATTTTTTATACGTTATTAAAGGTCATGAATGTGTGTAACTTCTACCAGATTCCTTAAACCAGCAAACATTCCGAAAAACGCAACTAACTTGTATGCACCCTCAAAGAATTCGATTTTTTTTTTCATTTTTATATAGAGAACTATCATTCTTAAATAAAGAACTCAAATTCACTCACTCTTCGAGGAGAAATAACTCGTTGAATTGTTCGTGAACGGATTGCCCATCTCTAGTGTATTCCAATATGTACTAAAGGGTGATTTTTTAAGAGCTTGAGAACTTTTTTAAACAATAAAACGCATAAAATTTGCAAAATCTCATCGGTTCTTTATTTTAAACGTTAGATTGGTACATGACATTTACTTTTTGAAGATAATTTCATTTAAATGTTGACCGCGGCTGCGTCTTAGGTGGTCCATTCGGAAAATCCGCTTTTTTATCGACAAATTTTGTTCAGCGATGAGGCTCATTTCTGGTTGAATGGCTACGTAAATAAGCAAAATTGCCGCATTTGGAGTGAAGAGCAACCAGAAGCCGTTCAAGAACTGCCCATGCATCCCGAAAAATGCACTGTTTGGTGTGGTTTGTACGCTGGTGGAATCATTGGACCGTATTTTTTCAAAGATGCTGTTGGACGCAACGTTACAGTGAATGGCGATCGCTATCGTTCGATGCTAACAAACTTTTTGTTGCCAAAAATGGAAGAACTGAACTTGGTTGACATGTGGTTTCAACAAGATGGCGCTACATGCCACACAGCTCGCGATTCTATGGCCATTTTGAGGGAAAACTTCGGAGAACAATTCATCTCAAGAAATGGACCGGTAAGTTGGCCACCAAGATCATGCGATTTGACGCCTTTAGACTATTTTTTGTGGGGCTACGTCAAGTCTAAAGTCTACAGAAATAAGCCAGTAACTATTCCAGCTTTGGAAGACAACATTTCCGAAGAAATTCGGGCTATTCCGGCCGAAATGCTCGAAAAAGTTGCCCAAAATTGGACTTTCCGAATGGACCACCTAAGACGCAGCCGCGGTCAACATTTAAATGAAATTATCTTCAAAAAGTAAATGTCATGTACCAATCTAACGTTTAAAATAAAGAACCGATGAGATTTTGCAAATTTTATGCGTTTTATTGTTTAAAAAAGTTCTCAAGCTCTTAAAAAATCACCCTTTATATTAGCCTAGTATAGTCTAAAAAAAGTATACCTAAGGTTAAAAATGAACAAGAAATAATTCTACTCCCGATTCCATCTAACAACATATAAGATATTTCATTTTTTTGTGAAACGGAACTAAATCCTTCTAAAATTATTAAAATGGACTCTTGTCGCTCTGAGAAAAACAACTACAATATATGCCTCTTGGTACTGAGATGATCTAAATTTGATTCTTCGTCGACATCATCACCCGCATTCTTGTGATCCTACTACGAAATCCATAGGTAATAATCTTTGATATAAATTAAACATTAAACATTCACTGAACAAATCAAACCATCTTCTAAACCTTTCTAAGGTTTTTCATAAATTCTCTGAATCCAATTTCAGCTCTCAAAGAAGGATATCAAATACTCATTGCAAACAGTGGACAATGTCAAAGTCGACAGCTTTTTAAATTTTGTGAATCCTATTGAAATCAATACCAAGATTACAACACAAGTATTGTCTCAAGATGACATTACTGAGACAAAAAATATGATGAAATTAGGATAGTCATTAACCCACTCAAAAACATGAAGGCTCCTAAGAATTTTTCATAATTTTATCAAACATGTTAACTGACATTTCTTTTGCAACCATATTACGCAAATTTATTCTGAAATTCAATGGAAATCCAGCAAAAGCATGTGTTCGATGTGCTGTTGTTGATAACGACTAAGAAAGCTGATGCATTCTGAAATTCCATTGAAAATTGCTGCCAAACCCTTACAAAAATTGTTGAACGAAACATGGGATGTTGGCCCCATCTCCAATGGATTGTGTACCATAGAACCCGTGTGGGACAATACGATGTTTCAAAACTTTTACTGAACTTCTCACTCAAACACAAAATGGAGTATTGCTTCCAACTTTTCATTTGTTTAATCAAGAAAGTCACGATGCTGAAAATCTTTACTAAGATCAGGGCTAATAAATTTTTTCCCGGATTTGAACTAAAATTTCCGACTTTTTCAGGTTTTTCCCGCTGAAACGAAATTCCCGACTTTTTCCCGGTTCGTCTTTTTTTTTATTTTTTCTCTCCTTCTTCTTTCAGCTTTCTTCTTATATTCTTTTCAATTTCTTGTAATTTTCTTCACAATTATTTTATTTTTTTTTTCATTTTCCTATAATTTTTTTCTTGGGTTTCTTCTTTTTATATTTTTGTTTTTTCTTTTCCTGCGTCTTTTCTCTTTCCATTTATTTTCTCTTTCTTGTCTTATTCGTTTACATTTTTATTTTCTTTTTTTTTGGCTTGTGCAATCGTTGTGATTCTCATATACCATTCTACTGCATTCGTCGAATACGCAAAATGTCTGTGTGTGTATGTGACGTTTTGGACACACTGAACCGATTTTCACAAACAACTAAAAGGTTGTGTGGTCCCATGCTAAATTCCAGAATTTTGTTTCGATCCGACTTCCAGTTTCGGAGTTATGGGGTAAAGTGTGTAAAAGAATAAAAATATGTGCATTAACTTTGCTCGGAGATGGCAGAACAATGTTCACAAAATTAGATTGAAATCTTAGGTTTTACGGTTTCGGAATCACAAGGTGATCAGTTGAACGCCTTTACGAAAGAAGCACGCTGTTTGCGGTTTTTGATTTCGTAAACGAGGTAATGAAAACGAAAATCGAACATCGACAGTTTGGTATGGAAAACACAAACGAGTCCATAGGCACAAAACTTACATGAGCACGACATTTCAACAGTTTTGAATAAATTCGAATCACGGCGCAGATACGAATGTCTGTTACCGGTTAAAGCAGTTACACGGATAAAATTCCATTGCTGGTACCATGTTGAGGAATTTATTAAAATCATGAAAATGTCTTCTCATGAGATCATCTCTATTATTAATGATTTTATGAGCAAAATGATTTATATAAAAAAAAATTAGAGGGTTGTATTTAAGACACTACAGAGCACAATAACATTAAAAATGGAACGTTTCTAGGGACTTCATAATTAATACAAAAATGAAGATGATAATGATGATGATACGCTAAACTAAAAACTTATTCAATTGACTAATTACAAACTTGCTCTAGTTTGAGCGCTTAGATTGTTAGCGAATGATAAAATTGACAATTAGATTCTTTCTTGATAATTGATTGTACTCAATTTTGATCCTTTTCCACAAATTTTTACATTGTTAAGTTTTGAATAACGTCCTTTAACTTGTAGTCAATTATTATGAATTCAAAGTTACTTGAAAGCTCAATTTTAGGTACAAACAACCTAAAAATTTAAACCTGAACAAATGAAACGATTTTATTTTATGATAATAATTTTCGAGAAACGTTAATTTTATAAACAGTTAATCGATCCAAGAGAAGATTTTATTTATTTTAACGAAAAATGTTGTACCAGTAAACTCAGTAGTAGTGTAATTTTATTAATCCTTCGTCAAAATCGTCGATAATCTTCGGAAAGTATCGGTAAATAATATGGCAACAATACGAGAAAGAAAACATGTGAAACAATTCGCATAAAATATTTAGTTACTTACATTGACTTTCGCTTTGGCATATTAGGAATATACGGAATGGATACGGAACAAAATTCCTAAATTTTGTTCATATTGTAACTTGATGTTATAAACACATGAATGAACATTGTCATAGTTACAACGCGTGTAGCCATCAGACGCTTATTGTTTTGTAACAAATAATAATAAAACTGAAACTGGCGGTTAACCAAATTATACGAGGGTTCCTATTCAAACGATACATGTAAAATCGCAGCTAAGCTTACCTTGAGTTTATCTTTAATACTATACGATATTGCATCGAATTGTACTGTATATATGGGCCTGTGGAACTCATTTATACTACTAAACCGAGGAGGCCGCTTTTAGATAAGTTTCAGAATTCAATTCTGAATCTTTTGAAGCGTTTAATTCCTGGTGGGACAAGTCATATTGTCACGTTTTGTTCGTATGGGAATGGAGATTTAAATATGCAAACCGATCAGTTGACATATTAAAGCATTTTTAAGCTTACAATATTGAAGCTTTGGAAAAATTTAAATTAGGAAAATCCATTAACAAATCATCGAGGAACAAGCGCAGCAAATTAGATTCGCAAAAAATCTATCGCCGATAATTTTCAATTGGCCTGATAGTTACCAGAGAACCAAAATGAAATACTCAATTCAAACAAACTTTTCAATGGTATGCAATTGAAATATTCAAATTACGTTATCTCATAAGTTTAAGTTAAATGTTTCCGTCTCGATTAGTTGTTGAGTTATATAAATCCATCAACAAATGACTGAGTTATAAGCGTTCAAAATTATGACAGAAAAATGTTACGCGATTAGTTTTGCATGTTTTAAATAGACACCCAGCCTCGTGTAGCGAAGTGTAAGGCATTTTTAATGGCAAAATCGACCAAAAATTTACTAAATACATGGGATATTCCAAAAGAATCTGTAACCACTTTGATTCGGTTCTTCAATAGCTAGAAGATATATAAGACACTTAAGCGAAAACGGTGTTGCGCTGATAGCAGGAAATTTCACCAACACATAATGCAAAAACGACAATCCAGCAAGTGAACGCATATACAATCCAGTCATCAGCTCACTGGACGAGCTACTTGTTTCATTCACAGTCAAACATCAACTAAACAAAGAAATATTGTGCAGCATATATTTATAGATTTCTCTTCATACTACGCATAACGGTGCCGTGTTTTTTTTTGCATGACGCAAAGCCTCCTATGTCGAACAAAAAGTTGACGTCATTTTGTACAACAGGGATTGGTGGATGAAAACATAGGTTGATTCCAACCATTTTTCCAATAGTATGCTATTGAAATACTGAAACGACGTCGTCATACATGTTTAAGTTAAAAGTTTCCGAATCAATTGGTTGTTAAATTATAACGATCCATCAACAAATGACCGAGTTATTAATGTTCAAAATTATGACGCAAAAAGGTTACGCGACTATTTTTGGAACTTTTAATTGACACCCGGCCCCATATAGTGAAGAGTAAGGCATTTTTAATGCCAAAAAGTTTTTTTTGAAAGATGATTTATTGCTCACGTTATGAATCATTTTGCATCATGAGTAATAAACATGAAGATTTCACTTGGTTCGTTTGTTTTCGAATAATAGGATAATTCGAAATAGAGCATGAGAAGTAAGCCAAACAACTATAATTAATATTCAAAATGAAATAATTTTTTCATTGAATTTATTGTTAGTGAAGGTAGAAAAAATCTTTAAAACTAGTTGGTAAATTCTTCTAGCATGCAGACTGAACCGGTTGAACTTTTATTCGAAAAAATATTTTTTTTATTCTATTGAATGCGGTCGAATTTTATCCAGATTCGACTTCCAGGGTGATGAAAGTTAAAAATGTCTAACCATTGTATAGTTAACGACACAAAGAAATACGAAATTTTAAAAAAAGACTGTAAAACTATTCGAACTTGTAGGCCTGGTTATTTAATGGCTGTAAAAACTTACTGAAGCTTTTACAGCCTTCAAATAGCCAGGCCTAATGAGAAAGGCACTATTCCACCACTAGGTGGATTGAAACAGATTTTTCTCATTATTTTTCATCTATTTGCTAATTTCGAATTTCAATTTTTTTTGTTTTGCACCAAAGTGTAATGTACTACGTACTAGGTTGCATAACAGTTCAACAAATTTTTTGTGCATTGGCGAATCGAAGGAGTAATGTAAGGACTAAAAGTTTAATATTAACCTAAAAGTAACTGTTAATATCCCTCAATTTTAACAACTGAAGAAACACTCATCCATCAAAATACAGCCAAAAGAGAACGCCACCCGTAATAATCCTCCGGAGACCTGCGAATGTTTCCCTCCTTTCTTCCCAAAATGCCCGGCAACAATCATTTCCGCATCAGTACGTTGACATTGATTGAGTCAACTGTAGGCAGCACAGCTTCACGTTTCCGTTGATTGACATCAGGAAAAACCGTTTGTCATACATTTATTTCACGCCATAACACCTTCCACTGTCTGTCCGACCAACGTCGTCTGGCATGCGACGACAGATCGGAGAATTCCTCCGGTGCAACAGAAAAGAGGATACATGAGATCGTCGAAAGACAAGGCGAGTGAGAAAAAAAAATGTTTGATTGCGCTGAATATTTTATTAGCAAAGCAATCAAAAATTGATACCCCTTTGAGAATTGATGGTGGCAAATTTTTCTTTATTACCCCAGCCTGTCGGGACGTGGTTCCGTCTTCGCGTGCGGGTTTTCCAGTACCACCCTCTAGTCAACACTTTATGGGGATGCAAAATGGTTCGTAATTCGATCCCTCAAATCAAGCAGCATCCGTCGAGTGGGGTGTTGATGGTTCCAGCGTATGCGTGTATGCGCGTTTGTTTTTGTTTATGTTGGTTCAAGATTGAGTTATAGTCACTAGAATCATTAGATGCTGTTTTAGGGATTTCGGTTGGTTTGTTTTGCCTTTCTCATATAGAAAGGCTGTGCAATCGCTGTGAATACCGACTTTACAACCATTCGACTCAGTTCGTCGAGATCATAAAATGTGTGTGTGTCACTTAATTTAAATCAGAGATGGCTGAACCGATTTTCACAAACTCAAATTCAAATGAAAGGTCTTCAGGTCCCATACAAAGTTCCTGAGTCTCATTTGGATCAGACTTCCGGTTCCGGAATTACTGGATGATATGCACAAAAAAAAGGAAAAAAATAGTCACACACGTTTCTCAGAGATGGCTGAATTGATTCTCACAAACTTAGATTCGAATGAAAGGTCTTATAGCCTCATAAAACTTTCTTAAATTTCATTCTGATCCGACTTCCGGTTCCGGAATTACAAGGAAATAGGTGCAAACTTTTATAAAATGCTCACTCAATTTTCTCCTAAATTTCCTAACAGATTTTCGCAAATTGTGAAGCAAACAAAAGGTCTTAAAAGTCTTTAAAAAGTCCCCGAAAAGTTGATCCTGATCCGACTTCCGGTTCCGGTAATACAGTGCGATTAGTGAAAATTTTTCAATCTAATGAGTATTTTTTGTCACAAGCTACGGCGAAACGACATTTTTATGAAACTTACTACTAAATTCAACTAATTGGTAGATCTTGTTAGTTAGTGAATATATAAAACTACTACTTTGGGACTACTAGTCCCCGGTTTCCGCTTCCGAAAGCACCGATAGTAGTGAAGAAAATCTCCTAAAACGGAACTTACCTCGATTTCTCAGCAACGGTTAAGCCGATTTTCACGAATCATGATTCAAATTAAAGCTATCATTCACCCCGATTCTGTATTTCGTTCGAATCGGATTGTTTCGATCGAATACGAAATTTGGTATTTTGTAGCTCGATCGAGTTCGAGTTTTTCATACAAAAGCATCAATCGATCGAATTAGAGAATGCAAATTTTTACATTCGTTCGGCATAATCCGATTCGATCGAAATACAGAATAGGGGTCATTGTCTCTAAATATACCATGCAATTTCATCCTGATCCGACTTCCGGTTCCGAAATTTCAGGGCGATGCGTGTCAAAACATTCAAATTCAAAATGACTCAAATAAAAGTTCCTATAGTCTCATAGGTTGCTGTTTATTTCGTCCGGGTCCGATTTCCGGAACTATAGGGTAAAGAGCGTTTAATCATTTAGTGCGACGATGCAAAATAAAGAAAAATTCTTATTAACTTGACATAACTGTTTACAATTGGAAAAGGTTATGTTAGTTCATACCCAAAGAAAGTTCCTTATTTTATTCAAGATTGAAAAACAATTTCTTCTCAAAATCTTCTGGTGAAATTTCTTAGAATATAAGTAATATGAGAAAGGCACCATTGCACCACTAGGTGGATCGAAAAAGTTTTTTTTTAGTTTGGTCATGTTAGTTGATGGCCAGTTGATGAAATTCTTCTATTAAGCAAAAATTAAACAAATGTGCAGATTACCATCTCATCCTTTGAATCAAAGCACTGAACAGAGTTTCCTCTCTAATGGCTTCGACATAAAGGCTACAAGGTGCCACGTTTTCTTTTCCAAATGTGATTCTTGCTTTCGGTAATCGATTAAAAATTTCATTAACCAGAATTTTGTATTGATAAACCTAAAACAATGTTGAAGAGTTTCTCTTCTAGAGTTGTTCATTGGTAGAGTAGGATATGTTTACAGATTGTATTTAGCCCAAGTAACTAAGAGTTCGTAAAAAAAGATTTGGTTTAGGCAGCAGTTTAAGCAGAAATATCAAATGGCAGTCTCGTTCCATTATGGTAAACATTGATATAATTGCCACTTATTATGTGGCTAAGTGTAATCTAAAACATTAGAAAGCAAAATGCACGGAAAATCTCTTAGTTGGATCGCTCTACAGCTACATCTTTTAATTGATTCATTCAAAAATATTCTGATTAGTTAATCTCGCGCCCGGATTACCAATACTATTCATCTGACTCCATTGAACACAATTGATCAAGCCTACAGCGGTTTTCTAGAACATATTACTAAACATTCCGTCATTAGTCATTTGGCAAGCAATAGTTCTGATACCCAAATAACCAGGTGGCTCGATATATGGGACATTCCACGTAAATATATGGGGCATTCCACGTAAAATCAGGCACCCAAAATTTTTTTTTTCATTTACCTATTTTTTTCGGTAAAGAACTCGAAAATATTCGACACGTATTTTTTTATTTCAATATGGTACGTGAAATTTTCTAGATATGATTTTTTGAAATTTGGCGTTTTCAAACGAGAGCCTTTTTTCAACAGCCTATACTGTAAAATCTAATAAAGGTACAAAACATTCGTCCAAGACATGAAATGTGCGTCTTTTCCATAGCTGTCAAATAAGTGATTTCATAAAAAACCTTTAAAGTTAATATAATGAAAAAAGTTAATAATTAATAAACTAATAAAAAAAATTCCAAACTTGGGCCTATTTTTTTTGTTGAAAAAAGAAGCCTCAGGGGTTTAACTCAATCTTGGCAAAGTTTCAGAGTGGAAAGATCAATACTTTCAGAGGAGTGAATTTTTCAATTACGACCCGCATGCGCGGAGCGTACCACAGCGTAATTCGCTCGGATACGGGCTTAAAAGGCTATCCGCATTATGCAGATCCGACCGATCCGAGCTCTCCGGCGTTGACTTTTTTTCTGCTTCGGCTATGGCTGAGCTGCACATGCATTCTTCCATTGCTCGAAAACAAATTTCATATTTTTAAAATGTGAAAAAAGAAATTGAAGAGAGACGACAGTTTTATAATTTGCGATTTTGCGGAAAACTACGCCTTCGTTATTCCAAATGCCATAACTGGCTTTCATTGGAACAACGACCAAGCGACTATATTCCCCATTGTATTCTATTATAAAATGAACAGAAAAATCGATCATAAAACATTAGTAATTATTTCTGATTGCAAGAAACATGACTCAATAGCTGTGTATGTTTTTCTCGAAGCTCTCTTAATCAATATTTTTCACAATACTATCCACATATACGCAAGTGCCAGCCAGTCACGTTCCCAAAGGAAGGAGAGGGGGGGGGGAGGCTCGAGGGGCCCTGGCCCTTCCCGAAATCAAAAACATATAATTATTTAGAAGGTTTCAGACATGTGTTACACAAATAACAAGACAGTAAACGTAATGAAATGTAATAAATATCAGTTCCAGTGGAAAAGTTTAAAGTGTCTGTTAAAACTCCCGTAAAAGGCACATCGAGAATTAGGTAAATAAGCAATCTTCAGCAACATTATTTTTTAATCTTTGGGCCTCTCCCAAAATGAAATCCTGGGTACGGGCCTGGCAAGTGCATCTATTTTTCTGACGGCGCTTCTCAGCAATTCAAAAAAACACTTTGCGAATATTTTTCATCACGAGCATGATTTTCATCGTTTTGCACAGTGGAATTTTCACGCGACAGCTCATGGAAAAGGTCCATGTGACGGTGCTATCAAAAGAATGGCACGTCGCGCAAGTTTACGAATGATCAATGATTGTAAAATTTCGACCGCGAATGAATTGTGCGAGTGGGCTAGGAAAGCATCTTCTCTATCCGATATTTCAGTCATATACAAATGTTCGGAAGATTATGTAAAAGCAGAGAAATTTCTTAAAAATTGTTTCGGAAAATGTTAAACTTTTTCTGGAACACAATCGTTGCACTATGTTGAGCCGCACGGAGACAAGGAATTAAAAATTAAAGTTTTCTCTTCCCAGGACACGTTTGAAGTATTGAGTTTTTGTAAACCAGAAAAACCAGATTATAGAAAAATTGCAACTGTGCAAACACTTTATGTCACCATTATTTTATTACTCACGTAAATCCTTTGTCCCAATTTTACTCGCTTTCTGCCTGAAACGTTGCCAACCAGTGTTGGTGATTGCCGAAAATTTGACAGAAGCTGCTATATTGCTATCTATATTGTATACAACATTTTCAATCCGGTAGAAGATGCTATAAGAACTCGAGTCTCTCAATACATGAACCGCAAGAGAATTTTTCTACATTTCTTCGCTCCACTTCATACTCTGAGTATTTCACGGCCCATGAAAAAATATACAGTCTGATAATGATCGTTGCTGTGTGGAATTTCCCAAGAGAGGATCGCAAGTTAACAATTATCGCAGAAAATCGAATCGATGGTTCATCTTGATGTTTCTCATACTAGGTTGCAATATTTCAAAACCCTTGTGTGGAGCATTCACATACATTTTCATAGACACAACTTATACAAAGGTTATATACACATAGTTAGAATAAGCGGCAATAGTGAAATGATTCTATCGCAATTATAAACTGCCTGTATAGAATCGGATCGCGAAACGAGAATAAGCGACCGTTTGTTGCTTCAGAGAGGATCTCCACAGCAGCGTGCTAACCTTTGATTCTCAGAAATGTCATCGAGAGAAATTCACTCTCGCACTGGTGTCTATTCTATGTTAAATGAGCCATGCCGGGTGTTTGTTGTTGCGATGTTTTCCATTTCTCTTTGATGGCACTGATTGAATCGTGTGAAGAGTGAAGATTGAACGTTCTTTGATACAATAAAAGCCATCCTTGTTGCCAACAATAAACTGACAAATTTAGGATTCGATCAAGTTAAGCCCGTACCCGAGCGAATTGCGCTGCGGTACGCTCCGCGAGCGGGTCGTAATTGAGAAATTCACTGTTCCGAAAGTATTGATCTTTCCACTCTGAAACTTTGCCAAGATTGAGTTGAACCCCTAAGGCTTCTTTTTTCAACAAAAAAATAGGCCCAAGTTTGGAATTTTTTATTTGTTTATTAATTATTAACTTTTTTAATTATATTAACTTTAAAGGTTGTTTTATGAAATCGCTTATTACGCACATTTCATGTCTTGGACGTATGTTTTGTACCTTTATTAGATTTTACAGTATAGGCTGTTGAAAAAAGGCGCTTTTTCAAAAACGCGAAATTTCAAAAAATCATATCTCGAAAATTTCAAGTACCATATTGAAATAAAAAAACACGAATATTTTCGAGTTTTTGACCGAAAAAAAAAGTTGGATGAAACAAAATTTTTGGGTGGCTGATTTTGCGTGGAATACCCCATATATAGATAGGTTGTATGATAGATATCTGTTTGACACTTAGCATAAAATTCATATCGAACATTTAGGCATTGTTGATCACCAATCGATTGAACACTGCTTCAATTAAAATTTTCAACAGAAAATTCTATCATATTTACTAAAAATCTCAAGAAATTTCGTATTTTCACAGAATTTCCAGAATCTTATACCGTTTTCGTTTTTTAACCTAGACGCGGGCAACTCTGACTCCAAGTAAAACGAACACGTGGTACGCGCCCTAAACAACAACTCATGAAAAAAAGAAAAAAATAAATAAACTCGCATGGATGCGTGGTGCGATCCGAGAAAATTTTCAGAGCGAAACTACGCGATTGGAGTCCGATCTAGAGCGACCTCGGGTTGCTAAAACAAACATATCAAGCGTTGTTTGGGCGACTCTGGGTCAGCCTTCGGGCTGCTCTGATCAATAAACGAAAACGGTATAAGAGATTTTTGTGACTTAGCTAAGCAGTGTTGGTGATTGCCGAAAATTTCACAGAAGCTGCTATATTGCTATCTATATTGTATACAACATTTTCAATCCGGTAGAAGATGCTATAAGAACTCGAGTCTCTCAATGCATGAACCGCGAGAGAATTTTTCTACATTCCTTCGCTTCACTTCATACTCTGAGTATTTCTCGGCCATTAAAAAAAATGCAGTCTGATAATGATCGCCGCTGTGTGGAATTTACCAAGAGAGAATCGCAAGTTGACAATTATCGCAGAAAATCGAATCGATGATTCGACTTGATGATTCTCATACTAGGTTGTAATATTTCAAAACCCTTGTGTGGAGTATTCACATACATTTTCATAGACACAACTTATACAAAGATTATATGCACATAGTTAGAATAAGCGGCAATAGTAAAATGATTCTATCGCAATTATCAACTGCCTGTATAGAATCGGATCGCGAAACGAGAATAAGCAACCGTTTGTTGCTTCAGAGAGGATCCCCACAGCAGCGTGCTAACCTTTGATTCTCAGAAATGTCATCGAGAGAAATTCGCTCTCGCACTGGTGTCGATTCTATGTTAAATGAGCCATGCCGGGTTTTTTGTTGTTGCGATGATTTCCAACTCTCTTTGATGGCACTGATTCAATCGGTGAAGAGTTGCCAGCGAACGTTCTTTGATACGATAAAAGCCATCCTTGTAGCTAAGCACACATTCTAGAATGTTCGTGTACCAATCGAATAAATTTACTTTCAGCTAAAATTACAATTTTATATTTACCAAAAACCTAAAAAAAACGATACTTTCACAGAAGTTTTTAAAATTGAAGAAGTTATATGTATTTACATCAAAATCTCAAAAATTCAACATTTTAGTGGAAGTTTTGAAATTTAATATATTGGAAAATGTAAAACAAACATCTATGATCGTTTATATAGATTGAATTTGATATTAGCTAAAATTTGCAGAAAATTTTATTGAACTCGATTGAGCTCCGAAACTGGTAAAATCTGTAGAGTGAAATAATTTCGTTTTCTTGTAAAAAAAGTACGTGTGTGTAATGTCAGAGACATAACTAGATGTCGTGAATACGAATGCAATTGAAACACTTTCTTCTTACTTTTGAATAACAATTAGTTGATCGTGAATTGTGAATTGTGCTAGCTTTCCCCTTCCTCATAGCGAAAATTTGAAACGCTGCACCAAAACATATATAGCAAATCAACAGAAAGTTCTTACAACAGCTACGAACTACAACTGGTTGAAAAAATGACCGTATATGTTATAGTGAAGTAAAATGTCACAAAGTTCTTTGGTTCTAAAAAGAACCGATTCGAAAAATTCATCATTTAGTAACTGAACCTGAACTCAAGAACTAAATTCAAAACTTAGAATAGACTCAGAATTTAGTTGCAATTAGTTCCCGTGCCGATGGTGCGAAAAACTCGGCGAGGAATATCGGTGGCAACCAAATGGAGTTTATCCCGGATCCGCCATTCCAATACATGTCATCGCCGATGAGGAAAGAAAACGTCCCGGATCGGTCGTTCCGGCATAGTGCGAATAGACTTTAAGTTGTGTTTCATTACAATCAGAGTATTTCAATGGGCAGGACAATTTCAAGAATTTTTTCGGGCATGCCTTCATGAAACATTTCCGAGCAACGCCGGTTAATTCAGCTAGTATAAAATATATATCAACTATTTCACTCTTGAAATTTTAGCTGAAAGTAAAATTAGTCGGTTGGTACACGAGCATTCTTGAACGCGTGCTTAGCTAAGTTACAAAAAAATCTAAGATTAAAAATTTTTTGTAAAAATAGTAAATTTCTTGAGATTTTAAGTAAATTTGATTGAATTTCCAGATAAAACTTTTAATTGAAGCAATATTCAATCGATTGGTGATCAACAATGCCTAAATGTTCGATAAGAACTTTTAAGTTAAGTGTCAAACAGGTTTAATTTTATTTAAGGTTAAAAATTTCTGTGAATTATCTAAATTTTTGGATTTTCTTTGGTAAATTTGAAACTATTTTTCCCGTACATTATAGCTGGTATCAAATTCAATCGATTGGTGTACAACAATGCTTAGCAGTATTTAGCATTCTTCAAATACTTCTAATATTCTAAAATTTCTGTGAAAATATCAAATTTTTTGAGACATTTTCAGTAAAGTTAAATTGATTTCTTCTTAAACATATAGCTGATGATAAATGCAATCTATTGGTATATAAAAATGCATATGTCGTCGCTTTGAATTTGAAGATATGTCAAAAATACGAAGTTTTTGATAATTGATACTTGGACTTTTGGTTTTTGATTATAACTTTCGTTAACAAAATGTAATTGCCAAATTTGCTGCTCCATTTATGTTGCAATAGACGTATCTGAATAATGATAAACAAATTTTCGAAATCGGACTTCTAACAGCTGAGATATGTCCAGCTAAAGTAAGCGTTCCCACTTTTTTTTCAACTGACTTTAGTTTGAACTTTTTGTAATAACTTTGAGTAGCATATTCGGTTTCCCATCGTTTCAAATTTATTTTATTCCGAATGAATTTATGTTTCAAATGGTTAAAAAAAATTAGAATCGGTCCAAACATATCTAAGATATAGTCAGTCAAAATTAGCGTTCCCACTTTTCATGGTACCTTTGGTAGTCCGCGTAACTTTTTACCACCTTGGTATTCGGAGTTTTAAAGAAAAAATACTATGATTTTCGCATTTCTACTTCTTATTTACATGTTTTGGATTAAAAATCTTATCACACGTTCGCCTTCCATTTGCATCAGAATCCATCACCATTCAAATTTTGATTACCCTTGTTCGGTTTCCCACAAAGAAAACCGTCATAGAACACAATTCCGCACAACAACTGCAGCACTTTTCGCGATTGGCCCAGGTAGCATTGCAGTGATATAATGTAGCTTCCATTGCAGTAGCATCTCCATCTCACGAAACTCAAGATTGTCTTGTGTACCGTTGCATCCTCCCTCTGCCCTCTTTCTGTGCCCCGTCCCACGAACTCACCTTGTTCGGATAGCCGTTGTATCGGAGCAGCTTCTTGCAGCATTTGCCGCGACTTTCGAAATAGATTTCGGACGGTGGCCTCGGTGGAGTACGGCGTCCTATCGCACAGCAGCCGACGTTGGTGGGCGAGGCAGGCGGATGCAGGAAGCTGGCCGGCAGTGGCGGGTTTCCTTTATCTATCGTAGCAATTGTGGCCGTATTGGAGGGCTTGAATTCCATTGTGCCGTTAGTTTTCCACCGGCTGGATTAGGCACCCTCAAACCCCCTCTCCCTCGTCGTGGCAGGGATGAACAATCTGTAATAATGGAGACAATAGAAGAAACGGTAAAGGATCAGATAATGCAACAGAGAAAGCGACGATTTATAGCGGGAAAAGTTTCCCTTTAATGTGACCCAGATCTTGGCGGAGAAACAGTTGCTACTTTCGGCAAAATTTTCCCATTCTGTCGTTTATTTCGTGTTCCCTGCATGAGCTGACGTACTTCCGGCAAACATTTTGATCTTTCGAATGCCAGAGCAGAATTTCTTACTTCTCTCTCTCTCTCTCTCTCTCTCTCTCTCTCTCTCTCTCTCTCTCTCTCTCTCTCTCTCTCTCTGGTCAGCTAATCCAGCTACAGTTCAACTCCGTTTCGTGCCAGAGGCCACATAAAAGAGCATCATTGGAAAACAAGAAGGGAAAATGGCTCCAAAAACAAACAAAAAACTAGTAAAATGAAGAAAATAGCGGTGTGTACACACAAACGACATTATAGCGCAGTAGAGCCAACATGTGTGCACATCGTCAAGCAAAATTTACATATAAATAAGTTATGTGCCGCACAGCATGCAACATATATGTAGTTGCTGGCACGGGTTGCGGCCGAGAGGAGCCAGCAAGGGGAAAAAGTTTGCCATCATCCTCTGTGAGATATGAACTTTACGATAGGCGCCTGCTGAGTGCCGTCTGGCCCCCTCTCAAGTAAAGGGATTCGCAGAAAATGGATTGAAATGACAAGTCCCTTTTCTTCGATGATACTACCATTGTAAAGTTGTATAGTACTTGGGTTACTGAAAGGTGTGTAAAAATAGGAGGGATTGAACATGTTTAGTTCATTTTCATTATTTATTAGTCTAAAAATTACAGGGTTCTGTACGAGACACAGCCGATCACGATGACATTAGAAATGATCAAATCTGCAAAAAAAATTTCAAAACCTCGAATGTAACATTTCGGCTTAACGGAGAAAAGCGATGTTGTAAAATAATCGCACAATTTTAAATCCAATTTAAAAATGAGTACTTGAAACAACTTCATCTCTTTACTAAATTTTCAAATTTATATGCGCCCAACGCATCATAGTGACTAATTCACGATTTTTAGCCACAACAATAACTTTTAGACAAAAACGACACTTAGGACAGTGTGATAGGTCGTTTTTTGGCATTAAAAATGCCTTATTCTTCACTCTACGGGGCCAGGAGTCAATTAAAAGTTTCAAAAATAGCCACGTAACCTTTTTGCGTCATAATTTTGAACGTTAATGACTCAGTCATTTGTTGATGGATTGACATAATTTAACAACCAATCGATTCGGAAACTTTTAACTCAAACATGTATGACAACGTCGTTAAAGTATTTCAATAGCATACTATTGAAAAAATGGTTAGAATTGACCTACGTTTTCATCCACCAATCTCAGCTGACCAAATTGACGTCATTTTCTTGTTCGGCATAGGAGGCTTTGCGTCATGCCTAAAAACACCGCATCATTCTGCGTAGTTCGAAGAGGAATCTTTGAATATATGTTGCACATCATTTCTTGATTTCAGTTGATGCTTGACTGTTAATGAAACAAGTAGCCCATCCAGCGCTACTTGTTTCATTCGCTCGTTGAATTGTCGCTTTTGCTATCTCTTAACTGTACGAGGCTGGGTGTCAATGTAAAAAATGCAAAACTAACCGCGTAACCTTTTTCTGTCATAATTTTGAACGCTTATAATTCAGTCATTTGTTGATGAATTTATATAATTTAACTAGCAATCGATTCGAAAACATTTAACTTAAACTTAAGCGGTAACGTCATTTAAGTATTTCAATTACATACCATTGAAAAATTGGTTTGAATTGACCTATGTTTTCACGAGCCAATGACAGTCGCAGTGAATGATGTCAAACTCTATTCCGATTTGCGCAGTATGAACTATAGCACAAAAGGGATTCTATAAATATATGCCCCATTCGTGCCGTGACTATCGGATCGATCGGACGTAAATACTGCTTTCTCCAATCGCGTGGTGAATTGTTTTATTCCGTTATCAAGGTCATCCCGTATTCTATTGTGTGCATCAGTGCGGTCGAGTGATAGTTCTAATTAATCCGTTCTCAAGGCCGACTGTGAGCTTGTGTAAAGCAGCACTGCGTGTGGTACCGTTAGCCAGCGCCAGCGCTGGGCGCTGCGTATATATCGTTGTACATTAGAAACAGTGATAAATATATATAGTGATAAAAAGATTGGTTTCATTGGACAGTGTAGTGAGAGACTAAAAACAAAGTGCTTTTTCCTCAAAGAGGTTTTTTGCACTTTATTGAACTGGAGTATTCACCGGTCGCCTAGGACCGGGCCTTGTCGGCCGATCACCCTTCGAGAGCTAAAGCTAAGTATTTTTTTTCTTTTTCCCTGTTGTTCAGTACCATTAGATTTTTATTGCCCCCTAATATTTACCCGCACGGACACATTTCCGTGCCATGACAAAAGGCACAGAATTGCCTGACCTTCCCCTAGATGATCAAATGGATGCTTCTGATGGCAATAAATCTCGCATTAGAAGCTATCCCGATGGGCTTGCACTCTCGGCCGGACCGTATGCGGTTTACATCCGGACCAAAGCGAATGGTAAAAAATTGAACCTTCTAAAACTTTCTAATGACCTGTCCTCGCGATACAATACTGTACAAAAAATTGAGAAAGTACGCCCGGACAAGCTTAGGGTCTTGTTAGCCAGTGCAAAACAGGCTAATGAGATCGTTCGAAGTGAGAATTTCACGCGGGAGTATCGCGTATACGTACCAGCTCGCGAAGTCGAGATAGACGGCGTGATCACCGATCCGAGTCTGACTTGCGAGGACGTTCTTAAGCATGGGGCAGGCGGTTTTAAAAACCCCCTACTCAAGAACGTTAAGATACTGGACTGCAAGCAATTGCGTTCAGTATCGACCGCTGAGGATGGGACTAAGTCCTATATCCCATCAGACTCGTATCGGGTGACTTTCGCTGGCTCGGCTTTGCCTAATTACGTCCTCCTGGACCGAGTCCGTTTACCTGTTCGTCTTTTTGTGCCGCGGGTCATGAACTGCACCAACTGCAAACAATTGGGACATACAGCATCCCATTGTTGCAATAAATCCCGGTGTATAAAGTGTGGAGGGAGTCATGCGGATAACTCCTGCAGTGGAGACAATGAAAAGTGTCTCTACTGTAAGGAGGGGCCGCATGACCTCTCTGATTGTCCCGTGTACAAATTGCGTAAGGATAAAATGAAGCGTTCACTTAAGCAACATTCCAAACGCTCTTTTGCAGAAATGTTGAAATGTGCTACGCCACCTACTGAAAATCCTTACGCTTACTTGTCAACTGACGAGAGCGAATATGATGACCCCCTCGAAGGTACATCTTCGGCTGTCCCTCATAGCTCATCAATTAGAAAGAGAAGAAATAAATCTTCTCAAAAGCTCCCTAGTAAGGGTTCGAAGATGTCCTCTGATGGGTTCCGAAAAATTACAACAACTGGTAGTGATGGCAAAAAACCAGAGAAAAAAGCTCCAGGCCTTGGAAAATTAAATTCCGAGCAAGAATTTCCATCACTTCCTGGGACTTCAAAACCCCCGAAAGTCCCTAAAGATCAGTCAGAAAATTTACCAAATACTGGGTTTGTTAAATTCTCTGATATTGTGGACTGGATCATGTCTACTTTCAATATTTCTGAACCTCTTAAAAGCCTGATAATGGCTTTTATTCCTACAGTTAAAACATTCTTGAAGCAGTTGACTGCAAAATGGCCCCTTCTTTCAGCGATCGTATCCTTCGATGGCTAAGACACCCACCGAGGTCACGGATACAATCACTGTTATACAGTGGAATTGTAGAAGTATCATCCCAAAAATAGATCCTTTCAAATTTCTAGTAAATAATCTGAAATGTGACGCATTTGCATTGTGCGAAACTTGGCTAACTTCTGAAATACCCTTAAACTTCCACGATTTTAACATTATTCGTCTGGATCGAGATGATTCCTATGGAGGAGTACTTTTGGGGATCAAAAAGTGCTATTCTTTCTATCGCATTAACCTCCCCTCGATACCAGGTATTGAAGTTGTCGCATGTCATGTTACAATCAAAGGCAAGGACCTTTGCATTGCTTCCATCTACATTCCTCCAAGAGCCTCGGTTGGGCATCGGCGGCTCAATGATATCATAGAGCTTCTTCCCGCACCGACGTTGGTTTTAGGAGACTTTAACTCACACGGTACGGGATGGGGCTGTCTTCACGACGATAACAGATCAACTATGATCCATGATATCTGCGACAACTTCAATATGACAATCTTGAATACGGGAGAAATGACACGAATTCCTGCACCACCAGCAAGACCAAGTGCGCTAGACTTATCCCTTTGCTCGACATCGCTACGGTTGGGTTGCACGTGGAAGGTAATCCCTGATCCCCACGGTAGCGATCATCTGCCTATCGTAATTTCAATCGCCACCGGATTAAGACCATCGGAGACAATCAATGTTTCGTATGACCTCACAAGAAATATTGATTGGAATAGCTATGCGACCTCGATATCTGAGAAACTAGTAACAACACAAGAACTTCCTCCGGAGGAAGAGTACACATTTTTGGCTGGCTTGATTCTCGACACCGCGACTCAAGCTCAGACGAAACGTGTACCCGGCGCGAAAACTAACATCCGTCCCCCCAACCCGTGGTGGGACAAAGAGTGCTCAGAATTAAACGCGGAGAGAACTGCATCATTTGTCGAGTTTAGGAAAAACGGAACACCTGATAATTTCAGAAACTACGCGGCATTAGACGCTAAAATGAAAAGCTTGATTAAAGCGAAGAAAAGCGGTTATTGGCGTCGATTCGTAGACGGATTATCGAGAGAAACATCAATGAGCACTCTTTGGAACACAGCCCGACGAATGCGCAACAAAAACACCACAAACGAAAGCGAGGAATATTCTAACCGCTGGATATTCGATTTCGCTAAAAAAGTATGTCCTGACTCTGTTCCGGAACAGACAATCATGCGCGTCGCTTCATCAAACAGAAACGAAACACCTTTTTCGATGGTCGAGTTCTCACTTGCGCTTTTATCGTGTAACAATAAATCTCCGGGGTTAGACAAAATCAAATTCAACTTGTTGAAAAATTTGCCTGACTCTGCCAAAAGGCGCTTATTGAATTTATTCAATAGGCTTCTTGAGGATAATATTGTCCCACATGACTGGAGACAAGTAAGAGTTATCGCCATTCAAAAACCAGGGAAACCTGCCTCCGATCACAATTCGTATCGGCCGATTGCTATGCTTTCCTGTATCCGGAAATTGTTCGAAAAAATGATTCTGTTTCGTCTAGACAATTGGGTCGAGACTAATGGCTTACTTTCAGATACACAATTTGGTTTCCGCAGGGGTAAAGGAACGAACGATTGTCTTGCGTTGCTCTCAACCGAAATTCAAATGGCATTTGCTCGTAAAGAACAAATGGCGTCAGTTTTCCTAGACATCAAGGGGGCTTTTGATTCAGTTTCCATAAACATCCTATCTGAGAAGTTGCATCAGCATGGTCTTTCACCAATTTTGAATAACTTTTTGTATAATCTGTTGTCCGAGAAATACATGTATTTCGCGCATGGTGATTTGTCGACAATACGATTCAGTTACATGGGTCTTCCTCAGGGCTCATGCTTAAGCCCCCTTTTATACAACTTTTACGTGAACAACATTGATGAATGTATCAACACATCTTGCACGCTAAGACAACTTGCCGACGACAGCGTTGTGTCTATTATAGGACCCAAAGCTGCCGATCTCCAAGGACCATTGCAAGATACCCTCGACAACTTGTCGACATGGGCTCTTCAAATGGGTATCGAGTTCTCTACGGAGAAAACTGAGCTGGTTGTATTTTCAAGGAAGCGAGAACCAGCACAATTACAGCTTCAACTAGGGGGTGAAACCATAGCTCAGGTCTTCACATTTAAATATCTCGGGGTCTGGTTCGACTCCAAAGGCACCTGGGGATGTCACATTAGGTATCTGAAACAAAAATGCCAACAGAGAATCAATTTTCTTCGTACAATAACCGGATCATGGTGGGGTGCCCACCCAGGAGACCTGATCAGGTTATACCAAACAACGATATTGTCCGTGATGGAATACGGATGCTTTTGCTTCCGATCCGCGGCGAACACTCATTTCATCAAGCTGGAAAGAATTCAGTATCGTTGTTTGCGTATTGCCTTAGGTTGCATGCAGTCGACTCATACGATGAGTCTTGAAGTACTGGCGGGCGTCTTACCGTTGAAAAATCGATTCTGGGATCTCTCATATCGATTGCTAATTCGATGCGACATCCTGAATCCGATGGTGATTGAAAATTTCGAAAGGCTTGTCGAGCTCAATTCTCAAACCCGTTTTATGTCCTTGTATTTTGATTACATGGCTCAGAATATTAATCCTTCTTCGTTTGTTTCCAATCGTGCTCATTTCTTGGATACTTCTGATTCTACTGTGTTTTTCGACACATCCATGAGAGAAGAAATTCGTGGAATCCCGGATCATGTGCGCCCTCAAGTGGCCCCAAATATTTTTTATAATAAATTTAGAACAGTCAACTGTGAAAAGGTGTTTTACACTGACGGTTCAAACATCAACAGGTCCACAGGCTTCGGCATCTTCAATCAAAACATCACCGCTTCTCACAAACTCAATGATCCGGCTTCAGTTTACGTCGCAGAATTAGCTGCTATTCAGTACACCCTTGAGATCATTGAAACCTTGCCCAAAGACCATTACTTCATTGTCACGGACAGTCTAAGCTCAATAGAAGCTCTCCGGGAAATGAAGCCAGGAAAGTATCCCCCATATTTCCTGGGGAAAATACGGGAACACTTGCGAACTTTATCTGAACGGTCTTATTTAATATCGTTAGTCTGGGTCCCTTCGCATTGTTCCATTCCAGGCAATGAAAAGGCAGACTCATTGGCTAAGGTGGGCGCATTAGAAGGTGATATTTATGAAAGACCAATCTGCTTCAATGAATTTTTCAGTATCTCTCGTCAGAAAACTCTCGAAAGTTGGCAAACTTCATGGAGCAATGGCGAACTGGGACGATGGCTACATTCCATTATCCCTAGGGTATCGACGAAACCTTGGTTCAGGGGGATGAACGTGAGTCGCGATTTCATTCGTGTTATGTCGCGGCTCATGTCAAATCACTACACCTTCAACGCACATCTCCGGCGTGTTGGGCTTGCGGAGAGCGGTCTCTGCACCTGTGGCGACGGTTATCAGGACATCGAGCATGTCGTGTGGTCGTGCGTAGAGTATCGTGACGCCAGGTCGAAGCTACTGGAATCCCTTAGGGCCCGAGGTAGACCGCCTGAGGTTCCGGTTCGGGATGTGTTGGCGAGTCGGGATAGTTTATATATGCTTCTCATATACCAGTACCTTAAACACATTGATATACAAGTGTAATGTGTTATCCCTCGCTCAGAAAGTATAAACTCCACCTACAGGTTCGACACTAACATCCGCCCGATTCTCTCGATCCCCGTCCCTGTCCACCATCTTCATTGGAACTAACAAGATCTTTTTTTGTCACTAACTTTTTCGTTACCCCTTCCCTATCTCTTCACCATCTCGATGGCAACTAATTAGATCTTTATCGTTTTCAAACATTTTGTTCCCACATCCCCTTTTTACCCCGTTTCCACAATATTTACTTTTTTTTTTCATTCTCTTCCGTAACATCACCATCATCGTCCACGGAAGGCCGCCCCAGTCGAAAACCAGCATGCGGGCCACCCGCCGGGCCTTCGTAGCCTGGGGGTGTTTCCCGCGGACCCACGCGGACCGAAGGATGCGGCCAACATGGATCTTCGCCAACGGCATATGGAAGACCCTCATGCGATATTCAATTCACCGGCCACTACCGATAGCTTCTCGAGAATCCGCTACCGCTACATTACATAATGATACTTTTCTAGTTTTAAGTTAGTCGTAATTAAGATTAGTAAATACCCTTGGCATCTTAGAGCTTAAGCAGTGTGCCTTAAAATTATACTATAATATTGAATAAAAAAAAATATATGCCCGAATACATTTCTGCTTTAGTTTACCCATGGCTTATCTTGATTCTCTGGTAACTAGCAGGCCAACTTAGAACTATCGGCGATAGATTTTTCGAACCCAATTAGAAGCGCTTGTATCTCAGTGATTTGTTAATGGATTTTTTCATTTAACTTGATTTGAAAAAGTTTTAAAATGTTTTAATTTGTCAACGGGTAGTGTGCATATTGAAATCTCCATTTACACACGAACAACGCAGTGGCGCGCAAATAAGTGCTTGTTTTTCATTAAATGTTCCTAAACATAATGAACTATCTCTCAGCATGATTCCTTAAGCCCTATTATCGAACTAAACAGTAATCGTATAACCTAATTGCATAATTAGAAATTGATTTAGAATCTTATAGAAGGGATCCAGACTAAGTGTAGCAAGAACAATGCAATGTAAACCGTTATGTAGTATCGATTTGAACAAGCTGTTGTCTCACCAGGAACCAGACCAGACTCACATATATAAAATTATCAGATGCAATAAAATGTAGTATTAGAGATAAACTCAAGATAAGCTGATCTGCGATTTTACATGTATCATTTGAATCCTTACTAAACTCGGGTCACCGCCAAAATATTATAAAATGAATAAGTTTGTACGTTCTCTGTCTTGAAAATTATTCTGATATAAAATATATTTCGTTTCGTTCGATTCGTTTCTCTTGTCCAGATTTATATCTTGAGGTTGTTCGTATCCAAATTAACTTTAAGTCTTTTAAGTAACTTTGAAATCATTATAATTGACTTTCATTTAAAGAATATTTTCAAAAATTTTGAAACGAAAAATTAGAGTAAGTTTGTAATTTGTCGCTGTTTAGTGCATCCACCATCATCTTTATTTTTGTATTTATTATGGATACCTCAGAATTATTTCATTTTTAATGTAATTGTGCTCGGTCGTGTATTGCATACAACTCTTTAATTTTTTATGGTTGACTTGACACATACGTCTTGTTACACACGCTTGTGTGAAAGCCAATTTTGCTCGAAAACATAGGGGCAAAACTTTACAGTCTTTTTTATTTTGTTTTTTAGTATGTTTTGAGAATTTTCGCTTTCGTTTGACAAAGAATTCATAAGGGTTTCAACGGTTGGAAACAAATCATTTTCTTTCCTAATGATTCAGTGTCTTTTAAAATATCTCAAACTCTACAGTCTAGTCTCACTTTTAAAATATCACACTAGATCTGCTTGTTTGTGAAAAACTATTTTTCCGTAAGTCCGCGCATAACCTTTGTTTATACTTTGGTACATTGGTCAAAACATTGCCAATTGACGTAAGTAGCATTGATGATTATTTTTTATTGGTTTTGATATATGTCAAATGTATTGACTGATTTTTTAGAGAATCGACAGTGAATACCCAAGTAACATTTTAAATATTTATAAATAAATGTAGCTATCTTCAAAGTAAAGTCCTGGCATTACATTCCATTCGTGGAATTTGGCCTTTCTGTTTAACAGACTTCGCAGCCGATTCTTAGTGTACAGAATCATTGCATGGCTAGTACTATGGATCCTTCTGACACTAAAAATCCTTCCAGGTCGGGACTCGAACATACGACAACTGGCTTGTAAGACCAGCGTCCTATGCATTGAACCGCCAACCCGGGACAAGCTATCTTCAATGCTACATTATAAATTATGCATTAAAACTTTAAACTCCACGAAAGCCTACTGAAAACCTCTATAAGAGCATGTTCCTGCCAAGTGGACTATTCTTCATTAGGTTTATAAAGCAAACTGAAGAATCAGCATGAAGCTGCGTCAAAACTTCAAATTCAAGAAAATTTTGAAACCAGCTATACGATCAACATTAAATTTATTTGGATGGAAAGAATTCCGCTATGTATAAACTGTCGTTTTGATAATATTTTTCTTGACTATATGTGTGTCATGTCTGCTTTGAATGCAATCAGTAAGAATTTATTGGATTTTATTTACAAGTTTGAGGCTTTTACCGAAAGTAAAAACTTCATGCGCTTTTATTTTTATCGTGAATGTATGGATAAAAATAAGAATTATAACTAATCGCCTTGAAATAAATACGGTTTTTGCGAAAGTCTCCATGATTTATGAAAATTATTTTCTTCGATTCATCGTCTTTTTTGTATAAATCTATTTCGTGGCGATAACACTTGTGCATACGTTCTGAAAATGAATTATAAAAGTCCATCATAATGGCGGCCATGAAATTTTCTTTCAAATTCAAATTTGCTCTGAATGAAACTGTCATTCAATGAACACGCACACACACAAAACTAGATTTATGAAAGGATTTAACGGACAATAATGTTTTAAAGAAAATGTTCGAAAGCAACATTAAGAGTGTTTGCATGGTTTTATCCTAGTACAAATTGTTTTATTTTTAGTCCAGTTGTTAGTCTAAGTAAAAGGTTTTATAGAAGCTTTAAAAACTATGATATTACTTGACAAAAGCGACACTTATTATAGTTGTTATAAAACAAGTAGTGATTGAACAATTTATTACAAAACTCCTATAAATTATAATCAAAACTATAAGACATTCGAATTGTTACTTGGGTTGAGAAGCGGTGTTCGGGTAGTGCGTGTATTAGAACAATCCTAACAAAATGGGATAAATAACTCGATTTTTTCACTTTTGTTACATAGGTCGTAACATTTTGTACAGAATTAACCTCCATTCGAGACACTCGTGCCGCTCGTGCAAGGTAAACGGTACCTGCAATCAGGTATGCCACATTTAAATCTGCATTTTTTGGAAGAAAAATCCTATTATATTACATATCAATATGGATCCCTCTTGCGATTCACGAGGGATATCACAGTAACATGGCGCTGACAAAAAAAAATTTTAATACACTACAATTTTTTTATACTCATACGACAGCTTTTCCAATCAGTACACTGAATCAAACATCCCCAAATATATGAAACATTTCTCCATATGCACTGTTAAAGTACGGTCTTTCACTAATTCGAGAGAGAATACATTGTTCAATGAAAAATCCCTTTTGATATGTGAATGTGAAATTTATTTTCAATCTATGTAAAACTCTAAATTTTAACGTAGATCGGAACGAATGCATAGTAATTTTAATCCCAGAATTTCGCCAACATTTCTGAAGAAAGAATTACAATTCCAGGTTTATGATAATGATGATTTCCGATTCCAGTGGTATAAATATACAATATCAGGTCGTTTTATTTTCAGAAAAGTTGAACACTACTTCATCACTTTTGAATGTGACGACGATAAGTTTAATTCTAACTGTACCCAGAAATTTGAACGGCTTGTAATTTTATTTGTCGTGTTGTTTATAGGCGATATTTTATTTCATCAGAAAAAAAACAACACTTATAATGTAGAAAAGTGAGTGTGCACCATGCTCAATTAGTTTTGACATCTCAGATTTGGTGCAAACTAAACGCAAACTATAAAACAATATTGATTTAGTTAATTTTTTTATAACGAGATGCTGTGAATGCGATGTCTTTTTCGATTTGTATTGGATTCCCTGGAGTGGTCAATGTTGATATATAATACTTTTAAAAAATCGGTAAATTGGTGTCGGGGGATCAAAAACTGTTTAGAAAATCTGTACATGGAAGTGATCAAAAATCGAAGCATAACGAAATGAAAAAGTTTTTAGATCAAAAATTTGAAGAATCCACAACTTTCCTTGGTCTGAATTTGATGATTTTTTTTCCATAAATACGTTTTTTCATAGACAATATACATAAGTTTTTCTTCGCCGTGGCATCCACAACACATAGTACCTTAAACCTAATACATTTCGAATATCATATTAGTATTTTGGTATTCATTAGTTAATCTAAACACTGTTTTTTATCTAGCGATTTGCTATTATAAATTACATTAAATAAAATACATTTATTTCGTACATAAAAACTATTTTAAGTTTGTTTGTATCAGTTCATCACTTTTATTCATATAATATAGCTGGCTATTGGTTGAACTCATGGAAGAGACAAGGGTTTAACATAAAATAAAATTTAAATTGGAACTCCAATGGACCTAATGAAATGATAAAGAAGTTTCATGTAAGGAAGGTCACGACAAGCAAGAATGTCGTGAACTGGGACATTGGATAGTTTACCTTGGGTACGCAAGGAATTTATCAGTTGAGATCTGACATTACGATACTCCACGCATGTCCAAACGACATGATCAATATCGCGATAACCTTTGCCACAAGCACAACGATTAGTCTCGGAAAGTCCAATTCGAAGGAGATGTGCATCTAACGTGTAGTAAGTGATTGGACATGAGTCTGGACATCACACGAATGAAGTCCCTACTCACATCCAGTCCCCTGAACCATGGCTTTGTCGATACTTCAGGAATAATTGAGTGCATCCACCGACCCAGATCATCTTTATCTCAAGAAGCTTGCCAGCTGGCAAGTGTTCTTTGGCGAGACGAGCTATAGAATTCGTTGAAAGCAATCGTTCTCTCGTAAATTTTACCCTCAATAGCACCACGTTTGGCTAAAATATCGTCTCTTTCATTGCCTGGAATGGGACTATGAGCCGGGACCCAAACTATTGTGATTTGATAATTATTATTCAATATGTCGTGCAGACACTGTTTTATTTTGCTTAAGAAAAACGGTTCATTTTTGCCATCAGCGTTTGAGCGAATGGCTTCAATTTCACTCAGACTATCTGTGAAGAGAAAATAATGGTTTGGAGATAATGTGACGTTTACACTCAAACTATAATGATCTGCTGCTAACTCTGCTATATGAACAGATGCAGGTTCTTGAAGCCTAATTGAAACCGAAACATCAGAGTCAATATGCCTGAGCTTACTTGTTAATATTTTTGGGATTTCCATCGAGCGTAGGTTTTCCGGGATTCCACGCAATTCGCGCTACATGGATGTGCCGAAAAATAGAGTTGAGTCAGGAACATTTAGGAGGGTGTCGCGGATAAAAATATATATTGAAGGTTTGATTTCCTGTGACATATGGTTAAAATATACTGTCATGAATCTTGTTTGAGATTGAAGCTCAACTAGCATTTCGAAGTTATTAATAACTAGGGGATTCAGTACCTCACATCTTATTAGCAATCGCGATGAAAGCTTCCAAAAACGATCTTTCAATGGAAGAACTCCCACCAGAACTTCAAGATACAATGTATGTGTCGAACGCATGCAGCCTAAGGCAATTCGCAAACAACGGTACTGAATTCGTTTAAGTTTGATAATTTGAACGAAAGCAAAGGCGTCCATATTCCATCACTGAAAGTATCGTTAAATGATACAATTTTATTAGATCTTCCGGATGAGCACCCCACCAAGATCCTGTTATTGTTCGAAGAAAATTTACTCTTTGTTGGCATTTTGTTATTAGATACCTAATGTGTCCTCCCCACGTGCATTTGGAATCAAACCACACCCCGAGGTATTTGAAAGTCAAAACCTGTTGGATCATTCTACCCATCATACGAAGCTGCAGCTGCGCGGGATCATGCTTTCTTGAAAAGACGACTGTTTCTGTTTTCTCCGCAGAGAATTCGATACCCAGATGAACAGCCCAAAAGGACAAGTTATCTAAGGTATCTTGCAATGGTTTTTGCAGATCAATGGCACCTGCCAATTGTCTTAGTGTACATGGGGTTACTAGACAGCTGTCAATGTCATTCACGTAAAAATTATAGAGGAGCGGACTGAGTCATGAGCCTTGCGGGAGACCCATGTAGCTAATTCTGAATGTTGCCAAATCGTCATGTAAAAAAAACATGCATTTCTCTGACGAAAGGACAACATTGCAATGGGTCTATATTAGTTGTGATTGGAAGCTGGTTTACCCGGCTTTTAAATGGCGAGAACTTTCACTTGCCTCCAGTCAGGTGGAACAATATTTTGCTCAAGAAACTTGTTGAACAATTCCAACAAACGTCTTTTTGCAAGGTCGGGCAGATTCTTCACCAAGTTGAATTTAATTCTGTCCAACCCTGGAGCGTTATTGTTACAAGACATGAGTGCTATGGAAAAAAATATTTTGAAATTTTCCTCTTTTTATTACTTGTGTCTAAGTCTGTTCGTTTTCAGATAATCATAAAAGTGTAATTTTTCAGTCAAATCTGATGTTGGCCTCCAAATTAGTGTCTTATACAACATTTTAGAAGTCCTATTTTGATTTAAGCTTTAATTGTATTGAAGCTATAATGCCCTGCATATTGAATGTGACTGATTTATTAGGTGATTATAGTTCTTCTTATATTTGTAGGAAGTGATAGTGTGTGTCATGCTCATCTCAATCTTTTTGACGGTTGACTTAGAAGTGCAACGTTCGACACAACTTGTCTCGAAGTCAATGCAATTACTATTAGTTTACTATGAATGATTAACATGAAATTAAAAACAATTAGTAGTGTTATCACATATTTCTATAATTATGTGAGGTAACGATTGTCAAATGTCTTTGGAATCGGTATATAAATAGTTTTACGATCACGAGAGACAATAATAATTGACAAAAACTTGGGACCATTACTGCTCAAGCATAATAAACAACCCTACATTCGACCGACTGTAAAAATACCAATTTTGCATTTCGAATGAGTTATAATTTGTTTGGAAAAGTCGATCTTAACACAAAGTGAATTTATTATAGAAATACGGAAAAAGCGTGAAAGTTTCACACAAAACCTGTTTTAATCCACCTAGTGGTGTAATGATGACTTTCTCATATTACTCATAACATCAAAAATATTACTGTGGAATTCGCCAAAACAACTGTTCATTGAATAGAAATAAGAAAGTTTGTTCGGACTTAATCTAACAAACTCTACAAATCCTGTATCCGTATGAAACTAAGACTTTTCCTTTGAACCTATAAGTTTGTGAAAATTGAAGGAAAGTGAGTGAGATCCTTTTGTAGTTTTTAATCACCATTTCCAATTCTTCCGAAACCGGATTCAGATGACCGGTATAGTCGAGGTTGGTTTGTTTGCCAGCAACAAATATAACCTAAAAATTGGAACAGTTTTGAATTTAGGTAAATCTAGACTTACTATCTCATGCTCTATTTCGATTAAACCAATTAAACGAAATCTAACAAACGAAGCGAACCTGCGTTTCTGTAACTTTTGTATATGTAAATCAAGCTAAACAGCATAGATCAGCAGCATAAAACATGTAATAGAATTATTATTATTGGCATTATTATTATTGTTATTATAATTATTGACATCACTACACCACCAGCATGGTATTACTGCACTACCGGCTGTTTCGTTTTCTTTATAGCTTGTACGAAATAGAACAAAGCACGCATCGTTCGTTTTGTGTCTTCTTCTTCTTCTACCGTACCACTACGTACTGATGTTGTCATTCTATATGGTGATTTGAAAACTTTGACACTCATCGCCCTGTAACTGCGGCGAGCCAATTCGAGCCAATTATTTTTCTCTGGAGTATCGTTTTGAGATCAGCAAAGAACAAGTAGTCGCTAGGGGCTCGGTTATTGAAAATATGGTGGGTGAGGAAACTCAATTTAAGAATCACTTTTTATAGTACTTTCCTTTTCAAGCATCCAAAAACTGACGCCATGATTGTTCCTACTACCTGTTGCGTTTTCGGACTAAAACGCCAGAGAAAAATGCTGGATTCATGTTTCGTCCACTGTTTCATACCAACGCAAGAAGTCTTTTTAATTGCGACTAAACAGTGCCGATTTTCGGGTAAGATCGTAAAATCACATCCAGTTGATGAGCTAACCATCACAGCACACATAATCTCACGAATTTTGATTTTAAATTGGTCCATGACGATGATCAAAACTTGCCTTATTTTTTCCTAATGACTGCTTCATTTGGAAACGTTTGAAATCAGAATACCACAAATCTTTGCTTTTATTGGTTTTGAGTGCGGGTAACACTTCTCAATCCATTGCTGGGCTTGCGCGGTTTTTGTTACTTTTTAAAAGCATTAAGTAACGTCGATTATATGTCGGTAGGTTTAGTGTTTGTGGTGATATTGACGCGAAAATTTGACACATAACATCTGAAGGTTGGTACTTTCGAAAACTAAGGTTTGTTTGACATTACAAATGTAATCTCTGAGTCAGTGTCGGAACCTTTAGAACAAAGTGTTACGCACATCAGCGGCTGAACTGTTTTGTGCGCCGTTCAATACGCAGGGGTCACATTTTGATCGAAAATCAGCTGTTTCTTCGTATTCGAGGAAACTCAGGATGGCCTCGATCATGAAGTACTGGATGAACCTTTCATCATCAACCGTTAATTTCAATTCTCAAGGAAATAATTTCGAAAATTCGCAGACACAAATAAGTTTATACGGAACACAAAAGACGTCTGCCTTAATATCCAAAACAAATATTGGCAGTGATTTGGAAACTAGTTGTATAGTCCTACATCAACAGCTCGAACAGTTAGGTTTGGAATCAAGTGAAAACGACAATAATTTCATCGGAGAACTCATTCATAAAAATATACCTCGTAAAATAATCACAATAACAATGTGCCTGGTATGATAAAAGCTCATTTCACCAACATTAAATTTTTACTGAATGCTGGAACTTTCTTGTGTAAGCTCAGTAAATCACATTTTTTTCAGAATCTATAGTAGTGAATTGCAAACTGGACAGCCACTGAGGCTGACTATTTAGGAATAATCTGCAACAAGTTATACTGTAAGCAAAATCCATAACCTGGTTGAAATGTAAGATGAGCTTCGGCGACGCGAACAGGTTTACTGACTCCTCGGCGGACGATGATTACTGTCCCTGATAGTTGACGCATTCCGGAAATCCACGGCTAGTCGGTTTTCACCTTTCTATATGAAAAAGACAACAGAAAACATCATGTAATAAATCTCGTATGTCACGAAATTTACCATACCATTCCAAACTACTAACCTTTTCTAAACGTTACTCATTGGGTTGTCATGCAAGTTATCCTAATAACTTCTGAATAGTGCGTCAGCCTTCTGGCATGATTCGTACATAAAACATGTGCCCGACGAGCCGTGCTCGGAAAGTGCAATGTAAAAGAATAGCATCACACGAAAAACACACACAAACACACGCATATGCAACCAGCCACACATTGCATCGTAATTAATCACCGTCGGTTGCAGTTTTAGCCGCATCATCCCATGCATATATCATTGCCAAATGTGTAGTCATGCTGTCGGAGGTATCGCACAGTGGTTTAAGTTATAGCAAAAACTTTCATTCAAGTTTTCGTACTAGAGTATCATCACAGTTGTTCTATAATTTTACATTTTGCACCTTTTCCGTTTATCGTTTATCGTTTATCGTTTATCGTTTATCGTTTATCGTTTATCGTTTATCGTTTATCGTTTATCGTTTATCGTTTATCGTTTATCGTTTATCGCTTATCGTTTATCGTTTATCGTTTATCGTTTATCGTTTATCGTTTATCGTTTATCGTTTATCGTTTATCGTTTATCGTTTATCGTTTATCGTTTATCGTTTATCGTTTATCGTTTATCGTTTATCGTTTATCGTTTATCGTTTATCGTTTATCGTTTATCGTTTATCGTTTATCGTTTATCGTTTATCGTTTATCGTTTATCGTTAATCGTTTAACTCATTTTGGACGATAGATGTAAAAAGGGCTTATGATCCGACAGTCACTACAACGGAGAAGTGCTACAGTGATTTCGAGACGAGTGGGATTTAAAAAAAACATCAGTTCATCCAATTGATGAATAATTAGCAATTTTCAAACAGATTTTAATAAGAAGAAGTGGAATGGTGACTGCTGGATGCGACAGAAATTGACAGATGGAAGAACATCATGACCGCTCAGATTAGACGACGGAGTATGCAAAATGCAAATGACTAGTATTCGAAGAGAAATTTGAAATTCATCAAAACCAAATCGGAATAGTTATTCAACTGATTTGCTTTTCGAGTATAATAAACGACCGTCATTTGGAGCGTTCAACATTGTTGGTTTATTAACATTGTTCCGAGAAGAATATCTTTTTCTGCGTCTAGATACTGATTGGCTCACGTTAATAATGAAAAAACTAATATTTATGTTCAAAACAATTAATGTTTATTATTTTAGTTGGTTTGACGTAATGTCACCATAACTAAGTTCAGTTTTGCAATGACTGAGTGGAAACATGTATTGAAGAAGCCAAATGAATGAGAAACTCACAGAAAAGATGATTTTTTGGAAAAAGGACTCGAACCTGCGTTCTCATGAAATGCGGGCAAACGTGTTTACCATTTCCGCCACCAGCTGTGAGATACCGATCGTGAGGCGGTTAGGAATTAGATCATTATTTGATGTACGCTTACCAACTTGGTGCTGTTGTATAACTGTGTTTGACCCAGCTCATAGTGGCGGAAAGGATAACGCGTATGCCAGGATTGCATAAGAATGCAGATTCGAGTCCTCTGAGCGTAAAGACTGTCCCAGAAAGTATGAACGCACTTCGATTTCGCTGTAAATAATTCACGTGTTAGATATTCAAATTTTATTCGACATACTGAAAATATTAGACTACAACAACAGAATATTATATTCAACATTTTCTACTTAGCCATTGTAGACTAGCTGGCGCACCTTCTTGCGAACGTTCCTCATTAAATTCCGTACAGACTTCTTGGCGACAAATTTTGACACTTTTTCCAATCTTTTTCGAACTGTTGAATGGTTTCGGCTGCCGAGACATGTTTCCTAAGATGTCCCTTCGTTAATGCCCAAAATTCCTCAATTGGTCGAAGTTGTGGGAAATTTGGTGGATTCATGTCTTTTGGGACGAAAGTGACATTTTTGGTAGTATACCATTCTACCGTTGATTTCGAGTAGTGGCAAGAAGCAAGATCTCGACAGAAGACAACAGGATCCTTGTGGCTTCGAATCATGGGTAGAAATCGTTTTTGTAAACATTCCTTGATGTATATTTCGCTGTTCATTGAAGCAGTGGTGATGAAGGGTTTCAAAATCTTACCGCAGCTACAAATTGCTTGCCAGACCATAGCTTGCCCTTCTCGCACCGTATAATATCGTGGTCCCGGCAAGGATTTATAATCGAGTTTCACGTAGGTTTCGTCGTCCATGATTATGCAGTTCAAATCTCCAGCAAGAATTGTACTGTACAGCTTTCGAACCCTCGGCCTGATCGATGCTTCTTGTTTCAGATGTTTTCTGCTTCTTAGAGGTTCAAAGATTCAAACGCACGAAGAACATTTGACTTCGAAGTGCCCACTTTTTTGGCCACATCCCGAACTGAAACCTCCTTCTTTTGCTCGAACGCCTTCAGTATACGTTTATCCAACTGAGGACCTTTTTTTTCGACCCGTTTTCGGTTTATCCTCAAAGGTGTTATCCTCACCGAACTTCCTGATTGCATTTCGCACGGCTTTTTCACTTACTCCTTCCATTTTTGCTATCTTTCTCAGTGACAGTCCGCGTTCTGTGCACTATTTTTCGACGTTGTTCGGCTGAAAGTCCATGCATTTCGAAATAAACTAATGAAAACGAATAAACAACTGCACATCTGGTTAGAGAAGAGTGTAAACAACAGGACGCAGCCATAAAAATTGACAGATTCTGAACCACTGAGAAATGGCAGCGGTTTTTGGTTGCGTCCATACTTTCTGGGACAGTCTTTATCTTTTTCCAAAAAATCATCTTTTATGTGAGTTTCTCATTCGTTTAGCTTCTTCAATATATGCTTCCACTCAGTCATTGCAAAACTGAACTAATATGAATACTTCAACGGGTACTAAATTTTAAACCATAAAATATCACTCAAAAAATAACCTAAGCACAACAACCTAACCCAAAATCGAAAATTTTCGGCAATCTTCCCTCAATTCGGGATCACTGTGCACCGGTTCTGCTAAGTTCTCCCTGTCCGTTTCCCACTCACACTGAAGGGAGAAATACCTCATAAAAAGAGAAACTAATTCAACCATATTGGTGACGATGAAAAATTTTGTAACAAGCTCCTTTTTGACAGGGACGAGCTGCTCGAGCCAACGCTCGTTGGACATCTGGTCGAACAATATTAATATCGAAGATGGCCGTTTCAGAGTTCCGTTATGGGATCACGATGGCAACAAGAAAATATTTGCCACTGACTGTGCAGCCATTATTCAACTTTTGCATGATTAAAAATGAAAGAAAATGCCATATCTATGATGAAATAGTGTGGAAAAGTTAAATCACTCCAACACATTCGTCCCGCAAAAAATCAAAACAACCATATTTTTATGACTATTGTTCAAACGTAAAGCTTCGTGTTTTACATCGAATTTAGAAACGATTTGACTTCCATAAGGACTATACTGGTTTGTGTAATCCGCTTCGGAACCCAAAATATAACAGTAGCAGTGTTTGGTAACGTGCTCGGAGTGAAATATATAAGACTTTAGTCGACCAAGTTGTGGCTCCTCTGTGCATAGCCTAAAACACCCCGAAGCGAAACAAAAGTCCTCAGAAGGGGATCGGATGGGTGAGCGGGTTTTTGTGTGCACGTGCCGGCTAGTGTTGTCCCTTCTGGCACCGTTTTGTCGTCCGTCCGCGTGTTCAACTGGTTCCGGCTCGGACTATGGCAGTGCTGGGGACCGATTTCGAGTGCGCGGACCAAGTGGAGCGGATGAATGGGATTATTCCGGCAGGGTTGGAATTTCGCACCTGCTGCTCAGCCTTTGGTTCGTAATTCAGTCGCATTTTGTCCAGGCGGGTAGATAGATTCCAGTCAAGCACCCGTCAAGGGACTAGACTAGCCAGGAGTGTTTATTATTTCCATGTCCACACCTAGATTTGGACCCAGTGCGGGGCCCGTTATTTAAATGAGACAAATTTGGGTCAGGCCATTCAGGTGTTCAGGAGGTTGTTTCGATGGCCGGATCAGTTCGGCCGGTTGGGATATGGGGACTCCCATTTCGATGATATATTTGTTTTCAATGCGACACAGCTGCGTTGGACCGTGAGATTATAGCCACAACATTTGTTCCGGGTGGATTAAAGTGGTCCCATGGCTGTTTTAATCGAGTTTCGAAGGAAGTTCCGTTAGCAGTACCGAAGTTTGTGGTGTTGATCCCGAACACCGGATGAAATATGTTGTGACGTGACCGGGAATGCTGGTACACTACTAGATTTTACACGTGTTTTACATAACCTTTACTAATTAGCTGGAAGAACATCATTTAATAACTATCGTTTGTTTGTTTATATCTGCATTTCAAATTATAAACTAATATTCTAGATTGTAAACAAACTACGGTAAGCGCACGTAAACATGATCAATTATAATATAATAAATGACGAAATTGTTTCGACAATTCAAGAACAAATTCTCGCGAATTCACATCATTTTTACAAACTAGAGGAAGGGTATAAAGTTATGAACTTTTCGGTTGCTATTGCAGCAGCCCTAATTTTTCCAAGGAAATCTTCATCTAGTACAGACAGTAGACCAGTAGAGTAATAACTGATAACGATGATGACAGTGTATCGATATTCATCAACTATACAGAAGTAATTCTTACATTTACTTACATTGTAACTGCAGCAGCCCTAATTTTTCCATAAAAATTTATTATCTTAGCTAGTACAGGCAGTAGAACAGTTGAGTCATTGTAATGCCCACGGCTGGCTATTTCAACATATTGCATCAGCCAGAAGAAACCGATCGAATTAATTGATTATGTACATAAGCGACGCGATCGCAGTGAATTCACGTAGGTAGTTATAGGTGGTAGTTAGTCTACCAGATATAGATATATATAAGTATAGGTTTTTGTTAGTTACATAGGTTGGAGTATAAAAGGGTCGGTTTTCGGTTTAAACAAGGCTTTTTTCTTAATTTTACTGTAGAGTAATGCTCCTTGGGCGACCGGGTAACACCGTAATCAAACTTGGACACCATTACTCAGGCCAAAAGCAGTAGTTAAGAAGAAAAACTAAGTTGTTCATTAATTAGGAGTTAGGTCAGGCACGAAGTTATGTGCTGTATGGAAGATAGGGCAGTAAAGTGAAAAAAAATTATTAGAAGAAATAAAAGAATAAAAAAAGGGAATCTGTGCGTTCTATAAGTGCTTCGAAAAGAAATACCCCTCTCGCCGCTCGGGCAACGCATTGTGGTGACAGCGGTGGGATGGTGGGTAACGCACTATTAACTAAGAGTACTATTTCATCACAAACTGCTTAGTGGTTATCAAAACTATTTCGGAGAGTAGCTCCGCAAAAACTTTGTGAGCTTTGTCATGGATTTCTTTCCCATCTCATACGAGAAATTTTATTTTAGTATGTTTTTATTTCGCTAAAACTTCGCATAAGCGTTATTTACGGTCAAAATGAAACAATTTTCATCATCAGTTTGCAATTTTAAATTTGGTCTTACTTTTGAGAAGGGACTATAAAAAATCTCCTGAAAATTTTTAATAATATACATCCCAAAAACGAAAAACGTTCGTTTAGTTCTGCAATGTCTTAGGTTTACTAAAATTCAAATATCTCAAGAAATGAATTTTTGATTTTTGTAGCTGAAGTCCAACTTAAAATATTGTCAAAATTTTAGAAGGAAGAAATAATATTTAAAAAAAAATTCATATTTTCAATATGAATTTTCAAAATTCAATATGGTACGATAGAGGAACAGAGACAACAGCAACAAGGTAGATTTAATTTAATTTATTTTTTTTGTTTCTTTTATAACTGAAATTTTACTATACATAAGTTTTCATTTTGTTAATGTAACAGTTAATGTAATGGATGGAAGATCATCCGAATCCGATTCCGGATACTAGTAAAATCTTAAACACTCCAAGGGCTAAACATTATCCAGGGGGTACCACTGGGCCATGGATAGTCTATTTTCGAAAAAAAGAAAAGGTATTAAATTTGATGCAAATTACAAAGGAATTGACATCACATTTTTCAAAAGTTGAAGAAATCTCTAAAGTTAATAGAGATGAAATTCGAGTTGTTGTTGACGATTTGAAACAGGCTGACGATATTGTAACCTGTGAATTATTTTCTGTTGAATATAAAGTTTACATTCCATCGAAGGAGGTGGAAATTGACGGTGTTGTCACGGAAGCAAGTCTGACAGCCGATGATTTACTTAAAAATGGAGTTGGTCGTTTTAAAAACTCCATGCTTGAAGGAGTTAAGATACTTAAGAGTGCAAGCAATTGTACTGTAATGTGAACCTTCAAGACTAAATCTCCTCACACATCCCAGATCATGTAATATGAATATTTAAGACTAAATCTTCCACACAGCCCAGACCACACGCACTTAAAAAAAACCCGTAAAAGCACCCTTCCACGAAAACCTAGAAACCTACATAAAATAAAAACATTACCTACATGAAGCCAACTAAAATGTCAGCACTTGCACTTTCCGGTGAACCAGCGAAAAACGCCGCGGTCGTAAAGTTCGACTACTGAAACAAGGAAGCATCAAGTTTCAAATTGTTATGTCATCGAAAACAGAACACAAAACAAAACAGCCTGTGTCACTTCACTCTTCTACACGGCCCTCATGCCCCACCATCGATCACAATCGATACCAGTCAGCACGACCTAGAATGACAGTTGTAACTCAGCAACACACGCACTAATTCAAACAAACACTCACGAGAATAACCCTACATGCATCGCCCTCTCCTCTCCGTATTACACCCGCTCATCAAGAAGCTTTACTTCCTCTCTTACCCACAAAATATACAATGGCCGACGCGACACAACGAGTCCCATTGGTTAAATCCGATTTACATTGCGCGTTCTAACTCCTCCTTCCGGATCTGTTAGAATTAATTAGCTAGGCTAGAAGAGGTTATAGGCTATATAAGGCTATAGGCTATATAAGTGATCGAATCTCTGATAATAAATGGATTTTGTGAAGTACCGACTAAAGCGTGCGTTTTATTAGTTTTCAGTACTCAGCATCTATTGTCGATGGTATTAAGTCTTATCGTCCCTCAGGTTCGTTTCGAGTAACATTTGCCGGATCTGCGTTGCCTGGCCATGTCTATATCGATATAATTCGGACATACAACTACTTATTGTAGTAATAAATCTAAATGTATAAAATGTCAAGGGCCTCATAAGGATAATCTTTGCGATAATGATATTGAAAAATGTGTTTATTGTGGGGAGAGTCCTCATGATGATTTTTCAGTATGCGCTGCATTTAATTTGCGTAAAGACAAAATAAAGCTTTCTTTAAAAGCACGGTTTAAGTGCACACATGCAGAAATACTTAAAACGATCATTGATGACCCACCTTTGGAAACCGAAAACGGTTTTTCAAATCTTGCCGTACCAGAGGAATGTGACTCTGACGGAAATAGTGAAGATACCTCGTTTGTCACTCCTCAAGGGTCTGTTAAGAGGAGATTAAAAAACCACAAAATACCAAAAAAGACACCTAAAATTACACCTTCAAAAAAAGATCCCCGTGTTAAATCTAAAAAGCCAAATTTAAAACCAAAAACGGTGCCTCCTGGTTTGTCAAACTCACAAACCAACCCAGGAACTAGCACAAGAAAAGACAATAATCCAGTGGGCTCTGTTCCACAGCCACCATTAGAATTACTGAAGTTTTCAGAAATTGTAGAATGGATTTTTGCAGCATTCAATATTTCTGAACCTCTAAAGACCATCATAACGGCATTCCTTCCAATAGTTAGAAATTTTTTGAAACAGTTATCAGCTCAATGGCCAGCTTTCTCAGGTTTTGTATCATTTGATGGATAATATATCATCCGCCGCAAATGATTCTATCACTGTCCTGCAGTGGAATTGTCGAAGCATCATGCCAAAACTTGATTTATTTAAGGTTTTGTTGCATAGTCATAAATGTGATGTATTTGCTTTGTGTGAAACATGGCTTACTTCAAACATATCTTTAAATTTTAATGATTTTAACATTATACGTCTCGATAGAGACTCTCCGTATGGTGGAGTGCTTTTAGGAATTATTTGTTATTTTTTCTTTTATAGATTAATATGTTATTATTATTTCTTTTATAGATTAAATATTCCATGTTATTTCTTTTATATATTAAACATTCCTTCGACTTCTAGTATAGAAGTTGTTGCAATGAAATGGTCGAAGCTTATCCTGCTCCACGATTGATTCTGGGAGCAGATCATCTTTAATATATAATATTTGCGACAATTTTAGCATGGCGGTATTAAATATGGGTAGCATGACACGGACCTCAAGACCTCCTGCACGTCCAAGTGCATTAGATTTATCTCTTTGCTAGACTTCAATTCGACTAGATTGCACTTGGAAAGTATTTCCTGATTTACACGGTAGCGATCATTTACCAATCATCATCTCAATCAGCAGTAACAAAGGCATTGCTAATTCAGTTAATATTGCATATGATTTGACAAAAAATGTTAACTGGATTAAATACCAAATTAGTATCTCAAGTACTTTGAACTCAATGTAAGAGCTCCCCACACTTGAAGAATATGACTTCCTCGTTTGTTCGATTCTGAAAGCAGCAAAACAAGCCCAAACCAAACGATTTTTTGATCCATCGTCTAACAGAAGGCCTCCAAACCCTTGGTGGGACAAAGAGTGCTCAGATGCTAAGCACGCAAAACAAAATGCTTTCAAGACGTTTTTAAAACGAGGAGGAGGAACTCCTCAGAATTTTGAAAGATTCTCGATTTTAGAAACCAAGTAAAAGAGCATACTTCGGGCCAAGAAATGTAGCTATTGTAGACATTTTGTCGAAGGTTTGTCAAGAGAAACCTCAACTCTTTGGAATACAGCCAGACGAATGATGAATCGTGACATAGGAAATGAGAGTGAGGAATACTCGAACCGATGGATATTTGATTTTGCGAGGAAAGGCATAGCATTATTAGGGAATCTTTTCCAAATAATGGTTCCATTGATAGCCTTTTTTCGATGAAGGAATTTTCCATAGCACTCATGTCTTGTAACAATAACGCTCCTGGGCTGGACAGAATTAAATTCAACTTGGTGAAGAATCTGCCCGACCTTGCAAAAAGACGTTTGTTGGAATTGTTCAACAAGTTTCTTGAGTAAAATATTGTCCCACCTGACTGGAGGCAAGTGAAAGTTATCACCATTCAAAAGACGGGGAAACCAGCTTCCAATCACAACTCATATAGAGCCATTGCAATGTTGTCCTGCATCAGAAAATTGTTCGAAAAAATTATTCTACGACGTCTACTGGGTCGAGACGACCGGTTTGTTGTTAGATACTCAGTTTGGCTTCCGAAGAAATAAAGGGATGAATGATTGCCTTGCATTACTTTCATCTGACATCCAAATTGCCTTCGCTCAAAAACAACAAATGGCATCTGTATTTTTAGACATTAAAGGAGCATTTGATTCAGTTTCCATTGATGTTCTTTCAGACAAGCTCCATCAACATGGTCTTCCAGCGATTATAAATAATTATTTGCACAACCTTTTGTCAGAGAAGTGCATGTATTTTTCACACGGCGATTTGGCAACATTCAGAATTAACTACATGGGTCTCCCGCAAGGCTCATGCCTCAATTCACTACTCTATAATTTTTACGTGAATGACATTGACAGCTGTCTAGTAACCCCCTGCACACTAAGACAATTGGTAAATGATGGCGTGGTTTCAGTTATTGGACCCAGAGCTATTGATCTGCAAAAACCATTGCAAGATACCTTAGATAACTTGTCCGTTTGGGCTGTTCATCTGGGTATCGAATTCTCTACGGAGAAAACAGAGCTGGTCGTCCTTTCAAGAAAGCATGATCCCGCGCAGCTTTAGCTTCAAATGATGGGAAGAATTATCGCGCAGGTTTTGACTTTCAAATACCTCGGGGTGTGGTTTGATTCCAAATGCACGAGGATGGGGAGGACACATTAGGTATCTGATAACGAAATGTCAACAAAGAGTAAATTTTCTTCGAACAATAACAGGATCTTGGTGGGGTGCTCATCCGGAAGATAAAATTGTATCAGACAACGATACTTTCAGTGATGGAATATGGATGCGTTTGCTTTCGTTCCGCTACAAATTCTCATATTATTAAACTTGAGCGAAATCAGTATCGTTGTTTGCGAATTGCCTTAGTTTGCATGCATTCGACACATACAATGAAGCTAGAAGTTCTGGCGTAGTTCTTCCATTAAATTTAACCACATGTCACTGGAAATCAACCCATCAAGACATATTCCTATCCGTGTCAGCATCCTAAATGCCCCTGCTTAAACTTTATTTTTCGATACATCCATGCAGCGCGAAGTGCGTGGAATCCCGGATCATCTACGCTCGACGGAATTCCAAAATATATTTTCAAGTAAGTTCAGGCATATTGACTCTGAGAAAATGTTTTACACGGACGGATCGCGAATTGAAGAAGCGACAGGGTTTGGTATGTTCAACAATAATGTTTCGGCCTCATTTAGGCTTCAAGAACCTGCATCTGTTTATATAGCAGAGCTAGCAGCAGTTCATTATAGTTTGAGTGTAATCGTCACATTATCACCAAACCATTTCTTCACAGATAGTCTGAGTGCAATTGAAGCCATTCGCTCAAACATGACAGGCAAGAAAGAACCGTTTTTCTTGGGCAAAATAAAACAGTGCCTGAACGACATATTGAACAATAATTATCTAATCACTATAGTCTCGCCAAAGAACACTTTCCAGCTGGCAAGCTTCTTGGGATAAAAATGATCTGGGTCGGTGGATGCACTCAATTATTTCTAAAATATCAACAAAGGCATGGTTGAGGGGACTGGATGTGAGTAGGGGCTTCATTCGTGTGATTTTCGCACTCATGTCCACGTTAGACGCACATCTCCTTCGAATTGGGCTCTCCGAGACTAATAATTGTGCTTGTGGATAAGGTTATCGGGATATTGATTATGTCGTTTGGACATGCGTGGAGTATCGTGATGTCAGATCTCAACTAATAAATTCTTTGCGTACCCAAGGTAGACTATCCCAGTTCGAGACATTCTTGCTTTGCGTGACCTTCCCTATATGAAACTTCTTTATAATTTAAAAAGTACGGGTGTGTAATGTTAGAGACATAACTGGATGTTGTGAATACGAATAAAACTGACACGATTTCTTTACACTTTTGAATTCGAATTGATAGATGATCGATTGTGTGAATTGCGAAACTTTCCCCCTTTTCACTACTAAAATTTTCAACGATTTTTGACGTCGATTATCTCATTTCGGATTTTCATATTTTATTGAAAGAAACTATCAAAATGCTGTACAGGATTCATTTCTGCCTTTTAGAAGGACCAAATTGTGGAATTATCTGCGATATTTAGCACAGCTCGGAACATTTATCTCGAACGATTATCGCACAGCGAAAAGTGCACGACGCAAATCAAATTATTTTGGATTTTCACTAAACTGATGATTTCTACCTTCGATTTGAAAAGAAGTAATCTTAATAGTTCTTTAGATAACATTTAGAGTTTTTAGAACGTCTGATTTTATTTAATGTTGTCCACTTTTCGTTTCTTGCTTTCTTTCTCTTCAATGCAAAAACCATCAGCACGTTCAGTTGAAGATATGTGCCTGACTACCTCAAAATCGTCGTCCTTGCGTGAAAAACCGAAGCAAAAGTAAAGTTTTCCGCGTTGTTTAAAAATTTTCAGAAATCTTTATTTTTGAGTTGTTTGTGGTTATCTCACACTGTTCAAAATATTATCCTAAATTCCTGATCATATTTTTGATGAAATGGTGAAAAAATTATGTTGCTGCCATTAATACAAGTCGAGATATTCACGATTAAATTTTGCCCATTCTTCCATATGGCTAATTTTGAAAAGACGCCCCATAGTAAAGTAAGTCGTATTCACGACAAAAGAACCTATTTGAAGAATTCTGGAATTAGGAACTGGACCTGAGTTCAAGAACAATATTCAGAACTTAGAACAGACTCAAAATTCAGTTGATTTTAGTTCTAGAACTACAATTTCGTAACTGAAATCACTTCCGGAATCTTTTCCCAGAATCCAGTTCAGTACACAGGCTCTGAATTCTAAACTCATATTCCGGAACTAAGCACTGAAACTTGAAGACGATTTTTCGCCACGACTATCAAAATGGGTTGTATAGAGTACAGTAAAGCAAAATTTCGAATAATTCTTCGAGAGTATTATTATGGTTCTAAAACGAACCGAATATAATTCTAGAATAAGGAACTGAACCTGAGTTCAAAAACTACATTTAGAACCAAGAACAGACTCAGAGATCAGTTGCAATTCAAAAAATAAAATTTCGAAACTGAAATCAGTTCCGGAAAATAGGTCCAGAATTCTAAACCTATATACCGGAACTAAAACCTGAAACTTGAAGACGACTTCTCGCTAAGACTACCGAATAGCAAATGAGAACGGCTCTCATTATTGACGACCGCTGCGCTCCCGATGATTGAAGTCCAAATGAAAGAGCACGACTTAAGCGTTTGAGGCTTTACACCACGCAAAAGGTCTGCTTTCATTGACGACTGCTCCAGCTGACGACGGAAGTCCAAATGAAAGCACGACCTAAGCGTTTGAGTATACAACGCAAAAGGTCTGCTTTCATTGCCGACTGCTCCGCCTGACGACTGAAGTCCAAATGAGAGTTGCGACCTGAGCGTTTGAGGTTTTTGACCACGCAGAAGGTGCACTCTTCCAAGCTGCTGGTTCCACGACGTCTGCTTGCATCCAACGCACAAGAGGAAATGATCGAATTTCGACCACGATTCTCCTTTTATAAGCAGTCAGTTGAAGATATGTGCCTGACTACCTCGAAATCGTCGTCCTTGCATGAAAAAGCCAAGCAAAAGTAAAGAGTTTTCCGCGTTGTTTTCAATGTTTGAGAAAACCTTATATTTGAGTTGTTTGTGGTTATCTCACACTGTTCAAAATATTATCCTAAATTCCTGATCATATTTTTGATGAAATGGTGAAAGAATTATGTTGCTGCCTTTAATACAAGTCGAGATATTCACGATTAAGTTCTGCCCATTCTTCCATATGGCTAATTTTGAAAAGGCACCCCATAGTAAAGTAAGTCGTATTCACGACAAAAGAAAATCGGAGTTTCAATTTAATGGACCCTTTTAAGACTTAGTTCTGATTCCAGCTGCGACCATGTGTTCAACCAATAGCTAAATTAGAATAAAAATTATGTAATGATACAAACAAACTCGAAATAGGTTATGAAATTATTAACAAAATGTCTGAAAATAACAGCTTGTTTTATAATTTATAGAAGTTAATCGTTTGATTCAAATAATATATCCGAGTAGATTTCATAATTAATGACAAATTACCTAAGATGATATTTAAGTAATAAGAGGAATATGTGTTAATACATTTAAATCGTTGTGACTATTTTAGAATTATAGTAGGATAAGAATTTTATGTGAAAGTGATGCTACGGCGAAGAAAAACTTATGTAAACTGCCTTAAGGAATAAACGTATTTAAGGAAAAAAGACCTGAACTCAAGTTGTAGATGAAAACGCATCGTATTTAGCTCTGAAGGTGAGTTTTGTTTGATTTCAGAACTAAATACCATGCGTCTCCATCTGGTGATAATTTGATGGAGACGCATGGTTTTTTGATTGATTTTTTTAAATCTTATATTATACCACATTTATTAAAATCTGAAAATAATACAGCGTAATGCATTCATACATGATTTATTTTGATGTAATATCTAGAGTGGTACCAAAATTGTAAGTGTAAAAAAAGAGATTGGAAAACTTTGAACATTTTTTTTACATGAAATACATTTTGAAAAAATTAAAAAGGTTTCCCAAAATATTCTTGATTTTTTCAAAATTTTTTTGCTTAAGAGGTTTTTGAATACATTTAATAAAATTAAAATTAAAAGAACCACCCGAACTCAACAAATATGGCAGTTAAAAGGTGAAAATTTCAGGAAAATCATCTCCAATACAAACCCTTTCAAACAGTTTATATCAATTTCATTTTTGTTGGGGGACAGTTATTATATGCAAACCCAGCTACACCCTTTTACATAATTTTGAAAACTGTTGTGTAACTTTTTCAAATATTTTTTCTCTATTCCAGAAATTGACAGCATTACATTTTATGCTTCAGTATTAAATACATATTCTTAGATATTATGTGTTATTTTTAAAATAAAAAAACCTTTTTAATCCACTTAGTGGTGTAATGATGCCTTTCCCATATTACTTATGTTTTCAAAAACATCGCTGGAAGATTCTGTCAAGATTGTTTTTCAAACTTGAATAAAATCAAAAACTTTCTTTGGTATAAACTACCATCACCTTTTCAATTTGTAAACAGTTATGTCAAGTTAATATAGATTTAAATGTGGCAATCCTGCACGCTATACGAAATTGAACAAAGCACGCTGTGTGCCAAGCGGGTGCATTTTCTTCTTCTTTCGTACCAGCACGTACCGATGTGCATCGATTTTGCATTATCAGTTCGAAAGTTTACCCTATACTTTCGGAACCGGAAGTCGGATCTGGATGCAATTGCACAGTATCTTTTAAGACATTGAGAACTTTAATTTGAACCATGATTTAAGAAAATCGGTTCAACCGTTGCTGAAAAATCGAAGTGAGTTCCGTTTTCGAAACCTTTCTTCACTATTACCGGTCCATTCGGAAGCGGAAACCGGGCACTAGTAATCCAAAAGTAGATCTATATATCCACCAACTAACAAGATCTACAACTTGATGAACTTACCAGTAAATTTTATACAAACTTGCATCTCGTTTCGCCATCGCTTATGAAAAAATACTCATGAAATTGAATTTTTTTACTAATCACACTGTAATACCGAGACCGGAAGTCTGATCTGACTTTTCAACAAATTTCAAGACTTTTCATTTGCATCTTAGTTTAAAGAAATGGGTTGAGAAATTTCCGAGAAATTTGAATGCGCATTTTCTCATAGATTGGCACATAAAGCTTGCTTCAAATAGAATTGGAACAAAGACAATTGCCTGTATTTCAGTTATTTATTATTGTATTCAAGATCTTTTTTTATACAAATGTAGCGTTTTCTTCATACTTTTAAGAAAAAATACGGATAAAATTATTCGTCACGGTTTTGAAGGAATTCTCGAATTTTTCCTGTAACACGGCTCAGTAGGCGGCGCACACCTTCTTCGTCCATCGTTTTAGCTATCTTATTCCACCAGGTCGTCATCTGATTGATGTCTTTGACAACGTTTCCCTTTGCCTTGAGTCTCCTCTTCATGATTGCCCAGTATTTCTCAATAGAGCGGAGCTGGGGGCAGTTGAGTGGGTTAAGGTTTTTCGGAACAAACTGGACCACTTTCTCTGCATACCATTCTTGAACGACTTTGCTGTAATGACAGCTTGCCAAATCTGGTCAAAACTTTACGGGATGGTCGTGGGATCGAATGAACGGCAAAATTCGTTTTTGGAGACACTCTTTTTGGTATAGTTCCGATGTCATTGTCTTATTTGTAACGAAAACTTTCTTTTTTTTGCCGCAGCTGCAAATGCCCGGCCAAATCATAAATTTTCTTGCAAATTTGTCGGCAAAAACAAATTTAAATTTGGCTGGAACATCCCCCCGAGCCGTTGCCAAGTAAAATTTTTGACCTGGGATTTGACCGAAGTCAGCCTTGACACAGGTTTCATCGTCCATCAGAAGACACCCGTTGAACTTGGTCAGCACCTGGTCATATAGTTTCCGAGCACGAATTTTGACCACACTATTATGTTTCATTGTCCGATTTGGCTGTTTGCTAGCTCGATACGACTTGATTCCTTCCCGGAGTCGAGTTCTCCTCACGGTACTATGGGCAGCACCGAATTTTCTGGCCAAATCACGATCCGACAGATTAGGATTCCTCTTAATCGTCTTCAAAATCTTACCACGCAATTTCCGGTCGTCAGTTCGACTCCGACGATCGGCTTGAGGCTTCCGAATCGTCGTCAATGTTTCCTTACACCGTTTGATAACGCGCCATACGGTATTTCTGGGCAAATTCAGCTGTTTAGCTAGCCTAGATGCAGACCACAATGGATTTTCCAAATAACTGTGCACAATTTTTTTTCCTTCTTTCGGCTTCCATGTTGATTGTTTACAAAGTACAGTCGATTTTCGGAATGTCAAAAATCATACGTGAAGCTGACAAAATTCCCGACACGTGGGCGCCAAGAGCTTCCAAATCCGTCCACCAGGAGCGCCACAATATGAGCAAAAGTTTGTTCTAAATGAAGCAAGCTTTATTGCCTTGTAACATAATTCCGGAACCGGAAGTCGGATCAGGATCAAATTCAATAGCGATCTATGGGACAATAACACTTTTCGTTTGTGAAAATCGGTTCAGCCATCTCTGAGAAAATCGAATGACATTATTTATCACATACACATATCCATACATACACACACATACATACACAGACATTTGCTCAGTTCGTCGAGTTGAGTCGAATGGTATATAACCTCCGGGCCTCGGTTCAAAAGTCGGTTTCCACGGTGATTTCACAGCGCCCTTTCTATATGAGAAAGGCAAAGGCCATCTCTGAGAAAATTGAGCGGTAAAAATGTCTTCGAAAAGTGCACACACCCATACACATGATAATAAAGAATGCATATGCAAAATTTTAACCAATTGAAAAAATTCTTTAAAAAATCGACCATCGATTTCGTATGGATTTACTCAAAAGAAGAATAGGTTTTGTGCCCATTGGAGAAAAGCATTAAATTATTTGATCTACAATTGAAAAGTATAAAGATACAATTTAAAAATTTGAGCATATGCATTCATAAAACGGATAGTTGGTGAACAGTGTCTGTACAGTTTTTATCACTAGACAACCGAAGCAAAAGATTCGTTATATGTGTTTACTTCAATGAAACTCATATCGCATTCACATCAATGAAAGTACAGTTGGCAGCAGATCTTTCACAAAAAGTTCTTTATAACACTTATTGACATGCCCATGTGCGTTCCCAGGGAGGCCCAATTTGGTCCAACGGAACAAACTTGCCGAAAACCGACTCGCACCGTACATTTGCAAAAGCATGCACTGAACCGTATGAATAATTTGATAGGTCGTCTGTAATCAGTCTCCATTGATATCGTATTTACTGAAACTAGAACAAAGTTAAACTTTCGGCAACCATTTTCCTTGTTCATTGCTCGCATCGATGATGTTGATGGTGATGAGGACTGTTACGTTGATGATTTTGATAGTTCCGGACAGAAAAAAAAGGTAGTTTGGTTATACGAATAAAAAACTGACGTTCCGCATCAAGTCCATGAGTGGATGGAAAGGATTTTTTTTCCATCATACCTTGATGTAAAAATGTAAATCGAACGAGGATCAGTGGTGGGGTTTCATTTTTGAAATTTTCTTATGCTACCCACTTTAACCCAGTTCTAAAAAATGAACAGTGCCACCTTGCTATCACTTAGTTGTCTGAGTTATGTAATTGAAAGTGAAACAAACATAGTAGAATTTAGAAATTGTATCTTGTACCGAAGCATGTCAATTTATGCATACATCTTTTGAAACATATCAGATCCATTGAAAAGGCTTCGTTGCCTCTTCAAATAGGTACGAAACAGGAATATCACCTTACACCTCTGAATGGGCTTGTTACAAAGTGTGTGTGTGTGTGTGTGTGTGTGTGTGTGTGTACGTGATTTGAGGGCTGGAGGGGTGAGACGGAGAAAGCTTTCGAGAGCCACCCGAATAGTGCCGGCTAGCAATTTGGCTCCAGTGCAGATTTCCATGGAAAGGGCCATTTTGCATTTATTGACCCAGATACTAGTCGGCAGTGCTGAAAGGATCCCTGTTTCCATTAAATGGAAATTTGAAATGAAATGCAAATAAAATCATTAGATATGGGAGGCCCCAGTCCAGTCAGTCGGTCAGTCAGTCCGTCGGTCGGTTGGGCAGACACTGGGTTTGTCGGAGATCCATTTTCATTAGGGTTGAATGAAATTTGATTTAGATTCGTTGGAGTACATGGGAACGGAAACCCCGATGATGGAGAAAGCCTCAAACAGACACTAATGGATGTGCGTATTTTGATAGTTATTACTTAACTTCGTTCAGAGTGATGTGAAGTATGTTTCGTTTTCATTTCGATGATTAAAGTCAAACCAGATGGTGAAGGGAATGGCACTTCAACGAATTACAGCGTTTGCAGTTTACAGGGAGCATTCACCCACAATGCTGTTAACGATTTAGTCCTTAGTTTTCCCATTTCTAAATAAGCTGCTATTTCACGACCAGATTTGATTTATGGAATGGGAAGATATGCATCAAATTATTTTAACGTATGTCAAAGAATTTATACTGACTTTCAAACAGCTGGACATTCCGCAATGAGTTCAGTAAAGTTCCATTCACAATAAATATCACTCATCGTTGACTTTCGGAAAAATTTATAAATAATCCTCGAATATGTGAATGTTAAAACCAGTGAAGAATTAATGAACATTGATTAGGTAAACTTTATTGAGAAAATAACTGGAGGAAAGACGACAAAATCAAAAACATATTTCTTCGATTTGTATGAAACTCCAATGTCTTCTTAAAAATTTGATCTAAAAAACGCCTTGTTACGTTTGAAAAATGTACAGGAATTCGTCAAACATCAATTAGATTTTATGAAATTAGTCGTTCAAACACCAGAATTTTTTTTTTACGTTTGGTTTTCGACTCAGCAGTGCACTATCAGTTCATGTAAAATCTCTAACTCGGGGACGGGTAAATCGTGATGGATAAGTCGATGCCTTTCACGCAGCCTGCCTGGGTTCAATTACTAACTCCGCACATAGGGTCAGATAGACGAATGAACTTAAGGTTATAATCTCTATAATCGAAAAAAAAAGAATTGTGGATCAGGTTCGAAGTCACTGTCACTTCTGGTTCCGAAGATATAATGGTATAAGTGACGTAACCGACAAAATGCGTTGTTTTTCTATTGCTAAATTTTATCATCGATGCACAGTGGTTCGAATCAATAAAAACGTGGACATAAATCAGTAGCTGCCAAACCGTTCTTTTAATGCATATAGTTGCTTTTAAAAAATATACAATACACAATACAAATACGTAATTTAATTGTATCCCTAATTGTTCATGGCCTACGTTGACAAAAGATTTAACCATAACTTTTTTTTCTGAAGAGATAGATAATTTTTTTCTTCTGAAAAGTTTTAGTTTTTTATTCATAACTTGTTTCGAGTTATTCTGCATACTTTGTTTGCAATAATTGTAGAAAATAAAAAATCCTATATTTTTGTTAAATGTAGTGCATAGGTTTGTTCTTTCCTGGCAAAGTTATACAACATTTTACCTTTTTTTACCTAAGATAAAACCTTGCACCGAAGCGAAATATGCAACTTTATGCAGCTGATTTTTACAAAATTTATAGGAAAAAATATGCCTAATACTATAACAAAAAATCTAAGTGGAACTTGATGGAACTTTTTTTAGGTTTATTCATGTTTGGAAAAGTTATACATCATTTCACCTTTTTTACCTAGGAAACCTTGTGCCGAAGCGAAATATGCAACTTGATGCAGTAAACTCTTACAATACTTATAGGAAAATATATTCCTAATCCAATTTATTTCCCAATGAGAATATTTTGAGTACTACTCGTGTGACTCATTTTCACTATGGCCATGCTGAAACCATGAATGGTTAATAAACGGTGCATGATCAACATCTTGTCTTGAAAATTAGGTTGCTTCGCGATAACTCAATTTATTCACACCTTTAAACATGGAATCTCTTCGTAAAGGTTTGTACTTTTACAATACTTTATCATATTTTGTTTAGAAAATATTTTTTAAATATGTGTTCAACTTTTGAAAATTTTCGGGGTTTCAATGATTAAAACTAACTTTGAAAAGGGATAAAAAAATTACATCGAGTTCCACTTAGATTTTTCTAATCTTGTTAATTATGAAAAATTAAACATAATAAAAATTACAACAATTTGCTTAAATTACGCGTGCAAGCATGAGCTTGTTTATACGTGTTTACGCGCGTCCAGATTGGTAGTCGCTGGTTTTACTCCTCCTCTAAAATCGGCTAGAAATATCTTTCATTTATTTGCATACATGCATATCATGTATTGTAATAATCTACATACATACACTGTATTAATTTGAAAGCTGGAAATGAATTGTCACTGGAAGCAATTGATATGCTAGAACTTACAACAGAACAAGAAAATACAGAGCAAGAAATTAGCGACACAGAAAACTCGGACGATAGCGTGACTGATACTGATTGATCGGATGCAATGCGACTAAGTGATACATTGTAATGATTTATTAGAAAAGAACCAATCAAAATCGATATAGTAAAAAGTACACCAAATCATATTCGTGTCGGAAATTGTTGGAATGTCCCACACGGAAAGACCGAAATCAACATTTTGGCGAAAAAAATAGTTGATTTTCTGATTTTAGTTAGTTATTTTTTGAGACAGCTAAAAAAATCGTACTTTTGCTAATTTAGTTTTTTTTAATTATAATTCCCTAAATAATAGTAAAATATTTGTTGAAATAGCTATTTGCCTTTCTCTATAGAAAGGTATTAGAAATGCTGGAAAAACCGACTTTCGAACGAAGCCTCGGAGACCCATAGTGTTATATACCATTCGACTAAGTTCGACGAGATCGGAAAATGTCTGTGTGTGTGTGTGTGTGTGTGTGTGTGTGTATTTGTGTGTGTGCACTTTTCGAAGATATTTGAACGCGCTCAATTTTCTCAGAGATGGCTGAACCGATTTTAACAAACTTGGGCTCGTTTGAAAGCTACTGTCGGGCCATTGATCAAGTTCGAAGATCAAATGACTGAGACTTTTGGTTCCGGAGATATGATTGTATAAGTGACGTAACCGACAAAAAGTGTTGTATTTGAACGCGCTCAATTTTCTCAGAGATGGCTGAACCGATTTTAACAAACTTGGGCTCGTTTGAAAGCTACTGTTGGGCCATTGATCAAGTTCGAAGATCAAATGACTGAGACTTTTGGTTCCGGAGATATGATTGTATAAGTGACGTAACCGACAAAAAGTGTTGTATTCGAACGCGCTCAATTTTCTCGGAGATGGCTGAACCGATTTTAACAAACTTGGGCTCGTTTGAAAGCTACTGTCGGGCCATTGATCAAGTTCGAAGACCAAATGGCTGTGACTTTTGGTTCCGGAGATATGATTGTATAAGTGACGTAACCGACAAAACACGTTGATTTTTACCGCTCTTATACATATAAGGGTGCCAAAATTTTGGAATCACCTCTATTTTTGTTAAGCTCTAGTGCTCAAAAAAATAAGCATCTCGAAAAAAGCCTTCATGCAAAATTTGAGCTAAATCGGACATGTGTAAGGGGTGCTGCCCGGTGGTAAAGGTTTGATAATTTTCGTTCTTGAAAAAGCTCCATAGGAGTACATGAAATTTCCAAAATCGAAAAAATTTTTTGATGCCAAAACTCTTAAAACTGCATAAAACATCGAAATTTAGTGTCATCTCAAAAAAAATTTTTTTTGAAAATATCAACTTTCTGGGACTGGGAATTTTTTTCGAGATAACAGTAAATCTCGACATTTTAGGCAATTCTAAGCCTTTTGGCATCAAAAATTTTTTTTCGATTTCGAAAATTTCATGTACTCCCCTCTATGGTGATTTTTCAAGATATATGAAAATTCCACTAAGTGGACTGAGAAGGCTTTTTTTAGATTAGCATCACTGTTCTCATACAAATAGGCAACGCAAATGTCAAGCACTAGTTTGGAAAAAAGATGCTGACTGTGTGACATAAACACTTAAGCATGCTTTTGTGAACTACTCGAATCAATCTGAATCTATTGGTGTTAAAATTAGTATCCAAATTTATTTAATAAAAGTATGAAACATATTTTCATGAGACTGTTATGAAAGAAGAGAAAGGCATTATCACACCACTAGGTGGATTAAGAAGGGTTTTTTTAGTTGAATTCACCAATTAAACGTGCTGTCATTTCTTAGTTAAGGCACACTTCATTTCCATTCAACTATTTTTTTAGTTATATTATGCTTATGACAGACATGTGATCTCGGAATCACTGTACACTATGAAATCACATGTCTGTCACCCTGAATCACGGTGGTATCACGCGAGCATCATGATTCAACGGTGATTTCCGTACTACGGTCATTGATCGTTGTACTGTGCAAAATCACATCACTGTTTACTGCTACCAGCGCCGTTGGCGAGCAATGGTGAACTCATGAAACAATATGTTCTTCTTTTAAGCATCAAATAATAAACAACCATCATTTTATTTTGCAAAAAAAAATCTCGATTAAATGCTAACAAGCAGCATAAAACTTATATACTTTGTCAACGTTGTAGCATATTTTCAAAATGTAATCAACTAAGAAATGTTCATAACTTTGACGAAGGTTTGAAATACAAATAAGGAAAACAATATGTTCATCTTTGTTCATTCCATTCCATTCAATAACAAGTAAATTTATTGTTGAAATGGATTTAAAAACATAATGATTCATATTTTGAATGCACACGTGGTAATAATAAACGATAAATATCCAATAGCAAACATAAACCAATTGAGTGATCATCCTGTTTATTGATGACCTATATTGAATTCTGGAAACTCTAATTCTACTAATTACTAACCAACTTTAAAATCCTTAAAATTCCAATAAAACCATTATGAGATTATATTCCAGTCTAGTAGACTATTTTTCATAAGATTTATGAAACAAAATGAAGTATCAAACCTATGTCAAATCTTTTTCGGAATGATTTAAAATTCAAGAAGGTTTTAAAATCTGGTTTATGATAAACATAATCCTTTTTATGAAAATTTCGTATTGATAGCATTTTTCTGGAATATGTGTGTGCTATGCCGTTTTTGATGGTTACATACTAAGAATATCTTAGATTTATTTACTATTTTGAGGCTCAATATTAAAAGTTTAGGCACTCTTAATTTTATCGTGAATATGCGGGAGAAAAAGGAATTATGACTGAACACCTTGAAATTTATGCGGATTTAGACAAAGTCGGCATGATTTACAAACAAAATTTGGTAATTCATCACCTTTTTGTGTAGAAATCATTTTCTTTGCATAAAAAAGTAGTGCTAGTGTCTATCATATTTCCTCCGTTTTTTTTTGTCAGTAAATATTACGGTAGGACATCAAAATTATGGACATCAAATTTTCCCTAATGCTAATAAAATTTAAACAATGAAGGAAAAAATTCTGTATCCCAGACAAGGCTTGCAAATTGAAGCAACGAATATGAACAAAAGGGTTTCACCATCTGTGCTATTCACACACATTCGTATGTCAGGTAGAATTCACTGCGCAACCCAAGCAAGGAGAGCTGCTTCGTTCGTTCATTAGTTCATGAATATGCCCGCTTGCTGAGACCTATGCTTCATGAGGTTGGCATTTGATGAATTGTTCTCATATTGTAGATGCCTATGAGGAAACTGGATTCATAACTTTTAGTTCCGATGAATATTAATTTAAAGAACATTGCTTTTAGTGTTTCTAGGATATATACACAGTGTAAACTGCCAAGAAACAAATTGATCGTTTTGAAAATGGGCTGAAATGCAAAATTTCTGCTATAAAATTTGAAAGTATGTTTGAAATGTGATCAAATTTGGTCTTGGAATGCGAACATTATGTTAAAAATGATTTCTGTAAACCCACACTTTAAAAGTAAACCGTAAACATTGCCTATATGACTTTGCTTCGCGTCTTGTAGCACGCCGTGAGGCAAGATTTTCCTTCTCGTACAATACTAACGAGAGCGAACCCTTCATTTCATTACATTGTCATGGATTGCTTAGTTTATGTGTTAACTGAGACTGAGAGCACAGACAATTTACTTTGCAAGGGGAATTGGTCTGCTCAGTAGCATATACTCTCACGCATCCAGTTTCTCTCTAATATAGGTCTCTCATTCAGCTATGTCAAACAAAGTGTTCACAGCAGATGTTTTTTGTTGCTTCGTTCGTTTGAGGATTCACAATACAAGCCCTGATCCCAGAGCAAATGTGTCATAAATGTACTTTAAAACTACAAAATTTGATATGAGTGAAACAGTCATCCGATGAACACTCACACACAAAACTAGTTTAATAATTCAGAGAAGCATTGATTATATCAGGCATTGATTATTATAAACCAGCTACTGGCAATACACTCCAAACCGTGAAATTTTTTTTCTATATTATCAATCATCGGAGCTAGGAAATCAAGCTAAGTTTTGAGTTGTTTCGTTTCACTAACATATATATTAATTCTGTGCGCAAAACATGTCTGTCACCTAATCGTTGTACGCGTACAGCGTTGTACAGACATCATTGTACGGAAATCACATGTCTGTCAGGGGTATTAGAGAAATAAAACGTTGTTTTCAACCAACACAAATGGATGAATTGGCTTCTACAATTTGTAGCTATATGGCGCTCTGTCACCGAAAAAACGTTAACATCGTAATGACTACTAGCCACTAGATGTTGTTGTATTGGAAAAATATTACCAAAAAAAGTACAGGTGTGTAATGTCAGAGACATAACTGGATGTCGTGAATTCGAATAAAGTGTCAGTTTTCTTTCTACTACCAAATATCAATTAGTTGATCGATTGTATGAATTGTGCAAGTTTTGCCCTTTTACACTATTAGAATTTGAAACGATACACCTAAACTACAGTACAGATTAGTTACATTGAACATTCTGACACACAAATATTACGAAATAACCAGTATAGTTTTTTATAATAAAATAATGGTGCTTCTGTAAAGAATCTCCACTTTTCGTTTTCTTTCTCTCCAATACAAACGACCAGAAGCTCTGTTGCATGATGCAACCGCTCTTGTTTGAGTTGAAACTAGCTTTGCGTACATACCGCAACACATCCGTTCGCAGTGCCAAATGATGCCAAACTGAATCAATTTTTCTCAATAGGTTTATTTTTAAGGTGATTTCGTTTGTAGCTTTTTCACAAATGGGCGGTTCCAACGGCCACACATATAGGCACTTATAGAATTTTGAAGTCGATTATTTCATTTCGGATTTGCATATTTCATTGGAGGAAACTATAAAGATGCTGTACAGGATTCATTTCTGCCTTTTAGAAGGACCAAATTGTGGAATTCTCTACGATATTTAGCACAGTTCGAAACATTTATCCCGAACGATTTTCGCACAGTTTCGCTTCATTTGGCTTGCAGTGCCAAATGATGCGAAACTGGTTTAATGCGTCTTCTCGCCTTGACGACCGGAAGGCAAATGAGAACTACGACCTGAGCGTTTGAGGGTTTTAACCACGCAGAAGGCGCAATCTCCGATGTCGCTGCTTGAATACGTCTTCTCGCCCCGACGTCTGCTTCCATCCAACGCACAAGATTTTCGACCACGGTTCAGTTGAAGATGTGTGCCTTACTACCTCAAAACCGTCGTCCTTGCGCGAAAACCCCAAACAAAAGTAAAGAGTTTTCCGCGATGTTTTAAAATTTTCAGAAAACTTAATTTTTGAGTTGTTTGTGGTTATCTCACACTGTTCAAAACATTATCCTAAATTCCTGATCATATGTTTGATGAAATAGTGAAAGAATTATGTTGCTGTCATTAATACAAGTCGAGATAGTCATGATTAAGTTCTGCTCATTCTTTCATATGGCTAATTTTGAAAAGGCGCCCCATAGTAAAGTAAGTCGTATTCACGACAAAAGACATAAACGAAACATAAACTTCTTTTTGAAAATTTTTCTCCTAAATCGCTGTTTTCTTCATTCGACTCTCTCACTGAAAACATTGAGCACTCGGAAAACAAAAACCGAATACAAGTAGTACACCGGACGGCGTAGCCCAGAAGGCTGGAAGATACAAAAAACATCATTTGACATGTACGATTAGAGTGTGACATTCGAAACTCTCTTCACTGTTCCGCGTAAAAACATTATTACGTACAATCGCCTCAAATGCGCACAAATTCTGAATAAATACACTTTCCACTAAGAATTTACGTCATTTTTACATATCGGTTTAGAAATTTATATATGGATATATATCGTAACACATGCGGAAAACATCAAAACAATTTGCAAGCAGTTTCAAAAAGACTGTCCTTTTTGGCTTTTCAATGGATTGTTTTGCTTTAACACTTCTCATGAGTTTTTGGCTAATAAACTTGTTAATATAACCAATTTCATTTTGGTTTTCTTTGTGTTGTCCTTCAGCAATGATGGTGATAGATAAATAGAAACAAATTTTCTGATTTTCATAACAAAATTAGTTGTCTATGAGAATTTCGTGTTGGATTGAAATATTACTGGTTTGTATTCAGGATATTCACCAACTAAACACATTCTCTAAAAATAAGAGTTTTTTTTCAGCAAAGTAATTTCTCAATGTTAACTAATTTCATAGTTATTTTGGAAATTTTATTGTTAAAATCAACTAAATCAAAAACAGTAATACGAATTAGGCGCAGAGCTAATGTCGGTCGTTCCGTGCATATATAACTCGCTATGTGATTTAATTAGTGAAAATCTTTGGTGAAAACCCCTAAACCGTCTCATACTCTTCCCTATTTGTTTCTACAATCGAAAACTTCGTCTGAAGCTGTTCAAACTGAAACACGTGTACATTCAGAATGCAATCGCTCTGGAAATTTCCCGAATCCGATTTATGGACCACTGTGAACTGTGGAATAGATTTGATATCCGGATTCTAAGACCACCAGGTACACCAAACTTTATCCGCACCACGAGAGGATCACTGAAGTAGCTTGATGGAAAGCGATTTGAAAAAAAGTGAAATTAATTTTTATTGGATTGCTTAATTTGCATGATTACTTCATATCTGCAGTAGAAAAAGTAGCATTGAAAACTTTTTTTTTCTTTCCTCCAGTAACACTTCCTTCATCAGTCAATGTCAGAATTTTATTTTTGTTACGGGAGGAGGCTAATCCCTATGGAATTTTGCTTCGGCTTATTCTTTTCGTGCATCTCGGCCCTCGCACTCGGTTCACTGGTAGAAAGAGAAAAGTTTCAAAACGTAACGTCTGTAACCGATCGTTCCATTTGATGGCTTGCGGAAGCAATTCCGTTTGGCTACGGTACGATGAAAATATAAACACCAACTTGCAGCGGGAAAGTTTTGTAACTTTTCATTTCTAAATTCATTTCACATAAAGTAAATAACAAACACCAGACATAGCGAATTGAGTGCATTAAAAACAGCAAATTGAAACAGCTCTAAACTTCAACACGCCTCTCCGCTTCAAAACCTGATAAAATTTCGTGTTTTGCGCTCCGAGCTACCTGCGCAAATATCCATTGCATTTACTTGTGCTGAGCTGCCGAAACTCCCGTTGCCAACTTTTACTCAAGCTTCTCGTGAGAGTGCAAAACTTTCAACATGTTTAATCGAAAAAGTTCTGCTAGTGCCTTGCAGCGCCATCATCGCATCGCGACTGGAAAGAAATTTCTTCCGTTCTGGTTTTTTTTCGTCGATCTTTGAAATTTTCTCCATCCCCATCAGAGAGTGCAACAACGATCCTGATACTGTCCGACCAGCTGGAAAATATGGGGTACTTGAAGACAGACTGTGTGTGAGATTGAAAAGCGAAAAACACTGTGGCATGAGATGGAAATTTTCCATTTTCCAACAGACTGAAGCTGACAGTAGCTGCCTCGGCGAAGGCGATATGCGGAAGTTTCCTGCCACAGCAAGCAGATTGCTGAGGAGACAGCGAAGCTTTTCGATTCCTCCAAGCGGATCGCGACGTACGCCGCCATCGCCACCGCCGCCACTGGCAAGTAACCGAGCGGGCTCGAGAGAATGGGAAAGCCAGAGGAAAAGCGATACAGACGATGATATCTAGCGTCAGCACACTTCCGCTACTGGTACTGGTTGGTAATGATGCCGACTATGAACTTCTAGGGCTGAGATTATAATAAGACGATTTCTTTTCTGCCGGATAATGCCAAGAACTCAGCCATTGGAGGTTGTGTTGAGACATTTGCAAGATTTTTTTTTTCGAACAGCGACTGAGCGACATGGCTTCGTGAGAAAGTATAAGGGAAATAAATCCCTTGTCAACGGTTTAATGAAATGACTCAATAATGAACAAAAAGGCATTTCGTGCTCGTTCGTTGAAAGAAAATGAAGAAATAAACTGAACAGCACAACCAATTCGCAGAAAGCGGTATTAGAATACAATTTAATTAAATTTGATGAAATTGATTAGCACGAACGAGAAAAAATAATGAAGCGTATTGCGAAGGAAGGAGCGTAGGAATATAATGAAGCGGATAGCGCTGGAAGACAAGGAAACAATTTGATGAATTCAAGAGATTTAGTAAATGGAAAATTTTGCACAATACATCTAATATAATTCGAGTTCTATTAATTGAAACGTACTACATGGAATGAAAAACCCCGGGCCTCTCACAGAAAAGACGTGAATAGTTTCGAACCGTGTATATTTTTGTTGAGAACAAGATTTTAGATGGCCCAATACCAAGTGACCAAGTTCATGACAATCTATCCACTAGTGCTCCCAAGTAGCAAATGTAACTTATCAAACTTTCAGGATGTTCTTCAATTGTTTTAGAATCTCTCTTTATGTTAGATATGTTCAGAAAGATTTTTAAACATATTAAAATCGGTTGTGGAACTTATCACTGTTAAATTTCACAATAGCATCGAAAAAAGCATTGTAGAACAACTTTGAGTACACCTATAAAACAATTGTGCCGCAAATCACCAGCTTGCTCACGTTGCACTAGCAATTACAGAAGTTCAGAAAAAAAATTTACATCGTCATGTAAAACGGGAGTAACTAAAACAATTGTTCAACTTATCAAAACTTTTCCAAATGCCTGTCATAATTGTATCGGACAAAATATACGTCCAAATTGCTATAAATCTCTTGTCGGACAAAAATCAGCAAAATCATGCTCTCTGCAATGCAAAAAATGATAAACCGAATAGAGAACCTTGCTGTGAAAAATATTTTTCTTCACAGCCCGCATTGTTTTGGCTGCCTCATTAATTTTTAGGTCAGTGTGTACAGTCTTTTTCAGTTTTAGAAAAACAATGATATAAAATTCAAAACTTGAGAAAAAAGTTGTGCAAGATTTATCTGTTTGAAATGACCGCAAAACTTCCGGATAATACAATATTATCATAAAAGTGGCAGAAATACAGCATTACGTACGCAATGAAAACAAAAATCAATCAGATAATTTGTATTCGGTTTTCATCTTGGAAAAAAAATTAATGAGCAGGCCTGACATCACTTTTTAAAGATATTGAACGAAAAGTTATGGTCATCGTAGTTACTCCCATAGTTGAATATTACCGCTTGAGCAACTTACATATTTTTGCAACTCCATCACATGGGCTTACCAAAATAATACTTACAGTGCGTATCACAAAAGTCGGGCCCGCTAAAATGAATGACTGTACTGTATTGTTGTTTAATTGAACTAGAAGTTTTAAACTAGTGAAAACAAAACGTAGAGCATTTCTTTCCGAAATATTAACATATTGATATTTCCTGTTATTTATCATTAAAAATAATAGATTGTTATTTTTGCAGAAATTGGTGTACAATCAGCAAAACACGTTAATTAAAAGTCGCGTGAAAATTTCTGGCGTACGAATACATGTTTCACCATATAAATGTAGTTCGTTGTCGATTTTTCATTTACAAAAACATAAAAGATAAAAGACATTCAGTAAAAACCATTCAAGCGAAGAGGTTGTGTTTTGATTATACTGCACGTGAGTTAACATTTACAGGTAGTTAAAACTGCTGGTGCTAATAGCCAAGGTAATATTCGTGGCGTTTCCCGACTGGAAAGCTAGCAACGAAGGCCATCCCGTTCATACGCACAGAGGTGTAGAGACACAGAGGTGCGAGCGCATAAAGGTGCGAAGATAAAGGGGTGTAAAGGCACAAAGGTCCTTAAGCAACTCAGTGCTGATCTACCAGGTACCAGAATTTGTACGCTGCGTAGGATCGAAAGAGACGACATATATCGTGAGTGTAGCACTGCAAGGATCACATTTGATCGCCCCAAAGAGCAACAGCACTGTACCTGGGGTACAGGCAGCACACCAAGTTTAGTGGTGACCACACGACGGCAGAGCAACTGAGATAACAGAAAACGACAGAAGACTGCCAATTGGAAATCGTTGAATGAGCTTTACATCGTTCTTCGCGATAGAGGAACAGAGACAACAGCAACAAGGTAGATATAATTTAATTTATTTTTTTATTTTTCTTTTATAACTGCAATTTTTATAACTATACATAAGTATTCATTTTGATATTAATAATTTACAAAAAAACGGTTAATGTAATGGATGATCTCATGGAAGATCATCCGATTCCGGATACTACTAAAACCTTAAATTCTCCAAGGGCTAAATATTATCCAGTGGGTACCACTGGGCCATGGATAGTCTATTTTCGGAAAAAAGAAAAGGCATTAAATTTGATGCAAATTACAAAGGAATTGACATCACATTTTTCAAAAGTTGTAGAAATCTCTAAAGTTAATAGAGATAAAATTCGAGTTGTTGTTGACGATTTGAAACAGGCAAACAATATTGTAACCTATAAATTATTTGCTGTTGAATATAGAGTTTACATTCCATCGAAGGAGGTGGAAATTGACGGTGTTGTCACGGAAGCAAATCTGACAGCCGATGATTTACTTAAAAATGGAGTTGGTCGTTTTAAAAACTCGATGCTTGAGGGAGTGAAGATACTCGAGTGCAAGCAATTGTACTCAGTATCTATTGTCGATGGAATTAAGTCTTATCGTCCCTCAGATTCGTTTCGAGTAACATTTGCCGGATCTGCGTTGCCTAGCCATGTCTATATCGATAAAATTCGTCTTCCTGTTCGGCTTTTCGTACCGCATGTTATGAATTGCACGAACTGTAAAAAATTCGAACATACAGCTACTTATTGTTAATAAATCTAAATGCATAAAACGTCAAGGGCCTCATAAGGATAATCTTTGTGATAAAAATATTGAAAAATGTGTTTATTATGGGGAGAGGCCTCATGATGATCTTTCAGTATACGCTGCATTTAAGTTGCGTAAAGACAAAATGAAGCTTTCTTTAAAAGCACGGTCTAAGCGCACACATGCAGAAATGCTTAAAACTGTCATTTATGTCCCACCTTTGGATACCGAAAACGGGTTTTCAAATCTTGCGGAGCCAGAGGAATCTGACTATGACGGAAATAGTGAAGATACCTCGTTTGTCACTCCTCTGTTAAGGGTCTGTTAAGAGGAGATTAACAAACCACAAAATACCAAAAAAGACACCTAAAATTACACCTTCAAAAAAAGATACCCGTGTTTAATCTAAAAAGCCAAATTTAAAACCAAAAATTGTGCCTCCTGGTTTGTCAAATCCACAAACCAATCCAGGAACTAGTACAAAAAAAGACAATATTCCAGTGGGCTCCGTTTCACAACCACCATCAGGATTACCGAAGTTTTCGGAAATTGTAGAATGGATTTTCGCAACATTTAATATTTCTGAACCTCTAAAGACCATCATAACGGCATTCCTTCCAATAGCTAGAACTTTCTTGAAACAGTTATCAGTTCAATGGCCAGTTTTCTCAGGTTTTGTATCACTTAATGGATAATTTATCATCCGCCGCATTTGATTCAATTACTGTCCTGCAGTGGAATTGTCGAAGCATCATGCCAAAACTGGGTGCATTTCAAGTTTTGTTACTTTGTGCGAAACATGGCTGACATCAAACATAGCCTTAAATTTTAATGACATTAACATTATACGTCTCGATAGAGACTCCCCGTATGGTGGAGTGCTTTTAGGAATTAAGAAAAGTTATTCGTTTTGTAGATTAAACATTCCTTCGACTTCTAGTGTAGAAGTTGTTGCTTGTCAAATAAGCATTAAAGGAAAAGTCATTTGCATTGCTTTGGTATATATTCCTCCAAGAGCTCAAGTTGGACAACGACAGCTTAATGAAATTGTCGAAGCCCTTCCTGCTCCACGATTTATTCTGGGAGGTTTCAATTCGTACGGAATGATGTGGGGTTCCGTTTACAATGATAGCAGATCATCTTTAATATATCATATTTGCGACAATTTCAACATGACAGCATTGAATATGGGTTGCATGACACGGATTCCAAGACCTCCTATACGTCCAAGTGCATTAGATTTATCTCTTTGCTCGACTTAAATTCGACTAGATTGCACCTGGAAAGTATTTCCTGATTTACACGGTAGCGATCATTTACCAATCATCATCTCAATTAGCAATAATAAATGCATTGCTAATTCAGTTAATATTCCATATGATTCGACAAAAAATGTTGACTGGATTAAATACCAATGTAGTATCTCAAGTACTTTTAACTCAATAGAAGAGTTCCCCCCACTTGAAGAATATGACTTCCTCGTTTGTTCGATTCTGAAGGGCGCAGAACAAGCCCAAACCAAACGATTTCTTGGCCCATCGTCTAACAGAAGGCCTCCAAACCCTTGGTGGGACAAAGAGTGCTCAGATGCTGAACACGCGAAACAAAATGCTTTCAAGATGTTTTTAAAAAGAGGAGAAGAAACTCCTCAGAATTTTGAAAGATTCTTGATTTTAGAAACCAAGTACAAGAGCATACTTCGGGCCAAGAAATGTAGCTATTGGAGACATTTTGTCGAAGGTTTGTCAAGAGAAACCGCAATGAACACTTTTTGGAATACGACCAGAGAAATGAGGAATCATAACGTAGGAAATGAGTGTGAGGAATACTCGAATAGATGGAACTCGAATTCTGTTCCTACGCATAGCATTATTAGGGAGTCTTCTCCAAATAATGGTTCCATTGATAGCCCCTTTTCAATTATGGAATTTTCCATAACACTCATGTCTTGTAACAATAACACTCCTGGGCTGGACAGAATTAAATTCAATTTGGTGAAGAATCTGCCCGACTTTGCAAAAAGACGTTTGTTTGAATTGTTCAACAAGTTTCTAGAGCAAAATATTGTTCCACCTGACTGGAGGCAAGTGAAAGTGATCGCCATTCAAATGCCGGGAAACCAGCTTCCAATCACAACTCATATAGACCCATTGCAATGTTGTCCTTTTGTCAGAGAATTGCATGTATTTTTCACATGCCGATTCGGCAACAATCAGAATTAGCTACATGGGTCTCCTGCAAGGCTCATGCCTCAGTCCGCTCCTGTATAATTTTTACGTAAATGACATTGACAGCAGTCTAGTAACTCCATGTACACTAAGGCAATTGGCAGATGATGGCGTAGTTTCAGTTACTGGACCCAAAGCTATTGATCTGCAAAAACTATTGCAAGATACCTTAGATAACTTGTCCGTTTGGGCTGTTCATCTGGGTATCTGAGATCCCAAAAATATTTTTAAGTAAGTTCAGGCATATTGACTCTGAGAAAATGTTTTTAACGGACGGATCACGAATTGAAGAGGCTACTGGGTTTGGTATATTCAACAATAATGTTTCGGCTTCAAGAACCTGCATCTGTTTATATAGCAGAGCTAGCCGCAGTTCATTATAGTTTGAGTATAATCGTCACATTATCTCCAAACCATTGTTTTCTCTTCACAGATAGTCTGAGTGCAATTGAAGCCATTCGCTCAAACGCTGCTGGAAAAAATGAATTGTTTTTCTTGGGCAAAATAAAGCAGTGCCTGAACGCCATATTGAATAATAATTATCAAATCACAATAGTTTGGGTCCCGGCTCATTGCTCCATTCCAGGCAATGAAAGAGCCGATATTTTAGCCAAACTTGGTGCTACTGAGGGTGAAATTTACGAGAGATCGATTGCTTTCAACGAATTCTATAGCGTGTATAATATATATAAAATATATATATTATATACGTATATCAAATGTGAAACTTATTCATTAGAAATAAAGTTTGCATGTTTTTGAAAAAGTCACTCCATTTCTTGTTTACATTACGCAGTAGTTTTCACGAGTTTCACAATTGTTTTTTCGCTGATTTTTTACTGCCTTTGTGATGGGATCGACGCATGAGTTTTTGTATCAGTTGTACAATAGTTGTGAATAAATATTCGTAATAATGGAAGAATTTGAAGATATATTGCACAACACAGGAAAAATGCCGCCGCGCATTATAGAAATAGATGATCAGGTTATCACATTTTAATCATGCCCCCGATTTTATCAGCCGAAAATATGATTTTACTATTAGTACTATTGACGTCAACCGAAGCCAATGCCATTTGATTCAAAGTCTATTTTTTGTCTTTATTTAAAAAATAGAATCAAGAAAAGGAGGGTTCTTCCGAAAATTTTCATATCGGCAGTAGTGATTTGCTCTGAATGTCTTTCTTTTCCTCCTCATATTTTATTATTTTATTTGGAGCAGGGAAACGCCCACTGGAGTTAGTTTCTATCAAACTTGCTCTCCGACAGGCGTAAAACCTCGTCACTTCTTACATCAATAGATTACAATTATCCAAATGATACATTTCCTTGAATCTAGTGCTTCTACAGCAACTAATTCTAATGAGACAATAACATGAGGAACGATTTCTTGATAACATTATGTGATAAATGGAGGTCACAAAAATTGAAACATTTGTTAAATATGCGGCACATGCTAGCGATGGGCGGATTTGCGTTAAATCGCTTCAATGCGTTGGATATCGTTTTGGTAATAAGGTGACCAGATAAAAGTAGCGTATTCGAGAGTGGAGCAAACGCAATACGAAGCTTCAAGTAATGTATATCAGAGAACTCTTTAGTAACGCGGAAAATAAATCCCAACAGCTTGAAGGCTTTGAAAATAGTAAAATCTATGTGCTCCTTGAAATTTTACTTGGAATCCATAAGAACATCCAGGTCCCTAACAGTTTATGAAATACTATAGTTGAACTTGAATACAAACTTTTTTGCGACTAAAAGAGATGACGCAGCATTTAGAGGCATTTGAAACCATTTTGTTGATTTTACACCAATTAGTTAAATTATCTCACAGTTCTTGTAGGAACTCTGAGTCAGCTACAGATTTGATATATGAAATATTTGAAGGTCATCGACGAACTATAGTTTCATACACTTGATCGAAAAATTTATATCGGTGAGATACAGTAAAAATATAAACGGTCCAATGTGACTTCCTTGAAAAACTCCAGAGGCTACAGCAAATGGTGAATTTGGACAGTCTCTTATTTTCACTATCATTTTACGACCAGTTAGATATAATCGAAGCCAATTTTAAATATGATCCGTTAAATCCCAGTCTATTTAACTTGTAGATCGTCATGTTATGATAGATTTTGTCGAACGCAGCAAAGAAATCAGTGTTTATAAAATCTACTTGTAGTCATGCTTGTAAAGAACGTATCATAAAAGAAGGGTAGATTACTAATTTTGTGGAAGTTGAACGCTTTGGCATGCATCTAGAGCTGAGTCTCAGATATGCAATCAGAGCAACTATGTGTTATAAAATTCAGAATTATAATTTGAAACAACTTCGATACAGCGCAGAAAGCAGCAATTCCACGATAGTTGGATACTATACCCTTGTTACCTTTTATTCATGTTATGCAAAATATGATTAGCAATTTGTGATGAAATTTTCAGTAGCATTAAATAACTCAAAATCATAGTTTTCTAAAATGTTTGGTATCAACGAGTAGCAAAGAGAAAAACTAATGACGCTTGTGTACCTACTGGGTAGGTATAAAATGTTAAAATTGACACGTTTCATTCATTCTAGCCAGTAACGTTGACTCAGTAAATTTAATTAGTGAATTTAATTGGTAAAGAACTTTTTGATACTTTTTCCATTGAAATTCCTGTCATTCTGGAAATTAAGAAATTGAAGTATGCAAAATTCCCACAATATATCATCTTCCATTTCAGATATCCTGAAGTGTGAAGAAACACCATGTCATTTCGTATCCATGTCATCCAGTTATGTCTCTGGCATTACCCACCCACTTTTGTGAACCGAAAACCCACAGGATCTCTTACATATTTCAGGAAAAAAAATCTGAACCCAACTAGCAATTAAAAATGTGGGATAGTCGAACCAACGACCTATTAGAACAATTTTTTATCACCACGGACGGAATTCGGTCGGGTCCAGCACTAGATGAACGTTTTAACTTTTTCTTCTCCGCTTCTTTCCTTGACAAACTTCGTTAACTTTGGTCTTTAATTTTTGGGGTTTCCTAAAGGTCACAAGCTTCAAAAATATGTAAAGAACTTTTTTTTCACGAACAAATCGGAAACAATGTTCCTTGAAATTTGCGCGAAATCCGCGAAATCTGAGCAGAAACCGAGCGAAATCCGCGACAATCGCGAAATCCGTGATACCATAACAACCCTGGAAAGTGGTACGTAAAGCAAGGCATACTTTTCATAATAGACTTTTATGAAGGGAAACATGTTAATATGAGGTTCGCGTAATGCAAAGTGCAACAAATCTTACATTAGTAATCATAAAATGAGTTACTATCATTCTCCTCGATTCACGTCAAAAAATTGCGTTTCTTTTTTCAAGTTTAAAGCTTACTTCATTTAGAATTGGAACAAACTTTTGCTCATATTGTGGCGCACCTGATGTACGGATTTGGAAGTTCTTGGTGCCCACGTGTCGGGAATTTTGTCAGCTTCACGTATGATTTTTGACATTCCGAAAATCGACTGTACTATGTAAACAATCAACATGGAAGCCGAAAGAAGGAAAAAAATTGTGCACAGTTATTTGAAAAATCCATTGTGCTCTGCATCTAGGCTAGCTAAACAGCTGAAATTGCCCAGAAATACCGTATGACCGTATCAAATGGTATGAGGAAAAATTGACGACGATTCGGAAGCCTCAAGTCAATCGTCGGAGTGGAACTGTCGACCGGAAACTGCGTGGTAAGAATTTGAAGACGATTAAGAGGAATCCTAATCTGTCGGACCGTGATTTGGCCAGAAAATTCGGTTTTTACCGACAAATTTGCAAGAAAATTTATGATTTGGCAGCGCATTTGCAGCTGTGGCAAAAAAAAAACGAAAGTTTTCGCTACAAATAAGACAATGACATCGGAACTGTCTCCAGAAAAGAATTTTGCCGTTCATTCGATCCCACGTCCATCCCGTCATGTTTTGACCAGATTTGGCAAGCTGTCATTACAGCAAAGTCGTTCAAGAATGGTATGCAGAGAAAGGGGTCCAGTTTGTTCCAAAATACTTTAACCCACCCACCCAGTTCCACCCTATTGAGAAATACTGGGCAATCGTGAAGAGGAGACTTAAGGCAAAGGGAAAGGTTGTCAAAAACATCAATCTGATGACAACCTGGTAGAATAAGATAGCTATCTTATCGACGATCGACGAAAAAGGTATGCGCCGCCTAATGAGCCGTGTTACAGGAAAAATTCGAGAATCTCTTCGAAACCGTGACGAATAATTTTATCCGTATTTTTCTAAAAAGTATGAAGAAAACTCCACATTTGTATAAAAAAGATCTTGAATTCATTAATAAATAACTGGAATACAGGCAATTGCCTTTGTTCCTATTCTATCTGAAGCAAGCTTTAGAACGTGCACCTTCATACAGGAAACAAAGATGTAGCCCCATGTCAAAAATATAGCATTGCTGATTCCTATCACAATTCATTACCAGCGTCACAGTTTTTCACGATTCACATTAGTCTGTCAGCTATAATTTGAAACTTGTCCGTGTTGAATGATTTTGCTATCCAGTCAGCAACTGTCCTTTGTAATTTGCCGGTGTGCACCGAAGCGAAATTGACGACGAGTCCGACGGCTAGTAGCAGCATTATGTAACACACCACCAAAATCAAACTTCTGTCCTGTCACCCCAGGCTAAGGACAAATACGTAGACCAGCTTTGCAGAGGAATTTCATAGGACGCTTTTTTTTCTGCCAGTGCACTAAAACGACAAAAAATGCGACAGAGATTCCGGTTGATCCCCTTTAAAAACGATTATTTTGCAGAAAACAAAGTCAATCACTTTCCTCCGTACCACCAGCGGTCCCCCTTGTTCGCTCACTCCCGGACCGGACTAACTCGGATTCGGTTGGTTGAGTTGGATGTTTGTTTTGCAGTAGCTTCGAAACCAAATGTAGGGAGGGGGAGTCGGAAAGGAAAATACGGCCTACACAAGGGTGTGTCTGCCGGCTGTCCGAAGTAAAGAGGCTTCACGAGGGTGAAGTTTGTCGATTGGGGATGGCTGGCGGAATGCCGGCTGGACGGGAGACGGGTATCGACGGAGAAGCAAACAGGAACCAAACCAGGTTTTTAAAAATAGCCAGCAGTCTTGAAGGGCGGAAGTTGAGGGGTGGATTTTCTTGGTTCGGAAAAAAAGTCTAGCACCGCGGTGGGTTCGAGTAGAGGTGTATCTTTTTTTTTTCACCGTGAAAGTATTGCCAAGAAATCTAAGAAAACTTGTTTTGCGTGCGTGTAAAATATTGAGCTATATTTCAATTTCTTTTGCACATTGCCCGGAGCGATGTCAAACTTTGAAAAGAAAAAATAAATCGCTCGGTGCAATTCATAGCTGGAGCAAACTGGTAGGACACCGGCAAAAAGCAGACCCACCGTGCCATGGAATTTGAAGCGACGACGTCAGACGAAGGAAACTAATTTAAAAAACTCCGCCACACGAGAAAAAAAGGACGATAGAAGTCAAGCAACACTGGAGCAAGACAGAACCGGCAAAGAAAGATGTGCTTCGGAATTAGCTTTCCAGTCCTTATGGATGGGAGTACATAAATAGAAGCGGATGTTGGCAGCGGGAATCGCCGAATTCCACTGTGATGTGTCTTCCCGTCCAGTTAGCAGTCCTAATAAAAGCACATGACGAAGTGCGCTCGTGAGGTTGTGTTTTATTGTACGGGTGTTGATGGGAGAAGAACGAAATCTAATTGCGACTGCTACACCTTCCCCCCTACGCCGTTATTTCCTGGCCGCAGGTCGCCAGTGGTCGGTCGAATTTCTGTTTTTAGAACGACGACGCGCCATGCCGTTTGTGGGTGTGTGTGTGTGCGTGTGTGGCATGCCCTGTGGGTGCGATGAACAATAGCCGTAATTGGAGCTTGACTGGACGGAAAAAATAAAAAACCTGCGGCTGACGTCTAACTGAGTGTTGGTACATGCATTCGACTGTGTGTGTGTGTGTGCTTGTTGGGGAGACAAAGGACGAGAGCGGAGTGCAAGTGCTGCCCGTTGCTGTTGTTGATGAGTACCTATGTGTTGGCTCGGAGGACCGGTGTGAACTTGCAATTATTATACCTACACCCAGCACGACAAGCTGAGTACTGAAGTGGAAGGAGATTAATTGTTCTCCTGGAAATGAATTTCATGTTGGGCGAATCTATTATTATACCTCCCAATTCAAGTGGGATTATCAGGATCTGTGGTCTGTGGTACGTGGTATCAAGTAAACTTGATGAGTTTGCAGTTTCATAATTAAATGTACGTTAGGGATTTTCAACGTGGTAAAATAGTTTGGCACACTAACGGTACTTTATCTGCTGTTTCTACTAGCTACCATCATTTTGTTCTGTATCAAGCAGCTGATAAAAAATGGAGTGAATATTTAATGGAGCATCATAGAATTATGTCGGCAGAAAAAGAGTTAATTCAATACCATTGAATATACCATACTTTAAACGATTGGAAGTACGTTATTTTTGAGTTCATTTGTTAGGAATCAATCGGTGGTGATGAGCTCAAGTCGTCCACATTTTTTATAATGTTTTGCTAAAATCTATCTATCTACAGATATAGAAATGCAGAGATCCTTCTTTGCAATCGCATCACTTAAGAACGGATGGACGGATTTGCATGATCCTTTTTTTTTGGTTCGATTAGTTTCTACCCATGACACGACCTGCCATACGGCTTTCGAAACTGTATCGCAGATTTACCTACCCCTCAGTAACTGGTGATGTCAAAACGAAATCGTCTGAAAAACTATTGAAACTGACAACATAAGTTGATAGATTATTTATTTTAAATAACAGTTACCATAACCTTGGTTACTTCATATTGAAGATTTGGGAAATGTAAACAAAACAAACTGCCCTGAGTGGAGTTATCGATAACATATTTGTTTTTTTAGTATCGAAAACATATTTGTTTTTTTTTCTAATGACTTTCTAAAATAAAACTATTTCGATTTCGTCACTTTTTCCAAATCGTTCAGCCCTCCTGGAAACTTCTCTACTTCTACTCTCAATGATTTGAGGTCTTCGCAAAGTGCGTGTATACTTTAATGAATTTAAAAGACACTTGGCAAACACGGGAATTGAATTTTTTAGGATATTAGATCTGATCGAAATTATAGGTTTTAAGTGCACATCGAAAGCCACCCAAACAGAAAATTGACTGTAACTACGGTCTACCGTAAGGCGGCTGGAACCTGTTGAAGTAGTCGAATGTGAAGAGTGTCGGATACAATTTAGCAATGAAGTCTCATTTTCGTTTCGTACTATTTTCCGGGTTTGTTGACAGTATATCAAGCGAAAGTGATGTGTTTCGGAAACTCGACTGGATATTTCGAAAGATAGTGATCGTCATCACGGATGAGTTTGATGACTACACTACAGATAGAGCTAATGGCCCAAGAGCAAATGTAACTTATTGAAATTTCAAGAGGTTCTACAATTGTTTTAGATTTGTTTTTTTTATGTTAGATAAGTTCAAAAATATTCACAAATATATTAAAATCGGTTGTGCAACTTATCACTGTTAAGTTTTACAATGCTACCCAGAAAATCACTATAGAACAATTTGCTCACGTTGCACTAGCAGTTATAGAAGCTCAGCAAAAATTTTCACATCGTCATGTAAAAACGAAGTAACTAAAACAATTGTTCAACTTATCAGAAATTTTCCAAATGACTGTCATAATTGTATCCGACTCAATATATGTCGAAATGGCTGTTTATCTCTTGTGAAGAAAAAGCAAAGTCCTGGCACTACATTCCTTTTGTGGAATTTGGCCTTTCTGTTTCAACAGACTTCGCAGCCGATTCTTAGTGTACAGAATCATTGCATGGCTAGTACTATGGATCCTACTGACACAACGAATCCTTCCAGGTCGGGGCTCGAACATACGACAACTGGCGTGTAAGACCAGCGTCCTATGCATTGAACCGCCAACCCGGGACGTGAAGAAAAAAATAGTGAAATTATGCTCTCCGCAAGGCAAAAACTAATAAGCCGATTCGAAAACCTCGCAGTAAAAAATATGTTGCTGCCGGGTCCGCATAGTCTTGGTTACCTTATGAAATATTAGGTCAGTGTGTGCAGATTTCTTCATGAGATAATTTGTATCCGGTTTTTATCTCGCGAAAAAAATTAACAGACCTGACATCACTTTAAAGATATTGAAAGAAAAGTTAAGTTCATCATAGTTACTCTCCTAGTTATATGTTACCGCTTAGGCAACTTGTTTTTGCAACTAAAGCACACCTACAGTGCCTATCACAAAAGTCGGGTTCGATAAGATGAATGACTAAACTGTATTGTTGTTTAAGTCGACTAGTTTAATAAAAATAAAAACAACTATTTTAATAAAAATAAAAACAAAAATTTCTCTTTTCAATATTTACAAGTTCATATTTTCTTTCATTTAGGTGAAATAAATCATTATGTTGGGTGAACCATTTTCTTTTCAACACACTGTTATCCTCGATGCCATATTGAAAAATATTGAAGAAAAGTTCATTTCAAGATTTTTCAGATTAATTGAAACATCAATATGATAAAAATCGTCTAAAAAGGAGTAAGAATGTTTGATAGCTTTCTTATACATGTTTTAAACACTATTCCGATCATATTCATTGAAAAGAATAGATTGTTATTTTCATTGAAATTGATATGCAATCATCAAAACACGTACATTCAAAGGCGCCTTCAGGCGTACGAAGACATGCTTCACCATAAAAATGCAGTTCGTTGTCGATTTTCTATTTACTAAAACATAAAAGATCAATGCTAAAATATGTAGTATTACCATTTATTTATGTGCAGAATATTTTTAACGTTCCATGTTTATGTTACGAGCAGTTGTTTTGAAAATCAAATGTGAAACTTATTCATTAGAGATTATGTTTGCTATTTTTTTGTAAACATCAATTCAATTCTTGTTTACATTACGTAGTAGTTTCCATGAGTTTCGCAATCGTTTTTTCGCTGATTTAATTGCAGCATTTGTAATGAGATCGATGCATGGATTTTTGTATCAGTTGCACAATAATTGTGCACAAATGTTCGTAACAACGGAAGAACTTAAAGATATGTTGCACAACAAAGAAAAATTGCGTTTTTCCATAACACAACAGTTACTAGAATAGTAATATAAATTAATTTGATAAATTGCATAATCAGTAGAAAAATACAGGACAGCAACTTAACGTGGTACTTGGGGGGTGGCTGTGGACCTTCCTGTCGCAGCACTACTTCTAGTGCCAGATTTGGTCATTGTGGTCGGCACAAATCGGAAAAGAACGTTGTAACAAAATTTAAATTTATGACACAGTTCACAATTTTCTCAAATGGTTTGTTTATTTATTATAGCGGTCCTTGGTAACTGATTCGTAGCAACTTAAACAGTGTTACTTTTCTTTACGTTTCGTCTTAGACTCGTCAGTGCAGAGCAGTTCAAATTGAACTGCTTATTGCAAACTTTAACAGTTCAACTTGAACCGCTAAGCAGAAGTAAAGTTAATGCTACTTGTACCGAAGTACCACGTCTTTCCTGACGTGCCGAACGAAAAAAAAACAGTGTTCCTCAAGAAGATTATTGCACAATGCATCCCTCACATACGACTTAGACTATGAGGAAGTGCCGGGATACAATAAAATTGACTTTGAAAAAGTGAAGTGTAGACTAAGTATAATAAATTGGCGGAACGTACCGAGTATAGAAGGAAATGTCGACGACGAAGTAAACAAAAGTTCTACAAATACCGCTGCTGGTAGAAGGAAAAGTTCGTTCACCAGTTGATGGATTGTGTGTAAAGACTGTCTCAGAGAGTATAGACGCAACCAAAAACCGCTGCCATTTCGCAATGGTTCAGAATCTGTCAATTTTTATGGCTGCGTCCTGTTGCTTACACTCTTCTCTAACCACTTGTGCAGTTGTTTATTCTATTTCATTAGTTTGTTTCGAAATGCGTGGACTTCAGCAGAACAACGTCGAAAAATTGTGTACAAATGGTGCACAGAACGCGAACTGTCACTGATTTCGAAACCCTTCATCACCACTGCTCCAATGAACAGCGAAATATACATCAAGGAATGTTTACAAAAACGACTTTTATCCATGATTCGAAGCCACACGGATCCTTTTGTGTTCTGGCCAGATCTTGCTTCTTGCCACTACTCGAAATCAACGGTAGAATGGTATACTACCAAAAATGTCACTTTCGTCCCCAAAGACATGAATCCACCAAATTGCCCACAACTTCGACCAATTGAGGAATTTTGGGCATTACCGAAAACACATCTTAGGAAACATGTCTCGGCAGCCGAAACCATTCAACAGTTCGAAAAGGATTGGAAAAAAGTGTCAAAATTTGTCGCCAAGAAGTCTGTACGGAATTTAATGAGGAACGTTCGCAAGAAGGTTTGCTGGCTAGTCTACAATGGCTAAGTAGCAAATGTTGAGAATAATATTCTGTTGTTGTAGTCTAATATTATCAGTATATCGAATAAAATTTAAATATCTAAGAGCAAATTCAGCAGCTAGAAGTTCTATATGGAAGATCTATAATAGAGCAGAAACTGGAACAAACGTATCCCCAGCAAGCCGCTCTAGTTTTATTCATTCGACCAGTTCTTCTGTCAAATTTAAAACTGGTCTACGAGGCCGTTCTACTTTTTGTATATTTGAAACACGAGTAAAACACTGCTGGGGCTGCCAGTTTTTCTTGTTATAAAATTCAGATTTAAATTTTGTAACTGGCATAAATTATGCATCTAGAACTAGAACACTACTGAATATGCCCTAACATTTGTAAATTATTTACAGCGAAATCAAAGTGCGTCCATACTTTCTGGGACAGTCTTTAATGGAGTCAGATGAATATTGGTCATTGTGAGCGTGAGTTCAACAAATCAACAAATTTTTGAATGAATCAATGAAAAGATTGTGCTGTAGAAGCGCTAAGGTCAAACCAAGAGATTTTAATTTAAGACTGCCATTTTATATTTCATAGTCTGAGAAGAATGTTTAAATTGGTAAGATCGATATCGAATTGCAAATTAAGCGTCGTCTCTCCAAGCAACCATAAGTTTCACAGTACTTGAAAACTATCCACTTTTTTAGAGCTCTGAAGTACGCGTGGCACTTTTTGGCAACTTGAACGTACAGAAAAAGTTCTGAGAAAACCTTCTCGCTGCTTAAAAGCTGTACAAGGAACTGCTTCAATGGTTGCTGCTGTTGTGTCGGGTGAACATTCAAGTATGAGTAACTCCATAAAAAACGGACTGTTCAAAATGTTTTGTATGCTGTTTAAGGCAAATCTATTTTCACGAACTTTTGGTTACTTAGGCGAAATTAAAAATTGCAAATATATCCTACTCTATCGAATGAATAACTCTAGAGTAGAAACTCTTCAGCATTGTGTTAAGATTATCAATACAAAATTCTGGTTAGTGAGCTTTTTTTATCGATTACCTGAAGCAAGAATCACATCTGGAAGAGAAAACGTGTCACCTCATATCCATTATGTCGAAGTCATTGAAAAGGCATCTCTGTTCAGTGCATTGACTCAAAACTGTGACTGTGCATTTAGAATTATTTCACATCTTCACATTAATTTTTGGGTATATTTCTATTTGGGCTGAAACGAATGTGTGTCGAAATCCGTAGTAATCAGAAAAATAATCTAGTATCTGTCACACTTGACCTTGAAAACAGAATATGTTTTTAGACTTAGATTCCGCACGGTAATACCTATCCAACAAGCCATAGATTGTTAATATCCGTCCATTTTCAACGGAGATATCAATATTTTCGTGTAAGCGACTTTTCGTCTTATTCCAGTTGTAGGAGTTTTGAGCGCTGTATGACAAAGCAATGCTTGGGAGCTACGTGAAACACGATTTTTTATACTATTACATACAATTGTTTCTAAATACCGAAAAGACTGTGTACAGCATCCTTTTTCATGACAGTTTGCCTCGGATCGATTTTAGCATGGTTCATTTTTGGCAACATAATCGTTCGAATATGACATGTAAACCAGATGATGGCTGCATTTTCAAGTTGAAAGTAATTCCATAATTATATATATTCAAACTACTTAAAGCAATAAATTCTGGAAGAACATAACACCCATATACCATTCGAATCAGTTCGTCGAGATCAGCAAATGCGTGTGTGACAAATAATTTCACTTAATTTTCTTGAAGATGACTCATCCGTTTTCTACAAACTCAGATTCATATGGAAAGACGTATGCTCCCAAACAAAGTTCCTGAATTACCATCCCAAGAAAAGCTTTAAAGTTGGACTCTAAACTATTGCAATTCATTCGTCATATTAATTTATGGCTATTCAAATCCTGTTAGGTTATTCTGGTTATTCCGGCTCTAGAAGTACCGTAAATAACCGTAAACTCTCATGGAATGCCTAATCGATTGTCACACGATTAAATTCAAATTCGATCCGATTTGCAGTTTCGACATTAGACGGTAATGTCGGAATGACTAAAATCTCAAACTGCGTTTTAAAACAGCGAAGAATATTCATGCAATAAACACATGCGGATTGATAAAAAAGGTATCATCTCACTGCTAGGTGGATTAAGAACATTTTACTATTTTAATAACGTAACTAAAAGAAAATTGGTTATGTGAATAAAATACCTTATTTTGTATACATTTTTTTTTACCATGTGTTCGGGTATTTGAATCATGCAGAGTTCATTCCAAGGCTTGATTTTCCGATTAAACCAGACTAAGTAATGAGTATTTTTTGCGCATAATGAAACCCTTACTCGTCTTAGAATATGCGTTTGAAATTAAAATACTAGCTCAATTTAAGCTTAAATATGAAGCGTATGTAATATTCATTACTAGCTGACCCGTCGAATTTCGCCTCGCCCAAAAATGTTTTTTTTTTCGAATTTATGTTTTCGGACAGCAGAATTGTCAAACGACTAAGTGGTTAACGTTTCTCTCCATTATTTTTCTGATTACTACGGATTTCGACACACAATCGTTTTAGCCCAAATAGAGATAACCCCAAAAATTAATGTTTAGATGTGAAATAATTCTGTTAAGCATAAACCGAACAAATGCACAGTCACAGTTTTGAGTCAATGCACTGAACAGAGATCCCTTTTTAATGACTTCGATATAATGGATATAAGGTGACACGTTTTCTCTTCCAGATGTGATTCTTGCTTCCGGTAATCGATAAAAAAAAGCTCACTAACCAGAATTTTGTATTGATAAACATAAAACAATGCAGAGATAAAGTAAACATCCGATCTCAAAACCGTTCAATAGCGTTCAGTGTGTCAGTTTCATTTGCGAGTAGTTTGATCAAAATCGGTCCAGTCATCTCTGAGATCTCGACCTCTTTGTTGAAAACACACACACACACACACACACACGGACATTTGCTCAGTTCGTTGAGCTGAATCGATTGGTATATGACATTCGGACCTGTGGGCTTCGACGAAGTTAAAGTTACGACGACTTCAGTTTTTTGAGTTTTCGAAGTTTTGTATAGTTTTTTAAGTAATTTATCAAAAACGCGACACGTGAACTCCGCTATATTGCACCTTAATAGATGTTTTTGTCATCACCGAAGAAATTACGGCATTCTTTAATTTACGTCAAGCGTAAATTTCATTTTATCTAAGAGTGTTTGTTAAATAAAAAATCTATTTCTAGAATTGAATGGTAAAATAGAACGGTACAGTGAAGGGTAAAAATATGAGGAATGCCTTGCGGAATTCATATTAGTTTTAGATATAGTATTAATAGTTGCTAATGAAAGATCTCTTCGTCACCCAGAACGCTATTGAATGGTTTTGAGATCGGATGTTTACTTTTTGAGTTATACGAAGTTTTATGTCAAAAGGCTATAGCAGGATAAGCATGTGAAATCTGCCCCCAAAGGGAATTCATATTTTTATACTACATTCGAAAGGTCATAGACTGGAAACAATTTTCTTAAAGTTTCAACCCTTTAGCTGACATATTGACTGAGCTAGGGTGGTTTTATTTTGTTGGATTTTTGAAGAAACCGCTCCCCCGAACAATTTGATAAAAAACAGGTATGTTAAGGCATTATGGGTTTACATTTTTTTTTCAAAATTTTTGAAGATGTATTTCTTCCATTGAGAAATACTTGAAAATTTCGAATCATATTTTTTCCCTCTGCCAATTTTTGCACCACCCTGGATTTTTTAGTGATAAATAAAATTTTTTTGGTTATGTTAAAGCGGTATGTTTTCATACAAAAATAAATAACAGTCGACCATGCGTCCCCATCAAGTTCTGTTAAAAGGAAACGCATGGTGCTTTGTTCTAGTAGTTTATGAAACTCGAGCGCAGGGCTTAGAAATCAAAGTAACGAAATGGAGGAAATGAGTTTCAACCTTTGCATAATACATACATGATCATACTTCGGGTACAACCGAGAAAGTTACAAAGCAAGAACTTACTTCTATGTGGTTCATATGAATGGTAGTAATATATGAACATCGCGAGTATCACACATATGAAATTCGGTTACGGCAGTCAAGAACTAGAGCGGGTGTCACTTTTTCACGTGTTGCTGATGGTGTAAAAATTGTAAACCTTTCCCAATAATACCTTAAACAGACCTGATATTTTTTTCAAATTTTTCAGAGGAGCGGTTTTTTCAAAAATCAAATAAAATAAAAATCAATAGAACCATCCTAGCTCCGTCAATATGTCAGTTAAAGGGGTGAAACTTTGAGAAAATTGTTTCCATTCTATGACCTTTCGAATGTGGTATAACAATATGAATTTCCTTGGCGGGCAGATTTCACATGCTTATCCTGCTATAGCCTTTTTTGACAGTATCTTTCACACTTGACCTTGTAAACAGAATATGTTTCCAGACTTAGATTTCGCACGGTAATAGCTATCCAACAAGCCATAGATTGTTAAAATCTGTCCACTTTTAGAGGAGATATCGACATTTTTGTGTAAGCGACTTTACGCCTTATTTCAGTAGTAGGAGTTTTGAGCGCTGTATGAAAAAGCAATGCTTGGGAGCTACGTGAAACACGATTTTTTGTGCTGTTACATACAATTGTTCCTAAATACCGAAGAGACTGTGTACAGCATCCTTTTTCATGACAGTTTGCCTCGGACCGATTTTAGCACGGTTCGTTTTTGCAACATAATCGTTCGAATATGACATGTAAACCAGATGATGGCTGCATTTTCGAGTTGAAAGCAATTCCATAATTATATTGGTTTACACTACTTACAGCAATAAATTGTAGAAGAACATAACACCCATATACCATTCGAATCAGTTCGTCGAGATCAGCAAATGCGTGTGTGACAAATAATTTCACTTAATTTTCTCGGAGATGACTCAACCGTTTTCTGCAAACTTAGATTCATATGAAAAGTCGTATGCTCCCAAACAAGGTTCCTGAATTCTGTTTGAATTCGAATTCTGGTTCTGGAGCTATAGGATGATATGTGAAACAAAATTAAAATTGTGTAACTCATTTTTCTCGCAGATGGCTGAATCGATCTACGATTTTCATGAATTCCAAGAATCATCTAAGATTCAAATGAAAAGTTTTCAGATTCTATAAAACATCTTGCTTTTCAGTCAGACCCAACTTCCGATTTAGGGAATACAGGGTGATTAGTATAAAAATGTTTATCGGGTTTGCAGATTTGGATAGTCGATAACCAAATAAACTTATTTCAGTTTTAGTGGTATTCAGTTTTCGATTCGGATTTAATTCGAAATACGATTTCTCAAAGATGTCTACACTGATTTTCAAACATTTTGAAACAAATGAAAATTATACAGCTACTCAGGTGAATTTATCTGACTTCGGCTACACCGATTTTCGAATTACAGTTTCAGTATCGAGTCGTTTCTTAAAGCTCAATCGTTTTCTCAAAAAAAATATTAATCGACAAAGACAAAATTAATTAATTTGATCCAATTCTGACTTCCGATTCTGGAATTCTTGAGCTGAATTTTTGAGTCTAATGCATGAATTCTGAATTCTGAAATTCAATGTTGATACTCTATTCTGGAACTGAATTCGGAATCTGAAGAATTTGAGACAAGAATTCGGGTTCGGGACTGAACATTGAACTCTGAACCTCTGGTCTGCAGCAGAATTCCGGCTCAGGATTTAGTTTTCGAATTCCGGTCCAGAATTCAGCTCCGAAACTCAGTTCTACAATCTTGATCCGGAATTCAGTTCAAAAATCTTCAAAATTCTGAATTCAATTAGATTTCAAAAATTGTGGAATTGAATTTTGGAACCAAACTCTAGATCGGCATGCTGGAATTTAATTGTGAACCTGGATTCCGGACTGCATTTAACAAATATATTCTGGAATTACTACTGAATTTTGGATCGGAATTCCATTGCCAAATTTTGGTCTGAGGTCCCACAACTTCAGGTTCTGAACTCAGTTTCAGAACTCTGGTTCCAAATCTGAATTCTGGTTAAGAATTTTGGAACCGAATTCCAAACAGAACCTCAATTTCAGTTCCAGAATTCTGTTTCAAATTTCAAATTCAAGCCTAGAATGTATTTCCGAAATTTCCGGGTCCAGATCAAGAAAAAACATTCTGGCATAGAACCAAGTTTTTCAATTCGGTTCCAGCTCCAGAGTTCTGGAACTCGATTATGGCCCTGAATTCTGGACGAGGTATTGCATTTTCGAGTTGGATTTGGGAAACCAGAGAAAAAATTAGTCTTTGGATTCTAAAACTTAATTTTGGATCTGAATTCTAGAATTGAATTCAGAACTACGCAATGAATGTAACATCAAATACTTATCAATCATATTAGAGAACTTTAATTTCGGGTAGTTTGTGGTTATGTCGTAATTAATTATATTCCAAATTGTTGATCATATATCATATAGATTGAACAAAGTATATGTTAAGTGTTAACCTTTTGTACCCACCCAGGTACGAGAAAGACGTCATGAGTTTTTTTTTTTCTTTAATACTCGTTGGTACCGAACATATCAGAAAACTAATTTTTTTGTTGATACAATAGATACAACAGGAGATATTCACTATCAAAAACTAGAATCACTATATTAGAGGGTAAGTTTTGAAAAGGCGCCCCGTAGAAAAGCAAGTCGTATTCAAGACAAAAGGTTACACGGTTACTTTTGCATTTTTTAATTGACTTCCGGCCTCCTTTATTCAAGAGTAATCATCCCCAAGTTAGGTTATTGAAACTCAACAGTTGAGTAAATATAACTTTCAGTAGATATAGCTCTCAGTTCAGTATAATTTTGCGTGGTTCTTGTGAAAACTATTTATAAACCTGGAAGGATTCCGGTTGCTATCAAAATAATACAGGGCATTTCCTGTAAATTGTCCCTTCATCCATATTTTCTGATTGATATTTGTCTGGTTTCTGGATCCGTGTATACTTTCAAGCATACACACTGAAACAAAGCTCAGTCATATTTGAGTGACATCTTGATAAAAGTTGTTATTTACTTTCGATTGATGAGCTGATATTTTATATGTAATATAAATAGATACGTCTATTGCATGCATCCAACCGTATTGGTCGTTTTAACTATGATTAGAGTCTTCAACATACATATGACGAGAGGGTACTTTGAATGGTGTTTTCGAGATATAAACTTTTAAAAGCAAATAAAAACCCATATCCCCGGGTACGAAAACTGCCTCACACCGACAACGTATGAAAATCAGAAACCTTTTTTCATGGACGTCTCGTTCTTTCCATCGCAGGATGAATAATTTGGCAAATATTTACCCAAGGAGTAGTTCACCTCGGAATAACATCGCCCAAAGAAGAATAACCTCAAGCACAAAGAAAACCACACCTGAACACCACCCAGCAGGCTGCTTTCAACTTCAGCAAACTCGCACACGTGCAGAAATTTCTGATGCGATGAGGAGCGTCTGCCCGTCGGAAATATGTGGGTACTGCTAGCTTGCATTAGATGCTGAAAATATGGCGCTCCCCATTCCTTCAGGAATCAGCGGGGTTAAGAAATTCAGCAGCAACAAAGTTTCAAGTTCGAACTCATTAAGCTAGAACTGTGTGGGAAGTTTAATTTATTACTGTCGGATTGATTATTATTGTTATCATCATCCATTTTGCTGAAGCGACAAAGGAGGCTTTGATGAGCTCGCAAAAAAATCTGTCATCCACTAGCAGCAAGGATTCAAAATTCAATTCAGCTTGACAACACTGTTCATCAGCAGGACTAGCAGACGTCAAAGACGATGTATTCCGTGGAAGTGGTTGGCGTCGATTCCGATGCCATCGTCGGCTGTCACTGTGTCGTTACTCTTCCGAAGCTTTCATTTCATTCGATGAATAGGGCAAACATACAACGCTCCTTACCACACTTTATCCCTTTCATCTCGAATACTTACGACTTGAGCAGACCCCCAACTTACTCACTTCTAGAGGCACTGCTTGCTGGCACTCGTGATATTTATCTGAATTGTTTATGGGCGGTCTTGTGCTCTTTGCCATGCGAGTCGGCTCCGACTCCGACTTCGACTCAGGGCGGGAAAACAAAAGGGGTTTTCTGTCTGTATGTCGGTCCTCAGCACAGAATCGGTTGGTTGATTTGTACGTTTGGCAATATTCAATACATATGTGATGTTGTGGAGTTGGTTGGGACAAGTAGCTTCCTCGCTCTTTTCGTTTGAATCAGGCTGGATGGTAATTCGAAGCACTTTGTCGAAGGATGTTTTTTCTTCTGTTGAGTCGGGCTGCCGATTTACCCTTTTCGGCGGCGTTCGAAAGGCCTAAGAACTGTGGACAGTTTGCTATTGTCACTATGTCTCTAGGCTAGGCCGATTCCGTACCAATCCGAGAAGAGGCAGAAGAATCTGCTAAATTGTTTCATGGCAGAGATGTTTTCTTTTGTTCCGACGCTCGAAATGGGTTCCGCTTTGCTGGCAAAATTGCGATCCCTCGGAAGAGAAATGGGTCTGCACTATTTTATGTCCCACATGATAAGCGGTAGTGGAATTAAGTCGTTTTGCAAGTCAGCGAAGATCCTTCTCCAAATTGGAAAAGGGGAACAGTTTTGAGTATTGATAGTTTTGCCAATAGTTTCCTGTCAGCTCTTTTCAAACGTATTAAATGTTCATTGCTTTTTTGCTGAATAATGCTACTCCTTGTTTGGCCAGGAAATTTATGACTTTGTTAGTCATGGCAGTTTTAGCATTTAGTGAACTGTGAATATGGGAAGGCATTATGATAGTAATTTCTTCAGCTCCCATAAATAACTAGATGGGAGGAGATTGAATTCAGGGTAGACAAAATGCTGTTTATATTGGCCTTGGGGACGATCAGTCTGAGTGTTAATCTGATGAAGATTAATGAGCAATTCCAGAAAAGAATAACACATCATAAAACTCAAATGCACCGTTTCGGAGGAAAATTTGCGTGTACTTTGCTTTTACTTTACTTCACTTTTACTTTACTTTTACTTTACTTTTACTTTACTTTTACTTTACTTTTACTTTAATTTTACTTTACTTTTATTTTACTTTTACTTTACTTTTACTTTACTTTTACTTTACTTTTACTTTACTTTTACTTTACTTTTACTTTACTTTTACTTTACTTTTACTTTACTTTTACTTTACTTTTACTTTACTTTTACTTTACTTTTACTTTACTTTTACTTTACTTTTACTTTACTTTTACTTTACTTTTACTTTACTTTTACTTTACTTTTACTTTACTTTTACTTTACTTTTACTTTACTTTTACTTTACTTTTACTTTACTTTTACTTTACTTTTACTTTACTTTTACTTTACTTTTACTTTACTTTTACTTTACTTTTACTTTACTTTTACTTTACTTTTACTTTACTTTTACTTTACTTTTACTTTACTTTTACTTTACTTTTACTTTACTTTTACTTTACTTTTACTTTACTTTTACTTTACTTTTACTTTACTTTTACTTTACTTTTACTTTACTTTTACTTTACTTTTACTTTACTTTTACTTTACTTTTACTTTACTTTTACTTTACTTTTACTTTACTTTTACTTTACTTTTACTTTACTTTTACTTTACTTTTACTTTACTTTTACTTTACTTTTACTTTACTTTTACTTTACTTTTACTTTACTTTTACTTTACTTTTACTTTACTTTTACTTTACTTTTACTTTACTTTTACTTTACTTTTACTTTACTTTTACTTTACTTTTACTTTACTTTTACTTTACTTTTACTTTACTTTTACTTTACTTTTACTTCACTTTTACTTTACTTTTACTTTACTTTTACTTTACTTTTACTTTACTTTTACTTTACTTTTACTTTACTTTTACTTTACTTTTACTTTACTTTTACTTTACTTTTACTTTACTTTTACTTTACTTTTACTTTACTTTTACTTTACTTTTACTTTACTTTTACTTTACTTTTACTTTACTTTTACTTTACTTTTACTTTACTTTTACTTTACTTTTACTTTACTTTTACTTTACTTTTACTTTACTTTTACTTTACTTTTACTTTACTTTTACTTTACTTTTACTTTACTTTTACTTTACTTTTACTTTACTTTTACTTTACTTTTACTTTACTTTTACTTTACTTTTACTTTACTTTTACTTTACTTTTACTTTACTTTTACTTTACTTTTACTTTACTTTTACTTTACTTTTACTTTACTTTTACTTTACTTTTACTTTACTTTTACTTTACTTTTACTTTACTTTTACTTTACTTTTACTTTACTTTTACTTTACTTTTACTTTACTTTTACTTTACTTTTACTTTACTTTTACTTTACTTTTACTTTACTTTTACTTTACTTTTACTTTACTTTTACTTTACTTTTACTTTACTTTTACTTTACTTTTACTTTACTTTTACTTTACTTTTACTTTACTTTTACTTTACTTTTACTTTACTTTTACTTTACTTTTACTTTACTTTTACTTTACTTTTACTTTACTTTTACTTTACTTTTACTTTACTTTTACTTTACTTTTACTTTACTTTTACTTTACTTTTACTTTACTTTTACTTTACTTTTACTTTACTTTTACTTTACTTTTACTTTACTTTTACTTTACTTTTACTTTACTTTTACTTTACTTTTACTTTACTTTTACTTTACTTTTACTTTACTTTTACTTTACTTTTACTTTACTTTTACTTTACTTTTACTTTACTTTTACTTTACTTTTACTTTACTTTTACTTTACTTTTACTTTACTTTTACTTTACTTTTACTTTACTTTTACTTTACTTTTACTTTACTTTTACTTTACTTTTACTTTACTTTTACTTTACTTTTACTTTACTTTTACTTTACTTTTACTTTACTTTTACTTTACTTTTACTTTACTTTTACTTTACTTTTACTTTACTTTTACTTTACTTTTACTTTACTTTTACTTTACTTTTACTTTACTTTTACTTTACTTTTACTTTACTTTTACTTTACTTTTACTTTACTTTTACTTTACTTTTACTTTACTTTTACTTTACTTTTACTTTACTTTTACTTTACTTTTACTTTACTTTTACTTTACTTTTACTTTACTTTTACTTTACTTTTACTTTACTTTTACTTTACTTTTACTTTACTTTTACTTTACTTTTACTTTACTTTTACTTTACTTTTACTTTACTTTTACTTTACTTTTACTTTACTTTTACTTTACTTTTACTTTACTTTTACTTTACTTTTACTTTACTTTTACTTTACTTTTACTTTACTTTTACTTTACTTTTACTTTACTTTTACTTTACTTTTACTTTACTTTTACTTTACTTTTCTCTTATCTCTATTGTTTACAATTATTCAGATTGAATGTAAACAGTGTCACTTAATGCGTAGACAGGTTACGACACGTTACAGTTGAAAGATGACACCGAAGTTGATAGCTTGAGGTCAGCGTCCTCCGGGTGCCTTCTTTTTACTTCTGCATTTGCGTACCTTCCCTAACTTCCAAGCACCACGCGCGAACCCCCAAGGATGCTTTCTATGATGGCGCTGATGGGCACTTTCTCCGTTTGTTTGCCGAACACAAACAGGATTAGTTTTCCTATTACTGTCGCTCGTAGCAGCCTTAGAAGAAGGAAGATTGTTTGAATGCGGTTTAGCTACCTATCCTTCCACTTACTGTTCATCAACAATTTCCACTCTCCCTTTCTCTCTATATTTCTCCATTTCATACGCACATTGCCATAGTTTCAGCCTCAGTGAACAGAGTCAACTTATGTGCCAACATCTGTGGAATCGCGGAATCATAAACATCCACTCGCTAATGTTGATGTTTGCTCGGCTGAACTGCAACAAGCACTGGCACATTTTGCGCAAAGGAAACACCCGCACGTCAACACGGAGACCATCGAGACCACAAGGAAGGACGCCAGTCGGATTGTTTGAAGCAAAGCAACTTCTTCCCTCTCCTGGAGGAGTTGTTTGAAAGCTTATCCTTCAGTACACTGTCTAACTTTCTCTCGAGCAATGAATTGTATGTTGATTGATTAAACATAATTCAGGAATATTACGTTTTGAATCCCCTTGTCGTGTATCGATTTGCAAGTGTAAGTCATAGTTCTCTAGAAGAACTCTAAAACAACTGTTTCCCGATAAAATAGACAACGATACTGTTCATAGTCAATCCCTGGTCTTCGTATTTAGCTTCATCCGACTGCCGCAGGCACTAGAACAAGCAGCATAAACCCGATAATTTTATACCCCACTTCTTGTAATTAAGACATCATGAGCTTTTCGAGCTGAATTTCGGTAGGGTGGGAGGGGGCGAAGGGTAGCTGACGAAACACAGAACCATCACCGTCGGGCTTCATCCGGTTGTTACTGTTGTTGTTGTTGATGATGATGCGACGTCCTTTCTGCTTTCTTCCACCGCAACGCAACATGATGCCGGATGAGAAGGATGTAAAATAACATGTTTTATCTTAATTTTCAAGCTTCTGTGTGTTGTCCTATCACGAAAGCAAACAGACGGAAGTCTCCAGTCTGCTGTTGCGAAAATGCGCTTCACTAGGAGTGGTAAATGTGGCGAGCAGCTCTCATACCCTGCTCATTTACGCGCACTTTTTTTGCTTTTCTTTTTTCATTTTTATTTCAACCACCCCAGCACAATGGAAGTGTTATCGCAAGGCCAAAAGCCATTTTGGCCCAAACGATGCTCTCAACCCAGTGTAATCTCCACCCCCAGGGCGAAACGAGCGAGCGAGCGAGCGGAGGAAATGTTGATTTTGGTGGCCTTTTTATAGCTTGTCCCTGTTATGTCCCTCTGTCTTCGTTTCCCGCGTATTCTCTTGCTCTCTATTCCAGCGGAACTGGGAATTGGGACGGGTTATGATGTGGAAAGGATGAAGTTATAGGGTTAGCATGGGTTCTGGGGGAGGTGGATGTGTGCCTCCGGTTCGCGGTTTGTTTAGTAACGGAGCGGAGGCATGATCTTCCTGATAAGAGCAACAAAAGTTCCGGGGTGATTTTGGGTTTTATTTTCAAGGAAACCAAACAATCATGGAAGTGTGCAAAAAAGGGGTATAATTTCAATCAATTTTACAGTAAAATACGTGTTCATATTTATCTATTTTTCTACGCCTCTGTCGCACACATGATATGAAATTTGCGTAAAAAAGTTCAGGGTTGTGCACGAGACCCAACCAATCAAGATGACATTAAAAATGTAATTTTTAAACTCTCTCATTAACAGATTTGAATTTGAAAAATAGGCAAGTAATGGTGAAGTACTGTGTAGGATTCTAAAGCTTATTTCAGTAAGTTAGAACCTCCAGTTACTAATACATCAAACGTTTTTTTTTTTTGCAAATAACCGCTGCCGTTCGTAAATAGAGATTTCTGTTTACGACAAGCGCCACCGGTGATTTGTTTGCCATGTTTGATGTATGTTATTAGGTAACGTTGAATAATGATCGTATGTGAAGTCCACAACAATCTACTATTTAGAACTTATGTATTTTGGTTTATTTTTTAAGAATACTACAGAAAATTGAAATTGAGAAATATTTAATTTTAATCATGCAATTTTTGAAAGCTAAATTAAAGAGAACTATTTCTCCCCGGTTTTCCTTATCATAAATCTACAATCTAAGTGACACCAATGCCTACCTTTTGTCGTGAATACGACTTACTTTACTATGGGGTGCCTTTTCAAAATTAGCCATATGGAAGAAAAGGCAGAACTTAATCGTGAATATCTCGACTTGTATTAATGGTAGCAAAATAATTCTTTCACCATTTCATCAAAAATATGATCAGCAATTTAGGATAATATTTTGAACAATGTGAGATAATCACAAACAACTCAAAAATTAAGTTTTCTCAAAATTTGAAAATAATGCGGAAAACTCTTTACTTTCGCTTGGATTTTTCGCGCAAGGACGACGATTTCGAGGTAGTCAGGCACATATCTTCAACTGAATGCGTATAAAAGGGAAACCGTGGTCGAAAATCGAACATTTCTTTACGTGCGTTCGGTGGAAGCAGACGTCGTGGGAGTTGAACCATCAACCAGCAGCGACGGAGAGTGCACCTTTTGCGTGGTTAAAACCTCAAACGCTCAGGTAGCAGCTCTCATTCGCTTGCTGGCCATCAACACGAGAAGACTGCCATTGCGAGAGTTAAACCATCAACCAGCAGCGACGGAGAGTGCACCTTTTGCGTGGTTAAAACCTCAAACGCTCAGGTCGCAACTCTCATTCGCTTGCTGGCCATCAAGGCGAGAAGATTGCCACCGCGAGAGTTAAACCATCAACCAGCTGCGACGGAGAGTGCACCTTTTGCGTGGTTAAAACCTCAAACGCTCAGGTAGCAACTCTCATTTGCTTTTCGGTAGTCGTAACGAGAAGTTCAAATTTCAGATATTAGTTCCGCAATATAGGTTTAGTATTCAGAGCCTGCGTGCTGAAACTGTATTCCGGAACTAATTTCAGTTTCGAAATTGCAGTTCTAGAATTCAAACTGGATTCTGAGTCTGTTATTGGTTCTAAATTTAGTTCTTGAACTCAGGGTCCAGTTCTTTATTCCAGACTTCTTCTATTCGGTTCTTTTTAGAACCATAATAATACTCGTAAAGAATTATGCGGAAATTTACTTTACTGTACTCTATACAACTCATTCTGGTAGTCATGGCGGTCTTCAAGTTTCAGAGCTTAGTTCCGGAATATGGGTTTAGAATTCAGAGTCTGCGTGCTGAACTAACTCAACTCGTCACTTTTCATCACGAACGCTTTCATAAAAAGTTCTTTTCAGAGCCACCATTTTTTATTATAATGAACTATACTGCTTATTTCATAATATTTAATTGCGTTTCAGAATGTTTAATGTAACTAATATGTAATTTAGTCTAGGCGCATCGTTTAAATTTCTAGTAATGAAAGAGGGGTAAGTTGCACAATTCAAACAATCGATCAATTGCCAATTCGAATTCGGAAGCATAAATAAAGCGTGTCATATTCGTATTCACGACATCCAGTTATGTCTCTGACATTACACACCCGTACTTTTTGATAAACGGCATTTATCCCTTAGAAATAAGTAGTACATGACGATCCATTTTCTTACACTGTTTTTTTCGGGTATATTTCGATTCAATATTTAAGCTTTTCTGATAAATCTGAATGAACGATATAACGAGTCGGTTCATTCTTACTTTCAATAATAAAACTAACGGTGGGTAATATTAGAAATAATAGTGCAGAGTCGATGTGGACACACAATGGTTTATATATACAGTCTGTTACATAAGAGCGTAGTCACGATTACACGCGATCGGTAAAGTGGAATGGTGTGATATTTTTAATGTGGAACACATTTTTGTTTTCTATATAGGGGTGCAAATTAGAAACTCAAGAAAAATACACGTAGAAATGTGGTCAGGTTTTGAACAATTACAGCTCAGTCAATAATGTATCAATTATTAATATTATGTCACCATTTGATTGGTAATATTTCTACGTATTGATTTGAATGTTCATAGGCATGTATTTTTAATTGTGTATCAATTAAAGGCTGATTAATAGCAAGCAGTGTCCTATTTTATCTGAAAACATCTCCGATATACCGGTTTTCCCTGCCATAGTCAACGGTTTTGAATGAGTAAGCGATATATAAAAGGGAAAGCATCGCTCTGATTGGTCAATCGATGCAAAAGCGAAGCTTTTGGAAGCATGCGAAGCTATAAATATAAGCAAAATTATAGATAACGTTTCAGTCCTACGCGTAGCATCCTAGAGGTAGGTTGTTGCTAAACAGCAAGACAGAAAGTGCCATAAAACGATTTAAAGCTTTAATTGGTATGCTCTGATCTCGTGTCATGCAAGATTGGATGAAATCCCATGTTTTGTCGTTCCGCCTGAGAAATTGACAACTACCCCAGGGTAAATTTTGAGTGCATAAGATTAATTTGTAATTTATATAAGATGAACTCGATTGATAATGAGAAATAGTTCATCGCTTCAACCGAAATCGCAGAATGGTTGTGGTATAGAAACGCTATAAAAATAAATGCTTGCATGCAAAACTTGAACACAAGCTTGGCGAAGAGAAGCTTAAATATATAATTGCATACTTTTCGGCTGTTGATGTAATTTCGTCGGCTACAAAAGGCGACAAACAGAGTCTATATTCTGGGTTCGTGTGTTCAGTGTTGGTTCCTAATAAAGATCAATCTAAGCGGCCTCTCGTGCATTTGCGTTCAAAAGTGTGACGATTAATTGAAAATGTCGATCATTAGAAACTTTGGTTGCCTTGTACCACCCCAAGTAGCAATCCGAAACTAGTTCTGATACGACAAAGTCCAAACTATGTTGCAACAAGAGCACGAATATGTGTTTTATGTTATACTGGTTAAAACATGGTGACAGCAATGTTTCATCATAACATAACTAGTTACGAAATAGTTATTTAGGTTTCCAATCATAACATCTTTGTGTCATATTGAATTAAATATAACTTATGAGCTATCGTTACTTAATCCAAACATATTTTTAATCACAACAATGCTTCTAGCCACTAGTTGAAAATGAGTTTATTTGACGTCAATAGTAGCAACCCATAACAAGTTTCGATGCCACTTAACCCAACTGTGTTGCAACAAGAGCACGAACATGTTTTTTATGTTATACTGGTTAAAACAAGGTGACAGCAGTGTTTCTTTATAACGTAAACATTAAACTAACTATCATTTGTAAGTTATCGTTACTTGATTCTAACATATCTTTAATCACAGCTATGGTTTTAGCTACTAGTTGAAAAAAGGTTTATTTTCCGTTGCGAAACCATTATAAATACGTTAACGTATATGTGAATCGTTACTGTGAATTGATATAGCAATAACTTAGATATTATAAGATTATAACATATAATTTCTTCATTAATTCAGATAGTTATCGGTAAGTTTTCCCAACGTTATAATAACTAAAATGCAAACAAAACAACCTTTGTTGGCTTGAATATGGCGAATACAATATGGAGTCTCAAGAAGTGTATGAAATGTAAATAAAACCAGGATATTACTTTTTTCAAAACTACTTTTTGCCGAAAATAGTGAAAGGCAGAATAGTCATTTTTGTTCTATGCACTGTCATAAACACGAAGAAAATAATATAGGGATTGAACATCGATTGTGATAATATTATGATTCTCATGATAAATTAATTTAAAATAATGAGAAATCACTCAACTTGGAATAATTTTAAGCATTCTGGGTTATTTCGTTGTTTATTTTTCATATCTTCATAAACAGATTTGATTGAAGGCGCATAAAAAACAGTTAAGTAAAATTGAATTCCGCTCGACAATTTATGGATCGTTGTGAAATTTGTACCTTGTATCAAGTTTGTGACTTAAAGTACTTTTCTGCTTTTTTATTGATGATAGAAAAGTATTCTGGATTCATTCAATGTTTATAATGACGATGGTGACTAAGTTTCAACTAGTTTACTTGGAAACAAGTTAATTTCAAGCTATGAAAAGATAAGTTATTTCAGTATGGCATTATAACGTAACGACAACATATTTTTAGCCGATTTAACAACTAGTAGAAACTGCGCTTTTTGAGTCATGCAAGTGGTTAGATGTTAGTAACTATCACTCAAATATCTGGTTGCAAACTAGTCACAAACAAGCTAGCGTAACAAAAAATGTTACTTGGGACATCAATGGCTTGAACAACCCCATGGGGCTGATCCTTGTAGTTTTTTTTACCTGTTGGCCTGCTAGCTCCCGTAGAATCAGCAGCTGATCGGTATTCAATATACCCAAACCGAACACGGCGTTCATCATACTTCCGTCATCTACACGAAGCACAAAAGCGAGTATTCAGTGAGCGAATGGACGTAACTCAATTTTGTCAACCACTCACTACACAAGCTACGTGTTTACTTTACAGAACCTCAAGCGAAATTGTAAAATGGCATAAACAGGTTCCGTCATCTAACATTTTTTTTGAGCTAGCAGTTATTTCGACATTGGTAACCTTAATGTCACTTCTGATTTGATAGAAACTTAGTTTTATCCTCCCGCTGAACGAAAATGGTTGTGTATACACGTTAAAATAGTGCAGTTTTACTTTGGAAATCATGGTAATGTTGCGGAATGTGTGCCAAAAAATCATCTTCTCGGATGAGGCACATTTTCATCTCGGCGGGTATGTTAATAAGCAAAATTGTCGCATCTGGGGGACGGAAAACCCGCTCGTTATCATGGAGAAGTCGATGCATCCTCAGAGAGTGACGGTTTGGTGCGGATTTTGGTCTGGCGGCATCATTGGGCCATTTTTCTTCAAAAATGATGCAGGAGCCGCCGCCACGGTCAATGGCGAGCGCTACCGCGCCATGATTAGCGATGGGTTCTTCCCGTTACTTGAAGAGGAAAACTTGGACATCATTTGGTTCCAACAATACGGCGCTCCATGCCACACAGCCAACGCTACGATCGATCTTCTGCGCACAGTCTTCTAATATCGAATTATCAGTCGAAATGTCGTTTGGCCACCTCGGAGCTGTGATTTGACGCCGTTAGACTATTATCTTTGGGGGGTTGTCAAAGATAAGTGTTATGTTGACAAGCCAGAGACAATTCAAGCCTTGAAAGACTACATTCGTGCAGCCATAGCTGAAATAAAGCTGCATACAATCGAAAATGTACTAAAAAAATATCGGTGGTGGGTAATATCAGATACATAACTGGATGTCGTGAATACGAAAACAACTGACATGTTCCTCAACACTTCCGAATATCAATAAGTTGATCAATTGTATGAATTATGCAAGCATTCCCCTTTTTCACATTTTTCGCAAAAACAAAGAAGGCTTCACTTGATCTCGATTACTGTGAATTTCACACAGCGAAAAGTGCACAAATATAACCAAACTGTACTAGATTTCCACTAAACTGAGGATATTTCCCTTCGATTTGCGAACAACAAATTCCAATAGTTCTTTAGAAAACTTAGAACGGCTAATTTTGTGTGATGCTCTCCACCATTGTCCTCTTTTCGTTGCTTTTTCACCAATGCAAATGACTGGCAGCTGTGACATAATCGCTCTTGTCGGAAGCGAAACTAGCTTTGCAAACGACACACAATACATCTGCTTGCAGTGGCGATAGAATCCAAACTGATCCAATTTTTGTTAAGAAGGTTTCTTTTTACGTGATTTCGTTTGTAGCTTTTTCACTAATGGGCGGTCCTAGCGGATATAAAAATAGCTGCATACAGAATTTTAATGTCGATTATTTCATTTCGGAATTGCATAATTTATTGAAAGAAACTATCAGGATGCTGTACGGGATTCATTCCTGCCTTTCAGAAGGGCCAAATTGAGGAACTCACTACAATATTAAGCCCTGTGCGGAACATTTTTCTCTAACGATTTGTTGTACAGCAGCAGATATTTTGTTCTCTTCCTCAGAACGCGTTCTGATTGGCTGGTGTTGACATGGGTCAAATGATACAGGTTTATCAATAGTGTACTATTGAAATACTTCAATGCTGTTGCTATACAGGTTTAGGTTGAAAAATTGCGATTCTATTGGTAGTTAGATTATATAAATCCTAAATAAGCTTTCAAAATACGAGAAAGGCAAACGCGCCCTATAAATAATCCTCTTTGATACTCGTTTATACCAAACATTTCAGAAAAGTTTAATTTTGAATTATTTGAGATTATGTCACAAAATTGAAAATTTTATCATAAAACTATAAGGATCAGCCCCATGGGGTTGTTCGAGCCCTTGATGTGGAACAAGGCAACCAAAATTTCTAATGATCGACATTTTCAATTATTCGTCACAGTTTTGAATCCGCTAATGCATGAAAGTTTGCTTAGTCTTTATTATGAACCAACACTGAACACGCGAACCTAGTATATAGACTATATTTGTCATCATTTGTATTTGTTTTTAGCCGACGAAATTACATCAATAGCCCAAATGTATGCAATTATATGTTTGTACATGCTTGCGATACAGATATCGACATTTAAGCTTCTTTCCACCAAGCTTGTGTTCAAGTTTTGTATGCAAGTAGTTATTTTTATAGCGTTTCTCTACTATTACTACCATTCTGCGATTTCGGTTGAAGCGATAAACTTTTTCTCATTATCAATCGAGTTCATCTTGTAGAAATAAATCGTATGCACTCAAAATTTACCCTGGGGTAGATGTCAATTTCTCAGACGAAACGACAAAACATGGGATTTCATCCCATATTGCATGACACAAGATACCAATTACAGCTTCAAATCGTTTTATGACACTTTCTGTCTTACTGTCTAGCATGCTTTACGTAGAACTGAAACGTTAGCTATAATTTTGCTTATATTTATAGCTTCGCGTGCTTCCAACAGCTTCGCTTTTGCATCGATTGACCAATCAGAGCGCTGCTTTCCCTTTGATATGTCGCTTACTCCTTCAAAACCGTCGACTATGGCAGGGAAATCTGGTATGCGGAGATTTTTTGCAGACAAAATAGGACACTGTTAGCTATTAATCAACATTTCAATGATATACAATTAAAAATACATGGCTATGAACATTCAAATCAATACGTAGAAATATTTCCAATCAAATGGTGACATGATATTGACTTTCATTTGAATCTAAGTTTGTGAAAATCGGTTCAGCCATCTCCGAGAAAAGTTAGTGCAAAAAAAACGTTACATACACACATACGCATATACACACACAGACATTTTGCGTACTCGATTAACTGAGTCGAATGGTATATGCCACTCGGCCCTCCGTGCCTCGGTTCAAAAGTCGGTTTTCACAGTGATTGCATAACCTTTCTATACTAGAAAGGCAAAAATAGATACATTTTCAAAACAAATAAATAATCAAATCTACGGTTTTTGGAAATATTACGTCAAATTTTCCACGCGGTTTTTTTTTGCACGGTTTCCTCATTTAACGCGGTTTTATTTTACACGGATTATTTTAACACGGTACGTAACCCCCGTGTAAAAAGAGACCTTAGTGTAGTGAATAACAAGATCTGCCAAATAGATGAATTTAGCAGTAAGTTTTATAAAAATGTGCACACTTCTTTCGCCATCGCTTGTGAAAAAATACTCATGAAATTGAAAATTTTCACTAACCGCACTGTAATACCGGAACAGAAGTCGGATCTGGATCAGCTTTTCGGAGACTTTTTAAGAAATTTCAAGACCTTTTATCTGCATCTTAGTTTTTGAAAATCGGTTAAGAAATTTCCGAAAAATGTGCCCATTCTCTTAATTAATTTGCACATATTACTTTTTAATGCCGATACCGGAAGTCGGATCCAAATGAAATTCAGGAAAATTGTATAATGCCATAAGACCTCCTAATTGAATTTAAGTTTGTGGAAATCGTTTGAGCCATCTCTTAGAAACGTGAGTGACCATTTTTTTCCTTTTTTCGGTGCATATCGCCCTGTAATTCCGGAATCGGAAGTCGGATCGGGATAAAATTTAACAAAAGTCTATGGGACAATAAGACCTTTCATTTGAATCTGAGTTTGTGAAAATCGGTTCTGTAATCTCTGAGAAAATTGAGTGAAATTATTTGTCGCATATACACATACATACATACACACGCAGACATTTTTTGACCTCGACGAACTGAATCGAATGGTATATGGCAATTGGCCCTTCGGGCCTCGATTGTAAAGTCGATTTTCACAGCGATTGCATGGCCTTTCTGTGTGCGAAAGGCAAAAGACTTGACAATCTCCCCTCTGCCTGATTTGAAATGAGACTTTCACTTCCGGAAGGAAAGTTGAAAGCTCAGTATGGAATACTTTACAGTCGGAGATCATCACCGTTACTGGAGGCATAGATTGTTGTTTCTTCCAGGAACGACAAGTGTCCATGTTGGAGATTTTTAAAGAATTTTCAGAATCAGATTCAGATTGTTAGACGGCATAGGATTAACGGAAGGTGAGTCCATCCGTATTGTTTTCTTTGTTGCCTTTCCGGCTGGGCACAGGCACTTTTGAATAATATAAATTAACTAGGTTAAATTAGTCTTGGGATAGACTCCTAGTTTAGATAAATCTTGATAAAGACTTGTTTAGTGTCTTAAGAAAGACTGATCAGCTCGAAGAAAAATTCTTTGGGTGGCTAGCCTTAAAAAGGCTGATTAAATTATTCGTCTTGAAAAAGACTGGTAGTGATTCAGGTAGCCTTGGAAAAGACTGAAGCCTTGAATCGACGCAGCTCTAGGTAGCCAAACAATTTTTTGTCAGGAGCCAAGAGCTATTCCTGTGCGGTGCGAACGACTGTCTAACACAGACTGATCACTGATAATTTGAACAATGATATTGTTTGTGATAATGATTTCCAATACGGTTCCATCCGATGATCACATCTCGCGCAACACAGAGCATTACATTTATCTCTAAAATTAATTTTCTTTGCGTTTCATCTAAGAGGTCATGCAGAAGTAAAACTTTAGGCTGACCCCTTAATGACTGTAAAAATAGTTTCGATTCGAAATTCACATCCGGTGAAAGTAAAACACAATATTTTGTTGTATCAAATTCGGCCAGAACCAGAAAAGATAAAACGATTAAAATACCACAACTTACCACCAAATGTTCGCCGGTGCCAGTCAGACTGTGATGTCAGCAGCTTTCCCTTTGAGTTTTACAACAGCCGACAGCACAACGCACCGAACTGACAGAAGCAAAACAATCTGCGCCTCACGATGATTCGCTTTACGAAGTTCAACCTCTAACCTTGCATCCCTTAGGCAAGCCAATAAAAAGATCCCATTTGGTATCACTCAGCACATTTTTCCGCTATCATCATTTGCCCTCACTTCCCATTTTTTCGTCTGACGCACATTTCCGTTATCACCAAAGCAAAGCTCAAGGAGCGTAGCAGGCGGAATATTTACGACTGACTTACGTCGAAGCAACTTCTGGCAGCCTTCTTAAGCCTGTTCCCGGATTGCCTAATTTCACTAATCACTTTCGCACATCATTATTCACATAAATTCGCAATCGCTTTCACGGTACACTCGCTCTCGCACTACATGATGTTATTTTGGTTTTCACAAAAGTGTTTGTGTGTTTCTTGGTGCACGATTCACACGGGAACCTCTGCAGTGGCATACATTTAGGCGCTTTGTTTCAGCTTTCCTGTGCCTGAATTACCATTTGATGGGCTGTGCTGTTCGCTCTTTTCGCACGACAAAAAAAAATTCTTCTGTTCCAACCGGAGGCTTTATTGGCAGGGAGGAAAACACTTTGTATTCCAGCTATCATCCATTCACGGTTGGGTGGGTACTTTTTCTGCCTGCCGGCCTCAAACAAGGATAGAACGAACGAAGGATAGCACACGAAACAAACGAAGAAATTTGTTACAAATTTATTACGTTATGATTTATGGTATACTTCCAGGAACGGTGGAACATACAAAAGCAGTTTTTTGTGCTTCCCCAGGGCAAAGACAGCCTACCAAATAAACAAACAAACAATGGTCCGAGACGGGGCACTGGATAGCTTCACAGAATGGTTCGAGTTGGAATATCTAATATTTTACTTTAACGGGGAATATTATTCATCAACTTTAAATGAAATTAACTTACGGCAATAATTTCCACTGATTACAAGATCATTTCATTTTTCATCTGGAACTATTTCCAGGTTTGCGCCACCGCGTGAATATTTCTGTATTCGAGTGTTTAATCAAAAGTCGGCTTAGCAGAACGAATTTCCAGCAGTGTATCGCCCGAATGCAGACACGAAACTAGTCGAATGCCATCGTGGCACGTCTGTTTTTGTTGCGACAATGACGGCATCTGCGAGCGAACCCATCGTTTCACTGCTACCGAACAGAAGTTACCACCCCCACCATCATCGACATCGGCAAAAAATCATTCCTCCTTACCATTCACCGTTCCTTTGCCGAAAAACGTCCCCTTTTTATCCTTCGCACGAAAGAAGTCTTCAATCGCAGTCCGAACAACAAGCTATAATTGCTAGTTAAATAGTTACACACTTTTGCGGTACCAACACTAGCTTCCAAGTGACACCACTACAAAGAACCAGTAATCATCATCAGCACGCTACAACTGTCATCATCATCAACTGCTACTGCTTCTGCTACTACTACTACTAGCAACCACCCCTTTACACAACATGTGCTTCGCACGCGCTCGGAACTATTCATCCCATCGATGCCGCTATCAGGAAACACCACCCGCACCCACTCTCTGTCAACAGGAAGCTTTCCACGCACTCGACAGACCGAGCGACGTTCTCGCAGAGTGAAAAAAAATCAACCGAACCGAAGCGATACCGTGTCCAAGGATAACTGAATGCTCCGCGATATATGCAACAGCTAAATCAGTACAATGTTGTTCGGGTTGTTTTGAACCGAATCGTTGACAGGTGGACTCGGTGTCGGAGTTGGTGATGCGCATGTGTAGCGGAAAACGTCAGCTTGTTGGTAGGCGATGTCGGAACTCGGGATTGTAAGCGGACTGCTGTTCGGTGTGAATTGATTTTAGCGAATTACTGAGTTTATTTCTATAACATATAACATTCTGGACATTTATGAGTAAAAAAATCAATTATTTGTTCATTTTCTCTGGACAGCCTGTGTTATCGTCTTTCATTTGTCATTAAAATAGTTCTATTATGTTGTTTATTCCATGAGATAATTTGAAACAAATTTACCCAGATCCAGATCGCTTACGTCATTTATTGGGTAACATTGCTGGAACCGAAAGTCTCATCTATAGTACATTTGAACTAGAGATGGACAAAACAGTTCATTTAAAAAAACCGTTCAGAGTATGATTGTTCTGCCGAATGCACTGAACCGTTTATTAGATTTTGTATGTTTCAGTGGAAACCTTACGAGAGCAAAAGATTATCACCCCCATTCTTGTTTACGGCTGTACGCGATACGTTCGAAAGTATGTGAAATTCGTATTACTGTTTACGTTCGAATCAATCGCACTTTCAAACATCGTACATGCATAAGAACAACGCCAATCCAGCTGTGAATCATCAGTTCTGGTTCAGACTTAAGTTATAATGAAAAATGTTTGACATCATTTGTTATTTAACTTGATTTTTCGCTGATTTTGTATCATAATGCTTGTTTACGTCTGTATCGACTATCCAACGAACACGTACTTTCGAATGAATGTGAACAAGCCATTCTTGTTTTAACTCGAATGTGTACGAATGCGATTCCTGTGCAAAAGAGGAATCGGCATTGCAGGTTGTTTTCAGAAAGATTCCAAGCATCAAAGAAGTGATGAATGCTACATGACAAATAAATATCCTACTCTAGATCAATATGATCAAAGTCGGTAAATAAAATTTTGAAATAAAACTTCGTGTAAAGTATAAAAAAAAGTATTGAAAATAACAGTCCGATCAGTGGTATCTGCGAAAAATTTGTTGAATTTTTCCAGTAATTTTGTCATGTTTTCGATAGTCTACATATTTATTACATTGTTAAAATCATACATTTAATATAAAATAAAACATATTTACCCATGGCGTATTTTCCATAAAGTACAGGGTTCGCCATGTAACTTTTTTCAAACGGTTCATCCGATTTCAAAATTTTTTTTTTCAAATTTAAGTACAATCCTTCCGGTTAATTGTGGAATATAATTTCATTCAAATGGCTACCTCAACTGGCCTTGCAGTACGCCATACGGTCGGTCCAGTTTTAGTGTGGAACACATTTTTGTTTTCTATATAGGGGTGCGAATTAGAAACTCAAAAAAACTACACTTAGAAATGTGGTCAGGTTTTGAACAATTACAGCTCAGTCAATTTTGTATCAATTATTATTTGAGTGGAAATATTTCTACATATTGATTTGAATGTTCGTAGCCATGTATTTTTAATTGTATATCATTGAAATGTTGATTAATAGCTAGCAGTGTCCTATTTTGTCTGCAAAAAACCTCCGGTATACCGGATTTCCCTGCCATAGTCGACGGTTTTGAAGGAGTAAGCGATATATCAAAGAGTCAATCGATGCAAAAGCGAAGCTGTTGGAAGTACACGAAGCTATAAATAGAAGCGAAATTATAGCTAACGTTTCAGTTCTACGCGTAGCATGCTAGAGGTAGGTTGTTGCTAGACAGCAAGACAAAAAGGGCCATGAAACGATTTGAAGCTTTGATTGGTATGCTCTGATCTTGAGTCATACAAGATCGGATGAAATTCCATGTTATGTTGTTTCGCCTGAGAAATTGACAAATTGACCCCGGTATATTTTGAGTGCATAAGATTAATTTATAATTTATATAAGATGAACTCGATTGATAATGAGAAAAAGTTTATCGCTTCAACCGAAATCGCAGAATGGTAGTAATGGTAGAGAAACGCTATAAAAATAACTGCTTGCACACGAAACTTGAGCACAAGTTTGGGGAAGAGAAGATTAAATATCGATATCCGAATCGCAAGCATGTACAAACATATAATTGCATACATTAGGGCTATTGATGTAATTTCGTCGGCTACAAAACAAATACAAATCACAACAAATAGAGTCTATATTCTGGGTTCGCGTGTTCGGTGTTGGTTCCTTATAAATATCAATCTAAGCAGACTCTCGTGCATTTGCGGATTCAAAAGTGTGACGATTAATTGAAAATGTCGATCATTAGAAATTTTGGTTGCCTTGTTCCACATCAAGGGCTCGAACAACCCCATGGCCTTGTAGTTTTGTCGTGAATACGACTTACTTTACTATGGGGGGCCATTTCAAAATTTAGCCTCTGAGAGAGTGATAAGTTTTTGAACGTGAATATCTATTGTTGTACCTAACGAATCAACATAATTTTTGCTACATGCCATCGGAAATATGATCACAATTTTATGATAAAATTTTCAATTTTGTGACATAATCTCAAATAATTCAAAATTAAATTTTTCTGAAATGTTTGGTATAAACGAGTATCAAAGAGGATAATTCATAAGGCGCGTTTGCCTTTCTCGTATTTTGAAAGCTCATAGCTCAGTGATCTGTGAAAGGATTTATATAATCTAACTACCAATAGAATAAAAAATTTTCAACTTAAACGTGTATAGCAACAGCATTGAAGTATTTCAATAGTACACTATTGAAAAACCTGTCTCATTTGTCCCATGTTAACACCAGCCAATCAGAACGCGTTCTGAGGAAGAGAACAAAATATCTGCTGCTGTACAACAAATCGTTAGAGAAAAATGTTCCGAACAGGGCTTAATATTGTAGTGAGCTCCTCAATTTGGCCCTTCTGAAAGGCAGGAATGATTCCCGTACAGCATCCTGATAGTTTCTTTCAATAAATTATGCAAATCCGAAATGAAATAATCGACATTAAAATTCTGTATGCGGCTATTTTTATATCCGCTAGGACCGCCCATTAGTGAAAAAGCTACAAACGAAATCACGTAAAAAGAAGCCTCTTAACAAAAATTGGGTCAGTTTGGATTTCATCGCCACTGCGAGCAGATGTATTGTGTGTCGTTTGCAAAGTTAGCTTCGCTTCCGACAAGAGCGATTATGTCACAGCTGCCAGTCATTTGCATTGGTGAAAAAACAACGAAAAGAGGACAACGGTGGAGAGCATCACACAAAATCAAACGTTCTAATGGCTCTAAAAGTTTTCTAAAGGTTTCTTTTTACGTGATTTCGTTTGTAGGTTTTTCACTGATGGGCGGTCCTAACGGCTATAAAAATAGCAGCATATAAAATTTTATTGTCGATTATTTTATTTCGGATTTGCATTCCATCGAAAGAAACTATCAGGATGCTGTACGGGATTCATTCCTGCCTTTCAGAAGGACCAAATTGTGGAACTCACTACGATATTAAGCACTGTTCGGAACATTTTTGTACAGCAGCAGATATTTTGTTCTCTTCCTCAGAACGCGTTGTTCCTGGTGTTGACAAAACGAGACAGGTTTTTAAATAGTGTACTAATGAAATACATTAATACAAGTCGAGATATTCACGATTAAGTTCTGCCCATTCTTCCATATGGCTAATTTTAAAAAGGCGCCCCATAGTAAAGTAAGTCGTATTCACGACAAAAAGTTAGATGATGGACCCTGTACTTGGAATCGCGCAAATATTCAATGCCTCGCCATGCTTTCTAAATGTTTCATTCAAAAAACAAATTTATCATTTGATTGTACATCACTTCTACATTCGAAAAGAAATTTGTTGGAAATCGGTGAAACTGTTATTTCAATGTATTCAAACGGTTCATTTGCAAGATCGAACGCAAGACAAGGCGAACGGCGCATAAAATAATCCAGCAGAAAACTCACTTCCCGATGTGCACGGCAGCTTTCACCACAGCGTGAACAAGCCGCACCGAGTGCAAACTAGTGTGCACCCCTATAAAGAAAATATTAAGGTAATGCAATGTCAAAATTGATTGACGCATTTCTAGTGGACACGCACTTGCTTGCTGCAATTAGTGAACAGTTTCTGTAACATGTTGTCACATCTTCGCGAGCTTCAATTTGTTACAAAAGTTTACACAGCCGTCGTAGTCAAAACTCATTATCACGTACCACCTAAAAGTTCAAAATACATTCGTACTTATAAAACATAGTTAAGCAGGGATTATAATGGTTAAGTTTTCCCCGACGTGTTTTTGCTTGCACGAAAAGTTTTCCGTACCCGTGTCATTCGCTGCATGCAAAACTTCAAAGCATGAAAACGCTTACATTTTGCTTGAGAAATGTTCGGTTCGTGCTTACCTAAGCGATAAGCTGCCGAGTTTTGGATGAAAGTAAGTAATTGCAACAGTAATTTCAACCATAAGTCTTTGTCGCTCCGGAAGGGTCACATACCTTGAGCCAACTAGTTGACGCTAGTCGTTAGTATCATCGATAAAGTTTGTCTGAGAGCCAACATAACAGTTTACTTTCCATCGGTGTAGGAATATTTCCTCTCGGTGGCAAATAATTTGAGTGTGTTCCAACTAACGTATTTAATCCTTTGTTGATCGCTATAAATTAGGAACAAAAAAGCGTTTCCAGCCAACAATGAAACGGTTATCAAACATGTGCAGAGATCTTATCGCACACGAGTGCAGCAAGGTAACAACTTTTCACTTCTTTTCGGCAACAATTCCAAGCATTACAATAACTTCCGCCCCGCCGTATCTGATTCGGTGTGCCCTGGCATGTGTTTCTTCCGTCGTTAGCAGAAAACTCTTTTCCAAGTGTTTATCTCCGGGCAATGGGGAAATAAATGAGCACTGATTTGCATACGTGACGGTTCTCGCTTGTAGGGAACATGCACCGATGCTCGGTGGCACTCAACAGGAGAGATAGGGTTTCCCTGTCTTACGTTGGAGTGCCAACCGGAAAAGGAGTCGAACAAAGAACAGAACTTTGCGAAATTTTCTTCCAATTTGAACCCCCATACATAAGAGCTATTGTAAATTTTGGGCTCGGGACGGGAAAGACGCTGCTTCCTCCAAACCATTCTCACCGGTGGCTACCTGGAATACAGAGAGATACACTGTCGAAGGAATATTTAGATTTCGATTACATGTCTACCAATTCGCCCCAAGGGTCTCCAGTTCCTGGGACTAGGACCGGTAAGTGCACGATAGCAAACGATATATGTATGCTTCGTCGGTTCTGTGTTCACTCAAACCGGCTCCATGTAGGAAACCATGGAAATCCTCGTTATAGGAATCAATTCAGCACACGAGCGACGGTTTGTGTGAAAATTCTATCGAAGAGTTGTAAATTTGCAATAAATTTTTATCGAGACATGTTATTCCAAGTTTTATGGTAGGCATCTTACTTTGCTTCTCGTGAAGTGATTTATATTCTTGCTTCTAGATTGTTGGAGAAGCTCGACACCGGTGAAATTTTGCGCTTTTTCCTGAGTAGAAGGGATTGTGCATAGTTGAAGGGATGCCCTTCAACTATGCACAATCATAAATTCATCTGATTGGGCGGATGAACGAATCACCTTTAGAAAGGTCACTGTCAAATACCAAGACTTTCGTAATAATTGATTACTTGTCCGAACATATACAATATACGGCAGTACTGTTTTCTGGCATTTGTGTCAAATTTCAAATCAGAAAAGTCAAAACTGCTTGAGATACGCATGTTTTTGTAAACCGTTAAAATTGAAGTTTTGGATTCTACGATCTCGGAAATTGTTCAACGAGAAGTGCGAACAAGTTTGGTTTTTACATGAAATAATCTTTGCGGAAATATTGTGAATGATGCAGAAAGCTTAAGGGGACCGAGCCCTATTAAAAACTACAAGGATCAGCCCCGTGGGGTTTTTCGAGCCATTGATGTGGAACAAGGCAACCAAAATTTCTAATGATCTTCAATCAAACAGTTCAATCAATCGTCACACTTTTGAACCCGCAATTGCACGAGAGTCTGCTTAGATTGATCTTGAGTAGGAACCAACACCGAACATTGTTTGTTTTATAGCCGACGAAATTACACCCATATCAAAAAAGTATGCAATTATATCTTTGACCATACTTGCGATACGATTTTGATATTTAAGCTTCTTTTCGCCAAGCTTGTGCTCAAGTTTTGTATGCAAGCAGTTATTTTTATAGCGTTAAGTTTTTCTACCATGCTGCGATTTTGGTTGAAGCGATGAACTTTTTCTCATTATCAATCGAGTTTACCTTATATAAATTAGAAATTAATCATAAGCACTCAAAATCTACCGTGGGGTAGTTGTCAATTTCTCAGGTGAAACGACATAACATGGAATTTCATACGAGCTTGCATGACACAGGATCAGAGCATACAAATTAAAACTTCAAATCGTTTTATGGCACTTTTTGTCTTGCTGTCTAGCAACAACCTACCTCTAGCATGCTACGCGTAGGACAGAAACGTTAACTCTAATTTTGCCTTTACACTAAGGTTTTTATGCGGTTTTTTATGTGACTTTTTTATGCGAATTATCAGAGTTATGCGGTTTTTTATGCGGTACGTAAACTCGCATAATAAAGACATCAGTGTATTTATAAATTCGCGTGCTTCCAACAGTTTCGCTTTTGCATCGATTGACCAATCAGAGCGGTGCTTTCACTTTGATATATCGCTTACTGCTTCAAAACCGTCGTCTATGGCAGGGAAATCCGATATGCCAGAGATTTTTAGCAGACAAATACGACACTGCTAGCTAGTAATCGAAATTTCAATCATTTACCATTGAAAATACGTGGCTTGATACATTCAAATCGAGTCTTAGAAATACAAATCAAATAATGAAATAATATTAATAATTGATACAAAATATACTGAGCTGTAAGTGTTTAGAACCTGACCATATTTATACGTGTATTTTTCTTTAAGTTTCTGATTTGCACCCCTATGTAGAAAATAAAGATGTGTTTCACATCCAATAAACTTGGAGTAGGTAATGCCAGAGACATAAATGCGAGATTGCCGTAGGACTGCATTCGAGATGTGTATATATACACTTCAAAAAAATTTGAATTTCACAGGTTACTTAATCCCTCATACGATGTAATTTATAAAGACCTAGTTTGTCAAGTGACGGAAAATTTATTTGTAATGACTTAATGTTAGATGAGCTTGAATTTTACTGATTTTGGTGGTGCGACTGTATGAATCTAAATGCACCAAGCAGATGCATGCTTCTGTGGCTCAGTCGATTAACAGACGTCCAATGATTCTCAGTTCAAGTCGTGGCGGTCGCTAGCTGTCAGTATTATTTTTTTTATTTCAATGAATTTCATGTCATGTAGTTTTAGACACAATATTAAATGTTCTTTAACGTAAATTTGCGTGAACTGCGACACTCTATTTATGTGCATCTAACAAGATGTAAAATCACAGGGTTTTTTAAGTGTGGGAATACGATCCGGTGCTGATTCGCGAAACTAAAAAATGTTCAAGCGACGAAAGGTGCGAATTTATCGCCCCAAAAGGGAAACGACGTCAATTTTGCACTGCCTGAAGTCAACAATAATTGTATTCTCCCGTAGCGTCGGTAGCTTCTGTTCGTTTGGTTCACTCATTTTTCTCAGATCGTTCTATTGTTCACTACACAATACTGTACTAGGTTTCTTCCGTCCCCAACGTAAGCGGTTTTGTTTGATCGACTCACTTGGATGAGATGTGAAAGTGAACTGACGCACAGTGGTTCGAATCAATAAAAACAAGGACATAAATCAGTAGCTGCCAAACCGTTTTTTTAATGCATATAGTTGCTTTTAAGAAATTATTTACAAGTATATACCGCGTAATTTGATTCTATCCCTAATTGTTCATGGCCTACTTTGACAAAAAATATAACCATCACTTTTTTTTCTGAAGAGATAGAAATTATGCAACTTTATGCAGCTGATTTTTAAAAAATTCATAGGAAAAGATATGCCCAATGCTATGAAAAAAATCTAAGTGGAACTCGATGGAATTTTTTTTTAGGCCATTCCAAAGTTAGTTTTAGTTATTGAATTATAACAACCCCCTTAAAACTAGTTTTCTAATCATAACTTGTTTCAAGTCATTTTTTTACATATATTGTTTGGAATTATTGTACAAAACATAAAATCCCATAATTTTCAAGAAGGTAATGCACAGGTTTATTCTTTTTTGAAAAAGTTATCATCATTTTACCTATTTTTACCAAGGAAATCTTGTACCGAAGCGAAATATGCAACTTAATGCAGCAAACTTTTACAATACTTATAGGAAATTGTATTCCTAATCCAATTTATTTTCCAATACAATCATGACTACTATTCGTGTGACTCATTTTCACTATGGCCATGCTGAAACCATGAATGATTAAGAAACGGAGGGCGTCACGCGTCTGCTATTTCTGTAACTCACTTTTGCAGTGAGCGTAGAGATGGGCAATTCGTTCCTGAGCTATTCCAGTGAATCGAATCTTTAAAGTGAGCTGATAGCTCACAGCTCTTTTCAATGAACCGCAGCTCACCAGTTCACCGCAATGGTAAGCAGGGATGTCAGGTTCACAGATTAATCTATGTTTTACAGATTTTCACAGATTCCTGAAAATGGTCACAGATTTACAAAGATTCTGAAATCGATCACAGATTTTTGAAATTGATCACAGTTTAGCACCAAAAATTACAGGGGAAAAGTGCACAGATTTTGCACAGACAGGTTTTTGGCTTGATCACAGATTTTTTAAAAAATGACCTGGCATCTTTGCTGGTAAGGTGGAAACAAGCTACGAGCTGAACGGATTTTCGGCTCTTGAAGAGCGAGTTATAAATGAGAACAAATGTGTGCGTGAGCTTTTGTTCGTTCCTCCAAATGTGTATTTATCCTTTTTTAACAGATTGAATGAGCCATTGTCAATTGGAAATCTTACCTCTCACTCAGTAGGCTAAGGTACATTCAGGGATGCAACTTTTGCATATATTTTCAAATATGACGTAACATAATAATAATTCGCAAACAAGTTAGTTCGCATAGCATTGTTCTTTGTGCATCAATGATTTTGATCATGCATATGAAGGAAAAACGGCCGAAAAAAAAACGGCGCTCAAAACAAACCTTCAGTTCAATTAAAATGAGCTGATGAACTGATACATTGAATCGATTCCCTTTAGTGAGCTGATCGGTTCGGAGCTGCTCACCGGTATGAGCTGCTTCGCACATCTCTAAGTGAGCATCGCACGATCAATATATCATCTTAAAAAACGTGTTGCTTCGCGATAACTCAATTTATTTACACGTTTAAGAATAAAATCTCTTCGTAAAAGTTTGTACATTTGCAATACTTTTTCATATTTTGTTTGGAAAACATTTTTCCATTTTTTAATATGTGTTGAACTTTTGATAATTTTTCGGATTTTCAATACTTAAAACTCACTTTGAAAAGCCCTAAAAAATTGCATCGAGCTCCACTTAGATTTTTTATAATATTGTTAATTGTCAAAAAGTAAACAAAATAAAAATCACAACAATTTGCTTAAGTTGCGCGTGCAAGCATGAGCATGTTTACGCGCACTTTGTAGTATTTACTTAGGTAATAGAGGTAGATTCTACATAGATAAATCCAAAAAAACTGTTTTTAAAATGAAGTGAATATATCTCAAAAAATATTTTTTTCACATTATTAATATCTTCAGTAAAAATACTTCAAATTTTTTTTTCTTCAAAATGAGATGGAAAAAAAAATTTTTTTGTGAAAAAAAAAAAGGATTTTTATTTGAAATTGGTGCTACCTCCTTAACAAAAATTAAGGTGCCACTTTCAAAAGAAGCGTAATATAATATTGTAAAACTTCTTCGAAAACACGTTAACTCTTAAAAATCAGTGAAAGCCAGTACACACTTTTGACCGTCTTTTTTCAGTTTTGTACAACTGTGTGACGTGCCGATGTTGTATTATCATTCTATATGGCGATTTGAAAGCTCTAACACTCATCGTCCTGTAACTGTGGAACCGGATATCGGATTCGGATGAAAATTCACAGTAGCATTTAAGACAATGCGAGCTGTAATTTAAATTAAGACTCGTGAAAATCGGTTCAAGCGTTACTGAGAAATCGAAGTAAGTTCTGTTTTTGGAGTTTTTTTTCACTTCTTTCGGTGCTTCCGGAACAAGAAAAGGGGGGACCAGTGCCGAATGAAGTTTATATGCCCACAAACTAGCCAGTTTTGCAAACTAGAACAGTTAACAGACAGTTTTATGGGATTTTAATCTGGTTTTGACCATCGTTCGTGAAAAAAACTCATGAAATTGGTCATTTCAAACTTCTCACACTGATGAAATGTTCCATAAATTTTTAAGATATCGTAAGACCTTTCATTTTAATCTTAGTTTGTGAAAATCGGTTAAGCCGTTTCGGAGAAAATCGAGTGCAAATTTTTTCTTTTATTTTCACACCCTGTAAGCCAGAAGTTGGATCCAAATAAAATTTAATAGCACGCTATGAGACCATACACGGAACCACTCGCGATCCCATTTCAACCAGAATATTAGTTGATTTTCTGAATTCGATTGGTTGAAATTTAGTACAACTAATCGATTGTTGTTTTAACTAAACTGTCATTTCTGTTTTTCGATTAGCAGAAACGATGGTTGAAGCAACTAATTTAACTGTTTGAAAAAAAATGCTGTCAATGAGTGAGGACACATACCTTTCAATTTCAACAAATATTTTAGTTGAAATAACCGGTGTTGTTATTAAAACAAAATTCTGTTAGTTGAAAAATAAATCGGTTTTATTTGTTTTAGACATGCAAATAGTTGAATCAACTCGAACAATGTTATTGATTTGCGAAAATAATCAAAATATACTTACTGATACACGTCATGATCTATTTGAAATAAGTTCGGTATGTTGAGATTCATGAAATAAATATCGTTGTTAAAATATAAACAGTATTTTATATTGACATGTAATATCATAAGGCCTGGGAAAACCACCGATCACTGCTGATTTTTCTTAAGTAAGGAATAAATTATCATTACGAAATCAGAACTGATCTGATCTCTAAGTGATTTTGATTTTTGTATGATCATGATTATGTTAAGTCGAGATCATGAAAGATCTAAATTCTAAAAAAATACTTCTGATTCGATCGGAAATGATTGATGTAGAAAAACGTTTTTAATCAGCAAAAGTGCCTTGGAGGGGCGAGCAAATTAGCGAAATTATTAAATTTACCTAAAATGAGTATTGAAAGATGTTGTCTTCAAACGGTTGAACTAAAGTTATGCACTGATAATTTTAGTCAATTTATATGAAATTGGGTGCATCAACCGCTGGGAATTGGAATTTTGCGACGGCAATTCAAACGCGCCATTCAATCGCAGCGCGTTCTGTGTGTTTGAAACCCTTTGCTCCTGTTACTTTTATAAATTAAATTTATGTCAAAAAGTTATTGCTAATGCATGAACATCATCATCGGTATTAAACAGCTGGAAGTAAAACAGTCTGCTGGAAGTAAATAATGATCGAATTTGAAGCATAAAATTTTTGTGCATACCTGAACGATTACGAGATGATCATTCATTAACATTTTCTAATTTGTCACCAAATCTTTTTCATCTCAAACGAGGTTAACTTTATCACAACACCGCTGTTAGATAAACACTTGTTATGGAATCATAAATTTCTCAAATCAAATGAACACAATTTCACCAAACGCTTTAACCATCGATGTTGTTTTCATTGACATTTTGAAGCGACGCGAACAGATTTCAACTAAAAAAGTTGTTGATTTCGCAATGCGATTATTGTTTTGCTTTCAACTGTCTCCGGCATTTGACAGCATTCAAAACAACATATTTTTCACCTACTTGAATATATGCAAATCAAAAACCATATTGGTTGAATCAAAAAGAAATATCGCAATTTTATGATCGAAGGGTTCTCCGTGTAAGAATTTTCATTTAAATTTAAGTTTGCGAAAATCGGTGAAGCTATCTCCGATCAAAGTGAGTACATATTATATCCTTTTTTTTGTGCTTATCACCCTGTATCTCCGAAACTGGAAGTCAGACCGGTATGAAATTCAATAGCAGGCTATGGGACCATGAGACCTTTCATTCGAATTTTATCAATTTAGCCATCTCCGAGAAATGTGAGTGCACATTTTTGTTACAAATCTTCACACATACACGCACATGGACACACACAGACATTTCCTCAGCTCGTTGAACTGAGTCGAATGGTATATGACATTCGGCCCTCCGGGTTTCGATTAAAAAGTCGGTTTTGACAGTGATTGCATAGCTTTTTTCTATGAAAAAGACAAAAATGCTATATGGTCAGCTGTATCTTACCTCCAAAAAAATCATCGCGTTTTTTATCTCTTTTTTCCCTTCTGTGCGTTGGTTGAGCTCTGCTGCCTTTTTCTAACATCTAGTGAGCAAGCCTGCCTACACCACCTGAACTCTCTAATCACGTTTTCGCTGGTGAAAACTTAAACTGACCCAGTGTAGTTTCATCAAATAAACACTTTGCACGAAACTGTGTTGGGTTCGCACTTAGCAACGATGGTGTGAGCAAACTCAATATCAGAATAAGGATCGAAACTGACTCGATTTTCAGTCTATTGATGTTGAAACTAGATTTGAAACTGGCTTCAAACAAACGGTTTGAAAACATCAAGCGAAAACGACATAATAGTGCGCGTACGGCACTTTGATGAAGGTTCTAGTTGGACAACATTGCCGCTAAGGGCAATGTGAATGTGTGTGTGTATGTGTGCTACAGAACGATTGTGATCATTTGTTCGAATTGACAGTGCCAGTCGGTGCGTTTTCATTTGGAATGGCTCAATCATCAACAACTGTTCCATAAATATTACATGTTACGAGCAGTCGTTTTTGAAAACACCATTCCATCGGCCCGACACGACTCGGCAGTCACGCAGTCCATCCTGCATCAGAAAAAGGCCCACAGGAGGGAATTCGGTTCCGGCCAGTGTTGAGCCAACGAAAGCCGTGAAATGTTACATATCAAACAATCCTAACTGGAAGACGTAGAAAAATCGGCCCATTCTTGAAGGTATGCGTATCTTTTTCCGGTGTTTCGAGTGACACCCCCGGGGTCGAATGTTAATAAAATAAAATGTATATTTTCTCGACCGATGCGCGGCTCGGATGTTTGCTGCTGAGCTGGGATCCTTCGGGCGACCATTCGTTAGTACACAACCGACATTACGAAACTTCGGAACAGAGCATTCCAAACCTAACCTGCGCCATTCGCCTCACGTAGCAACAGTTTCATTTTATTTCATTGTTCTATTTCTTCCCGGAAGAAAAAAAAACGAAATACGCACACGGCAGGGCGGATTCCAGGCACCTCATCCTCTGCACCGTAGATGAAACATTCTACGTGAATAAATTGCGCAATTCTCCGATGTTTTCCTTTTCCTTCCATTCAAAGCAACACTCAATTTTGCAGCATTAAAATTTCTTGGAGTAAATTTTGTTTATAGCACTGGCAATCGTTAGATGGAGTCATGTGGAAAACGGCGATTGTTTCTTCGTACCAGTTACATACCGCGCCCATCCCCCCCTCACAAATGATCAGCCCAACAGGAAACGTACCCATCGAAGCAGGCTGTTCACAGAGTCGAAACGGAAATAATAGCTCAATTTAGCTAAGACCGCAAATGGGGCTGATAAAACCTACCGCAAACCATCTTCCGAACCAGAAAAGCATCATCGGGAACGGTTTGGCAACAGTGAAATCTGCATGCTGGCAAGGAATCAGCATATGAATTGGAGTTTTTATCGTTGTATAACGAGTACGGGAATATGTTTTGTTTGGTTCCGGTAGATATTCATATGCCATTGAAGACATTGAACGCTATTGAGTCGGACTAAAATAGCATTTCAAGGATTGTGAGCAAATTTCTTGCCTCAATAAAATGATGGAAAACTCTTCGATCAATGTAATGTGAAATTCAATTGAATTACATTTCGAATTGGTTCGAGAAAGCCATTAAAATTCAAATCAAAATTTGTAAGATTTGTAAGACTTGTAAGACTTGTAAGACTTGTAAGACTTGTAAGACTTGTAAGACTTGTAAGACTTGTAAGACTTGTAAGACTTGTAAGACTTGTAAGACTTGTAAGACTTGTAAGACTTGTAAGACTTGTAAGACTTGTAAGACTTGTAAGACTTCTAAAACTTGTAAGACTTGTAAGACTTGTAAGACTTGTAAGACTTGTAAGACTTGTAAGACTTGTAAGACTTGTAAGACTTGTAAGACTTGTAAGACTTGTAAGACTTGTAAGACTTGTAAGACTTGTAAAATCTGTAAGACTTGTATAACTTTTGACTTTTGACTCTTTGACTCTTTGACTCTTTGACTCTTTGACTCTTTGACTCTTTGACTCTTTGACTCTTTGACTCTTTGACTCTTTGACTCTTTGACTCTTTGACTCTTTGACTCTTTGACTCTTTGACTCTTTGACTCTTTGACTCTTTGACTCTTTGACTCTTTGACTCTTTGACTCTTTGACTCTTTGACTCTTTGACTCTTTGACTCTTTGACTCTTTGACTCTTTGACTCTTTGACTCTTTGACTCTTTGACTCTTTGACTCTTTGACTCTTCGACTCTTTGACTCTTTGACTCTTTGACTCTTTGACTCTTTGACTCTTTGACTCTTTGACTCTTTGACTCTTTGACTCTTTGACTCTTTGACTCTTTGACTCTTTGACTCTTTGACTCTTTGACTCTTTGACTCTTTGACTCTTCGACTCTTTGACTCTTTGACTCTTTGACTCTTTGACTCTTTGACTCTTTGACTCTTTGACTCTTTGACTCTTTGACTCTTCGACTCTTTGACTCTTTGACTCTTTGACTCTTTGACTCTTTGACTCTTTGACTCTTTGACTCTTTGACTCTTTGACTCTTTGACTCTTTGACTCTTTGACTCTTTGACTCTTTGACTCTTTGACTCTTTGACTCTTTGACTCTTTGACTCTTTGACTCTTTGACTCTTTGACTCTTTGACTCTTTGACTCTTTGACTCTTTGACTCTTTGACTCTTTGACTCTTTGACTCTTTGACTCTTTGACTCTTTGACTCTTTGACTCTTTGACTCTTTGACTCTTTGACTCTTTGACTCTTTGACTCTTTGACTCTTTGACTCTTTGACTCTTTGACTCTTTGACTCTTTGACTCTTTGACTCTTTGACTCTTTGACTCTTTGACTCTTTGACTCTTTGACTCTTTGACTCTTTGACTCTTTGACTCTTTGACTCTTTGACTCTTTGACTCTTTGACTCTTTGACTCTTTGACTCTTTGACTCTTTGACTCTTTGACTCTTTGACTCTTTGACTCTTTGACTCTTTGACTCTTTGACTCTTTGACTCTTTGACTCTTTGACTCTTTGACTCTTTGACTCTTTGACTCTTTGACTCTTTGACTCTTTGACTCTTTGACTCTTTGACTCTTTGACTCTTTGACTCTTTGACTCTTTGACTCTTTGACTCTTTGACTCTTTGACTCTTTGACTCTTTGACTCTTTGACTCTTTGACTCTTTGACTCTTTGACTCTTTGACTCTTTGACTCTTTGACTCTTTGACTCTTTGACTCTTTGACTCTTTGACTCTTTGACTCTTTGACTCTTTGACTCTTTGACTCTTTGACTCTTTGACTCTTTGACTCTTTGACTCTTTGACTCTTTGACTCTTTGACTCTTTGACTCTTTGACTCTTTGACTCTTTGACTCTTTGACTCTTTGACTCTTTGACTCTTTGACTCTTTGACTCTTTGACTCTTTGACTCTTTGACTCTTTGACTCTTTGACTCTTTGACTCTTTGACTCTTTGACTCTTTGACTCTTTGACTCTTTGACTCTTTGACTCTTTGACTCTTTGACTCTTTGACTCTTTGACTCTTTGACTCTTTGACTCTTTGACTCTTTGACTCTTTGACTCTTTGACTCTTTGACTCTTTGACTCTTTGACTCTTTGACTCTTTGACTCTTTGACTCTTTGACTCTTTGACTCTTTGACTCTTTGACTCTTTGACTCTTTGACTCTTTGACTCTTTGACTCTTTGACTCTTTGACTCTTTGACTCTTTGACTCTTTGACTCTTTGACTCTTTGACTCTTTGACTCTTTGACTCTTTGACTCTTTGACTCTTTGACTCTTTGACTCTTTGACTCTTTGACTCTTTGACTCTTTGACTCTTTGACTCTTTGACTCTTTGACTCTTTGACTCTTTGACTCTTTGACTCTTTGACTCTTTGACTCTTTGACTCTTTGACTCTTTGACTCTTTGACTCTTTGACTCTTTGACTCTTTGACTCTTTGACTCTTTGACTCTTTGACTCTTTGACTCTTTGACTCTTTGACTCTTTGACTCTTTGACTCTTTGACTCTTTGACTCTTTGACTCTTTGACTCTTTGACTCTTTGACTCTTTGACTCTTTGACTCTTTGACTCTTTGACTCTTTGACTCTTTGACTCTTTGACTCTTTGACTCTTTGACTCTTTGACTCTTTGACTCTTTGACTCTTTGACTCTTTGACTCTTTGACTCTTTGACTCTTTGACTCTTTGACTCTTTGACTCTTTGACTCTTTGACTCTTTGACTCTTTGACTCTTTGACTCTTTGACTCTTTGACTCTTTGACTCTTTGACTCTTTGACTCTTTGACTCTTTGACTCTTTGACTCTTTGACTCTTTGACTCTTTGACTCTTTGACTCTTTGACTCTTTGACTCTTTGACTCTTTGACTCTTTGACTCTTTGACTCTTTGACTCTTTGACTCTTTGACTCTTTGACTCTTTGACTCTTTGACTCTTTGACTCTTTGACTCTTTGACTCTTTGACTCTTTGACTCTTTGACTCTTTGACTCTTTGACTCTTTGACTCTTTGACTCTTTGACTCTTTGACTCTTTGACTCTTTGACTCTTTGACTCTTTGACTCTTTGACTCTTTGACTCTTTGACTCTTTGACTCTTTGACTCTTTGACTCTTTGACTCTTTGACTCTTTGACTCTTTGACTCTTTGACTCTTTGACTCTTTGACTCTTTGACTCTTTGACTCTTTGACTCTTTGACTCTTTGACTCTTTGACTCTTTGACTCTTTGACTCTTTGACTCTTTGACTCTTTGACTCTTTGACTCTTTGACTCTTTGACTCTTTGACTCTTTGACTCTTTGACTCTTTGACTCTTTGACTCTTTGACTCTTTGACTCTTTGACTCTTTGACTCTTTGACTCTTTGACTCTTTGACTCTTTGACTCTTTGACTCTTTGACTCTTTGACTCTTTGACTCTTTGACTCTTTGACTCTTTGACTCTTTGACTCTTTGACTCTTTGACTCTTTGACTCTTTGACTCTTTGACTCTTTGACTCTTTGACTCTTTGACTCTTTGACTCTTTGACTCTTTGACTCTTTGACTCTTTGACTCTTTGACTCTTTGACTCTTTGACTCTTTGACTCTTTGACTCTTTGACTCTTTGACTCTTTGACTCTTTGACTCTTTGACTCTTTGACTCTTTGACTCTTTGACTCTTTGACTCTTTGACTCTTTGACTCTTTGACTCTTTGACTCTTTGACTCTTTGACTCTTTGACTCTTTGACTCTTTGACTCTTTGACTCTTTGACTCTTTGACTCTTTGACTCTTTGACTCTTTGACTCTTTGACTCTTTGACTCTTTGACTCTTTGACTCTTTGACTCTTTGACTCTTTGACTCTTTGACTCTTTGACTCTTTGACTCTTTGACTCTTTGACTCTTTGACTCTTTGACTCTTTGACTCTTTGACTCTTTGACTTTTGACTTTTGACTTTTGACTTTTGACTTTTGACTTTTGACGTTTGACTTTTGACTTTTGACTTTTGACTTTTGACTTTTGACTTTTGACTTTTGACTTTTGACTTTTGACTTTTGACTTTTGACTTTTGATTTTTAACTTTTAACTTTTGACTTTTGACTTTTGTTCTTGATTACCTGAATAAAATTTTAGATGCTTTGCATAGATTTATCTTAACATTGATATGATATCCAACTAACGTGTTAATGGGAATAAGGCAGTCAATTTTTCATTCATACCAATTTCATCTGTTGCTACGGCTGGATTGGTTTTCAGGAGGGTGTGCTGAAGTTTATCCCCAAAACAAACTCGAGTTTCAATTTCCGCCTCCACCAGTCATCTATTGATAGCGTAAAATCAATATTTCACTACGGTTTTTCATCCCATTCAATGGTTCTCAGGTTGAAGGTTCTCTATTTCCTGCTTTACTGTCTGGCAACTCTCGATCCTGGGTTGGTAGAGCAACCCTCCGTTCCCAGCTGGGAAAGCAATTATTTTTGACTATTATCGGTTTTCTTTTCTGGCTTCGAAACAACGACCAGGTTCATCTCTGCTGGGGATGTTGGATGCCGAGGTTTAATTTTCACAATCTGGATTCGTTGGAAAATGTCCATTGTCGATTGTATTCCAACCTACTCCCACACAAATACAAAAGACACCAGAAGGTAGAGCAGTTTTTCATACAATAGGGAAAGTAGAACTGAACTTATTTGATACAATTGCAAAATAATTGCTAGGTGAAACCAGTGTAGTACTGCTGCCAACGAATTGCTCCGAAAAGGATTCAACTTTAATCCGCTGGACTATTCCGAACTTACAGACCATCTGAGTCGACTTTATGACTGATTTTATATATCTTGTTCGGTTGAAATTGTTCCGTACTTCGTTGGGTAAGAATAAAATACTCCTACTCTTCGGGGTTGTTGCAGCCGAGAAACTTTTGTAATTCTTCGTTGCTGCTTGCTGTCCTAGTCTATTTGCAGCATCGTAGGAATTGATGCTATAAGCTGCGGTTCCAGCATAGTTTTACTCGTTCCCTGAATCGTAGCTGGAACTGATGCTGAGTCAGCAACCACTGAGTTAGGAAGTCTTTGTGCCATTTGGTCCTACTTCATGTGGGTTGTCTTTCCTCCAGGAATGGCTCCTATGTTGACCGAGTCCAATAGATAAGCTAAGCAATAAATATCCAATCGATAGGATAAGTGTATAACTTTCTCGAATGTAGCTCGAGTTGCAGGAATAGTGGTTGGTGATCTAGGCATTGATGAAGGAGGTTAACTCGAAGAGTGTTTCAACTTAAAGCAAGAAAATTTAAAAATCTTATCGTGCATTGGTGTTAGTTCCAGTCAAATCGGAAGTCTGAAATGTACAGAATATTTCCCGTAAAAAATTGGCGTTGCTTGAAGGCAGATCTTCCAGTAAATGAGCTTTTATCTCCGAAACACTCAACTCGGCGAAGAGCAATATTTTCATTTTAAATTAATTCAAAACAAAAGACAGAGTAAACACTCCCGTCAATCCTGTCGCTTCAGCTTCCGAATCGCGTCAGCCGTTCAAATCCGGAGTCTTGAGTGCTCACTTCAAGCGGAAGCAGAATTTGCAATTTCATCCCATTTCAATTGCGAGGACAGAGACCGGAAAGTGCTGCTTTAGTGAGAATTGCAATAAAAAGCCACTTATTTCCGGGCCCGATCCTTCCGTGACAGGCCGAGCTATTCAACAGCGACGTGCAAAATGCTCGCTTTGCCGCTTCCTTCACAAGCTCTGCGGCCCGGTGTTTTGTTTTTCGCCGACCCCCGCACCGTTCAGCATCGGCCTCCAATCCGTGCACCGGGATGATGAAAAAGGAAAAAAAAACAACAACTTAGGACGGGTTTCAAGCGTTTAAATGCATTTGTCATTTGGCTGAAGTGAATGAAAACCGAAGGTGGCTCGTTGGAAGCGGTGCCTCTCACTCTAAGCCGTCAATTTGTTAATGAGCTGTTGCGCTTTCATCCCACGGAATGAATGAGAAATGGAAAGAATACCTCACCAGGAATGAAAATCTGCTTACGGTTTGGTATTCTGGGAAAATTTATGCGTGTGGGAGGTAACTCAGTCAACTCTACTACTCTGTTTCATTTGAAATTTGAAAAATTTCTAGTAAAAATTTCTCAACGTGAGAATACATTTAGGCTTGTGTTAAGGCGCTGAAGCAGTGTTGAATTCAGATTTTTTCTGTCCATCACTGCTAACGAAAACCAGATCGAGAGAAGAAACAGTTGGCTGAAACAGCAAAAAAAAACAAATTTATGTAAAAATATCACTCAAAGGAAGCTCTCATTCAGTTAAAACCATTCAAGCGAAGAGGTTTGATTATACTGCTCGTGAGTTAACGGCTCCAGGTAGTTAAAACTGCTGGTGCCAATAGCCAAGGCAATATTCGGGGCGTTTCCCGACTATTGCCTTGGCTATTAGCTAGCAACGAAGGTCATCCCGTTCACCTTTACCTTTACCTTTACTTTCTGACATATCAGAGACTCGGATGACTCGTATCGCTAAGATACCTAAGTTCGACTCCTCTGGTAGAAGGTAAAAGTTTAGATACGAGAAGCCTTCTGCTTACTTGAATGACCCTTGTCACGTCTCACTTTTCCGCACTTTATTCTTCACATCCTTGCTCTTCCTTGAGTACTATGGCTCTATGATTTCATATTCTCTCTCCTCTTATAAACTCTAGTTAGTTTGATATCGTTAAAAAAAACCGAAAAAGGTAAAAATTACTGACTGACCAGAAGTCATAAATAAAAAAGTAAAAACGAAAAAAAATAGTTAGATGAAAAAAAAAAATTTGGAAAAAGTGTGTTTAGCTAATGTTATCTGGAATGCGTGGACCGATCTACAAATAATTTTTTTTTGTTCGAAAGGTTACGTTTATGCGGAGGTTTTAGGCTATATTACATAAGGAAAATCCTTCGGGAGTGGAGAAAATCTAGAAAATGATTTTCTATGGACTTGAAAATTTTCCACTCAATGCATGCTAGATCTTCGATGATTGTTTGGGGCGTATCGAGTTGTGTAATGCTTGCCCGCTGGAGAGCAAAATATGAATACTATATTATTAATAACATCGTTTGGCGCCAAATGTGCTGATTTGTATTCAAATTTTATTGAGTCTACTTGGTTCACATGTTTCTTTATTTGAACAATTAAGGTCTGAGGACAGATGGCCACGTGTTGAGTTTTAAATCGACCACGTGGCTCGCTCAATTCCCTTTGCGCATCGTATTTCTCTTGTACTCTCTCGTATATGAGCAAACTGTACCGGGTTGCCAGCATAATTTTATTATTTTGAAGAGAAGTTTTATCACATTAATCTATCGTATGGGTTGGACATTACATGATTCCAATGAACAATGAAAAAATATTCAACTTTCACAAAGATTGAATGTCTGTGTGTTTGGCAGCCTTTTCGACCCAATTTTATTTCTCTCTCCTTTTTCAGAATGCTATCAGGAAACCAAAGCGAAAAAAATGGTGGATGCATTGAAACTGACTTTGTTTCGCAGAAAAATACAAGGCTTTATTTTTATCGCGATAACATATATGTATTTTTTTTCTCTGGGTCGGTGGATGCACTCAATTATTCCGAAAATATCGACAAAGGCATGGTTCAGGGGACTGGATGTGAGTAGGGATTTCATTCGTGTGATGTCCAGACTCATGTCCAATCACTACACGTTAGATGCACATCTCCTTCGAATTGGGCTCTCCGAGATTAATCATTGTGCTTGCGGAGAAGGTTATCGGGATATTGACCATGTCGTTTGGACATGCGTGGAGTATCGTGATGTCAGATCTCAACTAATAAATTCTTTGCGTACCCAAGGTAAACTATCCAATATCCCAGTTCGAGACATTCTTGCTTGTCGTGAACTTTCATACATGAAACTTATTTATCACTTCATAAAGAAAATTGGAGTTTCAATTTAATAAAGGCCCCTTTCTGATCCCAGCTGCGTCCATGAGCTCAACCAATAGCTAAATTAGAATAAAAATTATGTAATGATACAAACAAACTCGAAACAGTTTATGAAATTATCAACAAAATGTCTGAAAATAACAGCTTATTTTATAATTTATAGAAGTTAATCGTTTGGTTCAAATAATATTTCCGAGTAGATTTCATAATTAATGACGAGTTACCTAAGATGATATTTAAGCTATAAGAGAATATGTTTTAATAAATTCAAAACGTTGTGACTATGTTAGAATTAAATTAGGATAAGAATATTATGTAAAAGTGATGCTACGGCGAAGAAAAACTTATGTAAACTGCCTTAAGAAATAAACGTATTTATGGAAAAAAAAAAACATATATGTTTTTATGTACTAATCGCATCTAAACTAAATTATCTAGACTTTTTCACGGTAGATTTATGATACAAGCCTTCAAAGCCGAGATATTCGATGAACAAGTAGAGGTATGCATTTCCGAGCGTTCCAATTTTCAGCAGTTCTTCAGTCAGAAAAAAATACAACACGACCGCTAAACTCAATGAATCATTCTGAAAATTTCACAGAATATTCTCAACTAAATTTCGAAGACATTGTTAGGTGGGTTTTTCTATATTCTGCACCGTTTCCAAGAAAATTAAATTTGAAAAATTTGAAAAACCTACCATTTTACGGTACTGTCCTCAGCCCTTAAGTTTGAACGCCGAATGAACAGCATACAAGGTCGTCGATACAAGATTCCATTTTTCGATATTTAATTTGTGTTCAATGCCGTCAATTCTAATTAAGAACGAAATAAGAAAAGAAAGTGATTAACGAGAGCACGTTATTTTATGATTCGTTGTTTTCTTAAAATTCCAGAAATGTGAAACTCTATGTTCAAAGATATTTTTTAGCGGTACGAAGTTCGCCTGGACAGCTGTGGGTACAAAAATAAAGGGAACAAGTGCAAAACGCACATGAACAAGTGTGAAAGGTACAGGAACAGGTACAGAGAATGCAAAAAAATCAGTATGTACAGGAACAAATACAGACATGAGAGAAACAAACACTGAAAATACTGGAACAAGTGCAGAAAGGACAGGAACATGTAGAGAAAGCACAGGAACAAATTCAAAGTACTGAAACAGGTACAGAAAGTACAGAATTCAAAATTAAAATGTTAACGGCAAATGTTATCGAGGGAACAATTCCAACCAGTGCAGTAAAACTTCATTCAATTCAATTGAAACTGAATTTGGAACACATTGACGATCTCTCTAATGCAGTAAACTTCACTCTCTGACACACACAATGTTTGCTGACGGCCCGAACGGGTAGCATTCAGTTCATCACTCGTTTCTCTTCAATAGAGGCTCAGTTTAACCACCGTCAGTTGATCTCTTGAAGTAACTAAATATCTCTTTCAACAGTGTGAGAGCGGCCTTCAAATGAGGTTCATGTAAACATTCGAATTGGTTCAAGATAATAGATGAAAGACAAACCAGATAGCTGAAATATCAATCACAGAGTAGACATAAATTAATTGTTTCCTCCTTTAGTTTTTATTTTTAATACTTTACTCCATTTATAATTCTATTCGTTCGAACTTGCTTACTACCAAGAGCGAAGGCAATGAAGGAGCTACACTACTTGGCACTCGAAACTGAGCAAGCAAAACTTCAAATGACTAGGTACGATTATTCAACTGACGATGAATTTCTGCAGCTTCACTTAAAAATGGTAGCAAAAGTCAAATGAATTAGTAGGGATATGCTGACAGTCAGCGGCCATAAATTTTATTTTCATCTTATATTATTCGATTGAAAATGAAATTTTACCGCACTGATTCCAATGATACCACCTGATATGTCATTTAAATTTAAACCGTCAATAAAGCACAAGGGTAATGGTAAGAAGTTTGTGTCATGAACTTTGAGTTTTTACATGGAAAATTGTATGTTGTCTGTTCGCGTGTTGGAAAACCATCGGTTTGACATATTGTTTACGGAAAATGAAGAAACAAAAAATGTTTTTTTTTTGCAGAGCAGCAATTCTCAACCAGTGGTCCGTGATATAAAAAGGCTCTGTCTTTTTCACAATAATCATTAAAATTTATTGAAAGAAGTGTTGATTTATTTACATCTAATCTAATATTATTGCGCTACAAAGTGTGTAGGGGCCGCTAGTTATTATATAGAATAGAATGTAATATAATTCAATTCAATATATAATAAATAACAGAATTATATACTATGAAAAACATTGCACTTTAGGAGGGGCTTTAACAATTCTCTAGGTCCTGTAGAATTACGTCAAACTTGGACAGTTCTTTTATACCTCAAACATTCCACTGTAAAATTGTTTTTTTGTAGGCTGAATAAAGACGAAGTTTGTTTTAAAAAGACGAATCCCGAAGCTTAACCAATCAATACTAGGAAGGCGGAAAGCAAAACAGCAAAAAAAGCGGGTCCGTACTAATCTTGATTGGAAGATATATTACAATTACCGAAGAGGCAAACAGTTCCGAAAGAAGACATAACCCCGAGAATTACCCTGTCGTATCAATTCCTAACCCAAATCCAGTATCCCATAACGATTTGCCTTTTCACAAGTTTCCTCGGAAAATGCTTGAACCACTCGCACCATAATCGAGCCCCATTCCGTGTTTCCATCAGCCTGGAAAAATCCGAATTCTTACTCCGACCAGCGGCGTCTTACTGACTTCCAGCAAGAAGAGGAAAAAAAAGGATTGATTTGAATTTAATCGAAGCAAAGAAAATATACAAAGCATCTGCGGGACCGGGGCGGCCGACAGCAGTCGGCACAGTCATCCTGCCGATCTCGGAAAGGTGATTTTGTACGCTTCATCGAACGCCAGACTATCGAGCGATGGGCCGAACCCGCAGTTCCAGGCGATTGATATGGGGCCTGGAGTTTTTTTCCTTTCATCTTCATCTGGACAAGCACGCTGGAGTTTGCTGGAGAATCACTTGGAAAACAGGGTGGCTTTTGCATTAACTGACATTGGCGGAGAATGGATTTTACTTATTTTTTTACTTTTATCGCAGCAGGTTGTTCTGTTTTAGGAGACTTTAAACGACGTTGTGACGTCTAGCAGATATGCTTACTGATGTTGTTATGAGCGCCTCAACTCGACAGCACTGCGAAAAATACATCTAAAGTGTCTTTACCCGGCCCATGATAATAAGAACTAAGAAAGCATTTTGCAAAAGGGTACCTACATCCAAAGCACAATGCCCAAACAGCTCGAATATATTTTCATGTTCGATTCCAATTTTCGATGAGATACTGTTTCACACAGATTTTCGCGTTCATTGTTAAATTTCTCAATGTTATAAAATTTACCTGCGGTTGCATTGCTTGAAACACTTCGTACTACTTTTTGCATGTGTCATTTTTCCTTTAATCATGTCGAATGAAAAAAAAAATAAAAATTCTTATGAAACGTGACAAACAATGATTGAATTTCCAGTAGAAATGCAATAACGAAATAAAAAAAAACAGAGAGTAACATACATAACTAAGCCATGCATGACTATGAATCTGCGCTGATACCAAAATAATATTATTTGAGTTCGGTCTACTGTACGGCAAAATCTGTTTACGGAACGTGCTTGAACGAAAATGCTGTGCATGTGCATACCTTCATCAAACAGAAAGTTTATAAACTCATGTCCTGACAAGCTTCCGTCACGGAACGGAGATTTCCAACCATAGGTGGGATGCCGCCAGCTTTCCTGTCCTTCAACCGTCCGATCAACCGGACCGACTGCCATTCACATTCATAGCGAAGTTAGTTCTGACCGAGCGGTGCACTGAAATTAATAGTAGCTGGACAGGTTTTTTGTTTTGTGTCCAACAGAATGAATAATATTTTGTTCCATCATTTGATAACCGCTGTCACTTCTGGCACTACCAACGACCAGTTGTCAATTTCTTTGCAATTAATCATGAATATGTACCATGTCACGTTTTTTCTGGAATATAAGGGTTTAATTTTTAGTTACAAATAACAGAGAATTGTAAGCAAAACTACCACAAGAAACACAACCAGCCGACGTTTGATGGCGCGGATTCATTTCGTTTACCTAACTAAACTATTGGTTTTCGCTAGTTATGACACAAATTTAGCTCTTTTGTAAGATCTCGCGCTCTTAAACTGAAAAAAATTTGTCCCCAGCGAGACCATCGATTAATCTAGCCATTCATTGAGCGCGGAACAGATAGAACACGGTTTTCCGGAGGAAACAGCGCCACCAGGAAGAGCAAAATCGCGAAGCGATGGAACAGCTGTACCGCGCAAATGACACACAGAAGGTCTATGAGAAGGTGAACCGCTCACGTTGAGGCTACACGCCACAGGTCGAAATGTGCAGAGATACCAGTTGTAACCTTCTCATGAACGAACGTGAGGTGATCGACAGGTGGAAGCAGTACTATGACGAGCATCTGAATGGCGAAGCACAAGATACAGAGAATGACCTGATCACCTGATCTGTCTGAGATAAGTGGGCAAGCTGAGTAGCAATAAAGCCACGGACAATGATGATGGATGGTTTCTACGATTCGGGAGGAGAAGATTCTACAGCAGGAATGGATTGATGATGTGGTATGTCCCGTCTACAAAAAGAGTGGTAAGCTAGATAGTTGCCTACAAGGTACTCTCCCAAATCCTTTGCCGTTATCTATCACCAATGGCTAAGGAATTCGTAGGGCCGTACCAAGCTGGATTTACTGGAGCCCGCGACACTACGAATCACATATTCGCGATAAGACAAGTACTCCAGAAGTGTCGTGAATACAACGTACCCACGCATCACCTATTTATTGACTTCAAGGCGGCATACGGCACAATCGATCGAAAACATATATGGCAGATCATGCACAAATACGGCTTCCCGGATAAACTGACGCGATTGGGGGTTGACGAGCTCGTGTACTTGGGCTCACTGGTGACCGCCGATAATGATACCAGCAGAGAAATTCAGAGACGTATTTTGGCAGGGAATCGTGCGTACTCTGGACTCAGAGAAACCCTTCGATCGAGAAAAGTACGCCACCGCACGAAATTGACCATCTACAAAACGCTCATTAGACCGGTTGTTCTCTATGGCCACGAGACCTGGACTATGTTGGCAGAGGACCAACGCGCCCTCAGTGTTTTCGAAAGAAAGGTACTGAGGACCCTCTATGGCGGAGTGCAGATGGAAGATGGAACGTGGAGACGGCGTATGAATCACGAATTGCAACAGCACAAGAAGAAGAGGAGCGCAGAGAGCAAGGTGGATCGATCAAGTGGAGGGAGATCTCAGAAGCATCCGTGCCTTGAGTGGCTGGCGACGAGCAGCCTTGGACCGAGTTATGTGGAGACGTATGCTTGATACAGCAAAAGACACCCCAGGACTATAACTGTTAGGTAAGGTAAGGCAAGTCGTATAGAAAGGCTATGTAATCGCTGTGAAAACCGACTTTACAACCAAAACCCGGAGGGTCGAATGGCATATATCATTCGACTCAGTTCGTCGAGATCTCAAAATATCTGTCTGTGTGTGTATGTATGTATGTATGTATGTATATATGTGTGTATGTGACAAATAATGTTACTCAATTTTGTCAGAGATGGCTGAACCGATTTCCACAAACTTAGTTTCAGATGAAAAGTCTTACCGTCTCATACAATTTTCCTGAATTTCATTTGGATCCGACTTCTGGCTCCGGAATTACAAGCAAATACGTGCAATTTTGTTGAAAAATGCGCACTCAATTTTCTCGGAAATATATTAACCGATTTTCACAAAGTAAGAGGAAAATGAAAGGTCTCAATTTTTTTCAAAAAGTTTCCGAAAAGTTGATCGTGATCCGACTTCCGGTTCCGGTATTACAGCGCGATTAGTGAAAATTTTCTATTTCATGAGTATTTTTGCACAAGCGATAGCGAAACGAAGTGTATATTTTTATAAAACTTACTGCTAAATTCATCTAGTTGGCAGGTCTTGTTAGTTAGTGAATAAATAAAGCTTCACAATAAGGAAAAAATCTTGTTAACTTGACATAACTGTTTACAAAGTGAAAAGATTATGGTGGTTCATACCCAAAGAACGTTTCTTATTTTATTCAAGATTGAAAAAAAAATTCTTAACAGAATTACACCACTAGGTGGATAAAAAAAGGTTTTTAGATTATCATCACTTTTCTCATACAAATAGGCAACGCAAATGTCAAGCGCTTGGTTGGAAAAATGATGCTGACTATGTGACATAAACACTGAAGCATGCTTTTGTGAACTAGTGGAAATAATCTGAAACAAAGGAGGGTCGAATGGCATATATCATTCGACTCAGTTCGTCGAGATCTCAAAATATCTGTCTGTGTGTGTATGTATGTATGTATGTATGTATATATGTGTGTATGTGACAAATAATGTTACTCAATTTTGTCAGAGATGGCTGAACCGATTTCCACAAACTTAGTTTCAGATGAAAAGTCTTACCGTCTCATACAATTTTCCTGAATTTCATTTGGATCCGACTTCTGGCTCCGGAATTACAAGCAAATACGTGCAATTTTGTTGAAAAATGCGCACTCAATTTTCTCGGAAATATATTAACCGATTTTCACAAAGTAAGAGGAAAATGAAAGGTCTCAATTTTTTTCAAAAAGTTTCCGAAAAGTTGATCGTGATCCGACTTCCGGTTCCGGTATTACAGCGCGATTAGTGAAAATTTTCTATTTCATGAGTATTTTTGCACAAGCGATAGCGAAACGAAGTGTATATTTTTATAAAACTTACTGCTAAATTCATCTAGTTGGCAGGTCTTGTTAGTTAGTGAATAAATAAAGCTTCACAATAAGGAAAAAATCTTGTTAACTTGACATAACTGTTTACAAAGTGAAAAGATTATTGTGGTTCATACCCAAAGAACGTTTCTTATTTTATTCAAGATTGAAAAAAAAATTCTTAACAGAATTACACCACTAGGTGGATAAAAAAAGGTTTTTAGATTATCATCACTTTTCTCATACAAATAGGCAACGCAAATGTCAAGCGCTTGGTTGGAAAAATGATGCTGACTATGTGACATAAACACTGAAGCATGCTTTTGTGAACTAGTGGAAATAATCTGAAACAATTGACGTCAAAAATGAGCCCAAATTAGTGTCCGAAATTATTTAATAAAGAGATAAAAATATTTTTAAGAGACTCTTATGAAGAAAGAGAAAGGCATTATCACATCACTAGGTGGATTAAGAAGGGTTTCTTTTTCCATAAATACGTTAACTTCATAAGCAATATACATAAGTTTTTCTTCGCCGTGGCATCCATAATACATAGTACTTTAAACCTAATACATTTCGAATGTCATATTAGTATGTTGGTATTCATTAGTTAATCTAAACACTGTTTTTATCAAGCGAGTTGCTATTATAAATTACATTAAATAAAACACATTTATTTTGTACATGATCTTATAACTATTCCAGGTTTGTTTGTATCAGTTCATCTCTTTTATTGAATATCATATAGTTGGCTATTGGTTGAGCTCATGGAAGAGAAAACAGTCTAACATAAAATAAAATTTAAATTGGAACTCCAATGGACTTAATGAAATTTCAAGAAGTTTCATGTAAGGAAGGTCACGACAAGCAAGAATGTCGCGAGCTGGGACATTAGATAGTCTACCTTGGGTACGCAAGGAATTTATTAGTTGAGATCTGACATCACGATACTCCACGCATGTCCAAACGACATGATCAATATCCCAATAACCTTCGCCACAAGCACAATGATTAGTCTCGGAAAGTCCAATTCGAAGGAGATGTGCATCTAACGTGTAGTGATTGGACATGAGTCTGGACATCACACGAATGAAATCCCTACTCACATCCAGTTCCCTGAACCATGCCATTGCACAGTGGTTTGAATCGACAAAAACGTGAACATAATTCTCTAGCTGCTAAACCGTTGATCCAATATACATAGTTTTTTTGGGGAATTCATTCACAAAAATATACCTCGTGATTTCATCACAATAAAAAATGTGCAAAGCCTACTACGATAAAAGTTCATTTCAACAACTTTTTTCCCTTAAGAGATAGAAAAATGATGTCTTCTACGAAGTTTTAGAACTTCTAACAAGAAGAAACTTTGCCAAAGAAACTATAGGTCTAACACATATAGTTTCGGATATATGAAGCATTTTCATTTGAACCACTCAAAATCAATTTTTTGTACATAACTTTTTTCGCAATTATTTTTAGTGTCTATGTTCGAGACAATTACTAAAACCGTAAAATTACACATTTTTGTCGAAGACTGTGCACGGTTTAGACGTTTCCTTAAAAAGGTATTCAACTTTTAAACTTTTATATACACTAACTTTAACTACTGATAGGAAGCAGGGTCGCAGACAAAAAGGCACAAACATATACTTTTTGAAAAGCTTAAATCAAGTAATATGAAGATACGAAGTAAGTAGCGTGGCCTTTTCAAATTGTGTAAATAAGACAACGAAATATAGAGTGATTTTTTGACAATTTTCTTAGCAAAACCATTTACTAAAACGACTATTTTTGGTTTATTAAAAAGAGCTTTGTAGGAAATGTTCAAAAATTGGAATTGGTCGTTAGTGTAGCTTTGGTACAATGGTGTAATGATTGTCAGTGTTGGCGATTGCCGAAAATTTGGCAGAAGCTGCTATATTGCTATCTAAATTGTATACAATATTTCCAATCCGGTAGAAGATGGTACAAGAACTCGAATCTCTCAATGCATGAACCGCGAGAGAATTTTTCTACATTCCTTCGCTCCACTTCATACTCTGAGTATTTCACGGCCCTTAAAAATATTACAGTCTGATAATGATCGTTGCTGTGTGGAATTTTCCAAGAGAGAATCGCAAGTTGACAATTATCGCAGAAAATCGAGTCGATGATTCAACTTGATGATTCTCATACTAGGTTGCAATATTTCATAACCCTTGTGTGGAGCATTTACATACATTTTCATAGACACAACTTTTACAAAGATTATATGCACATAGTTAGAATAAGCGGCAATAGTAAAATGATTCTATCGCAATTATCAACTGCCTGTATAGAATCGGATCGCGAAACGAGAATAAGCGACCGTTTGTTGCTTCAGAGAAGATCCCCACAGCAGCGAGCTAACCTTTGATTCTCAGAAATGTCATCGAAAGAAATTCGCTCTCGCACTGGTGTCGATTCTATGTTAAATGAGCCATGCCGGGTTTTTGTTGTTGCGATGATTTCCAACTCTCTTTGATGGCACTGATTCAATCGTTGAAGAGTTGCCAGTGAACGTTCTTTGATACGATAAAAGCCATCCTTGATGATTGCATATAATTTAATATCTTACACCTTCACCAGTACACCCAAAAACATAGCTTAAATTTAGGTCTAGCCTGCTTGAAAGGCTGAATCCTTTTTGTAAAATCATGTCATTCTACGAAATACGTTCTTATAAATGGAGCCATACACTGAAAAAAATAATGAAATTCACACGATTTCTAAATAAATAGCACTATGAAATGGACAACAGTTGAATACAAAATTCGATTCAAAACCATCCTCGATGTAAAACTTAATTGGAATACATTAATTTCAATGAATATGACCGTTTATTTATATTGACGATTGGTTTTACTTTTAAAGTATATTTAAAAATGAAGCACAGTGGAGTAACTTTATATTAAATTTCCTGCTCCAAATATGCACTGTTGGCGTTGGTGAGAACAACACCGCATATTATTTTTAAGAACACAAAGGAGTTGGTTGATAATACAAATGTTGGAGTATTTGGTCGATGATAATATTACAAAAAAATGAGTGAGTGCTTCAACGTTACATACAGGCGTACACGGTAAAGAACCAATTCAAATTATGTAAATTATGGGTCTTGACATTTTCCAAAAGAGAAATGCCTGAACTCGAGTATAAAAACGTGCACAGACTAAGAATAAAGAATAATAATTAACAAAAAAAAGTTTGGTTTTAGGGAATTTGTAACTAATCTGTTGCCTTTCTGCAATTCTATTACATTTGCTACTGAAGTCGGTTATATCTCGCAATTTTTTTGTGATAACGGTCAATAAGACACCTATCAACATTCACTTTGAAGAAGAATTCCGAAAGACTCGGTACTCGCTGAGAGTAAGTCATAATAATAAGCTATAGTGAAAAGTCTTCTCTTTCGTCTGGTGTTAAAACTAATGCTCTATTTTTTTATACCTCGACTGCAAGTTTTTGCCTAAAGATAATTTATCGGTCGATATCACAAATAACGCGTGATATGAAGATAAACAATTTTATTAATGTACGTTTTTCCTAAGAAAATGGTCAAAAAAGCACTCTATAATTTGCTGTCTCATTCACACAATTTGAAATGGCCACGCTACGCACTTCGTAACTTTATATTACTTGATTTAAACTTTCCGAAAAGTATATGTATGTGCCTTTTTGTCTGCGACCCTGCTTCCTATTAGTAACTTTAAGTTAGTGTATATAAAAGTTTAAATGTTAAATAACTTCTTAAGGAAAAGGCCCAACCGTGCACAGTCTTTAACAAAAGTGTGTAATTTTACGTTTTTAGTCATTGTCTCGAACATAGTAGACACTGAAAATAATTGCGAAAAAAGTTATGCACAAAAAATTGATTTTAAGTGGTTTCAAACGAAAATGCTTCATATATCAGAAACTGTATGCGTTAGACCTTTAGCTTCTCCGGAAAAGTTTTTTCTCGTTAGAAGCTGTAAAACTTTGTAGAAGACATCTTTTCTCAATCTCTTAAGGGAAAAAAGTTGTGGAAATGAACTTTTATCGTAGTAGGCTTTGCACATTTTTTATTGTGATCAAATCACGAGGTATATTTTTGTGAATGAATTTCCCAAAAGAACTTTAACGGTTAGCAGCTAGAGAATTATGTTCACGTTTTTGTCGATTCAAACCACTGTTCATTGTCGACTCAGACTATCTGTGAAGAGAAAATAAAGATTTGGAGATAATGTGACGATTACACTCAAACTGTAATGAACTGCTGCAAACTTTGCTATATAAACAGATGCAGGTTCTTGAAGCCTCAATGAAGCCGAAATATTATTGTTGAATATACCAAACCCAGTAGCCTCTTCAATTCGTGATCCGTCCGTGTAAAATATTTTCTCAGAGTCAATATGCCTGAACTTGGGATTTCCATCGAGCGTAGGTGTTCCGGGATTCCTCGCACTTCACGCTGCATGGATTGTCGAAAAATAGAGTTGAGTCAGGGACATTTCGGAGGGTGTCATGGATAGGAATATATCTTGAAGGGTTGATTTCCTGTTACATATGGTAAAAATATACTGTCATAAATCTTGTTTGAAATTGAAGCTCGACTATTTTTTCGAAGTTACTAATAACCAGGGGATTCAGTACCTCACATCTTATTAGCAGTCGCGATGAAAGCTTCCAAAAATGATCTTTCAATGGAAAAACTCCCGTAGAACTTCAAGACTCATTGTATGTGTCGAATGAATGCAGCCTAAAGCAATTCGCAAAAAACGATACTGAATTCGCTCCGGTTTGATAATATGAGAGTTTGCAGCGGAACGAAAGTAATCGAATCCATATTCCATCACTGAAAGTGTCGATGTCTGATACAATTTTATTAGATCTTCCGGATGAGCACCCCACCAAGATCCTGTTATTGTTCGAAGAAAACTTACTCTTTGTTGGCATTTTGTTATCGGATACCTAATGTGCCCACTTGCATTTCGAATCAAACCACACCCCGAGGTATTTGAAAGTCAAAACCTGTTGAATCATTCTTCCCATCATATGAAGCTGCAGCTGCGCGGGATCATGCTTTCTTGAAAATGCGACCAGCTCTGTTTTCTTCGCAGAGAATTCGATACCCAGATAAACAGCCCAAACGGGCAAGTTATCTAAGGTATCTTGCAATGGTTTTTGCAGATCAATAGCTTTGAGTCCAGTAACTGAAACCACGCCATCATCTGCCAATTGTCTTAGTGTACATGGGGTTACTAGACAGCTGTCAATGTCATTCACGTAAAAATATAGACGAGTGGACTGAGGCATGAGCCTTGCGGGGTACTCATGTAGCCATTCGAACAGTTTCACTGTCAAATTTAAAACTGGAATACGCTGCCGTACTATTTTTTCTATATTTGAAACACAGATAAAACGCTGCTGAGGCTGCCAGTTTATTTTGTTATAGATTCTAGGTTTAAATTTTAAAACTGATATAAATTATGCATCTAGAACTAAAACACTCCTGAACATGCCCTTACTCGACTATAAGAAGCAATGCCGCCGAAAAATAGTTCGAAAATGGTTCAATACTGCTGATATAGCGACACGAAAACTCGAAGCGTTCGATCCTAATTTCATAATAATTTTAACTCTTGAAGTTAATCTATCGAACAGAGACAGCAGATCTCACTCTAACTAATGGTTTTCGACTTTTCGTATCAGAGATGACTACTGCATCTGAGATGAATTGATGTTGAAGTGTTACGCAACGATAGCTGGTTAGAACTGATAACCAACCATGTTTGACTGATAGAATCTAAGAATTCTGCATATATTTCACATTGACATTTTATGCGGTTTTAATGGGACATTTCATATAATTGTTGTGGGCATAATTCCTGTTTGTTGTGGGGCTTTTTATACAGTCTCTGGGGCATTTTGACGACGGTGCATAAAAAATTTCCGAAAATGATGCTTTTAAAAAACGTGTTTTAAGGGTCTTATTTTCATTGTATCTAAAAATGGCATAATTTATTTACATTATTTACATTAGTGTGACAAATTATCATATTTTTTACAGAAAAAAGATCAAGATGAATAGAGATTTAGGGATTTTTGCTTAAGGGGGACATATTATAACATTTACCCCTATGAGTTCTACGCGCATGATGATAAAGCGATGTTTTGGAGTCTTGTTAAACACGATATTCAATACTGTTTTATGGAACTATATCTTAGCACCTAAAAGCAGGCAATGCAATCACTAAGAAAACCAACTTTTTAATCGAGGCCCAGAGGGCCGAATGTCATATACCATTCGACTCAGCTCGACGAACTGAGCTAATGTCTGTGTGTGTGTATGTGTGTATGTATGTAACAAAAATATGCACTCACCGATTTTCACAAACTAAGATTCAAATGAAAGGTCTTATACTTTCCTAAAAATTTCTTGAACATTTTATCCAGATCCGACTCCCGATTCCAGAATTAAAGTGTGATAAGTGGAAAATTATTAATTTCATTAGTATTTTTTTCACGAACGATAGTCATAAACAGGTACAAATCCCGTAAAACTGTCTGATAAATTCTTCTAGTTTGCAGAGCTTGTTAGTTTGTGGGCATAAAAGTTTAATTCGGCCCTACTGGTCCCCCCTTTTCCGGAAGCACCGAAAGTGGTGCAGAAAATCTGAAAAATAGAACTCACTTCGATTTCTCTGCGATTCTTGAACCGATTTTCACATAACTTGATCTCCAGCCTAAGTTTTTACTCAAGAATGGTTTGCTTCGAATTACAATCAACTGTTTTGAAGAATTCAAATAACTTATTTCTCCATTTCGATAGCCATATTGCCATAAAACCAGCATCTGTTAACACAAATTAGTTCAGTACTGTTATAGAAAAGAATGGAGATGAATTTGATGATAGATTTGTGCGATTAAAAGTCAACAAAACTACTGGAACGTTCAAAGTGAATCCTGCCACGTGGAGTTAATTAGTTTTGTATAAAAAAACTTTTTATATTCCAGTACTACTTTTTGTTGTTGGGAAAATATTTTGTGTTTTTTATGCTCTTTCATCACAAAAGATTCCCGACCCTTGCCCTACAATGATATTTCACACGTGCGATGTCGTACACAACGTGAGCTCGCAATGAAAAAATCCTACACAGTGTTTTGAACTTGATTGGATGCCGATGTTTGTTAATTACAATTAATGAAGAACTAATGGCGTTTTCGTTTTTAATTTGCACTACACCGGTGCTGTGCTACACTGAGGCATGAATAAACGAACAAAAATGACGAAAACATAAACAGTAACCATTGACTACAATAAACGATTCCATTGCACAGAGCTACACCAAACTTTTGATGAGTGCTACACCAGTGGTATCGGGGCAGAAAAAGTGTAGCACTGGTGTAGTGCAATTGGTAAAAACGAACGGTTTCTAAGATGAAATATTCCACTTTTTCATTTTGTAACAACTTATTTAATCTTAACTTAATGAGCTTGCTATGACCCGGCCCTGTCAAGGATTTCCTTCGCCAGCTGTGCCTCCTTTGATGCTTTCACTACATGTTAGAACGTTACAAATTGTATGGCACTTTTGAAGCACGCTCCGAGCTCTCACTGCTGCATATACAAGCCGAAACTCCACTCAACTCACAAAGTATATTCATATGAATGCGAGAGAAAATTAACAGAAAACGCATATTTTCAACCACAAACCGGAAAACAAACTTGATTTCTATGCACACCAGCCGTCCCGGGGACCCGGAACGAGTTCTGAATAACGCTTCGGAAAGCAACAGGATTGGCAAAACTTTGCCTCGGTGCTTTGAAGTGAATTTGCTTGTTTGTTTGCCCCTTTGCAAGCCTGGCCGGAGGTGGTCTTCCGCTACATGAATAGTTTCTCTCTTATAATTTACAACCTAACCGAACATAAACTGTTGTTTCGAAAGACTCTCGGAGGCGCTTTTAAAAACACATCCAAATACTGGAGCAGTTCCAGTTGGCATGATTCTAGTTGCTCTGTTGTATTTATTAAATTGGATATGAATGTTTGAGTAACGTTGTAAAGTTCTAAGCAAATTATTTTTTGTGAAAAAAAAATTTTATTGAGCCTCCATATATACCTTTAAGCAGGACTCTATGTTCAAATTGTAGTGAAAAGAATAACGAAAAATTTACGGAGCTTATCGTTTTGCTAAAACCAAATTACAAATATAAATTTTTATGTAAATTGTGAATTAAACGATTTTTCCTTGGAAATGCTAAGTGTTATATAAGCTCAATAAGAGCTGTTATGTATTAATAAGTCGAAAACGAAATCCAATCAAAATAAAATTGGTTTTGTGAGCCTCACACAGAAATGGTTGATTAAACCAAACCCGTAAATAAATGACAATTAATTTATGGTAAGTTAAAGCTAACTAATCCTGCACAAATGTCACCAAACTCAGTTTCAAATTCTGACAGAAATAGATTCACTATCACAAATCCGAATCCGGTTTCCGAACGCTGACCACCGAAGCACGGCTTATCGAACCTTTGGTACCTTGATTGACCAACTATTCCCAGTCACGGCGAAAACTCAACTTAATCAACCTAGTGCCATTCAATCAGCATTTAGCATTGAACCGTCCGCCGTCGGATGATTCCGGGCAAAGTTGCTCTGCCACTTGCTTTAAATGCAAAATCAAACTCTCGAGGGTGCTTCTAACTACTCCGCGTTCACTTGGCCATGCGGTGAAAAGCGCAAACCAACTCATAAACTTTTACGACTTCCGAGCGAGCAAACGAGTGAGTCTTGCCGGCGTCATCCCACCGATAGGAACACAAACCTTGACAAGGCACCGGAGCGAACAAGCATCGGGAAGCCACACACGGTCGACCGACAACACGGTGGGTGGTGCGCGGATATGGGTCTGTGGGTTTTTACAACCGAGTGCACTTGTGAATGTCAACATGTGTGTGTGTGTATGCGTCCTCGGCAAAAAAATGGACCATCCTCTTGAGTATCAACTTCGTGTGACGCCGGTTTGTTGTCAGTCGTTAGCACTTTTTCGGTTGCATCCCGATCGTCGTGAAAAGTGTTTCAACTTATTGTTGATTCGTGTGTCTTTGGTCGAGTCGTTTCAGTGCATAAATTCTAAATTCCATCACCAAGATTATTGTTATGCTGCTCGGGCGTTTTGATGGAAAGGCGTTAGATACTTCCTGATCATGTGATTGATTTACATAAAAATCAGAATCGCTCAAACAACTGGACACTGAAATGGTTCCTTTCTTGGCACTAAACGGAGCCGGGTGTCAATTTAAAACTAGTCGCGTTACATTTTCTATCCTAACATTGAACACTTATAACTCTGTCATTTGTTGATGGATTTATATAGTTTAACTGCCAATCTAGTCAGAAGCATTAAACTTTAACATGTATGGCAACGTCGTTTTAGCATTTAAACCAGAGCACAGTGGGGGAAAAACGATCAAAAACGCGACTTTGCTCAATAATTTTATAAAAACATAAACAAATATTTTCAAAGTTGGTATTTCTTATGCAAATTTTTCTGTAGAATCGATTTATGATTTAGAAGATCCGCAAAATTCACTATCATGCCCGTTTTGCTCCAATTCCTCTTTTTTCTGACTTTACTTTGAAAACTAACTGTGAAACTCAGACAAAAATTCAATTCAACCAATCGGAAGGTATTCCTGACGTGCTCATTAGTTAGATAAATGGATTGTTTTTAATAAGATTGACCGCAAACAACTGTATTTTGTTTTACCCCCAGTCATCTTCTTCCATGAATTTACTGAAAAAAATTCTACTGATCGGTGTTTGGACCAATTTCATATAAAAACTGGCCCCAAACAGAAAAAAATGATATACGCTGCTTGAAAGGGTTTCTATTGGAGATGATTTTTCCAGAATTTTAACCCTTGAACTGCCCTCTTTAGCAAAAAAAATTGAAAAACCTTTCTGATTTTTTTCAAAATTTTTCACAATGTATTTCATGTGAAAAAAAATGTTCAAAATTTTCGAATTTTTGCCTTTCACATATAGAAAGGTTATGCAATCACTTGAAAAACCGACTAGTCAAAATTGGCCAATTGTCATATACTATTCGACTCAGTTCATCGAGCTGAGCAATATCTGTGTGTGTGTGTGTGTGTGTGTGTGTGTGTGTGTGTGTGTGTGTGTGTGTGTGTGTGTGTGTGTGTGTGTGTGTGTGTGTGTGTGTGTGTGTGTGTGTGTGTGTGTGTGTGTGTGTGTGTGTGTGTGTGTGTGTGTGTGTGTGTGTGTGTGTGTGTGTGTGTGTGTGTGTGTGTGTGTGTGTGTATGTACGTGTGTGTATGTGTCAAATGTCTTCTAAACCATATGAGACAGATGATTTATGTCTTCGACAAAGGTATAGTATTTGAGTTTATCAACAATATTGTGGAAGACTTCAAAATTGTATTTCTTAAAATAAAAAAGTTAGTTTCTTGTGTGTCTTTACAGTGAGTTTTGGAACAGCAAACTCATATTACCACCACTAGCAGCAGTGGTGCTAGATATATTAAGAAATGAGCCATCGTTCGGATCTTGTGTCGGTTTTTCTTTAATAACATTTTTTACAGATGTCGGATTATGTTACAGTCTTCTAAGGTTTTCTTCCTCATTAAATTTCCTACAAAAATTACATGCCCGCTGATTTTTTGAGTATATAGGGTGACCTCCAGATGATTTTTTTGTTAAAAGTTAGTTTTCCCATACTAAATCCCATACAAACTTTGAACCGCGGCACAGTGATGCCAAGGTGGCAGAAATCCAAAAAATAAATTTATTTTTTTCCTGCACTGTATTAATTTTTTTGAATTCTCAAATAAGTGAAGAATTACAGTTTAAAGTATAAAAATTTTTGAACAAGAAATAATCTCTCCATATCCTCTCAAAGATAGGATATTGTAAACTTTCTTTTCATCCTTCCATACAAAATATATGGCGCAATGACGATGTTTTGCGATTAGAGTTCTATATAGGTAGGAAAGGGCTGCCACTGTTCAATAGTATTTGATTTTATAGCATTTTTTCTCAACTTTTCAGAAAACACTATGCGATCCTGCACATTTCTGCACCCCTTAAAGGTTATTTTCAATAGTTTGCGGGGTCGACAATAAAAAATCACAGAAACAAGGGCCAGACTTTTGTCGGTGTCAGTAAAATTTAAATAAACGGTTTTATGATAAATAAAATCAGAATATCCATAATATACATAACATAAAACACCTATATAAATGTCGTTATATAAATCTATTTATAATATATCAGGCATTGGAATAAGCTTTTAAAGTTTCATGATTTTTAGTGAGAGTATCGTTGCAAAGTATAGTCCATCGTTATATATCACCACTAAGACTCGGATACCACGTTTGAAAAATTCTTTTTCCTCAGATTCGACAAATGAATCGATCCAATTTTTGGTGGTGTCGTAGCTGAAGTTATGCGCCATGGATGGGAGCAAATGACAACCGTATGGAACAATGCCAGGTAAAATATGGCGGCTTGGGCAGAACTTTTCATTGCAGCGATTATGAAAATAAGCTTTTACAACTTTCGAAGCATGGAGTCTTGCATTGTCATGAAGCAAAAATACTATGCCATGAAGATCTTCATATTGCGTCCGCTTTTCATGCAATGCTTTGTCCAAATGCATTTGAGTAGCTCATAATAAATAGCGCCCAGTTGATCCCACCACATGCACTTTTTCTGTTCTCCGGAACTTTCTTGTAGTCCATATAAAAATTCCCAAATTCGAACCACGAAAACCACTTTATGCATGTTTGCTCAGAGTAATTTTTTTCGTCGTTTTTCATTTTACATAGTTTAATAAGATACTTTTACATAATAAAAATCCACTATTATTAGAAAAGCGATAGTGTTCAACCAAATTCTGGAGAAAATTGATGTTTTCAAGATATAAGGAAAAGTTTTTTTTCCCTGTGTATACATTTTCCACACAGGTTTAATCATTATTTGAAACATTAGTTAAAGCTCCTAATTAATCACGAAATAAATAAAAATACACAAGTTAATTTATTTAAAAAAGTCGTCATTTTCCGGTCCATAGCGAATGGTGCATCAGGTCACTTTTAGGTGGATCGAATATTTTTATACATTATCAAGATGGAAATATATTCAGAGACTTCAAATTATTAATAAAAAATCATCCAGCTGACGTTTCTCGACGTATTTATGGTTTTTGCCAACTTTTGTATGGAGAGGCATCACTGTGCGCGGGCGCGAAAATATAGTTTCTCCTATCGAGCTAAAATTTTGCATAGTTTATATGGGACCCAAAAGGAACACGGAAAGTTTGGTGGAGCGAGAAAAAAATTTTCCCATACAACCTTGTCCCACCTTAATGTACAAACATATAATTGCATACATTTGGGCTATTGATGTAATTTCGTCGGCTGCAAAACAAATACGTATCACGACAAATAGATTCTATATTCTTGGTTCGCGTGTTCGGTGTTGGTTCCTAATAAAGATCAATCTAAGCAGACTCTCGTGCATTTGCGGATTCAAAAGTGTGACACATAAACGGCTCGAACAACCCCAGGGGCTGATCCTTGTAGTTTTTTGGTTCTCATGACATTATTTTAATGACCGTTGTTTCAAGCGGAAATCTCAGATTTTAATCACTCATTATCCTGTAGTGTCGAAACTGCAAATCGGATCGAATTTGAATCTAAACGTTTAATAATCGATTGAACATTCCATGATATGTCAAAGTATTTTCCACTTTAGAGTTTAGGGTAATTTAAGTTACATCCAGAGCCGGTATTTTGGAACCACTAGAACCCGGAAAGATTTGTATGGCCTTCAATTAATATGACGAATAAATAGTTTTGAGTCCAACTGTCATCTTCTATATTGGTTTGAATTTTAAAAACTTTTCACGGACCTGAATGACAAAGTTTAAAAGGTCCTTAAACAAATAAAAAAAAAAAAAAAAAAACTTTTCACCCTGTAATTCCACAATCGGAAGTCAGAATTTGATAAAATTCATTAATTTTGTATGGGACCATAAATTCTTTAATTTGAATTTTTGTTTTTGAAACTCGATTTGACCTTTTTTGAGCAAACGATGAAGCTTTGAGAAACGATTCGATACTGGAACCGGAATTCGAAAATCGGTGTAGCCGAAGTCAGATAACCTCATCAGCTGTATAGTTTACATTTGTTTCAAAATGTTTGAAAATCAGTGTAGATCTTTGAGAAACCGTAGTGCGAATTAAATCCGGAGCGAAAATTGAATAACACTAAAACTGAAATAAGTTTATTTAATTATCGACTATCCAAATCTGCAAACCCGATAAACCTGATTAATTTATGTAAAATAGACATTTTTATACTAATCATCCTGTATCTCCGAAACCGGAAGTTGGATCTGACTGAAAAACAAGATGTTTTATAGAATCTTAAAACTTTTCATTTGAATCTTAGATGATTCTTAGACTTCATTTGATTCTTAGATCGGTTCAGGCATCTACGATAAAAATGATTTACACAATTTTAATTTCGTTTCACATGTCATCCTGTAGCTCCGGGACCAGAGGTCGGATCCAAACGTAATTCAGAAACCTTGTTTAGGAGGATACGACTTTTCATATGAATCTGAGTTTGTAGACAACGTTTGAGTCATCTCCGTGAAAATTGAGTGAAATTATTTGTCACACATGCATTTGCTGATCTCTACGAACTTCTACGAATGGTATATGGGAGTTATGTTCTTCCAGCATTTATTGCTGTAAGTAGTTTAAATCAATATAATTATGGAATTGCTTTAAACTCGAAAATGCTGCCATCATCTGGTTTACATATGGCACATTTACATATGGCATATTCGAACGATTATGTTGCCAAAAACGAACCGTGCTAAAATCGGTTGCTGTACACAGTCTGTTTGGTACTTAGAAACAATTGTATGTAACAATATAAAAAATCGTGTTTCTCGTACCTCCCACGCATTGCTTTGTCATACAGCGCTCATAACTCCTTCTACTGGAATAGGGGGAAAAGTCGCTAACATAAGAATATCGATATCTCCGTTAAAAATGGACCGATTTTAACAATCTATGGCTTGTTGGATAGCTATTACCGTGCGGAATTTAAGTCTGGAAACATATTCTGTTTTCAAGGTCAAATGTGACAGATATTGTAAAAAAACTGAAATTTTTGACATAAAACTTTATATAGCTCAAAAAGTAAACATCCTATCTCAAAACCATTCAATAGCGTTCTGGGTGACGGGAAGACCTTTCATTTGCGACTAGTTTGATCAAAATCGGTCCAGCTATCTCTGAGATCTCGACCTCTTTGTTGACAACACACATACAGACACACACACATACACACACACAGGGACATTTGCTCAGTTTGTCGAGCTGAATCGATTGGTATATGACACTCGGTACTCCGGGCCTCGGAAAATTTTTCTAAAGTTTGAGCGAATTCTATATCTATTATTTATATTTATAAAAAAAGGTAAAAACCTATAAAATTTTCTAAACTGGTCTCAAAACTACACAAATCGATAGTCATGATCAGTAGGCAACTAAACAAACCGATTCTGGCTATCCTGGTTCCCGGTATCCGGTTCCGGAAGTACCGGAAATAGTGGTCATATATACCAAAATGGATCTCACTAACTTTTCTCAATGATGGTTAGACCGATTTTCACAAACTTAGATTCAAATGAAAGGTCTCGTGGTCCCATACGGAATTCCTGAATTTCATCCGGATCCGACTTCGCATGCGTCTCCATTAAATTGTCATCATCTGATGGATACGCATGGTATTTAGTTCTAAAATCATATATCACATGCTCTTAGAACTAAATACCATGCGTTTCCATACACAACCTGAGTTCAGGGCTTAAGAAAGAATTTTCATAAGTATCTTTTTGAGCCATTCCAGGTTTGTTAAAAATAAAAATAACGTTTAAGATCGAACAGTTTATTTGAGGTCAACCAGTTTATTTGCGACTCACAGTCTTACAAAGGGAAAATTAGAACAAAAACTAAGTTATGGTTATAAAGATGGGCATGAATGCGTTTATTATTGTTAGTATTCAGTTAGAAAAACTGGCAAGTCCTCCCACATAATTTAGCGATATCTTAGTTTGGTAACGAAAACTACATTGATTCTTTCTTCGCAAGGATCTGAATAATGAATCGCTGTACTATTTATTTCAACAATGTCAACTTGATTTGTAGTTGTGAATCTGGAGATTTCGAATTTATAAACGGATCCAAGCAGGGATATAAAAATTAAAAATTAAGTCTAATCTAGAAATTAACAGCTTTGGAGAAAATTAGATGAGTGTAATACTCCTACAGGTCAAATCTTTAGCCAGTCGTTGGGCGAGATACGAAGATAATGTAAACTTTTGACATCTCTTATTGCGTTTAATCTGCAATAGTTTGCAATCAAAGCTCGACAGTTTTGGTCCAAGTACCAATTTGTTCAGTACGCTGAGTCACATTCGACTTCAACAAGCTTCATGCAAACTGTTTGATTTTGATATTTGCTTCTCGACTGTAGAAATAACCGTAAAAATTTTGCTTGCGCATCGCGAAAATTCATACTATTCGCTCACAATGTATTCGAAATTGATGATTGAAGCCAAATAACCTAATACTAATGTAATAAAAGTAATCGAATATCGGTTGGAAACAAACGGCCTTTAATTTGAGCCAAAGCTTGTAAAAATCGGTTCAGTCCATTACATCCGGTGCTTTCGGAACCAGAATCGTAACTCGTCCATCGACCAACATTACACACAAATTATAATTACGAGTTACCCGAAAACGTCAAAACAAACGATCGATAAAGTGATGTGTTACGTCTGAGTATCTGGGACCGGCTACAATAAGATAATCGACTCTCATGACTACTCTTTAATATCACTGAGAAAGGTGAAATTAGAAGAGCGCGCATTGACACGAGTGGTACGATCTTTTTAAAGTCCGTTCAGAATTTGGCTGCGTAGATGAGGCTGACATTGTGGGACGTAACTTTGAAGTGATGATGGAAACATACGTCAGACTAGAATCTGTAAAAGAAGAAACTCTACGCCTCCCATTAAGATTATTGCTTTTCGAATTGTTGACACTTTCGTATGTTTGGGTTCACTAGCAACTGCCGATCCATTCTAGGTCGAGACGTTAGCTAGACATAACAAAAAAAATTCACTGGAACAGGCTTAAATCATTTGTAAATTGATTTCTCGTATAGATAACAAGAATATCAATGTCACAAAGTATAGATTAATGGCTTTCTTGAATTTTTCGAACATATGGAGCCTTTAAATTAACAGCGGATAGTTCAAGTTTCAAAGAATCTCGAGACGTCACCTCGCATGAGATGACGCCGATTGATGGCACAATAGCATAGGCTATATTACCAGTCAATTTTCGTTTATAGTCCAATGACTATTTTCACTGAACTACTAGTGATAACCTTGCTGTGTCGCGAAATATTACACGAAAAGACATGTTCACTCGTTGCGTTAAGTTTCACCGGAAGCGATACCAAATGGATGAAAACCATTAACCTAAAACAAATCTCTCGTCAGCATTTTTTGCGTATGCATCCAACTGCATCCTGTTCCACGTCAAACCAATGCGTCTTAACGGGGCCACCGCAGATGACAATGATTTATCTGCACAATTTTTCAATTTATGCACGGTACATTGAAACTGACATGCGGTGACTTCGAGGCGGAAATTGCAACACATCGACGAAACACTTTCCATCTTGCCAAACCCGCACCGCCATCAATGCAGGAACCGAAACGCACACGCCAGCATCGCTTCTCGTCGGTCCTGTAGTAGGCCGGTCGTACGTGGGTGGATGTCAGTTGCTAAGTTGAGCTTGACACCGCCCAGGCCACTTTGTTGTAGTGAATCCTGTCCGTTGCTGATGCCGTTGCCTTCATGCCGGGAACATCGTCGACGTAACGATTGTCCGACCAACCCGACTCAACGGCCGAAGCGGTGACAGAGGTAACGGGGAAGAAAGGAATTTATCTTCCCTGTCAACTGTCATGGTGATTATTTTCTGCTGCTGTGCACCGCAAACGGGTTTTGAATTAGACGGCCGAGTAGCGCCGGCATGCGGAAAGGACATTGCCGGCTGCTGATTGCATTGAGGTCAATTTAAAAAAAAAATTATTTTCTGTGGTCCCCTAAAACGAGTTTGCTTCCATACGCTGGATTATATATTTTTTTACGTTTGAATTTAATGTCGTTTTCGCTTGAGAAAACTGAAACTAACCTAACAGTTCGGCTGAAAAGTTCGTATCGTTTAATAGAAACACACATTTTTTTTGCGAAAATTCGTTTTTATTATTCAACATAATTGCCATCAGAGGCGATACAGCGATTATAGCGATCTTCCAACTTTTCGATACCATTTTTGTAGTACGATTTGTCCTTTGCCTCAAAATAGGCCTCAGTTTCAGCGATTACCTCTTCATTGCTTCTAAATTTTTTACCAGCGAGCATTCTCTTGAGGTCTGAGAACAGAAAAAAGTCACTAGGGGCCAATTCTGGAGAATACGGTGGATGATGGAGCAATTCGAAGCTCAAATCGTTCAATTTCAGCATGGTTTTCATCGACTTGTGACACGGTGCATTGTCTTGATGAAACAAAACTTTTTTCTTCTTCAAATGAGGCCGTTTTTTTGAAATTTCGTCCTTCAAACGCTCTAATAACGCTATATTAGTCACTGTTGATGGTTTTTTCCTTTTCAAGGTAGTCGATGAAAATTATACCATGCGAATCCCAAAATACAGACGCCATAACCTTACCGGCCGATTGTTGAGTCTTTCCACGCTTTGGGTTCGATTCATCGCGTGCAGTCCACTCAGCTGACTGTCGATTGGACTCCGGAGTGGAGTGATGGAGCCATGTTTCGTCCATTGTATCGACGAAAAAAATCGGTTTTATTTCGATATAACAGCTCCAAACACTGCTTAGAATCATCAATTCGTTGTTGTTTTTGATCGATTGTGAGCTCACGCGGCACCCATTTTGCACAAAGCTTTCTCATATCCAAATATTCGTGAATAATATGTCCAACACGTTCCTTTGATATCTTTAGGGTGTCAGCTATCTCGATCAACTTCACTTTACGGTCATTGAAAATCATTTTGTGGATTATTTTCACGTTTTCATCGGTAACAGCCTCTTTTGGACGTCCACTGCGTTCATCGTCTTCGGTGCTCATATGACCAGTACGAAATTTTGCAAACCACTTACGAATTGTTGCTTCGCCCGGTGCAGAGTCTGGATAACACTCATCAAGCCAATTTTTGGTATCGGGGGCACTTTTTTTCATCAAAAAGTAGTGTTTCATCAACACACGAAATTCCTTTTGTTCCATTTTTTTTACAATAACAAAGGAGCTTCACTCAAAATGCAATATCTCACAAACTAATAATCAGACAGCTGTCAAATTTATACACGTATCTTCTGAAGGTTGGTACAAACTGAAAATGGTATGGATTTAATTCTAGTGGCGCCCTCTCATAGAAACGATACGAACTTTTCAGCCGATCTGTTAGTGTAGTTTCATCAAACAAACACTTTTTACGAAACTATGTCGGGTTCGCACTTAGCATCAAAATCGGGTTCGAAACTAGTGAAATTTTCAGTTCAACTAGGTTCGGAACTGACCTCAAACAAACGGTTTACCAGCAGTTAGGGTGGACTCTGGGTTTGGGTTGGAAGGCGAAAATGTCAAAATTTATTCCTATTTCATCTGAGCTCCTATTTCCATCTCATTCCTTCACCTCATTACTTTGAACTTGAATATTATCTTACAAAGTACCTAAACCAAACTGTGGAGTGTTTTAAAATGATTATTCAAGCTATTGTCCCACTTTCTCATTGGAAGAAATGGTTTTAAATTATTTGGTGATCATTTTTTTCATTTAAAACAAACTCACTTTTCAATTTAGAACACATTTTCGTCTCAAGATTTACAGTTCGTCATGTTTCTGATAATTTACTAATCGATTCGTCTCAAAACATGATTACTATTTCGCACAATTACACTACCATTGATTGCTGGATGACTTCATAATTAGTAATGATCACTCACCAATTGTTAAATTAACGATTAAAAACTTCTAAAATTACCCGACAAGCAATAAAAGTCTTCAAAAATGTAAGATGAAAGTTTTTCACCTAGTTCACTTGATTGCGCTTTGTTTTCATCTCATTTGGTTTCGCAAAGTTTTCTCATAATGTTACAAAATAAATTGTTTTTTTCTTCTTAAAATTGTCATCAACAAGTATTTTTTGGTATCCGTGACATTAGTTTAGTAATATTGTTGATATTTATATTTCAATAAAACTGTTTCGGCTTCGAATATTACCAGAAAGATCGTGTTAAATACTAATAAAATAACCGTTGTGGTAAATCTAGTAGCACTGGTTTCTTTTCGCTATCTGGCTACATAACGCTGTTAAGTGTGTGTGCTTCAGCGGCTGTGCACAAAGATGCCAGATATTTTCATAGAAAATATGTATCTGCTCTATCTGTTTTCACTAATAAATGAATCAGTTCAAATTGGTTTCAAATTTTAATATAAATGTTTATCAGTGTTCATCGTCAAATATTTTCACAAAAGATTTCCATTTTAACATTGGATTTGTCCGTTGATTATTTATTTTTTAAAGAAATACTGCAATTAAATACTAATAGATACTCGGAGAGAAAAGTTTAACTTTTTATGAGCCTTTACAAATCTGTATTAAATTTAGAAAATTTGTACAAAATCTGTACTCTGATTTAAATCAGTATGCGGACGCAAGAATTTATATAATGCAGATAAATCTGTATAAATGGCATCTCTAGTGCTGCATTTTGGTTTTAGAAGGGCTAATGCTTAAACAGTAACAATTCTTTCTTTTTTGTTTTTTTAAGTTCTCCAAATTAACCGCGCAGTAAAATTTTAAATTTAAAACTAAAGGTAACGAAAACTATCCAAAAACTTTTAAGCATTGAAATGATTCTAAACTGTTTCTAAAAATATCATGTGTTGTCTCAAAGTAGCCATTAGGCCCTTTATAAGGAAAATTTTGACATTTTGAACCTGAGAGTGTAATAGTGCAATATTTTGGGTTTGATTGTTGTCGCCATTACTAATTTATGGGATGAATAAAGGACCAACGATAGGATGAATACAAATCCTTTGAGGTGAAATTAAGAACAAAGTAGTGAACATATCAGAAGTGTTTTGTAGTGAATACGACTTATTTTACTATGGGGCGCCTTTTCAAAATTTACCCTCTGAAAGAGTGATAAATTTTTGATCGTGAATATCTCCTGTTGTATCTAATGAATCAACATAATTCTTGCTACATGCTATCGGAAATATGATCACAATTTTATGATAAAATTTTCAGTTGTGTGACATAACCTCAAATAATTCAAAATTAAACTTTTCTGAAATGTTTGGTATAAACGAGTATCAAAGAGGATAAGGTGCGTTTGCCTTTCTCGTATTTTGAAAGTTCATAGCTCATTGATCTGTGGAAGGATTTATATAATCTAACTTTTAAATAGTACACTATTGAAAAACCTGTTTGATTTAACCCATGACAGCAGCAGCCAATCAGAACGCGAGATGTCTGCATCTATACAAGAGCATCCATATAAAAGTAGAGTGGTTCATTTTTCCTACCATTTGCTGAGCAACTGTTCCCGAAACGAGACACACGAGAGCAACATCGAGGACCTGTCGTCTCACTGTTTCCCGTTCTGCGAACAGGAAAATTTTGAAAAAGGGGCTGTCCGTACACCGCTGCCAGTAGCAGGTATAAAATGAAATGTGATGTAAGAAATAGCGTCATTTAAGTTAAAGCAGCTACTCTGAACGCACGAGACACCGTCAGCACGATGACACCGAAAACCGGTAGAAAGGCAGCCAAAAAGTCCAGCAAGGCCCATTCAAAGCACTTTTCAGTGCTGAAGATCATCCTAAAGAACTAGTTGAATTTTTTCGCTTTCATACCATTTTCTGAGCAAGTGTTACCGAAACAAGAACAACTAGAGAACCATCTCAGATCTCAACATTTTCTACCAAAAGATTCATCAAGATGGAAATTAAAATAATTTGTACCGTCACTAACACATTCAATTACGAACGACAATGCGAAAGCGAAAGTGATGATATTGAACACATCTTTATACTAGTATGAATTAATCTGTATTTTATTTATACATATATATATATATATATATATATATATATATATATATATATATATATATATATATATATATATATATATATATATATATATATATACATATATTATATATATATATATATATATATATATATATATATATATATATATATATATATATATATATATATATATATATATATATATATATATACATATATATATATATATATATATATATATATATATATATATATATATATATATATATATATATATATATATATATATATATATATAAATAGATTAATCTGTATTGATATTATTATTATTATTATTATTATTATTATTATTATTATTATTATTATTATTATTATTATTATTATTATTATTATTATTATTATTATTATTATTATTATTATTATTATTATTATTATCATTATTATTATTAAAATTACTCTTGCATACCAAAGATCGTCGATACATTTCAGACCAGGCCATTGCAATTGTTTTGTACTGAAATTTCGAGAAGAATCTGATATCTTCGAACTTCATAGCTTCAATAAAAATAAACTACAGCAAATTAAAAAGGAATTGTTTCAAGTTTGGAATATATTGTTGCAGAATAGTAGCTGTTTAATGTAACTAATATGTACTTTAATGTAGGTGCATCGCTAGCACAATTTTAGGCGTAGCTTGCACAATTCATACAATCAATCAACTAACTGATATTCGGAAAAGTGATGGGAGCGTGTCAGTTTTTTCGTGATCACTACATCCAGTTATGTCTCTGACATTACCCACCAGCCTTTTTTTTCTTTCCGGGGTCGCGATTCCCTTGTCCACACACACTTGATCACTCATACTAAGATCATTGCATAAATGCATACATTAGATAGGCATTATTTGCTGGAGAGCGTCGTTTTGATAGTCTGTTCGCTTGTGTCTTATCCTTTTCTTGTCCATCCGTTCTTCGTAATTAGTGTCATTTTTATTTATTTATTTATTTTCAAAGTATTCTTTTAGTGTCTTTTCAGTGTTAGTTTTATGTTATTTAATGATAAACCATCTTATTTCACTATTGAAATTCTCCTTATTTATAACATTATTTTCGTATTCTATGCCATTATGTTTACCTTCCTTGTGTAATGTACTCTTCTTTTTTTCTAAACGCATTGAAACTTTTACCCAGTTCATTTTAATTTGTAGCATTATAGCTTCCTACCAAGAACACATTTTTCTCACATCCTTCCTACCCAAGAACACATTTTTCTCACATCTATAATCTTCCTCTTAAAATTTAACATTTTTATCCTTTTGACCAGCTCGGTATTGCTGTGTATGACATGATTCCCATGTTTATAATATATTTGGTTAATTGGTTATAATATATTATTGGTTAATTCATCTAGGATCATTAGAATCCCATATTTTCCCATAATTTTTTTCTTCTTCATATGTTTTCTCCCATTATATATCTTCTTTGACAATGCTTTATTTTCCCTCTGATGTATCTTTGTTATCTTTCCGATCTAGTCTGCTAATAACCATCAATTTCACCTTATTTTTCTATTTACGTTTGATGCCCACTTGTTTTCATTATGTTCGTTTCATCGCATAAGTATAACTTTATTTCTTATTGACTCTCGTACTTTTTTATCCAATAACATTGTAAAACATATGTATATTACCCTCTTAACAGTTTTAATATCGTTCTGCTCGCATTCATTTTTTCTCGTGTTCGAATTGATTCATTTCGACTTTCATCTTACATATTTCACTGATATATTTCCCTTCTTGGTATATTTTTCATGTTTTTATCTTATCCATTGTTTCCTTACACTGTGATTTTAAGTTTTTCGTTGAATTCTTATGTCAACGTATCATTGTATGATGTTTGCTGTTAATTTCTGTTATAACTGTATCCTATTTTTCTTTATTTAAATTACTCTATGATTATGCTCAATATTATGAAATAATTACAAATAACTCAAAATAAAAACATCGCCCATGTACTTCATGTACTACTTGTTTTCAATCAGTAAATGAAGGTTTTTGGAAAGAAGTATTTGGTGTTGATTATGTCAATGGTTAAGAAAAACCGAGTTGTTCTTATATGTTTCGTCTTATTCAATTGAGTGGTAGGATGTGTTTGTCATATGTACTTGAGTATAGATGTACCGGTTCAATTCTAGATGCGAAGCACAGAAAGTTGCAAAATCACAATTAGTCAACTAATACGGATGATCATTGATATTCAGAAGCGTAAAAGAAGCATGTTAGTTTTATTCGTATTCACGTCCTCCAGTTATGTCTCTGACATTACCCACCCACTATTTATCTTTCTGTTAACTTGTAATTATTTTGGTAGAAACAGAAAATGAAAATTGTAGAGTGATAGTGTTTAGTACAGAGTCACACGAAAGTGTGGACAGGGTGTGCCCCATTTAATGGAAGTAAAGTAATCCTACTTCCTAAAATCGATTGCAGTTTTGTTAACTAGCAAAGCATTAGTGTCATTAACATTTGAGAAATCAAGTCTGCAACCTGATCGCTTCGAGAAGAAAGCGATACTGTGCATTTGGTGTTGTTTCGGATTTTCATTTCATAGCTTTATAACATATTACTAAGCACAAATAAATATAGTTTAGTTATAGTTTATTTTCCCCCGATTTTAACCAAAAAGGTTGTTTATCGGGTTGAAGCGCAACCAACAAATGAATCAGCCAACCACATTTTCCGATATGAATGAGTAAAATCACCTTCATCCGCAAATTGCATTCCATTAACTATTCTCGTTGAGCACCGAAACGAATTGATATTGCAGGAATTTCTCTTTTATTTAAATAGCTATAATTACCCAATCAGACGGGTAACGAAGCTGTCATGTTTTCTTCGCACCAGTTAATCCGTGTCAACAGTCACTCGACTGATCTTCGCAGGAATTATCCTTTGCATCTAGCGAGCAACAGTAAGCGGAACGACGACAACGACCGTCATCTACCGGAGGGCATCGCTAATTGCTTGTTTACTCTGCCAGTGAACGACAGACAAGATTAACAGTAGTAATAGTAGCAGTTGTAGTAGTAGTGGTAGTAGTGGTAGTAGCTCGGTCGGAATCGTCAAAGCGGGACTACCAATTATGAGACAATTTAATTATAAAGTTGACACTGATGTTAACGACGAAAGGAGAAATATTCTGTTACTCGCCAGCCAAAATTTCGTGACATCAAAAGTGTCATTGGTGGGAAAAGCTGGAAAGAAAATTCCCAACATAATAGGATTTATATAATTCTAAAACTTTGCAATTTATTAGCGTTGTTGTAGCAGTTTGGGGTTACCACTTCGATTGTAACCTTCGTCCGGCTGTTATTTTGTTTGGAGGAATGCCTGCTTTTGTAGGATGTCGTAGAAAGTTTCGACATCTTAAATCATTTAATAAGTGTGTTGTAATATGTGTAGGGAAAATCACGATCAGGAAAAGTTCATTTCATTATCATTTGTGAAAAATCAGTTCAAGGTATTTTCTAAATAAAACTCACTGACTTAAAAAATCACTTCCGAAATTTTCATTCATAAAACAAGCAGTCACAAAACACTGATCCTCGAAGATCACAAGTAATTTTTTATGTTTGCGAAACGACGAATTTTCACCCACACAAATATCGCTAAAGAGATAATCGAAAGCGTTTGAATGGCGTATTTAATTTGGCGTAGTGGTAACTTGCGTTCCTGTTACTTCTGCGTACGTTATTCAAGCTTTTTTCGTTTTTTGTAACGATATCAAACTAACTAGAGATTATAAGAGGAGAAAATGACCCTTGTCACATCTCACTTTTCCGCACTTTATTCTTCACATCCTTGCTCTTCCTTGAGTACTATGGCTCTATAATTTCATATTCTTTCTCCTCTTATAATCTCTAGTTAGTTTGATATCGTTAAAAAAATAATAAAAAAAACCGAAAAAAGTAAAAATTACTGACTGACCAGAAGTCATAAATAAAAAAGTAAAAAGTTATTCAAGCTGAATTGGCATATTTTTTAATCAGCTTCATAACATGATTTGTGATTGTTTCTATTACTGTTTTAATTATCATTATAATTATTATTAATCACAGTACTAGACTAGATACGGGACTAATCGGTCCGGGCGGGGGCAACCACCACCCTACTGTCGCCAGCACTCTCTTTACGGCCGGGCACTGAGTGGTTGAAAGGGAGAAATATTTGATACAACGGTAACTTGTTCAGTGGGAACGAAAAATTTTACAGAAAAATAACAATTTTCCATTTTATCCTCAAATTATATAAACAGTGCAGGCTATCAAATGCAATCAAAAGGATTTTTTCAGGTTTGCCCTATTTTTAGATACTTACCTAACAGCTATAGGCCTGGGGTGTCCTTTGCTGTATCAAGCATACGTCTCCACATAACTCGATCCATGGCTGCTCGTACGATGGGTGGTTCTTCTAGCAGCTGTTGCAATTCGTGATTCATACGCCGTCTCCACGTTCCGTCTTCCATCTGCACTCCGCCATAGCTGGTCCTCAGTACCTTTCTTTCGAAAACACTGAGGGCGCGTTGGTCCTCTGCCAACATAGTCCAGGTCTCGTGGCCATAGAGAATAACCGGTCTAATGAGAGTTTTGTAGATGGTCAATTTCGTGCGGTGGCGTACTTTTCTCGATCGGAGGGTTTTTCTTAGTCCAAAGTACGCACGATTCCCTGCCAAAATACGTCTATGAATTTCTCTGCTGGTGTCATTATCGGCGGTCACCAGTGAGCCCAAATACACGAACTCGTCAACCACCTCGATATCGTCACCGTCTATCAATATTCGTGGTGGGAGGCGTAGTGTTTTTCTCTGGAGCCTCTTCCTCTCATGTATTTTGTTTTCGACGCATTTAGATATTTTTAGATACCGTGATTCAAGAAAGGCCTTTTTTATTGTTAAAAATATTCATAACTATTGAATTAGGCAGTATAAAATAATTTTCTTTCACTGAAAGTTGCGCGTGTTTAGGCTACTGAATTTCCTTAAGCATTACTTTATTGAGAAAATTTAAATGAAAAAGTGATTGAAAAATAAACTGTTGTTTTTAAGAAGCACCCTAACTTAAGATATGTAATCCGTTCTAATATAAAAACGGGTAGAGGTAAACATCCAATATTTTCGACAAAGTTGCTTAAAATTAATTATTTTAAATTATTGTTGAAGGAACCATTGTTCTATCTCATCCAGATTTGTAAATATTTTTTTAATTCATTGTTTGTTTTAGGACCACCCTAAAACCACTATGGCGGAAAAACGCAGTTTATTAAGTGCAACTAATGTGCCAAAGACCTCAAATCTCTAAGAACAATGACAAACTCGTAAACAATTGTTTCGCGCTAATTTTGCTTTCTGGACCACTGTGCACTGGTTGTAATACCTGATGGAGGATGTGGTTCTAGTAACAATGATGCGTGGGAGATGCGTATTGGTTTGTCTGAATGGGCTGATGGAGAGATTTTAACAACAGTTGATTTTAAACCATAATATTCATAAACGACTTATTGACAATCGATAGTCTGCTCACTGCCAAGCACTTAATCTTCATTACCAAATTTCAATGAAACCTCATGAATTTTAACTACAGAACACAAACTAACAAAGGAAAATAGAGCCGGTAGAATTGGAATCCTTAGTTCTTCAGATTGGTAAACGTTTTAACACTCCAAATACCAAGCCCGAAAAAAAGTTGGAACGGTAACTTTGAGCTGTCATAGCACAGCTGTTTTCAAAGGATCTCAATAAATTTTACACCCTCGAATTTTGTACAGTTCGTAGATTATTTCAAGTATATCATTATTGACAATCGGTAGATTATTTTAAGTATATCATTATTGAAAAATCAATGAAAATGTGATTTTTCCCGTTCCAGGTTTTTTTCAGGCGCAAAAAAATGCCCTATCTGCTAGCTAATTGTGTTTCCTTTGGCATCAACGTCGCGCCTGAATATTGAGAGCTCCAACTATATCGAGTCATAACTTTGTTGATAGTCAACCGATTTTCAAAATTTGTTCACTATTGGAATGGTACTAGTTTCAGAAATAAAATGCGCTAAAACATACGTAAAATAGCGTTGTCTACCTAAAGTTATAGAGAAAGCTGTAAACAGAAGACAAAAAAAAAAGATGGGATTTTTTACAATGGTCGTAAATATCTCTGAAATCAAGGCGATGACCTATATGTTTTTATACATCATTGGATTGCCAATAAAACCAGTTAGAAATAGGGCTAAACTAGCAGTTTTTTTATATTCAAAAACATCTAAAAATAAATGACAAACACTAAAAAATTTCAAATTTTAGTTATTTTTACAAAATGCTTAGAAATTAAAGCGGTGACATACACTTTTTACACACTTAATTATTTTTATAATACTCACGATTATTTATAACAAATTAAACTCAATGTTCTTAAGGAGAATCTAAAAGCAAACGGCATAAATACAGAAATTTTCAAAACTTTTTGCCTTTCTCATATGGAAAGGTTATGCAATCACTGTGAAAACCGACTTTTGAATCAAGACCCGGAGGGCCGAGTGTCATATTCCATTCGACTCAGTTCCTCGAGTACGCAAAATGTCTGTATGTGTGTATGTGTGTGTATGTATGTATGTATGTAACATTTTTTTTAACTCACTTTTCTCAGAGACGGCTGAACCGATTTTCAAAAACTTAGATTCAAATGGAAGGTCTTGTAACACCGTATAAAGTTCCTGAATTTTATTCGAATCCGATTTCCGGTTCCAGAATTACAGGATGATATGTGCAAAAAAATGGAAATAAGTGCACTAACTTTTCTCAGAGATAGCTGAACCGATTAGATTCAAATCAAATGTCTTTTAATGTCTTATACAAAGTTCCTGAATTTCATTTGGATTCAACTTCCGATTCCGGAATTACAAGGTTTAGTATAAAAATTACAATTTCATATTATTTCATCACTTTGCTCAGAGATGGCGTGACAGATTTAACCAAAATTAGGTTCAAATGAAAGGTCTCATAGTCCTATATAATACTCCAAAGTTCCATCAGAAAGCGACTTCCGGTTCCGGAATTATAGGGTGAAGTCTGTTGAAAATTAATACTGTCACTTAAAGTGGCGAAACAAAAAAAAAACATAAATAAAATTCTAGACTAACCGCGTGACTATTCCAATCGGTAGTAATTATCAGTGGACAAATAAAATAAACTGGTGCTGGCTATTTTGATTCCCGGTTTCCGATTCCGAAAGCACCGGAAAAAGTGTTCATTTATTCCAAAATGGATCTCACTCACTTTCCTCAGCTATGGATTGACAAATTTTCACAAATGAATATAAGTTCAAATGAAAAGTCTCGTGGTCCCATGTTGAATTCCTGAATTTCAGCCGACACCAATTCCGGACAACCGGTTGCGGAATTACAGGGTGAAGATTATTAAAATATTTATACAGTTACTAAAAGCGCTAAGTAAAACACATTAACTAATTTCTAAACTTACCTCAAAACTAGTCCAATCGATAGTCATTATCAGTAGACGGCCAAACAAATTGATGTCGGGATACCGTGACTATAGACTCGGAAATGGATCCCAGTCACTTTTTTTGAACCGACTTTGATTGTACCGGTTCCCTGACTCCTGTTTCGGAAGTACCTGCAATAGTGGAACTCACTTCGTTTTCTCAGAAATGGTCTTATCGATCTGAGAACTGCTTTACTCTGTAGGTTATACTAGTTGATGATGAGAAAGGCATCATTACACCACGAGTTCAAGTTCTACTTTCTTATTGTACAAAGCCATCGCAAGAATTATGAATTTCCGTTTTATCTAAAAACTAAAAATGTATTGGTGAAATTCAAATTATGAGTCTCTATGAATTATAATTTCTATTGATTGCAAACGATAGAAGTGTGAAAACATATTTTGAGACAATAAAATCTCAATTTACGCGCAATTTAATTTACCTACCCACGACTTTGCGCGTAAATTGAGGTTAGAGTGTATACTGAAATGTTGAAGGCATAACAGAAATTTTAAAATTTCCGATCCTGCATCGATTTTTTAGATTCTACGGAAATGTTGGACAAGTTCAAAATTGTAGTAGATATCAAATGAGATTGTTTTATATGTACATAAAAATTATTTGAATCTATTGTTCATTCTTTAGTACAGCACAAAAATCAAAAAAAAATTGAAGCGTCCATTTTTGAGTAAATTGTAAATAAATTGATTTCAAAATATAAAAAATTATCAATAACGTAACTGCTCTGGCTTGAAATTTTTAGGTAATATATTTCCACTGATAGAAATTGAATGTATTTCTACCAATTTTTTTAGTTGTTTTGAGAGAATATATAATTTTATTCATCAAAACAATCTTTATGATAATGATTCTAACAATTTAGAACAAAAAATGTACAAGTCATCGCATTCATTTTTTATTTATGTGTTAAAAATATTTTTTTTGTAACATTTGTCAATATTTACATTTACACTGTATATTTTCAGGTTGTTTTTGATGGTGTAAAAACGTCAGCTTAGCATAAATTGTAGCTGGGTTGACTAGCAATCGAATAATGTATAAAAACATATAGGTCATCACTTTGAATTCAGAGATATTTACGACCAATGTAAAAAATCCCATCTTTTTTGTGGTCTTCTGTTTACAGTTTTCTCTATAACTTTAGGTAGACAACTCTATTTTACGTATGTTTTAGTGCATTATATTTCTGAAACTAGTACCATTCCAATGGTGAACAAATTTCGAAGATCGGTTGACTAACAACAAAGTTATGACGCGAGAAAGTTGAAGTTCTCAAAATTCTATTCACAATGCCGGTGCCGCATAAATGCAGATAGGGCCTATTTTGTGCGAGAAAAAAAAATTGGAACGGGAAAAATCACATTTTCATTGATTTTTCCTAACCGATTGTCAATAACGACATACTTAAAATAATCTGCGAACTGTACAAAATTCGAGGGTGTAAAATTTCTTGAGATCCGTTGAAAAACAGCTGAGCTATGACAGCTCAAAGTTACCGTTCCAACTTTTTTTGAGGCTTGGTGCTTCGCGTAACTTTTTGAGGCTTGGTATTAGGTATTAGTATACTCTACCAGTTGATAAAATTATTGACAACAAAAGGAACATTGCCTAAGAATTATTATTTTATGTCTTTCGATTAAGCCCAGGCTTAAACTGCTGCAAATCGATTTATAATTTTAAGTGGGTTTTATGACGTAATGTCGCCATAAATATATTCATTATTTGCAATAACTGAGTAGAAAAACGGATAGAGAAGTTGTATGAACAAAAAATCTCACAGAATAAATGACAAAAACATCATTCTATGACGAATCGTTATTGTCTAAGAATTTTTACAGTAGACATAGCTCATTACCTACAAATAACTGTGCTAGAAGAGCTCCGGTGTAACACCAAGTAGTTTGTCATGCCAAAACAATTTTGAGCCAAATTTAGAAAAAAAAAAATCCTTATTTGTTAACAATTCGTTTTTTAGTCTTTGTTAAGACATAGAGCCGTCTTGAGCTAGTTTCAAATTTGATCAGTATCTAACGAGGAAGCAGATTAGAAAACTGACATGTGAATGTAATGTAATTATGTAATGAAAACCTCAAAAATGTTACCGCAGAAACGGGACTCCTTGTTTGTTGCTCTGAATGACGAAAAGTTAAACGCACTTTATCCTGTAATTCCGTAACAGGAAATCGAATAAAGTTCTACAGCGACTTTTGAAGTAATAGTAACACCTTTCATTTGAATCAAAGTTTGATACAATCCGTCCAGCGGTCTCTGTATAAATCGTGTATACTTATTTCCAATTTGTTCAATTGTCTGGAACTGGAAATCGAATTCAGATAAAAATCAGTAGCAGGCTATAGGACTTTAAATCCTTTCATTTTTTCAAAACTTTTCCAAGGCCCGGATTCTCGGAAATCTATCAGATTCAGATCGACGAACTGAGCAAATGTCTGTGTGTGTATGCATGTGTGTCTGTATGTATGTGCAACTATAAGAGGCATGCTTCTCATAGATGGCTGAATCGATTTAGACCCAAAAATATGAAAATGAAAGGTCTTCCTAGTAATTACGCTATTGCTTTTGTTTTAATATCTGATAATTACTTTCGGATTATCAGAACTTTTTGTACATAAAGTTGTTGTAGTTGTTTGACAATATCTGTCACAATTTGCCTTGTAAACAGAATATGTTTTGGGAATTAAATTCTAAACGGTAATCGCTATTCAACAAGTCATACATTGTTGAAATCCGTCCATTTTCAACGAAGATGTCGATATTATTGTGTGAAAGACTTTCCTCCTCATTTCAGTGCACAGTGGTCCAAATTACAACAAATTACTTTTTTTTGTTTGCGCTCCAGAGGTGGATGGGTGCAGAAGAATTTTTGATTGGATTTGTCCTTTCTCTGGATATAATTAAAATTGTCAGTAACTGAAGTTATAATTTGCCTATATTGCGCGATAGAAAATTCATTTCTTTTGAGAAGTTGTAGATCATATTATTACAAGGAAACATGCCGAACACATGAACTCATTAAAATGGATTAATGGAAGCATTGTTTATCGGAGGTCTCAAAATGTAGTTTTAATTCTTGCCATTTTACCTGTTTTAGGAAATGTAAAAGAATAGGTTTAGAGTTCGCTCCAACTTTGGAAAACGAGCTGAGCAAATGTCTGTATATGTATGTATGTATGTATGTATGTATGTATGTATGTATGTATGTACATACCAAAATTTTAACCCTTTAACTGCCATATTTGTGGAGTTAGGGTTGTTCTTCTGATTTTCATTTTATTTAAATTTTTCAAAAACCTCTTTAGCGAAAAAAAAGGAAAAAAATCTGGAATATTTCAGGAGTTACGGGAAACCTTTATAATTTTTTTCAGAATTTTTCAAAATGTATTTCATGTGAAAAAAAATGTTAAAAATTTTCGATTTTTTTTTTGCACTTACATCTTTTTATCACCCTAGATTTTACATCAAAAATAAATATTTTATGAGTACATTACGCTGTATTTTTTTCCGATTTTTAAAAATGTGGACGGGTATGATATAAGACTTTAAACAAAAAATCATTTGCAAAACTATTCGTCTCCATTAAATTATCATCATCCGATGGAGACGCATGGTATTTAGTTCTAAAATCATATATAACATCCCCTTAGAACTAAATACCATGCGTTTCCTTTTAGAACTTGAATTCAGGGCTTAAGTAATGATGTATAGAAAAAATTCGTATGAACGCACTAGTGAACGTGTTGCCAGCGGACGGTTATAATTCATAAGAAAAAACCAGTGAGAGAAACTTGAAACAGAACAAATGAATTGACAAATATTTAGATTTTAATATACGGTTTCAAGTTTTTATTTATGAACTGATAAGTCATTTCAAATTTATTTTACATTTATTGTATTCAAATTAAATAAATCAACAAATATATTGAAGCCACTTTTAATCTTACATTTTTTCTTTATTTAGTAAAAATCTAAAGAACATTAACCCTCAGGGTACGGACTATAAAAAAGTTACGTTCAGTACGGACAGGGTTAGCCTAACCCGGCGACTTTGATTGGGTGTATATCGAGCTGTACTTTGTCAATTTGAATAACTTTTTTTTATTTTGTGTGAAATTGTCTCAAAAATATAATAGAATTGTCAGATTAATCATTTAACTGATTGAAAAAAAAATTTTAATGAAAAATGTGAACGGGTCTTGAATTTTTTTTGTAAAAAACGTTTTTTTTCAAAATGCTGTAACTTTTTGAAAAAAAAAATATTAACATTGTATAACTGGCATTTGAAAGGTGAAAAGTAGTTCTTATAAATGTCCATAACGGTTTTTTGATTTATTCCAAAAACTATATTTTTTTTGAAAAATGAAAATACGCGTTTTTTCGAGTTAGCGAAGAAACGTTGTTTCGTTGATTTATGATGATAAAGGTTCAAATTAATTACTTTGAGCAGCAACGCTTCGAGTGATTCGACGCGTTGCCATGTTTTTAATGCGTGTTCTTTAACAAAAAATTACAAAAAACAAAATTTAACGAGTTATAATTCACTACGAGCAGCAAAGATTTCGATATAAGACGTACGTTCAAGTGATTGAGATCTACTACAATACTTCGCTTACACCATGTACAACGCGTTATTTTGAGGTTAGAGTCTACAAAATTAAGTAAAGAGTACGTATTCTTACTTACCTTTTTATTCCTCAGCGGCAAACAGACGAAAATGAAAACTTAATATTTTTGAAAATTTTGGATTTTGTAACGTTCGATACGGACTGGGTGTACCACACCCGAGCACAATGTTTATATGTGTCTAGCTCGGACACAAAGCGGAGACTGACTCTGCCGCTTGGGCCTCTAATAGTGTGTACCTATAAGTTTTTTCCCCCCCTGGTCCGGACCCCCCTCGCCGACTTCTCTTCGTATGGCGCTTCTTTCAAATTTCGCTCGGGTTACGGTAACCCAGTCCGTACCCTGAGGGTTAAAATTATAGTTCTTTTTCATTATATTTTTTTCCGAAAAAATTATTCTCAGACACCAAGCGCAAAATCAAGAAAAATTCTATACGAAGCGAAATCTAAAAAAAACTACTAGTTTTAGAGTAAACTGTTCGTCGACGTTCTGTATCACATGGTATGAATAGCCAAGTTGCCGAATAAACAAGGGTTTTCCACAGCTGCTTGGAGACCCACCTGTCATACGTACAGCTGAAATTGATCAGTTACGATCAGCTGGAAATGTGATTTGGCAGGCTCAAGAAAAAGAGAAGCATAGCGAGCAAGGTGGATCGATCAAATGGAAGGTGAAGCATGCAGTATCCGAGTGGTCATAGTCTGAGCTGAGACGACTTCTACATACAGAATAGACAGGCTTGAGCTGATACGTGAGCAAACTACTCCATGAAACACCAGAAAAGGACCACTAAGTGCAAGTAAATTCGATTAACTATATTAGTGAAAACGTTTGAAGTTCGATTTTTATACATAGCTTAGTTTTTCGTTCATTCATATTTCGATTATAGCAATAAAACAATACGATTTTCCAATTTCATGAAATAGCAAAAAACTGAAAATATTGAGTTTAGAAAAACTAATGCTAATAGCCAACCTCGAAACCTCCAGACTATCTCGCAAGATGTTCAAGTTAGAAACTGTCACAATTTTTCCGTTGATTTTCACGAGCCTTCCTTCACCACCTCATGAAAAACTGCACCAGACCATATAATTTCCTCCCTCATATTGCACTGTGCGTCTTCAGTGGCTTAAGCCATTTAATTTTAATTGTCTTGAAAAGCAACTTGGCTTTTTATGTCATGTGATACAGAACATCGACGAACAATTTGCCCTAAAACTGATAGCAGAAGAGCTTTTTTGTTGGATTTCGCTCTGTTTTAGATTCTTGTTGACGTCGCACATGTTAATTTTGTCTGGTGAATACTTGTGTCAGCAAAAGAACTTAATTTTTATTACTCCTTAGAGCTTTCACTAAATATAGCAAAAATAAATGATTAAAGTTAACTACTGTACACTTACATTGATTCGAATACAATAAATATTAGAAAAGTGACTTATCAAATCAGTATATTAAAAACCAACTAAGTGTCGATTCATTAGCTCTGATTCATGTTTCCCTCACTGGTCGTTCCTTATGAATTACAACCGTCGCTGGCTCACATGTTCATTGATGCATTCCCTTCATCATTGCTTGGTAAATCGAGCCAGGCGTGTGTAAATAACATAAGGAAAGAAAATCCTATAATAATTTTCAATTACGTCAATACTCAAGTCCTGAACTCAAGTTGTAGATGAAAACGCATGGTATTTAGTTCTGAAGATGACTGGTGTACGATTTTAGAACTAATTACCATGCGTCTCCAATTGATGGAGACGCATGGTTATTAGAATGATTTACTTTTTTTAAAGTCTGATGTTATACCCGTCCACATTTTTTAAAAATCTGAAAAAATACAGCGCAATATACTCATAAAGGATTTATTCATGATTTTTTTCAATTTTTTTAGTGAAGAGGTTTTCGAAAAATTTAAATAAAATGAAAATTAGAAGAACCACCCGAAATTCACAAATAGGGCAGTTAAAGGGTTAAAATTTTGGGAAAATCATCTCCAATACAAACCCTTTCAAACAGCTTATATCAATTTTATTTCTGTTTGGGGCAGTTTTTTTTTTGTAAGTAGTCACAGTGGCAGCAGTCCCTTGCTTCGGTTCTACACTGGGCCCTTGATAAGATTTGCTTCTATGAGCTTCTATTTTAAATCAACACACAGACGTTCCTAGGCTATTACGCCCACTTGGTCACTGTTTTTTTTGTGCTGATTCAAATAGATTGTATAAAATTGCCTTTATAATGTGTGGTTGTGTTTTATAGTTTAGTTGTTGTTTTTGTAATGACAATGGCCGTAGATCTGGTTTTGTGATATTGTAAATTGTGGTATGTGGTTCTTGTAATAGTGTGTATGTAATGTAGTGCTAATAATTGTAATAGTAATGTGATAATGTAATAATGGTAACAGTAATAACAATAATAATAATCTATTAAATGGGTTTACCTGTTGAGTACTTGATGTATTTTTTTTACATACTTATCTATACTCTTGCGTTATTTGTTCGTTTCTTTTTTTATATTTCTGGAATTCTGCATCATTCTTCTTCTTTTCTTCTTTCTTCTTCTTTCTTCTTTTCCAAGTTTAAGGGCTTCTCTTAGTTCGATTTTCCAGTTTGCTCAGTGTGAATAAATTTCATATGGAATAGAAATGTTGAGTTAGTAATTATTTACACATGCAATTTACACATACATATACATCTACATATGCTCGCAAACATACTCACACACATACATACATACATACATACATACATACATGTACTTCACAAGCAAACATAGTAACATTGAGCTACCGTTTCTATTCTAATAGATTCTGACTAGGGTTAATGTACCAATAGTCATCTCATTAGTAGTGACACCATGTTATTTTAGCGATTACTCGACTTTCAATTAATGTATTGTGACCAAATCGAATACAATATCTTTGCTTCGGATTTGTGAAGCACTACCGCTGAAAAAGTAGTTCGAAAATTGTTCAATACTGTTGTTATAGCGACGCGAAAACTTGAAGCGAATGCTCCTAATTTCATTTTACTTTTGAAGTCAATCTATCGAACAGAGACAACAGATCTCACTTTAACTAATGGTTTTCGTATATAAGATGACTAATGGACCTGAGATGAATGAGGGTAGCGTTACCCTATTTTTATCTCTACTACTGCTCGATCGTTAGTCCTGAGCTGAAACGGTGGTCTTTATTACCATTCTTGCATACACTTCCTCTTACACTCCACTCACATATCATCTCACCCATCAGGTCTCACATGAAAACGACACAACCTCACAAAATGAATTGGATGAACATCGTTTGACAGCTATCAGTGGTTTTCTCATATATTAATTCTGTATTATTTTATTCTATTCTACAATATACTACCTCATTCTGCAGTATTCCATAGTACACAAGCCACCAATGAACGTCAAAGATGGACTGCATTTACTGTCCGTTTGATGTTATCGTGTAAAACCCAATTGGGATACGTTCACTCCATTTAATTTCCACTTCACTCTGGTAATAAAGGCCGGTAGTATAAAAATGAGACATAAAACAGAGCTCAGTTAAGCCCTACCAACCTCTCCAAACCCCGGATGTTATTTCATGCAAAAACCACATGCGGATTGATAAAAAAGGTATTATCAGTATCTAAAGGACCCGTAGTTTCCTCTTAATAAAGATTTTTTTTTGTTTTAATTATAGAGGTTTAAACACCTTAAGGTTATTAGCCTCTTCGGACCAGAAATTTTTCTGACAATATCTGCGGGGTTGAGAATCGAACCCAGATGGGCTGCGTGAAATACATCGACTAAGTCATCACGCTATACCCGTCCCGTAATAGAGAATTTTTTTTTCTATTATACTATCCTGCATGTAAAACACACGACAAACTATCTGAATGAACAGAAGCATCTCACACATTTATTTTTGTATTTCGCAAGCAATTTGTATAAGAGAACATGTTCCCTCATCGAACAACAAACTGTGTCTTTAAAGTCGATTCTTGTTACTTATTTCTATCAGTAAAATCAAATATTTAATTTATATGGGATCAACGTGATGAATTTCAAGTAAATGCTTGCTCATCCAAAAATTACCTTTAGTACAGGCCATAAGGTCTACCAGCGTAACCAAGTGAACTAACAAGATCCTTGTACGCGGTTTATGCTCGTGAAACCACATGCAAATCATTGACTCATTGTGAATGTTCTACGTCATCCAAAAACTACCTGGAGTTAAGGTCTTAAAATGAATCAGCATAACAAAGTGCATTAATGAACTTATTGTTCATGGTCTACCCCTGTGATATCACTTACAATTAATAGGTTTATTGTAGATGTTCTGGGACACCCAAAAACTAACTGTAGTTCAAGGCTGAAAATCTTCCAGCTTAAAAAACTGCATCAATGAACTTACTCATGATACCAGGCTTATTGTAAATTATCTACGTCATCTCAAAACTATCTGGAAGGCCTTGGATAACTGAAAATATTCCTGTAACAGATCAGAATAAACAAGCAAATAGGTAGCTTCATAGATATGAGTAGCATTTAAAAATTAAACATAAGCTACGGATTGTTCGTGTAGATATTGAGACCTGTTTTAACTGAAGTTCTTGGACGACTTGGAACGTTCTTGAAACAGATCAGAACAAACAAATAAGCAGTATGTAGCTCTAAAAATAAAAACAGCGAACAAAAAATAAACATTACCCGTAGTAGTTCCAAGTACTTCTTGGAATATCTCTCACAGATTTCCATAGTCTCAAAAAATTCATAGATAGAGAGTAAATACTAGAGAGTAGAGAGTGGATAATAGAGAGTAAATAGTGAAGAGTTAAGAGTAGAGACTAGAGAGTACAGAGTAGAGAGTAGAGAGCAGAGACTGAAGAGTAGAGAGTAGAGAGTTGAAAGTAGAGAGCAGAGATTTGAGAGTAGAGAGTTGTGAGTAAGAAAAGAGAATAGAGAGAAGATAGTAGAGAATACAGAGTAGAGAGTAGAGAGCAGAAACTTGAGAGTGGAGAGTGGAAAGTGAAGAGTAGAGAGCAGAGATTTGAGAGTTGAGTATGGAGAGTAGAGTCATGAGTAATAAAAGAGAATAGAGAGTTGAGAGTGGAGCCTTCTCCACTGTGGAGTCGAATGTAAGAATAGAGAGTAGAGAGTGAATAGTAGAGAGTAGATATTCGAGAGTAAAGAGAATAGAAAGTGAAGAGTCATGAGTAAGAAAAGAGAGTAGAGAGTAGACGGTAGAGAGTAGGGACTAGAGAATACGGAATAGAGAGCAGGAGGTTAAGAGTGGAGACTAGAGAGCAGAGATTTGAGAGTAGAGAGTCGTGAATAAGAATAGAGAGTAGAGAGTGGATTGTAGAGAGCAGAGAGTAGGGAGTAGAAAGTAGAGAGCAGAGAATGGAGAATAGAGAATCGTGAGTAAGAAAAAAAGGATAGTAGAGCGTGGGGAGTAAATAGTAAACAGTCGTGAGTAAGAATTGAGAGTAGATAGTAGACAGTAGATAGTAGGGAGTGAATAGTAAAAAGTAGAGAGTTGAGAGTAAAAAGTGGAGAGTAGAGAGATGAGAGTGGATAGTAGAGATTAGATGATAGAGAGTAGAGAGTAGAAAATAGATAGTTGAAAGAAGAGAATACAGAGCCAAGAGTTAAGAGTCGATAGTAGGAAGTAGAGAGTAAAAAATAGAAATTAGAGAGTAAAAAGTCGCAAGTAGAAAGTAGAGAATAAATAATAGAGAATGAAGAATGGAACAAGAAGAAAAGTGAATAGAGAAAAGAAAATACAGAAAGCAGAGTGAAAGAAGGAGAGAGTTGTTCTCTCTCCTTCTTTCATTATAAAACAATTACAAAAAATTAAAAATGTAATTGAACTCATCCATTTTTAACAACTACATGTGGAGTTGAATCTCCAACAATCAAATTCGTCATGATATTTTTTTCTCTTCTTCCGCATACAGAAAGTTTATGCAATCACTGTGAAAATCGACTTTCAAGTCCAAGATCCGAATGTTTCATAGCATCCTACAGTATCTGCAAGTGTAAGTATGTGTATGTGTGTGTGACAATTATACTGATTTCTATAAGCGTAGATTCAAATAAATGGCTACCATACCATTTGAAATTGGAGTAATTTGTGTAAACAATATCATCCAAACGAGCCATGTTCCGAGATTATGGGGTAATATGTGCACAGAATTTCCAAAATGTGCGTTAATTTTTTTTCCTATCTTTGGTCCTTTATTCATCCTATTAATTAGTAATGGCGACAGCAATCAGAACAAAACATTGCACTATTATACTCTCAGGCTCAAAATGTCCGAATTTTTCTTAAAAATGGCCTGATGCCAACTATAAGACAGCACACGATATTTTTAGAACCAGTTTTGAATCATTTCGACATTTAAAAATTTTCGGGTCGTTTTCGTTACCTTTGGTTTTAAATTTAAAAATTTAATGTACAGTTAATTTGGTAAATTTAACAACAAATCAGAAAAGGAATTGCTTTTATTTAGGCATTAGCCCTTCTAAAAACAAAATGCAGAGCCAGAGATGCCATTTATACAGATGTATCTGTTATGTATAGGTTTAAATCAGAGTACAGATTTTATACAGATTTCCTAAATGTAATACAGGATTTCCTAAATGTAATACAGGTTAGTATCTATTACTATTTGATTGCAGTAATTCTTTGATAGTTCATTAATCAACGGACGAATCGCATGTAAAAATGGAAATCTTCGCAGATATGAAGAGTTATCTTTTAACATCATTTTATTAGTGAAAACAGATAGAGCAGATATAGACTTTTTATGCGAGGTAATACATATTTTCTATGAAAATATCTGGCATCTCTGTGTACAACCGATGAAACACACACACTTAACAGCGACATGACATATAGCGGAAAGAAACCAGTGCTACTAGATTTGCCACAATGGTTATTTCACTAGTATTCAATACGCCTTCTCTGGTAATATTCGAAGCTGAAACAGTTTTTTTGAAATAAAAAAATCAATGGTATAATTAAACTAATGTCACGGATAACAAAAAAATACTTGTTGGTGATAATTTGAAGAAGAAAAACAATTTTGTTTTGTAACATTATGAGAAAACCTGGCAACTTTGCGAAACCAAAACATTCCAAATAAAACTTTTCTCCTAAGCTAGATGGAAATTCATAGGTTGAATGAAGAGATAATTTAGTAAAATAGAGTAATCAGAAGTAAAACATTGAAAATATCTGATAACTGAAAGGAAAAAGAAACTCCTGCAATTGTCGCCTTTTACGACATGGAAACAGGAACCCAGTGGATCTATTCTTGGTTCATTTTTTTCCGCCGGATTCCACATGGCATCTAGGCTGGTACTGTCCGGAGAGAGTTGATAGGTACTATCAATCCCCTAGTGAACTAAGTGAAAAACTTTCATCTCATATTTTTGAAGACTTTTATTGATTGTCGGGTAGTTTTTGAAGTTTTTAATCATTAATTAAACAAGTAGCAAGTGAACATTACTAATTATGAAGTCATCCAGCATTCAATAGTAGTGAAATTGTGCGAAACAGTGATCATGTTTTGAGACGAATCGTTTAGTAGATATTCAGAAACATGAAGAACTGTAAATCTTGAAACAAAAATGTGTCCTAAATTGAAAAGTGAGTTTGTTTTAAATGAAAAAAAAAACGATCACCGAAGAATTTAAAACCATTTCTTCCTATGGAAAAGTGTGACAATAGCTTAAATATTCATTTTTAAACATTGCACAGTTTGGTTCAGGTACGTTGTAAGATATTATTCATGTTCGAAGTAATGAGGTGAAGGGATGAGATGTAAATAGGAGCTCAGATGAAATAGGGAGCCCTTACCCTACCCAAAAAACGGGTCAGATTCGGGTATAGGTTGATATTTTCAATCGGATACGGAAAAGGATGCTTGCTTGTGATACAAGGACGCACGGATGTTGATTAAAAATCAGTTTGAAGTGAAAACAAAATATTTAAAATAAGACAGTATCATAATAAACATCTGGATCAAATTACCGCGTAGAGTGTTATTTTTGATAAAATTTTCATCCTACTAGTATCACTTCAAACTAAGCAACAAATTATATATCTAAAAGCTAGTAGGTCATAAAAACACTCCTGATAAAAGGTACTGCATATAAATGAACAAAAAAAATCGGGGAGCAAACCTACAATAGGAACATTATAAAAATGAAGAACGGAGACCAGGAATTATAAAGGCAGCATTGTACGTCACACACTACCATTCCCTCTCACTTTGCCAACCAACGTTCATTCGGGTTTGACGTATAAGAGTTGGCAGCGAAAAGATAACCGACATTCGTGGGCTGGCTCCAGTGGTCAGCGAGTGTGGCACCGAAAGTGCAGAATATTGCATCTAACACCTCGACATCAGGGCGTCATCTATAGAATGGTCCAGTTCGAAACGAACGAAAGAAAAAAATAAGAACCGAAACAATATCCTTTCTATTTCAGTAGGTATGTGACCTATTTGGACTGTTTTCAGGTATGTAGGTCTTAACTTTCCGTTATAAAAAAGTAAGTACTTTGCAGCCATCGGAAAACCATTACGTGACTATGAGGATCGATTCAAATTCCGCTGCAGTGCGGTACAGTCAGGTGTGAAGATCTATTTTCTTTGCTCTCTTTCATGAATATAGAAATGGTACAGGTCCCAGTTCGATTCATTCGGGCCAGAAGCATACACGAAAGGAAAATGTCCACTTCGTATTTATTATCGTATAGCGGATCGCTGCAGCCCCGGGAAAAAACCATTCTTGGGAAGAGATGCACATGCATTGTGATTTTACTGTCGGACATTACTTTAATGGCAGTTGGATCCATTACAGAAAACGAGGCCATCTGAATTTCCTGTATAGCTTGATTTTGTATGCTTTCCAATCCGTCCTGATCGAAAGAGATATGATATGATTGCTTCGTGCGGAACAGCGATGTTCTTCGTTGACTCCCCCGCAGCTGAATAGCCCGCAAAAAGAATTACCATAACCCCATGCAAACGAATGTGTGATGCATAAATTTTCAATATTTGGAGTATGTACGCAACAGCGTGTTGGTTATCCTCTTCTCGAAAACCAAGAGTTCATATCGCCGGGTTGGAGGAGGATTACTGATTTGTCATTTCACCGTAGTCAAGTTGAACAACGCCCGCCGGGAAAGGCACGTGGCATTAAAATCATCCAGTAATCATCGTCTTTACTGGAAATAGATGCTGCTTTTTACTTTCAATAACATTATATAATTCTAAAGCCCAAGAATTATAGAAGGATTCATGGTTTCCACGTGTTCAATCGAAAAGAAAGAATTGTTCAGACGTGACTAAGAACTGTACTCGAAACAAATGCAACAGACAAAAATTATCACCAACACATTAATTTATGGTCATTTAGGGGTTAGCCAAATTTTGTGCTAGGGCACATAACCGTTTTTATTATTTTTACGTTTCGTCTTTGACTCATCAGTGCAGAGCAGTTCAAATTGAACTGCTTAGTGCTAAGCTTTAATTCATGTATATTTGAATTTCTCACATATTATCTGAGTACGTTTCGGAAAAGTTGGTTTATTCAATCTCCTCTCGTAGGATAAATGCCATAACCGTGAACTATACACAACCCATGAAATTCTTGCGTCATCTCCCTTACACACAGTTTTATCCACTCTTTTTTAAAATGCTTGTTTTCTGAAGCATTCCCTTCATAATCTCACAGAATTTTCCTATTGAGTGAAGTTCTGCAAATTTGACTGGTTTGCATCCTTCGGTAAAAATATTATAGGGATGTTTCCGTGACACGACCGATTATGACTGTATTTAAAATGTACAATCAACCTGCTCTACGGCAAATTATCGAACCATATCGAGTGCAAGTCGGTTCAGTACAGATACGAACTAGTTTTATTTTACGCGCCATCTACACAGGCTGCTATTGACGAATTTCGCGTCAAATCGTATTTACAGTTGGCAACGCTCAGTAAGATTTGAAAGAAACTTTCTGGACATGGTAAATCACTAAAATCCACTACACTGTCTTTTGAAAATGGTAAAAAATTTTTAGCAATTTTTTTCAAATAGTTATTGTCGAAAAGTAACAAATCCTACAAAAACCTGTTTTAATGAGAAAGGTATCATTAATCTAATGGTGTATCGATTGGGCCATCTTGAAGGAAAACCATTTCCAATTCTTCCGAAGCCGGATTCTAAATAAATGACCTACAAATCGGAACTGTTATGACCCTCAAGCTAAACAGCATGAATCAGCAGCATAAAACATGTAGGAGGATACTTATTATTCTTATTCTTATTATTATTATTATTAATATTATTAATATTATTACTATCATTATTATTGTTATTATTATTATTATTATTATTATTATTATTATTATTATTATTATTATTATTATTATTATTATTATTATTATTATTATTATTATTATTACCATTATTGACATCACTACACAACTTGAACGGTATTACTGCACTACTGGCTGTGAAAATTGCATATTTTTTCAAATAAATTTGAATTCGATGACATTTGTTTATTCTTTCGGTCGCACTTATCATACAATATCTAAAATTTTCATCAATCGCAGCACTGTCTTTTACTAATATCACACACCAGTAGCAGACATCCGTAACCGTTTCGATTTCTTCATAGCGTGTACGAAATAGAACAAAGCACGCATCGTTCGTTTTGTGTTTTCTTCTTCTCTCGGTGTTGCACATCTATATGGCGATTTGAAAACTTTGACACTGTAACTGTAACCTGTACCTGTAACTGCGGAACCGGAAGTCGGATCCAGATGTAATTTCACAGTAGCTTTAAAATCATGATTTCTGAAAATCGGTTCAAGCATCGCAGAGAAATCGAAGTCAGTTCTATTTTTGTAGTTTTGTCGTGAATACGACTTACTTTACTATGGGGTGCCTTTTCAAAATTAGCCTTATGGAAGAATGGACAAAACTTAATCGTGAATATCTCGACTTGTATTAAAGGCAGTAACATAATTCTTTCACCATTTCATCAGAAATATGATCAGGAATTTAGGATAATATTTTGAACAGTGTGAGATAACCACAAACAACTCAAAAATTAAGTTTTCTCAAACTTTGAAAACAACGCGGAAAACTCTTTACTTTTGTTTGGCATTTTCGCGCAGGGACGACGATTTTGAGCTAGTCAGGCACATATCTTCAACTGACTGCGTATAAAAGGGGAACCGTGGTCGAAATTCGATCATTTCTTCTTGTGCGTTGGATGCAAGCAGACGCCGTGGGACCAGCAGCTTCGGAGAGTGCGCCTTATGCGTGGTTAAAAACCTCAAACGCTCAGGTCGCAACTCTCATTTAGACTTCAGTCGTCAGGTGGAGCAGTCGGCAATGCAGTCGGTCATGCTTTCATTTGGACTTCAATCGTCGGGAGAAGAACTATTAAGATTACTTCTTTGAAATTCGAAGGTAGAAATCATCAGTTTAGTGAAAACCCAAAATAATTTGATTCGGTTCGTGCATTTTTCGCTGTGCGAAAATCGTTCGAGATAAATGTTCCGAACTGTGCTAAATATCGTAGAAAACTCCACAATTTGGTCCTTCTGAAAGTCAGAAATGAATCCAGTACAGCATTTTGATAGTTTCTTTCAATGAAATATGCAAATCCGAAATGCGATAATCGACGTCAAAACTCGTTGAAAATTTTAGTAGTGAAAAGGGGGAAAGTTTCGCAATTCACACAATCCATCAACTATCAATTCGAATTCGAAAGTATAAACAAATCGTGTCAGTTTTATTCGTATTCACGGCATCCAGTTATGTCTCTGACATTACACACCCGTACTTTTTTTCTTCACCACATTCGGTGCTTCCGGAATAGGAAAAATGGGGACCAGTTGTGCCGAATTAAGTTGTTGTGCCCACGAACTAACAAGCTCTGCAAACTAGGAGAATTTGTCAGACAGTTTTATGAGATTTGTACCTGTTTTCGACCATCGTTCGTGAAAAAATACTAATGAAATTGGTAATTTTCCACTTAACACACTTTAATTCTGGAATCAGGAGGCAGAACCGGATAAAATGTTCTTGAAATTTTTAGGAACCTATAAGACCTTTCATTTAAATCTTAGTTTGTGAAAATCGGTGGAGCCGTTTTAGAGAAAATTGAGTGCAAACTTTTTCTCTTATTTTCACATATTACCATGTAACTCACAAAATAGAATTCGGATCCAATATGAAATTCAATAGCACGCTATGGCACCATTAGACCTTTTATTTGAATCTGAGTTTGTGAAAATCGGCTCAGTCATCTCTGAAAAAAGTGAGTGCATATTTTATCCATTTTTTTACATATCATCTCCTATATCTCCGGAATCGGGAGTAGGATCGGAATAAAATTCAATAGCAGGCTATGGGACTATGAAACCATTCATCTGCATCTTAGTTTGTGAAAATCGGTTCGGGCGTCTCCGAGAAAAGTGAGTGCATATTTTTGTTACATACATACACAGATACACACACAACGACATTTGCTCAGTTCGTCGAGCTGAGACGAATAGTGAATGACATTCTTCCGGGCCTCGGTTAACAAGTCGGTATTCACAGTGATTGAATAACCTTTCTATATGAGAAAGGCAAAAAGTATTATACTAGTGATGTTTACAAAATCAGTTAAATTTTCGAATAAAAATACTGAAAAAATCCAAAACCGATTTCGATTATACCGGTTCTCGGGTTTCGGTGCCGGAAGGGCATATAATAGTGAACCCACTTCATTTTCTTAAGGATGACCTACACTAAAAGAATTTGCCAGCCACTAGCTGAATGGTTTTTGCTTCATCCGATCCCCATAACGATTTTCAGATGGTTTTAATAAGTCGGCCATTCAATTTCCCCTCTGTCAAAAACAAATTGATTCGTATGAATATCATTGAAAATTTGTTTGAAGCACATACACTTATAAATTGAAAGAATCCAAAATGTAGATGATTTTCGTTTCCAAATTAATCATCACAGCAGCCATATAGGAAATACTATTCATTTTGTAGTGCGTATGATGTTCGTACATATAATCGCATACCATAAACCGAATGAATTTTATCTACACCAATCGTCGGATGATATTAAGAAGATTTTCATGTAGTTTTATGTATTACAGAGTCCTTATAATACGGATGATATTAAGATGAAATAATATTGAAATTATTATGGAAATGACAATTAATTAAAATGCAAATGACCTACAATTAAAAAAAGTTTTAATTATGCTTCACTTCCATTTTTAAACATTTTTATGACAGTTGATTTTTTTACAATTTTATTGGAATTCAATGAGTATGAATAAAAACTGGTCAAAGTTCAAAAAGGTATCACAGTATATGAGTATTTTTCAAAATCGATGAATTGATATGTAAGTGCTCCTAACAAAGAAGGGAAATGATTTGAGAAGAAAAATATGACACACTTTCTTCCACCAAGATGTTGGAACGGATTTTGGCATATACTATAGTTTACAAAAATTGATAAGGTTATTCGCAAGAGTCTGTTTTGGGTTGGAACCGCAGGATGCCTACTAAAACTATGAAATATTGTACGAATAATTAAGTTTAAGCAATTTCAATTTATTTTATTGAAATAGTAACAAAATCATTAAAAAGTAACTTCGCCGAATGCCATTTCACCGAAAGTAGTACTTTCGGTGAAATGGCATTCGGCCAAACGACTTTCGGCGAAATGGCTTTCTGCGAAATGACCCGCTCCCCTTCAAAACAACGTTATTCGATATATTTGTTTCAGGAGAACGACATTCGATATACAGCAGAAAAATACTAGCATTTCACTTATTCTGCATACCGTTTGGTAATTTGGACATTAGTAATTGATTTCAATTTATTATGTGTCTTTAATTTGGCCTCAATTTCAGCCTGTTTGTCGTTCACCGGAGTTGATATCGTGCTTTATTAAGGCACAGATTAAGTTTCAACGAGCCAATGTTGTTCGTATTCACGTCAATTCGGTTATGTCTCTGAAATCAACCACCCGCCGTTTTGATTTTCAGAATGAAACTTTTAGTTAAGTTTAGTTAGATAAGGCTTTGAATAAACCGGGCAAAACGAATAAACCTAATCAGATGTGATATGTGTGAGGAGGTGATATTTTTTTCAATCAACTAACAATTTCGGCTGTTTCCCTGAATAGAATTTTCTTCAAACAAACAACTGAAAATAGTCTGAACAAGCTCATAAAAGTACAATTAAATGGAAGAAATTTTTCAACTAGTAATGTTTCCAAAAGACCTAATCAACAAAGGTGAAACTGGTGGGTAATTTCCGTTACGTGCCATTGGTCGTTTATGAAATGAGTTCGAATTCCAATGGGGACCCGGAACCGACTCGGTTGGAAACAGCTACGAATAAACATCGCACGACAAAATAAAAATTTAATTTAGTTTGCACTAGTCCTATCATAACGTTTATCTAAACGGGTTCTATTTGCATACCGGGCTGAACGAGACTACTGGTAGCTTTCTGCGACAAAGTAACAGAAACAGTCGAAGCAAACGTACAACTTTTCCCCGTAGCCACGGAACCGCACCCGTTGTAAAGCCTTCGCCGTACAGACGCATAGATAGTTTCTTCTCCCCCTGATATACTCACGGGAGCCCGGGTAAAGTGCGGATAGGGCACATAAAACGTGCCCCGTTTAACCGACGTCGAAGGCAACGGCATATACGTAAGGGTATCGAAGGATCAACCGAACCGACACAAGAGAAAGTTTGTGCATTGGAATAAACAATTAGGCGATGTCAAGTGGGGACGCGGTCCGGGAAGCCGTTTGACATTTGTGCTTTCAACCCTGAATGGCTTTAATGCAAAGACTAGCCGATTCCAGTGCGCATTCCGAGGTAGTTTATGTGCTTCGATGCATTCAATTGACCCTTTTTCCTTTGATGCGGTCAACGCAGGGACCTTTCATATTCACACAACCAATCAAGCAAATTTCAAAACAAGACCCACTTCAAACACAGACAGTCAATATTTGCGCTTGCAAAAGCACGCAAAACATTCCGGAACATGTGAGTCTGCTGAAAGATTTCACTCCTTTTTTTCCTAACATCCATCCGGCAAAGGCGCACGTATTGCATTCCCTCGTTGCGACGCTAACGGGGCAAAGCGGGTTGACATTGTTGAAAGATGCATAAAAGACGCTTAGGGCGCAAAGCTGCTTGCTCTGTGATACTTCGGGATTTCACTTGCAGTTTTTTTTCTGTTTGTTTGTTCGCTACGTTCAAGTTCTTCTTCGGTTACATTCATTCCCGTTCCACAATGTGACATATTTTCCATCTGTACAAGTGGTTTGTGTCCGCAGGGGATTTCCACCGAGGGGGACTTGTTCCTGGTTCGAATTACTTGCTGATGGATTGTTTGCTTGTACCGTTTCAATACCGTCCAGGTACTCGTAATTCGGCAGCTTATAGTTGTTGTAAGTTCTGCTAAAGTTACGGAAAGTGCACTAAGAAAGTGCGGAAAGTGCAGCGTAGGGAGGGACCCCTCGTCTCGACTGAGATATTTCTATCACATGCAGCAATTCGTCACATTCGAGCTTTGTGCCAACTGTTGAAAGTTGAAGTCTCATAGCGACTCACAAAGGAGTAGCTAGTTCCGAGTTCTGGCCAAAAATAGAAAATATGATATGTCTCATAGTAAACTATTTTACACGATTTAAATGTTCATCGGTGCATACTTTAGCATATAATACAAAAATATAGTACTTTGGTGTAAATTCACATTCTTAGAAATGCCGGTATTAGTGACTGAATTTATGTTGGGATGGGTTAAGGATGCAATTTACAATGCAAGCCCAAATTCTCTGTTCTCTGAAATTCAACAATTCTCTGTTCAGTGACCCCCTTAATATCCTAACGACTGCATTGATGTTGTCTAATGCACCTAACAAATCGGTAAAAATTGTTCGTTTTTGATGCCCATTTCACAGACGATGAACCATGTGTGTGTGCTATTCGAAATAAAGCCTTCAAAGTAAAATTTTATTCGTCTAACGTTTAAATATTTTGACTTGTTCAATTCGATTTTTAAGGCTAACTTTGTTTTTTGTATGCGATCTGTACAATTACGAAACTTCATTCTAGTATGATTCCGTATGTACAACAATCCTTCCTTTTGTTGATGAATAAACAACCAAGTGCCTCCATATTAATTCAATTATGGAGCCACGAGTTTGTTTTTTACTAGTCTGAGACAGTCTATAAACCACTTGCATCCTCGAAGACAAAGAAGCCGGGTAGGTAATATCATAGATATAACTAGAGGACGCGAATAGGAATCAAAGTTACATGATTCTTTCACATTTGCGAATATCGATAAACGTTCGTATTCGAAGATTGAGTGAATTTTGCAACTATTTCTATTGATTTTTTTAAAGTCAATACTGCGATTCAACGAAATGAACAAACAAACAAACAAACAAACAAACAAACAAACAAACAAACAAACAAACAAACCATCAAACAAACAAACAAACAAACAAACAAACAAACAAACAAACAAACAAACAAACAAACAAACAAACAAACAAACAAACAAACAAACAAACAAACAAACAAACAAACAAACAAACAAACAAACAAACAAACAAACAAACAAACAAACAAACAAACAAACAAACAAACAAACAAACAAACAAACAAACAAACAAACAAACAAACAAACAAACAAACAAACAAACAAACAAACAAACAAACAAACAAACAAACAAACAAACAAACAAACAAACAAACAAACAAACAAACAAACAAACAAACAAACAAACAAACAAACAAACAAACAAACAAACAAACAAACAAACAAACAAACAAACAAACAAACAAACAAACAAACAAACAAACAAACAAACAAACAAACAAACAAACAAACAAACAAACAAACAAACAAACAAACAAACAAACGAACAAACAAACAAACAAACAAACAAACAAACAAACAAACAAACAAACAAACAAACAAACAAACAAACAAACAAACAAACAAACAAACAAACAAACAAACAAACAAACAAACAAACAAACAAACAAACAAACAAACAAACAAACAAACAAACAAACAAACAAACAAACAAACAAACAAACAAACAAACAAACAAACAAACAAACAAACAAACAAACAAACAAACAAACAAACAAACAAACAAACAAACAAACAAACAAACAAACAAACAAACAAACAAACAAACAAACAAACAAACAAACAAACAAACAAACAAACAAACAAACAAACAAACAAACAAACAAACAAACAAACAAACAAACAAACAAACAAACAAACAAACAAACAAACAAACAAACAAACAAACAAACAAACAAACAAACAAACAAACAAACAAACAAACAAACAAACAAACAATTCTGAATGCGGGTCGGTTTACAATGGATATGCTTTCATGTTTCTGATTAAGAGCTAGAAGAATTTTCAGTGACCCTAAGAGATTATTTTATTTCCAATGTTAATGCTTATCGATTCTGTCGGAATTAAAGGCACATCGTAACAATTGAGGAAAAGTGGAGGCTTGTACAATTCACACTATCAATGAGATGAGATCGATCGTCGATTTTTTAAAGTGTGTCTGTAATAACGTAATCTATATATGTTTCTTAAATTACGCATCCTTCATTTTATCCTTTTATTCTGTATGAGTTGAGCTTGAAAAAAAACGTGATTTGAATTTAAACAAAAAGTTTGACCGATTTACCCCCGACTTTTGAGTTGCATAAATTTTTGATCGTACCACCCTTTAAATTGAACAAAAAAAACTACAAGGATCAGCCCCATGGGGTTGTTCGAGCCATTGGTGTGGAACAAGGCAACCAAAATTTCTATTGATCGACATTTTCAATCAAGCAGTTCAATCAATCGTCACACTTTTGAATCCGCAACTGCACGAGAGTCTGCTTAGATTGATCTTTATTAGGAACCAACACCAAACACGCGAACCCAAAATATAGACTCTATTTGTCTTCATTCGTATTTGTTTTGTAGCCGACGTGATTACATCAATATCCCAAATGAATGCAATTATATTTTTGTACATACTTGCGATACGGATTTCGATATTAAGCTTCTCTTCGCCAAGCTTGTGTTCAAGTTTTGAATGCAAGCAGATTTTTTTATAGCGTAAAGTTTCTCTACCATTCTGCGATTTCGGTTGAAGCGATAAACTTTTTCTCATTATTAATCGAGTTCATATTATTAAATATAAATTGGGAATTATTCCTAAGCACTCAAAATTGACCTTGAGTTAGTTGCAAATTTCTCAGACGAAACGACATAACATGGAATTTCATCCGAGCTTGCATGACACAAGCAAACTAATTAAAGCATCAAATCGTTTTATGGCACTTTTTGTCTTGCTGTCTAGCAACAACCTACCTCTAGCATGCTACGCGTAGGACTGAAACATTAGCTATAATTTCGCTTCTATTTATAAATTCGCGTGCTTCCAACAGGTTCGCTTTTGTATAGTTTGACCAATCAGAGCGAAGCTTTCCCTTTGATATATCATTTACTCCTTCAAAACTGTCGTCTATGGCAGGGAAATCCGATATGCCGGAGATTTTCAGCAGACAGAATAGGACACTGCTCGCTACTATTCAAAATTCCAATCATTTATAATTGAAAATACGTGGCTTGAAATATTTTCTATCAAATAATGAAATTATATCAATAATTGATACAAAATAGACTGAGCTGTAAGTGTTTAAAACCTGACCACATTTCTGCGTGTATTTTTTCTTGAGTTTCTGATTTGCACCCCTATATAGAAAAAAAAGATGTGTTCCACATCAAAAATAAAAGACAGTTTGTTTGCGTACCCTGATCCGCAGACGTAACACACGTAAAACAGTATTTGACCTTCAGCATATATATTCTATATACGAATATGGTTCACTCTTGCGATTTGCCCTGGACATCACAGTAACATCACAGTGGCAGAAAAGGCAACTAAATACACTGCAATTTTTTTCATGCTACTAGGATTTTCTCATCAATAAACTGTACCAAATTATCCAAATTATATCGAATATTTCTTCCAATGCACTGTACGAAAATAATAATAGTTTATTGAAATATGATTCAAACAAGTTAGATAAATTATTGAATATTATTGATACAAAAATCCATTGTTAAATCCATTGTTTTCGAAAACGAGTATCAAATAAACCTCATCATGTAAATCATGTCGTTTTAATTTCAGTGAATGAATGTAAAAAATGTTTCATAAGCGTACACGGTGTTAAACAAAATTTGAAATACTTTTTTCGGGTTTAAATTATCGCTCAATTTGTTTTCGTAAGTTTCATTCTCCATAATTTCGGACGTTTCTCGAAATGTTCATCACTGGAGGTATTGAATGCGACTGTATAATTTCACGTAGATTTTTCTTAATCGTGAAACCCAGTCAGTTTCACGAAAAAATGCAAGAGGGCGTAATTTCACTATTCAGGCAAGGAAAATATATGCAAACAAATCGAAAAAGGACAAAATTCTTATTTCTTGCTTTCCATCGAATAGTAGTAGAATAGTTTATCTGCTAGGTAGTGATGAGATTCCTCTAAGCGACAAAACCATGAGCGTTTCTAACTTGTTCTGTCTCGTTAGCTATAAGTGTGAATCTTTGTTGCAAAATTGAATTACCCACCTAAATACGGAAAATTCACTACGAACAGTAATAAAACAAACCAGTGGACGGAGCTGTAAAACAATCTTCCAAAGTTTGGCCGGGGGGCCAAGAGCCAACCAACACCGCAAAAGCCTCACACAGTTATTTAATTTCGCATCTCATTAGCCATCGCACTCAGACTCAGAGCCACTGCGGCACTAGACTCGGCTCAGGACTAAACGTCTGTGAAGCGAAGGTTTGTGGTTTGGATTCGAGAGCAGTTCTATCGTGGTTTTCACCGTGGTTTATTATTCTGCCGTTAAATTTAATCCACTGTGGTGGTACTCACTTTATTCACAATTTGTCTTATTGTCACTCGTCGACCTTCCGAAAACCCCCAACCATCAGAAACTCTCATAGCCGCTATTCCCGGCCATATCCCAATGTTGGATGGTTGAATTGCTAAACCGAGATTAGGTGGAATAGAGACAAATTACAAATTCTCAGTAAATTATGATTGCGTTACTCTCATTCTCCGCACCCATTTGTACGAGAAAAAAAATCACATACTTCAAGTCCTAATAAGTTGAATCAAAAGCGAACAATTTTTCCAGCTGCTCAAACCAGCCAGTTTGTGTTTTATTCCGCTGAATTCGCTTAATGAGTTGACGGTTGTAATTTTCCATTCTTTCGAAAGTTGGTGCTTCATGTTCAGCGGGGTGAATTATAATGAAATCCTTCTGGCAAAGCATCACATTATTTCATTTTCCCGTGGGAGCAATGATCTTCCCACCACCCATTCCCCGGTTTGTAGAAGCAAAGCAGGCGCTCGGCAAATTTCACTTTCCACCAGCACCATGCAGTCAGTGTGTGTGTGTGTGTGTTTTTCAACCACAATCCACTAAAAACCTCATTCACGTTTTGTTGCTGGGTTCATCATCGCACTTCAGAATAAAAAATTAAAACACTACGCAGACTTATTATTAAATCGCTGGGAATTTATTCAGGCCTGGGGTATTCAAAAGCTGCTTTCTCGTCTCGGCCGGACTGACGGCGGAGTGGAGGATGTTCGAAACTTTTACACTTCATTCATTTACGCAGCTGGTACCGGCCCGATGTAGTCTCATCATCATCACCATCATCATCATCATCATCACCAGAAGTTAATTAAGATATCGCTTGATATGTTACACGCATCCGGGAAAGGAGGGAAAAATTAGACCATGAATATGCTAATCAAAAATTAAGACTTTTAAGCTAGTTACGATGGATTGTTGAACATGGCGAACGAAAAATCTAGTTTTTCATCTTCAGCTAAGCGAAGAATAAATTAATTAAATTCAATCCAAGCTTCAGAGATTTTCAACATGAACTTTGCACGATGTCCAATCCAATACGACGCCTGCCGTTTGTTATGTCATGTTCATCAATGCCAACTTATTGAAAATAAACATTTGAAAATTGTTGCATCTGCACCAAAGCATAAATCAAATAAATATAGATTTCCCACTATACGGAGACACTAACAGCGCTTCTAGTTAGAAACGGTTGTACTTTTTTCCATTAGCTACTATCATAAATAAAAAAAATCTTAGATTGTCCAGTGTACTAGTACTGTAGTTGAGCAACCCATGACACCAAAAGCGCCGTCTGGTGTAAAATGGCTGCGTAAATGCTCCTAAAATGCATATACCAAGTTGCCTGCGCAGACACAAATGATAGCAACATCGGGCCACACAGCGATACCACACCAGAAGCCTGCCACTTACCTTACCTTACTCAACGGCTATAGTCCTGGGGTGTCCTTTGATGTACCAAGCATACGTCTCCACATAACTCGGTCCATGGCTGCTTGTTGCCAGCCACTCAAGGCACGGATGCTATTGAGATCACCCTCCACTTGATCGATCCACCTTGCTCGCTACGCTCCTCTTCTTCTTGTACCAGTCGGATTAGATTCAAGAACCATTTTCACTGGGCTGTCCGACATCCTTATGACATGCTCAGCCCATCGTATACGTCCGTTTATAGCTGTCGGTACGATGAGTGGTTCTCCTAGCAGCTGTTGCAATTCGTGATTCATACGCCGTCTCCACGTTCCGTCTTCCATCTGCACTCCGCCATAGATGGTCCTTAGTACCTTTCTTTCGAAAACTCTGAGGGTGCGTTGGTCCTCTGCCAGCATAGTGATGAGCGTTTTGTAGATGGTCAATTTCGTGCGGTGGCGTACTTTTCTCGATCGGAGGGTGGCGTACTTTTCTCTATCCATCGTTGCTTTGACCAAACGCGTCAGTTTATCCGGGAAACCGTATTCGTGCATTATCTGCCATAGCTGTTCTCGATCGATTGTGCCGTATGCCGCCTTGAAGTCAATAAATAGGTGATGCGTCGGTACGTTGTATACACGACACTTCTGGAGTACTTGTCTTATCGCGAATATGTGATCCGTAGTGGCGCGGGCTCCAGTAAATCCCGCTTGGTACGGCCCTACGAATTCCTTAGCTATTGGTGATAGACGACGGCAAAGAATTTGGGAAAGTACCTTGTAGGCGGCGTTCAGCAATGTGATTGCGCGGTAATTGCATCAGTCTAGCTTATCGCCCTTTTTGTGGACGGGACATACCACCCCATCCATCCATTCCTGCGGTAGAATCCCCTCTTCCCAAATCCTAGAAATCATCCAGTGCCTCTCCTCCATGTTTGAGCAGCTCGCCTGGTAACTGGTCATTGCCCGCGGCTTTGTTGTTCCTCAGCTTGCCGATCTTCTCACTTATCTCTGTCAGATCAGGTGCTGGGAATCTGTCGTCGGCTGCGCGTGCACCCAGATTGATTCCTGTGCCGTTCTCTGTATCTTGTGCTTCGCCATTCAGATGCTCGTCATAGGACTGCTTCCACTAGTCATGTTCGTTCGTGAGAAGGTTACCACTGGTATCTCTGCACATTTCGGCCTGTGGCGTGAAGCCTCTACGTAAGCGGTTCAACTTCTCATAGAATTTCCGTGTGTCAATTGCGCGGTACAGCTGTTCCATCGCTTCGCGATCTTGGTCTTCCCGGTGGCTCTTTTTCCTCCGGAAAACCGTGTTCTGTCTGTTTCGTACCTGTCTGTATCGTTCCTCGTTCGCTCAAGTGCGGTGTTGCAGCATCCTCGCCCTTGCTGCATTCTTCTCTTCGACCAACTGCTGACATTCGCCGTCAAACCAGTCATTCCCTCGATTCGATAACCTCGAACCTAGAACGGTTGCAGCAGTGCTACTCACGGCGGACCTTATGTTCCGCCAGCCGTCTTCAAGAGTCGCCGCGCCAAGCTGCTCTTCCGTTGTTAGCACTAGCTCCAGTTGTTGCGCGTATTCCTCTGCAGTACGAATGCTACGTAGCTGCTCGAGATTGAATCCCGGCGTTCCTGTGTTGTGCACCGTCGATAGTTTTGAGCGCATACAAACTGCAACAAGGTATTGGTTAGAATCAATGTTGGCACTGCGGTAGGTGCGGACATTGATGACGTCGGGGAAAATCGCCCGTCGATGAGAACGTGGTCGATTTGATTTTCCGTATGTTGGTCAGGTGATCTCCAGGTGGCTTTGTGGATATCTTTGCGGGGGAAGAAGGTGCTTCGAACTTCTTCGGGAGGCTGCAAAGTTCACCCATCGTTGGCCGTTGTCGTTTGTTACCTCGTGCAGGCTCTCCAGCCCGATAACAGGCCTGTACATTGCCTACCGGCCTACCTGAGCATTCATGTCGCCGATGACGAGTTTTACATCCCGCCGTGGACAGCTGTCGTAGATTCGTTCCAGCTGCGCGTAAAATGCTTCCTTCTCGTCATCGGGTCTCGTCTCATGTGGGCAGTGCACGTTGATGATGCTGTTATTGAAGAAACGGCCCTTGATCTTCAATACGCACATTCTATCACTGATTGGCTGCCACCCAATCACGCGCTGGCGCATCTTGCCCAACACTACAAATCCCGTTCCTAGAACGTTGGTTGTGCCACAGCTCTGGTAGAAGGTAGCCGCTCGATGCCCACTTTTCCACACCTTCTGTCCCGTCCAACAAAGTTCCTGTAGCGCTACGACATCGAAGCCGCGGATTTGAAGCTCATCATGCAGCATTCGGTCGTATCCTGGGAAGCCAAGCGATTTGCAGTTCCATGGGCCAAGCTTCCAATCGTAGTCCTTAGTTCGTCGCGTAGGTCTTTGCCGATTATTACGAGTCGTATTTTTTACTTGATTGTTCGTAACTTCCTTTTTCCGGGCGGCTTGTTAGGGCTGCACCAACCTCCTGTCTCGCCGGAGGGCCATCTTTTTTTCCCTTTATAGGCTACTTTGGCCGAGGGGACGAACTAGGCTATGGTGCCCAAATGAACACTAGTAACGAAGGAGGAAACCAGCCTATCATTGATAGGTTCCCTCCAGCATGTAACCCAAGCGACATATTCCTTCACGGTTATCAATTTGAAACTAAAGATACGAATATCTTCTATTGCAAGTTCACCAGAGAGTTTGTCACTTGGGCAGGAAGTGTGTGCTTCACCCTGTAACCAGTCAATCATTGAGTCGTGCGTCTGTATCGTATTAGTATTTTGTCATTCTACCAACTGCTTCAGTGTCTTAAATGTCCTCGTCGATGAGACTTTGGAAAATTTCGCCTTGTATCCACTTCGGTCTTGGCCCAGCTTTCCTATATAGTCTTTTATGTCTGAAGCGGTACAAACGATTATTACTTTAAAGTTCCTAAATAGATGTAGATATGTTTGGTCTACTAACACTATCCATTCTTATCTGCTCTGAATGTTTCTATTTTTGTCGAAGTTACATTACATTTCCTTTTCCAAATTGCATCGCTTTTTCGACTATGCCGGAGAAACCTGTTAATATCTCAATGTGATAATTTATCAAGAATAAAGAAATAATAATAATTACTATAACAATAATAATATCAATAAGAAATAATAATAGTGACAATCACAACAATAATAATAACAGTAATATTTATAACGATAAAATAACAACCACAATAATAATAATGATAATGATAAAAGTAATAATAAAAATAGAAATATTGTGACTTACCAAAAGTTAATATGTCATCAAGAGATTTATTACATTAACATACCAATTTTTCGTCGTTTCACTGTGGCTCTTGATTTGTTTTCAATTTCCTTTTGGTATTCCTGTGGCACTGTTTTTGTCTATAATCTTTTATTTTTATAGTTCTCGTGATAAAAATAAAATAAAATCAGGTGTTAGTAAGCTAGTTAAATTATATAATGTAAGGATGCGCATTTAACACTAGATTGCCCAGGAAAGTCACAATATGTAAACAATGGTAGGATTGCTTGAAATTCTGTGAACTTTTTTAATTCTTTATATATGCACTTAGGCACACTGCACTAGCTTTTATTTATTCTGTCACAGTTTATATTATTGACTTTCTCTCTTTCAATCATTTTGACTGCTTTTGAGCAATTTGGGTCTAAACTAAGTTTTGGGCCTTCTAATGTTGAGCACGCATCCAGGAAACAAGAACTACATGTATTTCGTGAAGAAATACTAGGTGTGATTGGATGAAATGGTCCACGTGAACCGCTCTCTTCCAGAAACACACATCTCACACTCTTAGTTAGAAGGTGACATCTGTGTCCAAGTTTGAGAAATCTAAGTACATTCAAACCTTTCCCGATATGAGAGTGTATTCACACTTGATTAATCAGTTTCGTCATCATTGCAATTTGTAAACATTACCGATACCGAGCCGGATCGGAAAGGTTTGAAAGTTCTTAAACGGTTCATAGGATATCAATTTACTCCTATTCCTGATAACAATAGTCCTCCTTTTAGAATTAAATTCACCAAGCTCAGGACGAATATGATATATTAATATTCATCCCAACTGGATCAAAATAATTCAAATTGGTGACCAATTCCAGGCATAAGAATGCTCGAAACCACCTAATGACCTATTGTCAATTTCAAGCATTATAAGTCCTGTCCACTCCGTGATCGATTCAGACAACACAATAATTTTCATCTTTTAAATTTATAAGCTAACGATCGATCTCGGTATGGTCAGACTTTGTAAATACGCGAAGTGTAAATTGACTCCCACCCCCATCCACCAAGCGGGGGTACGCACCCTGTAGCTCATCATCCAAAGCCTAGGGAATAATAATAATAATAATAATAATAATAATAATAATAATAATAATAATAATAATAATAATAATAATAATAATAATAATAATAATAATAATAATAATAATAACAATAATAATAATGATAATAATAATAATAATAATAATAATAATAATAATAATCCTACATGTTTTATGCTGTTGATTCATGCTGTTTAAATGCATAAACTTTCTATATGAGAAAGGCAATAAGTATACTTGTATAGAATAATATCGTTATCATGATTGTGTGATGGTCCCACTTGCTAATGACGGTCTATTCATTCAGGGATTTAGGTACCTCGCGGGTATCCAGTTTATGCAAAGTGCACATGACTTTTTTCATATTACAATACGCTACCTCTAAACAAAAAGTAGCTGTCATTTATAGATTCGATTTATAAACTCATTTCGTTGCTCTTTAATTTCTTCCCAAATAGCAATTGAAACATGTTCAAATTGGCATGTTTCACGATTGCTACAGAACGGTTATTTTTTGTTGGATATGTTAGACAAGTGATTTCACGTGTTTTTGTAACAAATGTGAAAATCATTCATATTACTGCTTGTGAAACCAACTCAAAAACCTGTAGGGATTATGTTCTACCTCGGTTTTATTAACTGACTGTACACTATGTTCATTTGAACAGTTATATTTCCGGCTTTCTCATAACAAATTTTACTTCAGTGAAACAAATCAAACAAGAAACTTGTTGCACATCATACAAACAAAGTTCGCTTTTCCAATTTCACAATCGTTGCGAGAAGAGTCAAGAAATACAATACAAGAACAATGTTTGCGACTTGGGTTATCATTTTCATATACATATTTTCAATACAGAATTTTGATCCCCCCCCCCCAAACAGATTAACTGATTCCTGAAAAATATAGATTTAAATAAGGCAACGCTGCACGAATACGAAATTGAACAAAGCACAAAAGGTGCTTCGTTCGAAAGACGGTGGTGTTTTCTTCATCCGTACCAGCTCGTACCGATGCGTACCGGTTTTGTATTGTCATTTTGTATAACTGTTTGAATGTTTAGACACTCATCACCACATAATTTCTGAACCGGAAGTCGGATCTGAATGACATTGCACAGTAACTTTCAAGACAATGAGAGCTTTAATTTAAATCAAGATTTGTAAAAATTGGTTTAACCGTTGCTGAGAAATCGAATTGAGTGCCGTTTTTATAGCCTTCCTCCAAAATAGGTTTATATATCCACTAACTAGCAGGATCTGCCAACTAGATGAATTTACCATTAAAAATGTGCACCTCGTTTCGTCTCATGAAATTGAAAATTTTCCACTTATCGTTATAATGTAATAATATACCGGAACCGAAAGTCGCATCTGGATCAATTTTTCGGAAACTTTTTAAAAAATTTCAAGACCTTTTATTTGCATCTTAGTTTGTGGAAATCGGTTGCAAAATTTCCGGGAAAATTGAGTATGCATTTTCTTATAGATTTACACATGTTACCCTGTAATTCCAGAACCGGAAGTCGAATCGGGATGAAATTCAATTTTCACAGTGACTGCTTAGCTTTTCTGTATGAGAAAGACAAAAATTGCATTGTCGATTGATCCGTCCTGTAATTCTGTTTTCGTGAACAGGCGTTTTTTTTTCAGTAGGTTACCTTATAATGGCTGTTGTACTATTTTAGGATCAGTTGTTAGCAATGTCCTGACAAGATACAAGAAACTTTGCAAAAGGACATTTACATTGTAAGAAACCTCCTGAGAGTCTATAATCGGAAAACCACAAAGTGTAATTTCGGTCAATAGCTTCAAGAATTCTTCCCAGTCGCTTGAAAAGGTCGATTTCTCCTCGTAATTCACAGTCCTCCCCAAGAACCATTATTTAACATTTTGTTTACACCACATTTGGGGAATACTGATGCATTATTTTTCATTGATTTCACTCGTGACAGCAAGAGTCGTTTGGTTGCTGCTCGGTCTAGCGGTCGGCAGTTAGTTTTGCATTTTAATTGAAATGCATTATTTATCTTCCCATTAGGGCGGGGAATGCATCGGGGAATAATTTACTCAGCCCTTTTGTCCCGGTCAACTTTCATCCTGAGCATCACTGCGAATCTTGTAAACTATGGTACAGCAGACCGTACGTGCGATGGCAGAAGGATATCTCACTGCAGGAGGCGACCGGTTCCGTGCTTTGTGATGCGGTTTCTCAGCCCGGGTTACATTACGGAACCAATGTTCCATCGAGGAAATGCATTATGGCTCGAGTCCAGTCTACTCGAGAATAGCCCGGTCAGTTGCCTCCCCTCGATGCTTGCGTCGGTCTGTTCCATTTCCCGATTGAGTGCCTAAATTAGTCCTTTCATGTAGAGCAAATCGGTCTTGTTCGTTGAAATCGTTGTGCTGGCCATTGTGGGTATTTCCCCTTGCCGACCCATTCAATCCTGTGCTACAAGGCACGACTACATGTAGGTAGACAAGTAAGCAAGTAGAGAGGAGACAGAGAGATAGAGAGAGGAAATCGGTTGTTCGTACCCGGCAGACATCGATTATGATTGATGAAAAGCTGCCCTGGTCTTTTGTTTATGGCTCAGTGCAATTAGAGTCTCAACAGAGAGCTATTCTAGTGGGGCTCAATGCGTTATGACGGATATGAGGTGACAAGGGGTTTGTATGACACTCTCAATTATGACCTATGATGTAATTCTGCTGCACATCCAGTGAATAGCGGCTCCTTCGTTTAGGTTCGGAATGGAGGAAAGGCTTCTCATGAGGATTGGTGAGGTTTCTTGATGATGTGAACGTTGATGCGGCGTGGTTGCCGTTTGATTGCGACTAGTTCTATTCAAAGTTACAATTAATTTATCGCAAGGATTACAAACCTAAGCACTGTAACTTTAATTGACATGTTGCACCATAAGATAACATATAGTTGTAATCTAGTATGCAGAATTAACTGTATCTCGATTGAATCGTCAAACATTCACTCGTTCACTTGTGTACATCAGAATGTTGGGGTAATCGACATTTGTGGAGTTCGTACATTCATTGAAATGTTGTTGACCGAAAAAACATCAGTTACGCGAAAGTTTTTATAGCTCCAGACGAATTTCGCGCTAACTCGAACAAATGTTTGCAGCTCCCTCTCAAATTTTAATGAAACTTTCTGTACATGACCACTTTGACACAAAAAACCACTCTGACTACTTTGTTTTTCTAAAAATGATCTAGACCAGTGATTCCCAAACTCACCCTCCCGCATACGCATGGCTGCAAGATGGCTGACTAAACGCTGCCAGCTGGGAAAATATGGCTGGCAGACATTCTGGTGACCGACTGCCTCACCGCTGCCAGACATACAACTCAAACGATACAACCGTATTCACCAGGATTTTTCCACATTGAAATCTTTGACATTTTCAGCGAAGGTGAGAAGATGAAAACGCTCGGCTAACTTAGATACAGGCGACTTTGTTTTGTCAAATTGGATTTGACAACCGTCACTGAATCATTTTTGGTAGCCGTCTGGTGGCCATGACTGCCCAGGTAGCCAAAACGCTATGCGGGCTACCATTGCGGAAGTGTCTTAAGCGCTCCCTATCGACCCCTTCGAGAATGACTAATCTAGACTGTCTTTCAAAAAGGGCCAAACTTTTTCTACCATTTTATTTCAAAATCCTACAAAAATGTGGTATGGGTGATTTATACAAAATTTGTCAAGTTTTCGAATAAAACTTCTAGTAGGTAAAGTTAGAGAAATAACCGCGAGATTCACGAAGGACTGCTTTCGACAGGGGACAGATCACTTTAAAAATTCACCTTGATTTTGGTACATTTTGCTACTAATAAATTATCCATTTCAAGTAATATCTCATTGGACCTTTGTAAAATGCTTTGGATTCTGAAAAGATCCGAAGATTACCATTTCTTCCATTTTCAACACAGTTGACAATTATTGCCACAAGCAAAGTTCCGAACAAATAGGTTGCCTCTCGTTCGGCGAACGGCGCACAAAGTAAATCTGCCACATGCTTGTGTGCCCTTCCTTACAGCGCTAACGTTCCGCACCGAGTCGTGGCACCCATGAAGTTGGACGACGTGTGGAATAGTGACGACACTTATTCTATTTGAAAAACGATTTTACAAAACCAAATTAATGTATATGAGAAAACCCAATTGACTCTTTGCTTGTATCTATGTAGAGACACTGAAAATGGTTTGGAACTAAATGATTTGAATTATGAATTATAACACTATCATTTATGGCCCTAAGAACTGTATTCTCTCCGATGTGTTAATACTTTGATGAATTTTCCGCAATTCTCTAAAGCGAAAGCCACACTGCAAACGGAGCGAACAATGAACATAATAGATCAAAAGTTCCAAAGAGTAGTTCTAAAGGCTACAAAAATACTAACGTATAGAATTTCAAGGTAGACTATTTCATATCAGATTATCATTTTTCTGACTTATTTAACGTATTTTTTCTGTTTTTTATGCAATAATATAATATAATTTTTTTAGGCACACTGCTTAAGCTCTAAGATGTCGACTTTTTCTAATTTTAGGTAACGACTAACATAAAACTGTAATATTGTATTGGTGTTGAAATTGTCGATTCTCGAGAATCCAGCCTACAGCTGGCAATCCGCAGTGGTCGATGAACTGAATATAGCGTGAGTCTTCCAGATGACGTTGGTAAATATTTATGCTGGCCGCATACTTAGGTTCGTATGGGTCCGCGGGAAACACCCCCAGGCTACGAAGGCCCGGCGGGTGGCCCGCATGCTGGTCAACGATTGGAGCGGTCTTCCATTGGGGTTGATGGTTATGTTACGGAAGAGAATGAAAGTGACATAGACTAGTAAATATTGTAGAAAAACGAGGTAAAAAGGGGATATGGGAACGAAATGCCTAGAAAACGACAGAGATCTAATTAGTTGACAACGAGATGGTGAAGAGACGGGGAAAGGGAGAACAGAAAAGCTGGTGACAACAAAAAGATCTAGTTAGTTCCAATGAAGATGGTGGACAGGACGAGGGGTCGATAGAATCGGGCGGATGCTAGTGTCGAACCTGCAGTTGGAGATTATTCTTAGTCATAGTTAAAATATCGTCGAGGAATGGGAGGAACTTTCTCTGCAAGATATAATAGATTACACTTGTATATGAATGTGTTTAAGGAATTGGTATATGAGAAGCATGTATGAACTATCCCGACTCGCCAACACATCCCGAACCGGAGCCTCAGGCGGTCTACCTCGGGCCCTAAGGGATTCCAGTAGCTTCGACCTGGCGTCACGATACTCTACGCACGACCACATGATTTGACATGAGCCGCGACATAACACGAATGAAATCGCGACTCACGTTCCTCCCCTTGAACCAAGGTTTCGTCGATACCTTAGGGATAATGGAGTGTAACCATCGTCCCAGTTCGTCATTCGTCCATGAAATTTGCCAACTTGCGAGAGTTTTCTGACGAGAAATACTGAAAAATTCATTGAAGCAGATTGGTCTTTCATAAATATCACCTTCTAATGCGCCCACCTTAGCCAATGAGTCTGCCTTTTCATTTCCCGGAATGGAACAATGCGAAGGGACCCAGACTAACGATATTGAATAAGACCGTCCAGATGAAGTTCTCAAGTGTTCCCGTATTTCCCCCAGGAAATATGGGGGATACTTTCCTGGCTTTCTTCGCCGGAGAGCTTCTATTGAGCTTAGACTGTCCGTGACAATGAAGTAATGGTCTTTGGGCAAGGTTTCAATGATCTCGAGGGTGTACTGAATGGCAGCTAATTCTGCGACGTAGAAGCCGGATCACTGAGTTTGTACGAAGCGGTTATGTTCTGATTGAAGATACCGAAGCCTGTGGACTCGTTGATGTTGGATCCGTCAGTGTAAAACACTTTTTCACAGTTGACTGTTCTAAGTTTATTATAAAAAATATTAGGGGCCACTTGAGGGCGTATGTGATCCGGAATTCCACGAATTTCTTCTCTCATGGATGTCGAAAAACACAGTAGAATCAGAAGTATCCAGCAAGGTTGAAACCAAACGAAGAAGGATTAATATTCTGAGCCATGTAATCAAAATACAAGGACATAAAACGGGTCTGAGAATTGAGCTCAACAAGCCTTTCAATCACCATCGGATTCAAGATATCGCATCGGATTAGCAATCTATATATTTTTCAACGGTAAGACGCCCGCGAGCACTTCGAGACTCATCGTATGAGTTTATTGCATGTAACCCAAGGCAATACGCAAACAACGATACTGAATTCTTTCCAGTTTAATGAAATGGGTGTTCGCGGCGGATCGGAAGCAGAAGCATCCTTATTCCATTACGGACAATATCGTTGTTTGGTACAGCCTGATCAGGTCTCCTGGATGGGCACCCCACCAAGTTCCGGTTATTGTGCGAAGAAAATTGATTCTCTTCTGGCATTTCTGTTTCGGATACCTAATGTGACATCCCCAGGTGCCTTTGGAGTCAAACCAGACCCCGAGATATTTAAATGTGAAGACCTGAGCTATGGTTTCACCCCCTAGTTGAAGCTGTAATTGTGCTGGTTCTCGCTTCCTTGAAAATACAACCAGCTCAGTTTTCTCCGTAGAGAACTCGATACCCATTTGAAGAGCCCATGTCGACAAGTTGTCGAGGGTATCTTGTAGTGATACTTGGAGATCGGCAGCTTTGGGTCCTATAACAGACACAACGCTGTCATCGGCAAGTTGTCTTAGCGTGCAAGATGTATTAATACATTCATCAATGTTGTTTACGTAAAAATTGTATAGAAGGGGGCTTAAGCATGAGCCCTGAGGAAGACCCATGTAACTGAATCGTATTGTCGACAAATCACCATGCTCGAAATACATGTGTTTCTCAGACAATAGATTATATAAAAAGTTGTTCATAACTGGCGAAAGACCATACTGATGCAGCTTCTCAGATAAGATATTTATTGAGACTGAATTAAAAGCCCCCTTGATGTCAAGGAAAATTGATGCCATTTGTTCTTTGCGAGCAAATGCCATTTGAATTTCTGTTGAGAGCAACGCAAGACAATCGTTCGTTCCTTTGCCCCTGCGGAAACCAAATTGTGTATCTGAAAGCAAGCCATTAGTCTCCACCCAATTGTCAAGACGAAAGAGTATCATTTTTTCGAACAATTTCCGGATGCAAGAAAGCATAGCAACGGCATGCGAATTGTGATCGGATGCTGGTTTCCCTGGTTTTTGAATAGCGATAACTCTTACTTGTCTCCAGTCATGTGGAACAATATTATTCTCAAGAAACTTATTGAATAAATTCAATAAACGTCTTTTGGCAGAATCAGGCAAATTTTTCAACAAATTAAATTTGATTTTGTCTAACCCCGGAGCTTTATTGTTACACGGTAAGAGCGCAAGTGAGAACTCTGCCATCGAAAAAGGTATTTCGTTTGCATCTGACGTCGCGGCGCGGGTGCATCTGGTCCGGAGCAGAGTCTGGGCATACTTTTTTAGCGAAATCGAATAGCCAGCGGTTAGAATATTCCTCGCTTTCGTTTGTGGTGTTTTTGTTGCGCATTCGTCGGGCTGTGTTCCAAAGAGTGCTCATCGATGTTTCTTTTGTTAATACGTCAATAAACCGGCGCCAGTAACCTCGTTTTATTGCTTTAATTAAGTTTTTCATTTGCGTGTCTAACGTTGCGTAATTACGATAATTTTCAGGTGTTCCATTGGCTCTAAACTGTTTGAACGCGGAGGCTCTATCCGCGTTCAGTGATGAGCACGCTTTATCCTACCACGGATTGGGAGAACGGATGTTAGTTTTCGCGCCGGCTACACGTTTCGTCTGAGCTTGAATCGCAGTATCGAGTCATACGAAACATTGATTGTCTCCGATGGTCCTAATCCGCAGGTGATTGAGATAACGATAGGTAGATGATCGCTACCGTGGTGATCAGGGATCACCTTCTACTTGCAATCCAACCATAGCGATGTCGAGCAGAGGCATAACTCCAGCGCACTTGGTCTTGCTGGTGGTGCAGGAATCCGGTGTCATTTCTCCCGTATTCAAGAGTGTCATATTGAAGTTGTCGCAAATATCATGGATCATAACTGATCTGTTATCATCGTGAAGACAACCCCAACGCATACCGTGTGAGTTAAAGTCTCCTAAAACTAACGTCGGTGCGGGAAGGAGTTCTGTGATATCGCTGAATCGCCGATGCCCAATCAAGGCTCTTGGAGGAATATAGATTGAAGCAATGCAAAGGTCCTTGCCTTTTATTGTTATTTGACATGCGACCCTGGATACCAATGCCTGGTATCGAGGGGAGGTTAATTCGATAGAAAGAATAGCACTTATTGATCCCCAAAAGTACTCCTCCATAGGGATCATCTCGATCCAGACGAATAATGTTAGAATCGTGGAAGTTTAGGGGTACATCAGAAGTTAGCCAAGTTTCGCACAATGCAAATGCGTCACATTTCAGATTATTCACTAGAATTTTGAAAGGATCTATTTTCGGGGTGATACTTCTACAATTCCACTGTAAAACAGTGATTGAATCCTTAACCTCAGGTGACTTAGCCATCGAAGGATACGATCGCTGAAAGGAGGGGCCAATTTGCAGTCATCTGCTTCAAATATGTTTTCACTGTAGGCATGAATGCAATTAAAATGCTTTTAAGAGGGTCAGATACGTTGAATTTTTTGAAAATCCAGTCCATAATATCTGACAACTTGATAAGTCCAGCACTGAGTTAGTTCTCAGATGGATTTTCGGGGTCGCTTGGGGGGTTTGATGTCCCAGGAAGTGGTGGAAATTCTTTCGTAGAATTTAGATTCTTAGACCAGGAGCATTTTGCTTCGGTTTTGCTTTAGCACCACTTCCTCTAGCTGTAACTTTTAGAGTCCCTTCTTCGAACCCTTACTAGGAAGCTTATGGGAGGATATATTTCTTCTGTTTCTATAGCTTTGAGGGACAGCCAAAGATGTACCTTCCAAAGGGCCGTCATAATCACTCTCGTCATTTGACAAGCAGGCATATGGGTTCGTTATTTGTTTGGGGGGAGTGGCACTCTTCAGCATATCGGCAAAAGAGCGTTTAGAATATTCTTTCAGAGAACGCTTCATTCTGTCACCGCGAAGTCTATACGCGGGACATGCCGAGAGGTCATGCGGACTCTCCTTACAATAGAGGCACTTTTCAGTATCCTTACCGCAAGAGTCCTCCCCCACAGTTAGCACACCGGGGCTTATTGCAGTAATGAGAAGCTGTATGCCCCAATTGTTTACAGTTGTTACATTTCATTACTCGCGGTACAAAGAGACGAACGGGCAGACGAACCCGGTCCAAGAGGACGTAGTTGGGTAAAACCGAGCCAGCAAAGGTAACTCGATAAGAATCTGATTGGGGATAAGATTTTGTTCCATCCCCGGCGATCGACACTGAATGCAAGCGTTTGCAATCCAGCATCTTGACATTCTTAAGTAAGGAGTCTTTAAAACAACCTGCTCCGTACTTAAGAATGTCCTCACAAGTCAGAGTCGAATCGGTTACCACGCCGTCTATTTCGACTTCACGAGCTGGTACGTACACGCGGTAGTCCCGCGTAAAGTGCTCATTTCGAACAATCTCGTTTGCCTGCTGAGAGCTGGTTAGTAAGACCCTGAGCTTGTCTGGACGTACTTTATCTATTGTTTTTACAGTAGGATATCGAGATATTTTCAAAATGTTCAATTTTTTGTCATTCGATTTGGTCCGGAAATATACCGCATAAGTGCGACCGGGAATACAAGCCCATCGGGATAGCTCTTAGTGCGAGTCTTACTGCTATCAGCAGAAGTCTCCATCTGATCATCGGGAGGGGGAGGATCAGGTTCAGAGTTGCTCATGTCAAGAAACTATCCGTGAGGATAAAATAATGAGGAAAAAATGGAACCGATAATAGAAAGGCGGAAGAATAAACAATGAGAAGACAGTACTTATCTTAAAATCCAGCTGATCGTCCACCAAAGTCTCGCCTTTGCAGATCGGTGTATCACCGCAGATGGTGTGTAAAAACCTTCCACGAGGAAAAAAGCACAATTGTCTATAATATTCAACGATTAACGGCACTTTTCACCAGATCACAATATACAGTGATATCACAATAGCATCCGGCACTGGCCAACTGATATTTTTTCTGTTGCTCACACGCAAACGACCAGCAGCTGAATGATGTAATTGCGGGACTCGTTTCAGGCTTTCAGAAGGTGGAATTTTCTACGATATTGAATGCCGTATGCTGGCTTTATTTGTATTCGTATGTTATTTGGTTTTAATTGCCGCATATGAAATGAAACGACGGATAAGTATTCTAGATTGAATCAGTTATAAATTTAGAACGAAAAATCTAGTCTAGATAGACTTTATATAAGCATGATCAGAAGAAAAAAATGAATTCTATTTTACCTTCTACTTGAGGGGTCGAGCAATAAATTCGAGCCTCCAAGTATGGTCGTGTTACACGAATACCTATCCGCCTTTTCATTTCATATCTTTCGTCTCTCTCAGTTAATGCTTGCCGAAAAGAACCAATCAAAATCGATAAAGTTTATTTGCATTCGTTTGGTGCGAATTTCGCACAACAAAAAATGCACAACTTACCAAATTATTCTAGATAAGCACTGAACTGACGATTTTCATCATCGATTTGCAAGAAAAGTAATATTAATAGTTCTTTAGATAACATTTAGTGCCATTAGAACGGCTTATTTTGTAGAATGTTCCCCCATAGTTGTCCACTTTTCGTTTTCTTTTCTTCCAATGCAAACGACCAGAAACTGGATGATGCAATCACTTTTCTTGTCGTAGGTGGCAGCCTGCGCACCCGATATGGACTATCATAGACAGAAGCTAGCAAACATGCAACAGCATTACTGACCTGTTATGCTTGGTGTCTTCAACTAGTTATAGTGTTATAAATTTAGTTTTACATGTTAGATTAAATTGTAGTGTTAAGCTTAAATGTATCTGTTGGATCATTGTAATCTGGTGATACAAATTATGAGGAGGTTTTATGCTTGCTGGAGAGAGATTGTAAAAATTTAATCTCCACCGGGCTTTTCCCTGCTCCCAAATAAATAAGTAAATAACAGGGTCCATTTATAGATTCGGTTGATTTGGATGTTTCTTGTTTGGACCTATTTTTTCCACTATTTAAACAATGTTTAAGTAACAAACGTAGTATTAACTACAATCTTACAATCAGATTCGTTTCATGAAAGAACTAAGGAAAATACTCAAACAGGGAAAAAGTTTTTAAGAGAATAAATCTGGAGTAATTTCTTTACACTTTCGTGTTGTGAAATTTTGAAAATGCACCCAGGTGAACATAGTCAAGAAAGACGTAGTCCTACGTCAAAAACATGGAAAAAATCCTTATCGACTCCTACACTAAAAAAATCGATTTTAAAAATTTGAAGACGATTTGCAAAAAAAGTCCATTCTTTATTAGAATGAAATTTTATTGCAAGATAGGCGATTCTGTTCCCTACCTACAGTAAAATGCAAGTTGGGTTTAGCGCGAAATTCGCCAAATACCTAAAATCATAATATTTTGTATTTACATATGGTATTTAACATAAAAGCACAGCATTGGTATTTCATTCCTTTTGTGGAATATGACCTTCTACTGGTTGGTTCTACTGACACTAACATTCCTTTCAGGTCGGAGCACAAACATACGACAACTCGTTTGTAAAATCACCGTCCTATGCCTTCAACCCTCAAACATGTATTTAACGTAGCCTTCTTCGATTGTATCCCTTCACTCAATAAACACTTGTTACAAATACAAAAACCTACTTAATCCACCTAGCAGTAAGATGATACCTTTTTTTATCAATCAGCATGTCTTTCGTTGTAAAGTTATTTGGTCGTCGACTCTCAAAATCTGTGAACCCGATAAACCCGATAAATTTATGCGAAACGTTAACACTAATCATCATGTATCTCCTGAACCGGAAGTCGGATCTGAATAAAAACAAGCAGTTTTTATGGGACCTTAAGACCTTTTATTTGAAGTAAGTTATGTTCTTCCAGCAATTATTATTGCAAGCAGTATAAATCAATATAAATAAGAAATTGTTTTGAATTTGAAAATACTGCCATCTTTCTAATACATATGTCATATTCGAACGATTATGTTGCCTAAACATAAACGTGCTAAAATCGAAACGTCATGACAAAGGGTGCTTTGCATAGTCTTTTAGGTACTAAGAAACAATTGCATAAACAGTAACATCGCTTTATCATCAATCGCATAAAACTCCTACAACTGAAATAAGGAGAAAAGTCGCTTACACTAAAATATCGGTCAATTTGATTAAAATCGGTCCAGTCATTTCTGAGATCTCAACCTCTTCTTCGACAACACACACATACACACACGAACATTTTCTCATTTCGTCGAGCTGAATCGATTGGTATATAACACTGAGCCCTACGGGTCTCGGAAAATCGGAAGTTTGAGCGAATTCTATACCTATTTTTTTATATTTATGAAAAAGGTAAAAACATCTTCAGATTTTCGAATGCTTGCTTAATGCTCTTCTCTTTGTCCGGTAAGCTTAATTCATTCGCAAAACATACAGACCAGTATTCAATATTTGCTGGCCATAGCCAGCTGCTAATGAATCAGGGGATAAATAATCTGGCATGCTTCGAAGATGCAAGCAGACGAAAAATCAATCATCTCCTTCCAATCAAGTTGTTTCAGTTCGTTTTGTTCTTCTTCTCGCCGGACCAGCAGTAGCCAATCGAGCAACGAGCAACTATATTCGAGCTTGAAACGATATGCACCGGAAGCTGATCGAAAGAAATAGAATCTTGATTGAAAAAGCACTGAAAAAACGAATAGTACGAAAATCAAATTAGCCCTAGTTAAACTGGTATTCGATTTGTTTTCACTGTGCCCCACTCGACGGATCGTCGGTTAATTCACTGAAGCCTTCGTTTAAACCTAATGAGTTGGAAACAAATCGTGCAGGGAACCGCCACCGGAAAACGGGAGACCGCAGACGGTCCGAGAGTGATGAAAGGAAACTTTTCCCGAATAGGTGCAAAACAAAAGGACCACCCACGGAAACGTCGGAAAAGAAGGCTAATATAGGAAGGAAAAGCTGTGCCTAAAGCTTGCCGTCTACATCGACAAAAAAATTTTTCCTTTGTCGGTATCGAGAAAAAAAATGTATTGTGTTTTCAAGTAATGGGAGGGAAGTTTCATTCTTTATTTCTTCCACGAGTGCGACCAGGCTCCATCGAAAAAAAAACGCTGGAGGGTTTATGGTGCTAAAGCTTGGTTTTAATAATTTGTGAGGTCTTAAGTAATTTTTTGTTGTGGTGAAATTCAATATAATTAAGAAAATATTAACACAATGAGTCGAAGTCAAAATCAATACGAAGTTCGTCGGTTTTCATCACAGCTGAGCCACAGAGACAACAGCAACGAGGTAGATTTAATTTAATTTTATCTTATTATTTTTATTATAACTGAAATTTCACTATTCCTAAGGTTTTTTCATTTTGATATTATTAGTTTAAAACAACCAGCTAATGTAATGGATGATCTCTTGGAAGATCATCCGATTCCGGAAAGCCATTGACTTTGATGCAAATTACAAAAGATTTGACATAACATTTTTCAGAAGTTGTAGAAATTCAAGTTGTTGTTAACGATTTGAAACAGGCTAACGAAATTGGAACGTGCGAATTATTTGAAAGATGTGGAATTTGACGGTATTGTCACAGAAGCAAACCTGACAGTCGATGATTCACTTAAGAATGGAGTTAATCATTTCAAAAACTCTACGCTTGAGGGAACTCGAGCTTAAGCTTGTGCGACCACCCCTGGGATTAGCTGAAATTGTACAGGGAGTTCCTAGATGATTCGACCTGGGACTGGTAAATCATCCTTCAATGTACATCTTCTGGTAATCCCAGAATTCATTGATCAGTACCGGATCCAGCCAGGCCTCGAACGTAGATCGTCTAAGGAATGGGAAGGGATGTTAGTCCAACACTTGTTGTTACTAGAGGCCATATAAACTACTGCGCACACCACAAGTGTCACGGGAGAAGGATATTTGATAGTAACAATTTCAGTATTGGTATTATTCGAGCGCGACTATGTTTCGATTTCAAGATGCCCGGATGCACCACTAAATTCACTAACTTTTAGAGTGAACGTTTTAACAATATCCTATATTAAAGTCCCGGGAAGTCTTGATTCACCGCTCGTATTCGAGGAAACTGAAGAAAAATTTGCAATACTATCGCGTAAAGAATAAAAACCTCCCTATTTTTGCCTTTCTCATATAGAAAGGTTATGCAATCACTGTGTAAACCGACTTTTGAACCGAGGCCCGGAGTGCCGAGTGTCATATACCATTCGACTCAGTTCGTCGAGATCACAAAATGTCTGTGTGTGTGTAGTGACAAATAATGTCACTCAATTTTCTTAGAGGTGACTGAACCGATTTTCACAAACTTGGATACAAATGAAAGGTCTTGAGATCCCATACAAAGTTCCTAAGTTTCATATGGATCCGACTTCCGGTTCCAGAATTACAAGGAAATATGTGAAATTTATGAAAAAATATGCAATCAATTTTCTCGGAAATTTCTTGACCAATTTTCACAAACTAGAAGCAAATAAAAGGTCTTAAAATTCTTTAAAAAGTCCCCGAACTGCGGTACCGGTATTACAGTGCGATTAGTGAAAATTTTCAATTTCATGAGTATTTTTTCACTAGCGATGGCGAAACGAGGTGCACATTTTTATAAAACTTACTGCTAAATTGATCTAGTTGACGGATCTTATTAGTTAGTGAATTTATAAAAAAAAAACTATGAAACTACTAGTCCCCGGTTTCCGCTTCCGAAAGCACCGATAATAGTGAAGAGAATCTCCAAAAACGGAACTCCCGTCGATTTCTCAGCAACGGTTGAGCCGTTTTTCACGATTCATTATTCAAATTAAGGTTCTCATTGTATTTAATTTAAACATCCTGTGCAATTTCATCCTGATCCGACTTCCGGTTCCGAAGTTATAGGGCGAGGAGTGTCATAACATTCAAATTCAAAATGATGATGCAGGGGAACGGGTATAGCGTTATGGGTAAGTCGATGCCTTCCACGCTGCCCACCTGGGTTCGATTCCCAACCCCGCGCGCACATAGGGTCAGAAAACTTTTCTGGCCCGAAGAGGTGAATGACAACAATGTTAAAATCTCTATAATCGAAAAAAATGACGATGCAAAACTGGTACGCGATGGTACGTGCGGCTTTGCTCCATTCACAGCGTGCTTTGTTCAACTTCGTATAGCGTGCAGGGTTGCCACATTCAATTTTATATTTTTCAGGAGAAAAATATGTAAATTTCTAATCCTTTTATTCAATTTGTACCTACTTGTTAGTGTTATTACAAAATCGTGATAACGATGCTTTTCAATCAAAGTGCACTTATTGGCTTTCTCATATAGAAAGTTTATACAATATGTTCTATATAATTCGACACAGTTCATCGAGCTGAGCAATGTATGTGTCTGTGTGTGAGTATGTGTCAAATAATGTCACTCATAATAAAATCTCGTAGTCTTGTAGGTTGCTATTGAATTTCACACCGTCATTTAGAGCGACGAAGGGTAAAATTCTTCTAGATTTGGCTTGAAACTGATTCAATTCATAGGCTATATTAGTTACTTACTAAACAAACCGACTTTGGGTGTACTGGTTCCAAGTTCCTGGTTCCAAAAGTACCAGAAGTAGTGGTCAAAAAGTACGAGGCTCACTCCATTATCTTTGATCGATTAGAGATTTGATCGATTTCCACAAACAGTCTCAAATAAAAGTTCCTACAGTCTCATAGGTTGCTGTTTAATTTCATCCGGGTTCGATTTCCGGTTCCAGAACCATAGGATAAAGAGTGTTTAATCATTTAGTGCGACGATGCAAAATAAAGAAAAATTCTTATCAATTTGACATAACTGTTGAGAATTTGAAAAGGTTATGTTAGTTTATACCCAAAGAAAGTTTCTTGTTTTATTCAAGATTGAAAAAAAATTCTGCACAAAATCTTCTGGTGATATTTTTGAAAATATTAGTAATATGAGAAAGGCATCATTACACCACTAGGTAGATTAAAACAGTTTTTATAAATGAAATTACAAAATAAACGAGTGAATAGGGTTTAAACAAAAAAGTTGATTCATTGCAATTGACATATTCTAAGCATTGTTATAAAATCATTTTAAATCACAAAACAAAGGTCAACAGACCTCACGCGCGTCCTGATCCTTTATTATTTCCACTTTATTATTTTAATTATTTAATAAAATTATTAATTGGTTAGTACTCATATCACATTTAGATACCAGAGAACTGTTATGGTTGGAGATTTTCTCAAATTTTCATATAAATCATTAGGATTGTTATCATGAAAAAATGAACATTTATTTCAGAAAAATAGCATAGGTTGTAAAAGCCACCAGCCTCCGATAACATCGTGAGTGTGGGTTTGTGAGGCTAACAAAACGGGCATAGTTAACAGAATAATTCAAATCAAAATCACAATTCATTTTCCTTTGTAGTAAAACATTATAACTAAAAATATTTCTCGCGAATTTAACTTACTACTACTATTTAACTACTTACTACTTGAAAAACTCACTGATCACCATTTTCAAAATCGAATTTTTCACACCGGGAATACACATAGAATGTTTGGCGTGTTTTACCCATCGGGTTCGTGTCGGGTACGTGTACAGGTTTTCTTTTTGAATCGGGTACGAGTCGGGCTCAGGTATAAGAATCTTTATACCCGACCATCTCTAACGCTGTTGAGATGTTTAGTTTGACTTGGAATGATATCAGTTCCCAATGCTATTTTCTAAGAAACTCTTATTAGTCCATCAGTGTGAAACATGATGATATCAGTGCGCAATCCGCAAGGACCACCATCACAACGTAACGCAACAATTTTTTTTTATAATTTACAGAATTCAGCAAACATCATATGTACTTATAATCTTTCGGTAATAATTCATACATCTTCTGTAAAACTAAATTCATTCACCAAAAATTTTATTGGATTTACCGAAAGCTTCCATCGAAAAAATCTCCGACCAACCGAATCAAATCTTAGTGCGCAGCTTTCGAAAAAAAAATGAAAACCTGCTTCATACATTCCTACTTCTGTCGATTGGTTCTCCCAAATATACGGAAAACTATCTATCGATTGAATTGCGCCAAACTAACGTGAGAAAGTATTCAGCTGTACGTTGTCCAGTCCCATTGCATTCAACGCAATGCGATATCCGAGAGAGAAAAAAAACCTATTCGAGAATCCTTTCTGATTTCCAGCACTCCATCTCCTAGTTGATATACATATTTCATCATACAAAGCTGTTCCGACTACAACTTGGTCGAACTGGGCTACAATCAGCATCGGTAGATTGAAAACGAGTCCGCATTTTTTTTTGTTAACAATGATAATATCAACGTAGCCCGAATTTGATGCAAATGTGTAAAACCCTCGGAGGCTTCATCAGTGGGTATATCCTTATTGATGAACTCATCGAATAAGGTTTGTATAGGTATCATGGAAAATGAGTTTTTCCGATTCACTCGCGAGTGCTGGCAAAAGCACATTGAATAAGGTAATCCTCATTCACCCTGGATTGGAATTAGAAATCACTTTCACCGAATAAATTATCTATTTTCAGGAGGTCAGTATTTATCAGCAGCACACACACACATATTTATCAAATCCTTCTCATTTGATTCAAAGATCGACTTCAGTAGCTGCCCGGTACCATCATAATCATTATCATTATTGCCAATCTAACCTTGAAGATTAGAAGCACACTGCGAATATAGATACTTCGCCCACATCCTGGTTGACCATATTATTTATCCACGCTTCTGGAATGACTAGGGTGCTGCCTAATTTCATACGGAGCACACACACAGACTATTTTCGTACATCCGATCTACAAGCTTTTGCAGAATGAATCGAAATGTTGTTCGCCTAAAGTGGTCAAAACAAACAACACAACCAAAACATCACAAATTCCTGCCATCACCCTCCCTACTCGTTAGTCAGGACAGTAGATTGAACGCGGAGTAATCGACCGGTGACGCCATTAAAAAGCCATTACAAATAATTTACCGCACCCAGTGGGGTAATAAAGGAAAATACCGTTAGTACCAGTCGTCTGATGTGGCCAATGTGATTCATCTTGTTTCACCTGAGGTGATGATGGCGACCAACACGTGACCACAGATCTTCTGTCACCCTTCGCTTATTGAAGCCCGATGGGGATTGACTCGGTGACTGGATATTGAATGTGCTTGGATTTTCCTTCACTGAGAGACAGCGGGAAGTACCATTATTTCTTCTATCTTCGAAATTCTTGTCTGGTTTCCATTAATTCGTTCATTGGTTGATTCGCAGGTGGGAGAATGTTTTATTTATTGGAACCAAGTCACGAATGATTTGTTTTTTTTTTTTCGAATTTTGAAGCTTTATTGACCAAAGTTGGTATCCAGTTTGTTCCACCATATATAGAGCATAACCTCCAGGCCACAAGTATTCTGAACGGCCGTCGAAGATGATGCATGGCCGGGGAATAAACCCGTTGTCCGATGTTTTGGATTATTGATTGATTACCCACTTTTTATTGCCAGTATGTTAACAATTCGATGGAAAACACTTTTTTTTAACATTGTCATTTTTTTTTATTCAATAAGATAATATAATTTTAAGGCACACTGCTTAAGCTCTAGAGCAATTCCAGGAATGAGTAGACGTAAAAGTGACAAAATCATAAGCGACCTTCTCCGATTTGGTTGAAACTTTGCACATGGCTTCAGTATGGCAAACCATAAGTTTTGAACCGATAGAGAGGACAATCCGACTCACGACTGATTTTTAAAAAAGGGCGTATGTATTTTTACATTTCACAAAAATTGCCTTTTTCAAACCGTTGTAACTCGGAAACCGTTAATTGTACAAAAATGACGTCCAGGAAGAAGTTGTAGGGAATCGATTGGGCACTCTAATATTTTTACAGCCAGCAATATTTCAAAATTTGTTACAAAATATTTCTGAAATAAATTGCTCCAGTTGTTATAATTACCATCTGATCGGGAATTGTTTCAAAAATATTTTGTGTTATTCCGTCAGCTCCAGGTCCCTTTGCTGCGTTGAGGTTTTCAATTGCATATTTCAGTACTATTATTTTCAGTTGTTCCGTCTAGGTTCATTTGGGAATGTAGGTTGTTAGTTTTGTTTTAACATAGCTAAAGAATTTTTTTGGATGCATTTTGTTTTCGCGTCCAACTTTAAGATTATATTCTTCGTGTGCCGAATTGATTGCTATTTTCAGTTCATTGCAAATGTCAAGGTAGTTTAGTAGATTGATAACACTTTTATCTTTTCTATAGGTCAATTGCGGGTTGAACTATACAGGCAACTTGCTATTGTGACTTCTCCTTCTTCTTTTTACTGGGAGTTCATCAAGCGATTCTATTTGAATAGTATAAGAAAATCATAGACCATTCCACCTTGAGTTTATCTTTGGTTTGAGTATATGAAATGAATAGTGGAACTAAGATGAATGGCGGTTCCGGTATCCTATACTGAAATGAGCAGTGGCGTCTCATGACAAAATTGACTAGTTGTGCACTACTTACCCGATCAGATGGTAATAACAGAATTATAACAACTGGAGTAATTTATTTCAGAAAAGTTTTGTAACAAATTTTGAAATATTTTTGGCTGGTAAGCTGTTACAATAACAAAAATCATAACAAAAAAGACTCTAGCGGGAACAAAATCGTAACAGATTTTGAAACGTTTGTATCACAATTATTATTGAATTTGATATAACTACAGAAGTCCGAAAGCATAAATTTATAACAATAGTTGTAATAAATTAGTTAGCAAACTTAACACATAAAAACTATATCACATCCAACTTTTAGCTTCGTTTCAATCCAAAATTGTTGAATGATTTTTTTTATTAAATGAATAATTTATTTAGTGATCTGGTTTCTTCTTTTAGTTTTTTTAAATTCTGATCATTATATTTCGATATAAAGCAACGGAATAACTCAATTTCGCAATAAATGAATGTTATCATGAGTCTTGCAAATGGAAATAAAACATCATAACTGATGACTGTGCAGTAACTCGTGTGCACGGAAAAGACACTAACACAGCGACAACAGATACTTGAAATTTTATGTCTGATGTCTGATTTACAGGGTCCGCCATCCAACTTTTTTTTGAACTAGCGGTTATTTCGACATTGGTAACCTTAATGTCACTTCTGCTTTGACAGACACTTAGTTTTATCCTTCCGCTGAACGAAAATGGTATACGCTTGAGGAATGCGTGAAAATAGTGCAGTTTTACTATGAAGAAGAAGCCGATTTAAAAAAAATCATCTTCTCGGATGAGGCACATTTTCATCTCGGCGGGTATGTTAATAAGCAAAATTGTCGCATCTGGGAGACGGAAAACCCGCACGTTATCGTGGAGAAGCCGATGCATCCTCAGAGAGTGACGGTTTGGTGCGAATTTTGGTCTGGCGGCATCATTGGGTCATTTTTCTTCGAAAATGAGGCAGGAGCCGCCGCCACGGTCAATGGCGATTAGCCATGATTAGCGATTGGTTCTTCCCGTTACTTGAAGAGGAAGACTTGGACACCATTTGGTTCCAACAAGACGGCGCTCCGTGCCACACAGCCAACGCTACGATCGATCTTCTGCGCACAGTCTTCGAAGATCGCATTATCAGTCGAAATTCGGATGTCGTTTGGCCGCCTCGGAGCTGTGATTTGACACCGTTAGACTATTATCTTTGGGGAGCTGTCAAAGATAAGTGTTATGTAGACTAGCCAGAGACAATTTAAGCCTTGAAGGACAACATTCGTGCAGCCATAGCTGAAATAAAGCTGCATCGAAAATGTACTAAAAAACTGGACCGACCGTATGGCGTACTGCAAGCCCAGCCGAGGCAGCCATTTGAATGAAATTATATTCCACAATTAACCGGAAGGATTGTACTTTAAAATGAAAAAATAAATTTTGAAATCGGATGAACCGTTTGTGTTTTATTGCATGTTTAAAAAAAAGTTACATGGCGGTCTCTGTATATGAGATGCGTGTAAATACACGCAATTTCGGTGCGGTCCCACCTGCTTTCATCGAATGAATAAAGATTCCAAAAAAATAATTGAACTTGGATGGGGTTGTGGACGCAGTTCATTCCTTCAATTCGACCGGTTGTGCAGTGCACGAGGTGCACATGAGAACGAGACACCACTGGAAATGAGACATTTAAATTAGGATAAATACTTTACAATTTTGTGTACGGCCGATGTGTAAAACGATCATCTTTCCTCGCTGCTTATCTTCCTAACTATTCATGTAAGTTCTTCTGAACCAACAAATGTCTGCTAAAAATTTTGCTCTTCTATGAAAAACACGTAAAACCCATTGAACACGTTCCAATAAGTGGTTCAGATACCCCGGAATAATACACGATTGCCAAGCATCAAACAAACAAATTTTGTTGACAAACACGGCTGACACATGTATGCAGATGACTTCCACACGATGCATCATCATCCGATTCACCTCGCTACCGTAGCCTACGCTGTTTTCATCGACCGACAAGTTGTTTATGTTGTCCATGTTGGAGCTTTAACAACCTGTTCGCTACGCCCGACGCAACAGTCAACGAAGCGTCGCTAAGTAGCTGATTGAATCCAAAATAGGGCAAAAGGAACGTACTACGTACGTTCCTAGCGCTCGAAAAACTGACCAACGCCCCACGGAATGTTTATTTAAGGCGACCACCCTACCAAACGCCTACGAGCATGGGATGGAGACGACCGGAGTTGTATTGTGTTGGTAAAATAGTTTCCATCGAGGCAATTGTTTGTGTTTGCCATATGAGGGGAACGATTGTACAGTGGTTTTGTTTCACTAACACATTGTGGTCGAGCTAAGTGGCCTGCGTTGGAGCTTTCCATTCATAAAATATTAGTATCGACCAAAACCTCAGTCGTCACCATTCGGTACCTTCAACGAGGCAGATTTGTTTTGCATTTACCGTCGAATTTAACAAACTGATTTTAACTGTAGATTTCGATAATATAGAAGATTTCATTTTACATTTAAATAAGGCATTATTTGCGAGGAATCTGAAGCAGTTGTGATTAGTTAGTTAGTGTCAAGATTCGGCATGATTCATAGTGATTGTCTCCCTGTACTCAATTGATGATTCTGCATTGAAGTGTTACTGAAACCGGTTTTTTTCGGGGAAAAAGTGCAGCAAAATGAACAACGTCAACAACATTCATCTTCTCTGCGTGTCGGATCCACAGGTATCTAAATTCGTGTCAGTCGGATTGTGTCTTGACAAGTGAAACTATCGCCTGACAATTCAAATCAAAAAAGACGACCCTCTCTAATAAAGTCGTATTATTACTACACTCCACCTATCTACTGTCGTTCTAGCAAGCACTTTCGATTAGTTTGGCCGACAAGAATCTGAAAAATTTTCAATATGCTCTAAGTAGTGGTGCCGATCCGAATGTGCGTGATGATTCGGTCGGATTGTCCGTTTTCGAGCACGCCTGTCAAACTGCTGGTTCGGCAAAGTTCATATTCGAATGTCTGAGACACGGCGCTGATTCACAAGTGGTAAGCATTAGAACAATAACAACAGCAACAATACTTACGCCGCTTCTATACGGTGAAGATGTGATTTTATTTATTTTTTATCGTGGAAGCAAGTGTAAACAAAACATTCCAAACGTTCTGGCGAGCAGTTATAATAAGACGATCAAAGAGTTCCGTTACTTTTCATACGAAAATGAGAAAGAGCAGTAAAACGCGATTTGCTTACTACTATTTATAACGACGCAGTCTCTCGTACGATTTAATACAAGTTCACGCTACCAACAGCTTCACACAGTGTGAGATTTGGTAAATTTGCTTAATCATATCAGTTAGTAAATTTATGTATTTAACGGCGTTAAAACAAAGTTTTTTTTTGTTTATTTCAGCAAAACTCCAACGGAAAGTATCCGATTCATCTCGCCGTAGCATCTGAGGATCCGGATAACATTCGCACACTGTTGGACATCCCGGGACTGAATATTGATGTAGCATACCAGGACCAAACACCACTACATTTGCTATTCGAGCGTATAAATAGCAATAATTGGGAAAGCGTTTTCGATTGTATCAAACAATTCATTCGTAAAGGGGCAGATGTAAACATTCCCAACAGTGACAACCGAACTGCGGTGGGTGTTTTTGTGAAAAATTCTAAAAACTGGCAGAAAAACTCGGAATACTGGAGAAAAGATATTGTACAGTACTGCTTGAAATTTGCTACCGTGGATGTGGACTCGTTTCGCAAAGGTGAACTACGAAAAAAAATTGTTGAAATTTTCCCCGGTGTTACGATACCCGACTTCACGATGGAAACGAATCTGGCAGTTTTGATATCCTTGATTAAGAGTCAAAATGAACGAAAACTCGAATCAACACTGAAACAGTACAAGGATAAACAAACCGACGAAAGAGAATGGCAACGAGATTTGAATGAACTACTGAAAGCTGCAGTTCAAACGGGAAAATTATCGCTCGTGACAAAGATAATTCCGGATAACTACAAATTTGATACCGGTACGGATCTCCCAGATCTGCTAGCGAGATGTTGCAACTACGGCTTTCATGACGTGCTGGCACTGATTTTGACCCGAACAGGGCATGAATTGGCAGATGTAAAACTAATAAATTCCACTCCCCTACTGTCATTGGTTATCAAAGAAATAAACACTCTTAAAGACAGAGAAAAATGTCCATTTTTCAAGTGCCTGAACATTCTGCTCGATGACGATCGTGTGGAAATTGACAAACTAGATGACAAAGGATTCAGTGCCTTACACTATGCAGTAAAGTATAAGGTTGACTCGGCCGTAGAACTACTGCTGGGGCACTCGGCATATATCGGAGCAATGAACATGTTCAAAGAGCTTCCAATTTGCGAAATGAATCCACAAACGTTGGAAGAATATTTGGACTCTTGCATAACCACAAACGAAAAACGTCCGGGAGATGACGAATACGAAGTGAACATTGATTTCTCCTGTTTGGTTCCTCCCAAATACAAGAAGAATTATACGGGAGGAACGGACAATAATCCCGCCAGTAAAACCAGTGATGAGATGTTACCGATTGTTTACATGTCAAACTCGAACGATTTGAAGCATTTGTTGAAACACCCTGTGATATCCAGTTATGTGTTAATCAAGTGGCTCAGGCTCAGTCTGTACTTTTATATAAATTTAGTGATCTGTACAGTGTTCTTTCTGGCGTTCACCTGCTACATAGTCAGATGCTACGGCCAAGAGGATGTGGACCAATGGCTCAAGGAATTGCTTCGTATTATTTGTTTGATCGGAACAACCTATATGGCATTGAGGGAGATCGGTCAAATGATGCTGCACGTCAAACAGTATTTCAGTTCAATTGAAAACTGGATGGAGATTATTTTAATCCTAGCATCATACACCGTTCTGGTGAAGGAGTTTCAAAGTGAAACTCGGCAGATTATATCTGCGGTTGTGATTCTGCTGTCTGCCGTCGAATTCACTCTGTTGGTCGGAACCCTTCCCGTGTTATCGATTTCAACACACATGGTAATGCTGAAAACAGTATCGAAAAACTTTCTGAAGAGCTTGATACTGTATTCCATCATCCTTATCTCTTTCGCGTTTTGCTTTTATACCTTGTTCAACGTGAACAATGGAAGTAAACCGAAGTATGTCGATGCTACGCCCTCGTCCGATACCAATGACGAGAAGGAAGAAGAGGAAGATAAGTTCAATACATTCGCTGACATTGGCACTGCATTGCTTAAAACCGTGGTGATGCTAACGGGTAAGTAGTTTCAATTACATGAAACCAAAATAAATCATTGCGATGGGAGTAGTCATCCTGCAACCAGAGATCAGCGGAAAGAAAAAACCGCAGATCTGGCAACGAGATAAACATAACGAAAATTCTGGTACCGTGTGCATTTGTATTTGTGTGCGAGTGATGCTTCGAATGATCGGGTTTGCCTGTCTGCATAGTATCACACTTGTAGGAAAAATGAAGTGTATCCATCAGTTTTGCTTATACTTAGTGGGAAGATAGCATACAGAATTTGATACACCCAAACCTCCTTTTACGAACCTTATATATGTATGTATGTATGCTTACACACTCACTCGTCTGCATATATGTGTATATATTTATACATATAAATGATTGCTTTTACTTCACCAATATTTATATGTTTTTAGAAATACATACATTTGCACACATGTGTACGTATATTAATACATATATACATATATAAGTTACGTAAATGGAGGTTTGGGTGTATCAATATTCTTAACTGACACTGAACAACGAACAACAAGATAATTGCAAACAAGCAGATTAGAGCCGCTTTTGACAGTTCAGTTGGAATCATAACAATGTCTACGCCGATCTCTGTTTGTAGGGTCACTGCCCGCATGAGCATGGCTGGTAGACGGCTGACTAAACGCTGCCAGCGGGCAAAATATGGCTGGCAGCCATTCTGGTGACCGACTGCCTCACTGCTGCCAGACATATACCTCAAACGACACAACTGTATCCACCAGGATTTTTCCACATAGAAAATTTTTGACATTTTCAGCGAAGGTGAACAGATGAAAACGCTCGGCTAACTAAGATACAGGCGACTATGTTTTGCCTAGAGTGACTATAACCAGAGTGACGAAAACTGTTCGTTTGGAATGACAGCTTTGTTCCAAACGAGCAAACGACCTGTCAAATACAATAGAAAGCTAACGAAACTGCCAACATTGCGGATTAAACGTTTTGGTTTGTTGCCAACATTACGGATGAGACGTCGTCACTCTGGTTATAGGCAATCTAGTTTTGTCAAATTGGATTTGACAGCCGTCACTTAATCAATTTTTGTAGCCATCTGGTGGGCATGGCTGCCTAGGCAGCCAGAAGGCCGAGCTGGTCATTATGAGCAGCAGTTTTTGTCGAACTTCAAAAATAATACGTATTAAGGTTTGAAATCTGTCGACAATCAGAGGCTGCCTTCTTGTTTGATTTTATGCTGTCAAGTATACGACAATTTTGACCTTTTCCTGCTGTGTCAGAAGTAAGTATGATTCAGACGGTCCATTTCCTTCCGTCACAAGAACGTCAGGGTCCAAAAAAATCAGTTTCATACTGTCTTGATCGGAACACTCGCACGCAGTGCTGGAATCTGCTGACATTTGTCTTGAATTTCTTCTTCTTCTTTTTTTCTGGTTGGCGTCACCTCACTTAAGATGACGCCGAATTGATAGCATAGCAATATGGGCTATATTGCCGGTTAATTTTCGTTTATAGTCCAATGGACTTTCTTTTCACTGGACTACAAGCGAAAATCTCGCTGGGTGGCTGCGTCGAATCGTCAAAATACGGCTAAAAATCCTTTCTTTCTTGCGAAATACTCGAATTTTCTCCGGACTAACACGACGCAACGTGCTCACCCGTTGAGAGTTTCACCGGAAGTGTGCTTGAATCTCGTGTGCATGGAAACTTTCACGATTCCTGCTATCCGGGCAGTAATGTATAAATGTCGCGCGTATTATGTCACATACACTGAAAGAAAACATCTACCGGATTTTGAATGAAATGTCACGCAATTCAATAATTAACTACGATGGAATGAGAAAACAATTTTAATGACCTTATAATAAATATTCAGTGAGACACTCATCGCCATACAATTTTGGAACCGGAATTCAGATCTAGATGAAATTGCGCAGTATCTTTTGAGGCAATGAGAGCTTCAATTTTAATCAAGGTTTGTGAAAATCGGTATAACCGGTACTGAGTAAACGAAGTGATTTTCTGTGTTGGAGCTATTCTTAATTATTATCGGTGCTTTCGGAAGTGGAAACAGGGAAATAGTAGTCCTAAAGTAGGTTAATATATCCTAGCTAACTAACAAGATCTGCCAACTAGATGAATTTACTAGTAAGTTTTATAAAAATTTACACCTCGTTTCACCATCGCTTGTGCAAAAAATGAAATGAAGTTTAAATTTTTCCACTTATCGCGCTGTAACACTGGAATCGGAAGTCGGATCGACTTTTCGAAGACTTTTTAAGAAATTTTAAGATTGTTTATTTGCACTCTAGTTAGTGAAAATCGCTTACGAAAGTTCCGAGAATATTGATTGCGCATTTCCTTATAGATTTGCACACATTACCTTATAATTTCGAAAACAGAAATCGGATAAAGATGGAACTCAATAGCAAGCTATGTAACCATAAAACCTTCCATTTCAATCTGAGTTTGTGAGAATCGGCTCAGCCATCTCTGAGTAAAGTAAGTGACATTATTTGTCACATACACACACAAAAAACAATCAATTTTCTCATTCTTATTTTTTCAATATTAGGTGAAATGTTGCGGAATGTTCACTTCGCGTTATTAATCAATTACACTAGACCGATTTTCGCTCAAAAAAATGTCTGTCAGACGGAGGGTTAAGGAAATGAAATAGAGTTTGGTCAACCGATATATCTTATGTTATGTTCATTTTATTCATGTTGAGGAACATATTTGAATACGTGAAGTTCACACACGGAACGCCCGAAATTAGCTCTGCGCCTAATTCGTATTACTGTTTTTGAATTAGTTGATTTTAACTACAAAATTTCCAAAATAACTATAAAATTAGTTAAAATTTAGAATTTACTGTGCTGAAAAAAAACTCTTATTTTTAGAGAATGTGTTTAGTTGGCGAATATTCTGGACACAAACCAGCAATATTTCAATCCAACACGAAATTCTCATTGACAACTAATTTCGTTATTAAAATCAGAAACTTTGATTCTATTTATCTATCACCGTCATTACTGAAGGACAGCAGTGTCAAAGCAAAACAATCCATTCAAAAGCTAAAAGGGACAGTCTTGTTGAAACTGCTCGCAAATTGTTTAGATGTTTTTCGCATGTGTTACGATATATCCCTATATAAATTTCTAAACCGATATGTACACGTCAAATGATGTTTTTTTGTATCTTCTCATTCCGGGCTACGCCTTCCGGTGTACTACTTGTATTCGGTTTTTGCTTTCCGAGTGCTCAAAGTTTTCAGTGAGAGAGTCGATTTCGCGAAGTCGAATGAAGAAAACAACGATTTAGAAGTAAAATTTTCAAAAAGAAGTCTATGTTTCGCTTATGTCTTTTTCTCCAATACAACATCGTATTTATACCTGCAAATATAGAAAAGAGAAACGCGACTGAAATTTTTTTCGGTAGTAGTGTGCCATCTAGTGGCTAGTAGTCATTACGGTGTTAACGAGCGCCATATAGCTGCTAATTGCAGAAACCAATTCAACCATTTATGTTGGTTGAAAACAACGTTTTATTTCTCTAATTCAACTAAAAAATTAGTTGAATGGATATGAAGCGTGTCTTAGCTAAGAAATGACAGCACGTTTAATTGGTGAATTCAACTAAAAAAATAGCCATTTCAACAAATATTTTATTATTATTAAGAGAATTAGAATTAAAAAATCTAAATTAGCAAAAGTAAGATTTTTTTAGTTGTCTCAAAAAATAACTAACTAAAATCAGAAAATCAACTAATTTTTTCGCCAAAATGTTAATTTCGGTCTTTCCGTGCAGATCTCATATACATCAGATATACATTCGCTCATAAAATCCTAGGATACTATCGGACAAAAAGCATTTCTTCAACGTTTTTATGTAAATTAAAAGCACTCCCAGTAACTGTAAGCCATTGCTCTATTGGTGTGTATGCCATAACTAAGCTGCCAACATGACAAATCATAAGAAGAAAATTACAACAATCGATTAGCTGCTTAGAACGAAGATAAGAATAGTAACTAATAGCGGCCCTTACACGATCATTAAAAGTGTCATTACTAAAAAGTAATGACACTTTTAATGATCGTGTAAGGTCTACGAGTTCAGTAATGACACGAGTAATGATGAAATTCCGGATTTTCCATCATTACCAACATTATTTCTTCTTATTATTTTTTTTGTGGAAGTGCTGAATATCGTCGGTTGTATTAGATGAGAAAATTTGACAACCTTTGAAGTAAAAATTCTCTTCAGAACTATACGTGAAAAAAAATTCTGGAAATGACAAAATGTAGATTTAAATTGTTAATGTTTCATTGACCTTAATGCTTCAATGACAAATCAAATTTATTTTCAGCTAAACGAACATAAAGAATATTGCTAATATTCTTTAATTGCTGAGGGAAAGTTATTCTGGTTACAAGCCCCGTGCTGGAGTAGTTACAAATACTCATCATTAATAATGAACGTGTAATGCTAAAAAGTAATGATGTACAGTAATGCAGTAATGACGAGCGTTTGAGCAGAAGTGTCATTACTTAGTAATGAAACTTTTAATGATCGTGAAAGGGCCGCTAGTGTTTTAGTTGTTTTGCAATTGCAAGATTTTCCGTGCAAATGTCAAGTTTTTTATGCAAACGGATTTCTTACTTTTTTTGTATGTAAGCTAAATACACCACTGAAGAAATTGGTTTCATTTCAATAATTATAGCTGATTCAACAATCAATCAAACTAAAGTGTCACAATAAACATCGGCTCACACTTTCTATTATATTATTCTTCCATTCCAGGTGAATTCGAAGCAGCAAACATCAAATTCCAGATCAACGGCGTTAGTTATGTGATTTTTTTACTGTATCTGTTTTTCGTTGCCATCGTAATATTCAATCTGATGAATGGGCTTGCGGTTAGCGATACTGCGGTGAGTTAATTTAGTTCCTATTTTCCATTTTTTTCTGAATTAATAAATTCCATTCAGGCGATCAAAGCTGAGGCCGAATTGATAGGTCTTTCCCAGAAGGTGGATGTCATCTCCAAATACGAAAATGCAATAAAGTCACCGAAAACCAATGGAGTATTGTAAATACGATTAACTGAACCCACTGGTAAACTTCGTTCATTTACCATGACCTTGTGTCATTTCAGAACCACACTGATATTCTACGTTTTCCCGAGAACGTTTCTCCAGCTGTTCCCCGATTATTTGCCTCTGAACTATGTGATTGTAGCGCCGAACCAGTCCAACACAATTTTCATACCGAAACCGCAACCGAAAGGAGAAGTGGAGTCCGTGATCGAGGTCGAGAGCCACATCGAACTACTCCCGAGTGGTCCACGAACCAACGAAAAGTTCAAGCTTAGTTTCGGCTACTGCATTTTGCCCTCGATATCCAAGATGGATAATAAGATCATGAAGTACGCCAAGGAAATTCTGCACACTCGAAACAAGAGAGGACATGTGATAGATAAAATACAACCACTTGAAATGAGATTGTCAAAAATTGAAAGTAATCTAGAAACGATATTGCAGTACTTGAGGAGTACAGAGAAAAAGTAATATCACACGATCGATATTAAATCCAACGATCTGATGACTACACTCTAGTATTGTTAAGAGTCTTGCTTTTTAATTGTAGCACGTAACAAAATAAGCTCGAAAACATTCTATTAATTTATTTTATATTTTGTATTTATTGTTATTATTCGAACCTGTTTTTCTCACGAATGATATAATTCGCGCAGAGCGGTTTTTTAAAGTGACATTTAAACAGTAAAATTTGATGTTGTCTTTCTAGTAATGCACCGTTTATTTGTACTTGTCATTTATCCGAAACGCAATGTGTACTACAATATATTATTTGTCTGAGTAAAAAGTCGGCATAAATATGAAACTATTGAGAGGATAAGGACCCTAAACTAAACTCCATATTATCCAGACAGCATCAACTATCACTGCCATCTCGATTAATCTAGTTCAGCACAATCCATAATACATCAGCTTCCAATCCGCTTATAGGTTTGTGGTAAGAGGTTCCCAACGGTGACGGAACTGAACATCAAAGGTGATTGAATCAATCAAAAGCTTAAGATAGTTCGTTAGTGGAGGCAATTTCGTTTGATCTTCGTTTAATGGAGCTGCACTGATTGAAACAGCCAACGGAAAATTGATACAATTATGCGAAAGGTTTCACGCGATGACGATGTCGCCTATATCAAAGAAAGGGACCGTTCATAAACCATGTAGACTCACTGGGGGGTCTGACAAAAGTCTACGTTTGTCTACGAGGGGGGAGGGGGGGTTTTGCCTAAAGTCTACGTAGTCTCACAATTTTTTTTAAATTTTTTAAGAGATTTACTTAGTTCAATTAGCCGGCCACGCGTTTCCTTCGATTGATCAAAAAGACAGTTGAAATTGCGTATTCAACCAAAGAAGCAGAATTGCAATTCGTCACGTCGAATGACCTTAACAGACTGACTAAAAACATCGTCGACTGTAATCTGTACTGTGAAAGTGATTATCAAATGAGATACTCCGTAGTTTTATGACGGAGTAGAAGTATACTCGACTCTATTGTTTTTTCTTTCATTCTTCTATTCCCTATCGAAGTGAAAAAATAGAAGAGAGTACTAACATAAACATAAATTGATAAAGCTCATTATTCCCTGCAAAAAGTCATCGGACTTTAAGTTGATTGGAGTAAATGAAAAAAATTCAATTTTTATCATTTCCGATTATTATTTAGTCTTAACGTAATCAAGCAAAGAAATGATCAAAATTTATCACTCATCTATATAACCGATCACGAATAAGAAAAAGAAATTAATTATGGAAATCAAATCGCGAGTAAGTCTAAAAAGTTATTCATATTTTTGTTCTGACGTGAAGTAGTTGTCATTTTGGTTTCTTCTAACCAAAAACAGATTTGAAAAATCAAAATGATTGGAATTGTGAAAGTAAACATTTGCCTAAAAATACATACCAAAGGTTGAAATCGAACCAACCATCTACCGGGCTGTTAAATAAGAACGGCTGTTATATACTGCCCGACGTTTCGACCACCTCTATGATCATTTTCAAGGGAAACTGTAGGTTTATTGGTTACGAAAGATATTACAAAAACATTAAAACTGTGTGTTAACTCACTATCTTATCGTTCTTCGTCTAAAAATCGTATGCCCACGAACGATTGTTTACATATTATGTGATTTTAATCACATTTGCTTTCTTATCGTTCATCCAGTGATTGAAATTTATTGTATATCTTTACCTCTTGAGTATCTTGAATAACTTTATGACAACGGTACTGGATCAGATTGTATTTAATCTTATTACAGAATGTAAACTATGAAAATCTATCAGTGACTGAAGACTTAGTAACCTTTCTTTGAAAAATGATTAAAAAACCTGTTTTAATCTACCTAGTGGTGTAATGATGCCTTTCTCATATCAAACATACTATCATGTTTAGTACTGGGGCATTCTTCAAAATAATTTCGTTCGATTTTCAAACGAATAACCAGAGTCGGTTTGTTGGACCGTCTACTGATAAAAACTGTCAAATGTAGAAGATTTGAGATCGATTTAGAAAACTTTTTACGATTTTTCGTATAAATTTTTTAACACACTTTACTCTATATTTCCGTATCCGTAAGTCGGATCCGGATGAAATTCAGGAATTACGTATGAGACCACAGGACCTTTCATTTGAACCTAAGTTTGTGAAAATCGGTCGCGCCATCTATGAGATAAGTTAGAACACATATTTTCATATTTTGGTAAAACAATTTCCCCAGTTAGGAGTCAGCTACGGGTTCGAGTCCCGTCTCTGCGGTAACATTTTCGCAGTTCTCATTACATTATTGCATTCGCATGTCATTTTGTCGTTAATACGACTTACTTTACTATGGGGTGCCTTTTCAAAATATACACTCTGAGAGAGTGATAAGTTTTTGATCGTGAATATCTATTTGTTGTATCTAACGAATCAACGTATTTTTTGCTACACCTTATCGGTAATATGATCACAATTTTATGATAAAATTATCAGTTGTGTGACATAATCTCAAATAATTCAAAATTAAACTTTTCTGAAATGTTTGATATAAACGAGTATCAAAGGGGATAATCCATAAGGCGCGTTTGCCTTTCTCGTATTTGTAAAGCTCATAGCTCAGTGATCTGTGAAAGGATTTATATAATTTTTCAACTTATACGTGTATAGCAAAAGCATTGAAGTATTTCAATAGTACACTATTGAAAAACCTGTCTCATTTGACCCATGTCAACACCAGCCAATCAGAACGCGTTCTAAGGAAGAGAACAAAATATCTGCTGCTGTACAACAAATCGTTCGAGAAAATGTTCCGAACAGTGTTTAATATCGTAGTGAGTTCCAGAATTTAGTCCTTCTGAAACGCAGGAATGAATCCCGTACAGCATCCGGATAGTTTCTTTCAATGAAATGCAAATCCGAAATGAAATATCGAAATTAAAATTCTATATGCTGCTTTTTTTATAGCCGTTAGGACCGCCCATTAGTGAAAAAGCTACAGACGAAATCAGGTAAAAACAAGCCTCTCAACAAAAATTGGATCAGTTTGGATTCTATCGCCACTGCGAGCAGATGTATTTTGTGTCGTTTGCAAAGCTAGTTTCGCCTCCGACAAGAGCTATTACGTCACAGCTGCCAGTCATTTGCATTGGTGAAAAAGCAACGGTGGAGAGCATTACACAAAATCAGCCATTCTAATGGCTCTAAAAGTTTTCCATAGAACTATTAGGATTTGTTGTTCGCAAATCGAAAGGAAATATCCTCAGTTTAGTGCAAATCTAGAACAGTTTGGTTAGATTTTTGCATTTTTCGCTGTGTGAGATTCACAGTAATCTGTTTTTGCGAAAAATGTGGAAAAGGGAAATGCTTGCATAATTCATACAATTGATCAACTAATTGATATTCGGAAGTGTTAAGGAACATATCAGTTGTTTTCGTATTCACGACATCCAGTTAAGTCTCTGACATTACCCACCCGCCTTTTTTCCAATCTGGTTTCCCCATTAGATACTGATCATATTTAATAACTAGCTCAAGACGGCTCTACGTCTTAACAAAGACTAAAACACAAATCGTTCAAAGTTTTAGTTTTACTTTTCGGACATACATCAGCAGCTGCAGCTAAACTATAACAATCGACTCCATTATCGAAGGAAAAATAAAACTATACTGGTTAGAACGAACGAATCAACGTTGAAGCCGTGTTCGATGGAACTAATATGAACCGTTTCCATTAATCTCATGGACGATCGCTCCTCTTCACGTGAAAAATTTCATTGGCTCTGCTTTCAATCGATGCTATTCCGTGCTATATTTTTATTTTTTCTCTCTCTCTCTTTTGCTCATCCATCTCCCTTGCAGCGTTTTCAACAGCAAACACACGAAATTGAAAGTGAAAAGTTTCAATTGGCACTTCGACACAAAGTACAGATGAGCGTTTTTCCACAGCGAGAGTGGAAAATAAACACTATCAGCATGATTCGAACTCGATGGCCACCCGAGCAGCGATGGGAAATGAATTTTCCAATCAAAGTGTCTGACCGGACCGTGCGGGAGTGTGCGCTTCTCTATTGAACTAACTAAGCTCGCATATGATATGAAAGCGAAACACACACACACACAAAACAAACAACAAAAAATCATTCAGTTGTGATAAAGCAGAGAATAAATAAACTCGTTTAAATGGAAATCGATTTACGAGATTATGCTCACAGATCGATGAACAAAAATAGAATTGTCACGGAAATTGTGAAACTTTGCGCTTGATGCGTGTATGTCACCGATCTTGGAGACGAGCTTTGTGATGAAATATTGAGTAATAGATTGGAGTTTCTGCAGCGGTATGATGGCCACTTGTCAGTTCGCTTTCTTTTCACGATCGAAATTTACGAACCGAATAAAGGCCGGAAAATTCGCAAAAATCTAATCATTAAATCTTCTGTAATTTTAATTTTTTCGCCGGAAACTACTTGGCCGCATACGATTTGCTGTAGATTTTTCAATTCAAAACTGAATTTGAACATTGCATTTTCAATGTCATCGTAACCGGTCTTGTCCCTACACAACCCCGATTTTTTTTGCTCTTGTGTGTCCCTCCTTACATTTGCACCGTTACAAATCTGCAAGTGAAACATTCAAAAATTGCAAAACTCAGATAATGAATCAACTAGTATATGCGATTAACGATATTCGGAAGTGTGGAAAAAGCATGTCAGTTTTATTCGTAAAGACTGTCCCAGAAAGTATGGACGCACTTTGATTTCGCTCTAAATAATTCACAAGTGTTAGATATTCTAATTTTATTCGATAAACTGATAATATTACACTACAGCAACAGAGTATTATTCTCAACATTTGCTACTTAGCCATTGTAGACTAGCTGGCGTACCTTCCTGCGAACGTTCCTCATTAAATTCCGTACAGATTTCTTGGCGACAAGTTTTGACACTTTTTTCCAATGTTTTTCGAACTGTTGAATGGTTTCGGTTGCCGAGACATGTTTCCTAAGATGTGCCTTCGTTAATGCCCGAAATTCCTCAATTGGTCGAAGTTGTTGGTAATTTGGTGGATTCATGTCTTTTGGGACGATTTCGAGTAGTGGCAAGAAGCACGATCTAGCCAGAAGACAACAGGATCCTTGTGGATTCGAATCATGGGTGTAAGTCGTTTTTGTAAACATTCCTTGATGTATATTTCGCTGTTCATTGAAGCAGTGGTGATGATGAGTTTCGAAATCTTACCGCAGCTACAAATTGCTTGCCAGACCATAGCTTTCTTACCAAATTTTTCGACTTCAATCGATGTCTCGGACTGGTTTAACACTTGCCCTTCTCGCACCGTATAATATTGTGATCCCGGCAAGGATTTGTAATCGAGTTTCACGTAGTTTTCGTCGTCCATGATTATACAGTTCAAATTTCCAGCAAGAATCGTATTGTACTAATTTCGAGCCCTCGGCCTGATCGATGCTTCTTGTTTCGGACTCTCCTCACCGAACTTTCTGATTGAATTTCGCACGGCTTTTTCACTTATTCCTTCCATTTTTGCTTTCTTTCTCAGTGACAGTCTGCGTTCTGTGCACCATTTGTACTCAATTTTTCGACGTTGTTCTGCTGAAAGTCCACGCATTTCGAAACAAACTAATGAAAACGAATAAACAACTGCACAAGTGGCTAGAGAAGAGTGTAAACAACAGGACGCAGCCATAAAAATTAACAGATTCTGAACCATTGCGAAATGGCAGCAGTTTTTGGTTGCGTCCATACTCTCTGGGACAGTCTTTATTCAGGTCATCCAGCTATATCTCTTACATTATCCACCCGTCTTTTTCCTTCAGTCAACAGATGTTTTCGACGTTTAACATCGGGTTGCTTTATTTTACTTAATTATTTGGTTTTATTTTGGTGTTTTTTCTCTCTTTGCACGTTTTGCTTTTCTTTCAAGATTCTAAAATGAATTATAAAAACCAACTATCGCGAAGGTCTGTTAATATTACAATGTTAATAACAGAGATAACGCAGATCGTTAAATTGAATAAAGGGTAGGAAAGCACTTGTTTGTTTTATTACCTTACTCCTGATAATCGATAGAAGAGGTCACACTCCAGATTTGAGATAAAATAAAATTGTTTTTCATTTCGGTAGCCGGCTGCCCAGATCAACCAATTAACCAGTTTTCGTGCTAAATAGTAATAATAATTTAAAATCCTATTTAAAATAGTTTAATATGGAATATTTATTGCACGTATTTTTCTGTTGAATAGAGCTTTTGGATGATTTCAATATGACACTATAATGAATCAACTATTTTGTGTAAATCCTATTCACTCGTTTATACCATAGCAATCAATTTCATTTAAATAAATTTGGGAAAATTTGTTTTTCTCCATCTTGCACGAATAAGAACTGTGAGTCCATTAACTTCCCGGGACTTCAGTATCGGATATTGTTGAAACGTTCACTCGGGAAGTCCATATGTTTTTTTGGTGGTTATTCCGATCAGTAGCAGAGTAGCAACCAGGGGTAGTCGCTGAAGCTCAAGCCCAAGAAACAATATGATTCATAAATAAATACAAACTTATTGTATTTTTAAACCTAAAATATATTCGCGGGGCTCTCATTTATTGTATTTATTCAATATCAATACCAAATAGCTCAACAAACTGACTTTGATTCAGATCATCTATCAACAATATTCAGGATCTCAAATTCTACCACCTTCAAACTAACCGGTTAGGATACATTATGGAAGCAATGTGAATCATGAAATTGTTTTGGAAAAATCGGCTGATATCGATACAGGAATACAATGTTAAGCAACATTATATGATGGATGATAAGAATCTGTCAGTTTCAAAAACTTAAACTATATTTAAATTTCCTATCTTCAACTGCTCCATCGTCAATATCAATACCAACATTCTTGTGATCCTGCTATGGAATCCATAGTTGAAAAAAGCAAATTAATCATAGATTCATGGAATAAATCAAACCATACTCTAAACCTTTCTAAGGTCCTTAAAATCAGTTCGCTTTCACATCTCATCCAAGTCAGTCGATATAACAAAACCGCTCACGTTTGGGACAGAAGAAACCAAGTACAGTATTGTATAGTGAACAATAGAACGACCTCGAAATGAGTGAACCAAACGAACAAAAGCTACCGCCGACACGAAAAAATACAATTGTTGTTGACTTCAGACAGTGAAAAATTCGACCTTCGATACGAGAACTTGATGGTTTGCTTAAGGAGCAAATGCATCTTGACATTAAACGTGTGTATTTACTTCAATGCAATAAGACAAATAATGTTGTTTATATACAGTTCTATAAAAAGTTGGATGCAATTCAATTCGCTAAAGACAATAATAATGTGCACTATGTGGAGCATGAAAATATCAAGTACAACATTCCATTATATATGGAAGATAGCGCTATAGAAGTGCTAATGGCATACGTTTGTGACGCATGCGAATGGCAATACGTTTGTGACGCATGCGCATTCTTATGTGACTTTCGGTCAGGATAGAAGAATTCCGTGCAAATCACTTGTTAAAAAGCTGTTCACTACGGTAAGCCATGTGATAAACTGGACAAGCAGACAACCACCCCAAAGGACAACGGTGCTTCCTTCACACCAACCCCAAGCAACCCCAGTACACCTGTGACAGCCACCAACAATAATGAAGCATCCCCTGCAACGAAACCATCAGTATCCCCTATAGAACAAAGTACACCAGCTGCAGTTAACAACTTACTCTCCAACCATCCAGCAACTGCAACCAATGTACAACAAGGCGCATCTACAGCAACTCTCAACGATCCCAAGACTACGATCAACACGGAAAACGAAAAGAAAACGGAAATCACACACAACACCGACGATGAAGCAATGGATGAAGAGATAAGCCGCGGACAAAGTGATCCCCGATCCTCGTTGGATGGAAACGGAAACTCATCTCCCTCTAGAAAAAGGGTGACAACGAGATCCAATAGCAAAAAAAATGTAAGCCAATCGGCCACGTAAAGCCTTTAACCAAAAAGGACAGAATAACAATTTTGTTATATAAAAAAAAGTCCGTAAAAATCAGTTTCAGTTCTCAAAGAAGGATATTAAATACTCCATGCAAACAGTGGATACGGTCAAAGTCGAAAACATTTTCAATTTTGTAAATTCAATATCTCACACAAATATAAGCACAACACAGATATCGTCTCAAGATGACATTATTGAAACAAATTATGGTGCAATAAGGGCAGTCATAAGCAAACTTAAAAACATGAAGGACGACTTAAAAACATCCTAAGAAGTCTTAATAAATGTATTAACAATTTTTCCGATGAGATTTTACGAATGCGATAAGATTCTCAAACTTAATAAAAATCCAGCAGTAGCATCATAATTATCCTTATTTTTCATGTTGAGCTTTCATGGTGCTGTTATTGATACTAACTAAGAACGCTCTTATACTTCCTGATTGATTTAAAACTATTATTAAATCCTTAAAAAATCGTTTTCACGACTTTCCAATGGAAATGGGAATTGGGTATTGCATCCTACTTTTCACTTGTTGAATAAAAGAAATCATGATACTTAACATTGTTACTTACATTTGGGCTAGTAATATTTTTCCTAGTTTTGCACTAAAATTCCCGGCTTTTTCTCGGTTTTTCCTGTTATAAAGAAGTTTCTGACTTTTTCCTGGCTTTCTCGATTTTCCCGGCCACTTGCAACCCTGAGTACCGTTATTCAAAGTGTAGTCCATCGTTATCTACTATTTTCTGTAATCTTTGTGGTAAGTGGTAGCACGAATATCACGTTGGAAAACTTCCTTTTCTTCAGATTCGACGAATGAATCGATCCAATTCTTTGTAGTTTTTGAAACTGCTCTTACAAGCCATGGATTGCAGCAAATGGCAATCGGATGGAGCAATGTCTGGTAAATATGATGAGTGGTATATTGCGTTATTGTCGTTATATTGCGTCTGTTTTTCCTACAATACTCTGTTTAAACGCATCAAGTGTCGTCTGTGGTTACATACATTCATGATGTAACATGGTTTAAGCAGCTCATAAGAAATATCGCCCAGCCCCAAAAAAAATTGTTTTTTGAGATAACACTAAATATCGACGTTTCATGCAATTTTAAGTTTTTTGGCATCAAACAACCCCCCCCCCTCCTATGGTGCTGTTTCAAGATCGAAAATTTTCAAACTTTAACCGCTGGGCAGCACCCCTTACCCATGTTCGATTTAGCTCAAATTTTGCATGAGGACATTTTTCGAGGTGCTTAAACTTTTGAGCACTAGCGCTTTACGAAATTAGAGGTGACCCCAAAATATTGGCACCCTTATATATATATATATATATATATATATATATATATATATATATATATATATATATATATATATATATATATATATATATATATATATATATATAAGAGCGGTAAAAATCAACGTGTTTTGTCGGTTACGTCACTTATACCATCATATCTCTGGAACCAAAAGTCACAGCGATTTGATCTTTGAACTTGATTAACAGTTTTCGAACGAGCATAAGTTTGTTAAAATCGATTCAGCCATCTCTGAGTAAATTGAGCGCGTTCAAATATCTTCGAAAAGTGCACACACACAGACATTTTCCAATCTCGCCGAGCTGAGTCGAATGGTATATAACACTATGGTTCTCCGAGGCTCCGTTCGAAAACCGGTTTTTTTCAGCAATTCTAATACCTTTCTATAGAGAAAGACAAAACAGAACTCACTTCAATTTTTCAGCGATGCTTCAACCGATTTTAACAAATCTTGATTTAAATTAAAGCTCATATTGTCTTTATAGCTACTGTGAAATTTCATTTGGATCCGATTTTTGGTTCCGCAATTACAGGGCGATGAGTGTCAAACCACCATATAGAATGACAATATGTACAACACCGCCGAAAGAAGAAGAAAACACAAAACGAACGATGCGTGCTTTATTCTATTTCGTACACGCTATGAAGAAAACGAAACGGATACGGATGTCTGCTACTGGCGTGTGATGTACTAGATTCAAAACTGTTCCAATTTGTAGGCCATATACAGAGGGGTCTCCTATAACGCGGTTCACCGGGGGTGTGAAAAGCGAATCCGGAACCAGAGGGACCCAGAACATAAGGGATTTCGACTGATTGGGGCTGTGAACGATTATCTCGCTTCGGTTGACAGATAGAGCTATACAATCTTCGACAAA